>NC_062214.1:128697821-129897821 GCF_902686445.1 Sciurus carolinensis | reverse complement strand
TACTTTACATATATTAAAATTTTGTGTATACACAGAGGTATACCTGCATGTGAATATATTTAGCAGATGGCCAATAAAGTCTTACTTGCTACCTATTAAATGGTACACTATCTTTTTGAGAGTCCTTTAAAATGCAATACCACTCCTGTAACCAGAGAAATATTTCAGTCCTCTTGATTTTGTAACTGAACAGGATCGCTTTGTGTTATACTGGAAGACTATAACAGAATTCAATTTGTAGTAACTTTTTAACAGGAAATGATTTTTGACTAGGACAATCACTGTGTTTAGTGAAACAGTAGCAACTTGTGGCATCTTAATTTGGAATAAATCAATTATTAAGTTGCAGTAAGACGTTTTCTAAACTGAGTGAATAATTTCCTACAATCTTCACTTTTCATTGACTGGCCAATGATTTTATAAGAGCAGAATCACCAGAAGTGAATGGTAAATATGCACTTTGCTGGACCTTACTAAAGTCTCCTGCCAAAAGAAACTTACAAATGCAAACCTAATCATCACATATCTAAATTTAATTGCCTTCAAATGAAAGAGGAGAATCATCCCCCCAAGGTAGAAAGTGTTGATAAATGAGCAATATAAGGAAAATCATTTTTTGTAGGTCCTCCTAGAAGTCAATGAAAACACATGAGCTAGTATGCTTATGTTATACTGTATTTTTCCTCATTAGGTTATCATAGAATGTCACTATATATAATTTTGGTATGGAAGATTGACAATAGGCTATAATAGAATGAATCATATTAAAATGGATTAAATATTTAAAGGAATAAAGAAATTATAATATTTGGCAATGCCAAAGTTAGAAATGAGTAGGATATAAGAAGATTAAACTCCTTAGAGAAACATGGATTATTGCATTAGTCAGCTTATTGTCACTGTGACCAAAATACCTGACAAGAGTAACTTTGGGGAGGAAAAGTTTACTTGGTGTTCAAAAATTTTAGAGGCTCAGTTTATGGTCCAGGGTCTCCATTGCTTTCAGCCTGAGGTGAGCCAGAACACACAGTGGAAGAACAGCAGCAGAGGAAATCTGCTCACCTCATATGGTCAAGAAGCAAGAGAGAGTGAGGAGGAAAGGGCCATAGGGAAGATGAACTCTTCCAGGGCATGCCCCCAGTAACTCACCTCCTTTAGCTATTACCTACCTGCCTACAGTTACCACCCAGTTAGTCCATTCAAACTAGTATTCTGTTACAGCTCTCATAACTGAGTCATTTTTACCTCTGAATATTCCCACATTAACACCAGAGCCTTTTCTGCAAAAGCTCATATCCAAACTATAAAATTTTGCACATAGTCCCCAAGATCTCATGTCCATCTGACAATATAAACTGAATTTAGTCCATTTTCAAGAATCCCCATAACTCTTAAGTTTTAGCATTTTCCAAAAGTCCAGTCCAAAGTTTTATCTGAGACTCAAGGCAAATTCTTGGCCGTGAGCTCAGGCAAAAATCAGAAGCGGGTGACATACATCTAAAGTATAATGGTACAGAGTAGATATACCCATTCAAAAAGGGAGAAATAAGGACATAAAGAGAAGGGAAAGTACTAAAGAAAGTCTTAAACCCAGTGGAAAAGAATTTCTTTTAGCTCTACCTCTGGCATCTGGCGCATGTGGTAGTGAGTTGTTCTCTCTCAAGGGCTTGTGCAGCACTGTCCCTAGGGTCTTGCCAGTTGCAGTGCACATAGCCTCTCTTTTGTCCTGGCTGCCTCTGCAGCTGTCACAGTGGTCCACTTTATGCTTTGAATATAGCCCTTTCTGCTCTGCCACTGCAACTTATTTTTAAAATGGACATATTTCATTCTCTTCCTCTCTTCCTGCTATTCCCTTATCTCTCCCCCTCCCTAATCTCAAGGGAAATAGGATTACCTTTCTTCCCCATCCTAGGCAGATTTATCTATCCTTGAGTACACACCCACTATAGGAATGAAATAATCCAGACTTCAGGGATGGTACCAGAAGATTTCAGTAATAATTACCTCTCAAATTAACAAGTGAATTACAACACCGGCAAGACGTGGAATATAGCCTTTGAATCACCTTTTTAAAAGCTCCCTGTTTCTCTATCAGCAATGCGAAGAGAGAGCCTACAGAGTGGGAGAAAATCTTTGCCACTCATACTTTAGATAGAGCACTAATTTCCAGAATATATAAAGAACTCAAAAAACTCTACACAAAGAATACAAATAACCCAATCAACAAATAGGCTAAGGATATGAACAGATGCTTCACAGAAGAAGATCTATAAGCAATCAACAAACATGAAAAGATGTGCACCATCTTTAGTAATAAGAGAAATGCAAATCAAAACTACACTAAGATTCCATCTCATGCCGAGTAGAATGGTGATTATCAAGAATACAAGCAACAATAGGTGTTGGAGAGGATGTGGGGAAAAAGGTACACTCATACATTGCTGGTGGGGTTGCAAATTAGTGCAGTCACTCTGGAAAGCAGTATGGAGATTCCTTAGAAAACTTGGAATGGAACCACCATTTGACCCAGCTATCCCACTCCTTGGCCTATACCCAAAGGACTTAAAATCAGCATACTACAGAGATACAGCCACAACAATGTTCATAGTTGCTCAATTCACAATAAGCCAGACTGTGGAACCAAACTAGATGTCCTTCAATTGATGAATGGATAAAGAAACTGTGGTATATATATATACAATGGAATATTACTCAGCTATAAAGAATAATAAAATTATGGCATTTGCAGGCAAATGGATGAAATTGGAGAATATCATGCTAAGTGAGATAAGCCAATCTCAAAAATCCAAAAGGCGAATGATCTCACTGATAAGTGGAAGATGACACATAATGGGGGGTGGGAGGGGGGCAAGAATGGAGGAAGGAGGGACTGTATAGAGGGAAAAGAGGGGTGGGAGGTGTGGGGGAGAAGGAAAAAATAACAGGATGAATCAAACATTATTACCCTATGTAAATGTATGATTATGCAAGTTGTATGCTGTTACTCCATGTACAAACAAACAGAAACAACATGTATCCCATTTGTTTACAATAAAAATAAATTAAAAAAAAAAAAAAGCTCCCTGTTTCTGCTGATGGGCAGAATCATAGCCTTGGGACAGGGGTCCTCTGTGTTTCTCCTCTGTGAGCAAAGCAATGAAACTTCTTTTTCCTTTTTCTCAAAACCATGTCCTCATTATGGATTGGCACTGGGGACAAGGACCAAGCTTTCAGTAACAAATCCAGCAGCTTTTCTTGCCAGTCTACATTACTGGAATCTCTTAATTTGCAGAATCACAATTCCAACTTCAGCTTCACCATCACAGCTTCAGACACAACATTCTCTGGGATGGTCCATGGGGATTCTGACCCTGCTATATTTTTCCTGGCCTCCGAGGCCTTCCTTTGAAACCTTGGTGGAAGCTTCCATGACTCATTAGCTCCAGCATCCTGCAAAAAGAGCACCATGTGGATGATGCCAAGATCTGTTGCCAGTTCACACAGTAGCTGGACCCCCTGGGATCATGACTGGCGTGGCCTCTGAGTACCTGGGCAAGTGTGCGTGGGGAAGCTGTAATACAAAGCTGCTCCCTGCCCTTTCCGTTGCATCACGACCTAGCTTGTCAGTCTGAAAGCTGCTCTCCCCGCCCTTTCCGGTGCAGCCATTTTACCCGCCTCCCAACTACTTGTCAGTCTGTGAACATCCTATCTAGCTATTGGTTCATCAGTCAGCTTGCAAGTATCCTTCTCTGTTATTGGTCCTCTGTTAGCCCAGCGGAATTCAACTGCTTAAGGGTAGCTACCCTGCCATCTTTTCTCTTGCTTTCTCTCCCCCTGACTCACTTTCTTTTTCCTCCTCGCTTTTCCACTCTCTCTAGCACACGCCCTTTCTCTTTCCCTTTCTTTTCCTCTTGTTTTCTCTCTTAACCTGCAGGGAGACACTCTGTTTGCTTAATAAACTCCCTTATGTGATTTCCTGTGCCTGGCGTGGTTTTCATGGGTTTTCTTACAGAAGCAACTTCCTAGGCCTCTCTATCCAAGTGATACCTCCATTTACCAGTGATGAGTCCTGCTTCCTCAGGTGTTGAAGTATAACACCAGAGAAGCATGCCAAGGCAAGTGTAGAGTAGAAAGTATGTTTTATTAAAGAAAAGTAAAAGCAAACATCTCCTGGGTGGAAGAAGGGGACCCAAAGGCAGAATCCATCAGATTGAGCAAATTTGTTTTTTTATAGGTTTTATTCTCCTGTTCTTTCCCCCTTATCTCTTTCCTTCCTGCCTACATGACTAGGCCCAGTTTTGCCTAAAGTGAGAAGTGATGGGCAGGGGGAGGGCCAAGGTGATTCAGGCAGGTAAGGGCCCAGGGGGCATTAATTAGCATCTCCTTGCCTGTGTCCCTGACTAGGGCAGGTAAATTTGGTAATCAATGGGATCCATTCCATTCTTCCAGGGCGGTCTCCAACTGCCAGAGGCAGATGACTTTCATGCCCCCCATTTTCTCCATCTGACCTGATTCCCTATTTCTACACTAACTGCCTGTCCCCAATTCTGGCTTCACAAGCAGGATAATCCAAGAATCTCTTAAAGAAATTTTACCTTCTGCATTCTTGAGACTGCAATGAGTGGTCTTGCAAATTTCTGAATTGCCTTCAAGCATTCTTTCCTATTGTGCCTGTGCAAAGTACTTATCAACATCTCTTCAATGACTATAATCTCTTCTACAATCACACCTTTCTTGGTCCTCTTTTAAATGCACTTTTCTGGTCAAACAGCAAGTCTTTAAAATATGGCTTATGCTCCCAATTCTCACAATAATCCTGACTAAAAGTTGCCATGAAAATTCATGCCACTGACCGAATGCTGTGCTGTCTTGAAAATTCCTTTGCCAGATTAATTAATCCATCACTTTTTAAAAAATCTTAGTCCATCACTTGAATTTAGCCTCACATGAAGTCTCAAGACCTGGATAAAACATAGGCAAGTTCTTTGCCAGAGTGTAACATGAATGTCCTCAAGTCCAGTTCCCAACAGAGCATAGTTTTCAGTCTCTGCATTCTGGTCTTCTGAACTCCACCAGGATCACCCATTAAGCCATGCTTACAAAATTCTAAGTCTTCTCCAGCCTGCATTTTCAAACTTTTCCAAACTCCTCCTTCAAGTGAGCTCCAAAGAATTCTTACCCATATAGTTAGTCACAACAACAAAGATCCTACTTCCTGATATCAATTTCTGTTAGCTTTTCATTTCTGTGAGCAAAATACCCAACAAGAACAAGTTTGAGGAGAAAAAACTGATTTTGGACTCACGGTTTCACATGTTCAGTCCATGGTCTACTGACTCCATCAACTTGGGCCAGGATGAGGCAGAATACCATGGGGGAAAGCAGCAGCAGCAGCAGAGAAAAACTCCTCATGTCATTGTGGCCAGGAAACAAAGAGCAAGAGGTATGCACAGCCAGGAAGCAGAGAAAGCAAGGATAAAGGGCTGCAGATAAGATGAAGCCTTCCAGAGCACTCCTCCAGAGACCCACTTCTCCAACAATGCCACTCCTGCCTGCGGTTACCCAGTTAGTCTATTCAAACTAGGATTAACTGATTAGGACACAGTTCTCATAACTGAATCATTTTACACTGAAGATTCTTCAATTAACACAGGAGTTTTGGGGGACACCTCATATTTAAATCCAGAAAATTATATGTTGTAAAAATAAAACTTTGAGGAAACAGTAGAAAAATGAGGCCGTTTTTGAGAACTGTTAATTCCAACTTTAAGAGATGGACAACCAACTATGTGACTTAATTCATTTTCTGGAAGTAAAAAAATAGAAGGAAGGAACTACTTTCTCAAAATGATTATCTAACAGCCTGGTTGAACAATTGAAATCTGCTAACAGAAAAGGAAGAAATTTCCCAAAATACTATTTAGCTAAGAATGAATAAAAGGAAAACTATTTGAAAAAAATCAGAATTTTTTTTGGGGGGGAGGGTACTGTGGATTGAACCCACTGGCACTTAACCACGGAGCCATATCCCCAGCCCTCATTTGTAGACATGGTCACCCTAATTGATTAGTGCCCTATTAAATTGTCAAGTCTGGTTTCAAACTTGTGATCTTCCTGCCTCAGCTTTGGGAGTTGCCAGGTATGTGCTATCATGACCAACCCCAGAACTTTCTTTAAACACATAAGTTATGTATGTGTTTTTGACACAGAGAAAAGAGAAATTATTACTTAAGATCTGTATCATGAATTTCAAGTTTGGTGGATTTACAGTACCAAGATTAGGTGCCTTGTTTCAATCAGCTTTTTACTGCTGTGACTAAAAGATTGGAACAGAACAATTTTAGAGAAAAAAAGTTTGAGGGCTCTTGGTTTCAGAGGTCTTAGTTCATAGAAGGCTAACTCCATTCCTTGGGGCTCCAGGTGAGGCAGAACATGGTGGTAGAACGTGGTGGAGGGAAGCTGACTCACATGATGATTGGAAGGCAGAGAGAGATTTCACTTGCCAGATACCAAATATATACACCTAAGGCAACGGCCTCAATACCCCACCTCCTACAACCATGCTTCCCACCTTCAGTTACCACTCAGTTAATTCCATCAGGGATTAACTCAGTGATTAGGTTAAGGCTATACCCCGATTATTTCTCCTCCAGATTTTCTTACATTGTCTCACACATGAACTTTTGGGGGTTACCTCACAGTCAAACCATAACAGTGCCTTTTTTGTATGTAGCATTTTTATTTGTAAATGTTATTTTGGGCAAAATAGTACAATCATGTTTAAATGAATTATGGATCTGAAAAAGGTATCCATTTTATAAGTACATATTACATCCACTTTATATCAATATTCCAGAATAAACATATAAGATAGAAATAATTCAGATGAAAACCTTTACATTCAATACATAGTTAACAAGAAAAATAGTAGAAAGTTCAGAAAATGGAATATTATATGACAAAACTGTTAGAGATTTAAGGGATACAATAGAAGTAAAAAAGAAAATTAAAATCTTCACTGATAACTTCAAACTTGAAACTTTAATGAAAAGTAAAAGCTTCCTGAACCCACAGAAAGGGAAAGGAATTTATAACCAAAAAGTGCAGGGAGAGCCCAGGGGGATAAGTAATAAGCATCATTTTCAGGTATGGAAAAGCAAGTTATATGATGCATTAGACTTAACTTTTACCATGGGAAAACTAAAGGTCAATGACTATGTGAAATTTATAAAAATACACAATTTCACTTGAAAACTGAGAGTAGGAGGATTACCAGAAGACAGACTCTTAAGACTGGTTTTATAAAAAAAAATTCTGGATTGTTCAATTAACCAACCAAATGCATACTAGTTCCTAGTATCATCACAGTGCAGAGCAGAGTTAATTGACCCCCAAAGCTAACCTCTTACCAAAGGTGTATTTAAAAGTTGTAGATGCATAGATGGATAGATGGCAGATAGATGTGTAAGCACAAAACAACGAGAAGTAGACCTCAATGGATTCAGAGAAGCCTTTATTCCTTCGCAGATTCAGGTGCTGTTGGGGCCCATTTTCCAGATGGGGAAAATGGCCTTCAGTTACAGAGGGGATTTTGGTTTTAAAGGGTACAATGATGTAGTCATTAGAAGTCATGTGCATGCAGCTTTGACCATCAGGGGCTAGTCGAACAGGTTAAAACTTTAATTTAGGAGGGTAGTTGTAAAAAGGTTGAAACTGGTTGTCTGGGGAGATAAGAGTCCAGATCCCAAGGAATGAGTACTCAAATCTTGCCCATTGTTATTTAAGACTAATTTTCCATGGGAGAAGGTCAAGGTTTAGGACCCAGCATTCGGTATCCCTCTCTTTCCTCCAAGGCCCATTGTTATCAGGAAAGAATGCTCTGGGAGAGGTTTAATGTTTGGCCAATTTTCTCCTCCCTCCTTCCAAACCATACCACCCCTCCATTTTCTCGGGTAGCTGTCTTATAGGAATATTATTTTCCATAACCTTCAAGATGGATAAAGTTTTACATATAGCCTGAAGAATAAATATTTGGCACAATACCAAGTACTGGGAGAAATAACATCTGTTTTCTGTAACATGTCTTTCCTAGACATGGTTCTGGATTTGCTACATGTGGGAAAGTGAAAAGTAAATGAGGAAAATGAAGTGTGGATAGAGACAGGGAGCCAGAAATTTCACTTGCAAAGCTTATTAGCATCTTAAAACATATTTCTAAAAATATGAAATTACAAAATCATTAAAAAATGAGAGTTGTTTTTCTATCTGCTGGCATCCAGCTGTTACTATTATGTAGCATGATGAATATTTGCAGTAAATTATAGAAACAAAGAATACAGACTTTGGAATCAGAAAGCCCTGAATTAGGAATTGTGATCTCTCATTTCATATTTCTGTAACTTGGAGAAAGTTAAGTAACTTGTTTGAGTTCTGACACCTCTTGTACTCTTAAAGATAACGTTTGACTCAGACATTCCTGGAAGATAAAATGAAGACCAACCACATTAACTGCTCTGCATCTTACCAAACCCGGTACAGTCTGCTAAGAGAAGGAATATGATTGTAATATGTCGGGGTACCCGGGACCCCTGGCCCTAGGTGTGGCTAAGATAGCGCCTGGCAGTGAGCCAGAGCAGCTAACTTTTGCACAAACATCTGACATCATTTTAAGGAAGTCTTTATGACTGGTTCTCTGGTCTCATGCACAACGCATGATCTCGGTATGCCCTGCTTGGCTCTCTGTATCTGTCCACGCTTTTCTCTCGTGTGCTCTCCTTTGATTGGTGGTTTTACCTATATAAGGTCTGTAACTTCCCTGCTGAGGGAAAATAAGATAAGAAAAAGAAACAATAGAAGCAGAAGGACAGCGCGCAATAAAGCATTGAAACTTCAACCAGGTGTCATGTTTCTCTGCGGGCAGGGAACGCGATAAGTGGTGCCGAATCCCGGGAAGACAACAAACCAGCAGCAACTACCTAGGTAAGTTTTAGAGATTAATGTTATAAATAATAAAAAAGGAGTGATAAAGGCAGCCTTGACGTTCGCGGTAAAGCGACTATCAGGACACGCGGAATGCGGTCCAATTAAAGTCAGGACACACGAAAGGTGGTCCGGGGACACGCGGAATGCGGTCCAATTAAAGTCAGGACACACGGAAGGTGGTCCGGGGACACGCGGAATGCGGTCCAATTAAAGTCAGGACACACGGAAGGTGGTCCGGGGACACGCGGAATGCGGTTCGATTAAAGTGAAAGTAAGGACTAGCGAAAGGCAGTCTGGAGAGAGAGCCAAGCGAAACACGGCTCGGAGTGGACTAGCGAAAGGCAGTCCGGAGACAGAGCTAAGCGAAACGCGGCTCGGAGTGGACTAGCAAAAGGCAGTCCACCTTAAAAGTATTAAAGTGAAAGTAGCACGCAAAAGGCGGCTACACCCTGGACTAAGCGAAAAGTGGTCCACATTAGAGATATTAAAGTGAAAGTGGTGCGTGAAAGGCCACCATCAATCAACCCGGACCAAGCGGAACGCGGTCCAGTGAACTGAAACTGGTATGCGAAAAGTGATCACAGCAAATTAATCATGGGTTCTGAGGTATCTAGAGTTCACATGGAAGGTCTATTAAAGGCTTTATTAAAGGCTAATGGAACACCTTTAAAGGTTTCCTCAGCTAGGAAGTTTTTAAAAACTGTAGAAGATAAAGCCCCTCGGTTTTTAAATGAGGAATTGTTTGATCAAGAGAAACTATCACAAGAGACAGAAAAAGGCCCCCCTCCTGATGCCTTCCACGCAGCTCCATGGCCACCTAGGGAGGGAACACCCGTGTTCTTGAAGCAGTCCTCCCCCGAGTCCAATCCCCCTAGGCAGAGATCTCAGCAGCTCCATTCCTCAAAAGTAGTAAGAAATAATGTTTTGTGATTTTCTGCATTCAAACCTAACCTGATTTCTCAACCAGGAAGAAAAAGGGTTAAAAAGTCCTGGGTGATCCTCCCTCCCCCCTGCCTGGCCTTGCTGAAGCCTACATTGGAATGTGAACTGCAGCAGTCTCAGCGGGAAAGGGGAGTAACCTAAAGATAAAAAAAAAAAAAAAAAAAAAAAAAGGTGTCCGTTTTAAACTTCTGGGCTGCTACACAAAACTAACTCATTTTCCAAGATTCTTGTTTTGTTTTGTTTTTCTTTAATGCTGTATTTTTGAGCTCATAATTTTGATCCTACATACCTAGGTTAATGATTTTTTTTTCTTTTTGATCAGTTCTATTTTTTATTCAACTAAAGTTTTTAAACATCTGTTACATTGCAATGGAGATTCACCTATAAAGTTACAAGGCCTTTGATTTTGTGTTATGTGTATGTTGTGCTGTCTAATGTCATGTTTTGTCTGTATCAAAACTGAGCGCTCCTAAAATTAAAATTTAAAAATGGATCCAAATACTTTTATTCACGTGATTTAAAAAGGTTCAATTTAAATTGAGTAAATTAATAAAAGTAAAATGTCTTTAAAAATAACTTACAAGTCTCTAGGTGGTCAAACTAATGGAATGTTGATGTTAAACAATGTCTAATATCAATTGTTTCTAGGACCTTTCTTCAACAGAAAAGAGACAGCAAATACTGTTCAGGACACTTGTCTAATATCTTGACTAAAAACAAGGTTACTAAGAGTTATGTCTTAACAAGTACAATTCTATATACAAAGGGTTCTAAAGGTTTCAACTGTGTTTCAGTTAGAGTACTATAAACAACAAAGTATTTTATCTTGTTAAAATGGTGTAATTTATCTAAATTCAGAAATTTCATAAGAGTTGTTTCAGAATGTGAACAAAAGGGGGTCAACACATAAAAAAGAAAAAATAAAAGGTTCTAAAAATACAACTATATTTAGTGAAGAAGAAAATCTTTCTGGATAAAAAAGTGTTATATAATAAAATACACGAGGGTCTAAATAAGTGCTAAAAAAGTCTGTGTGTAAGTAAAGGACAAGTTTCAACAAGTCTGTGTGTAACTAATTTGGTTGTATGTATGTAAAACAGCTAAAGCTATTTAAGGTTTTTCCTAAGGTGAAATACTAATGTTCTGATATAAGCCAAAGTTTAATCTATATGGTAAAATGACATGGTAAAATAACAAGGATTTCTTAGAAACACTAATTTACTCTTAACTTTGTGTCTATTAAGTTTTATTCTTTAAAACAATTAGTCTTAAAAATTGGGGTTTATACAATTATGGTTAAACAACTGTTAAGAGTATTGTACTATGTTACAGAGTCTAAATTTTTCTTTAAAAACTAAATTTAGTAAGATTAAAGTGTCAAGGTAATTGTGAAATGGTCACTCCTTGTATATTAAATGTATTCATATTTTCCAAGTATACAAGTTTTAAAACAGGGTATTTATCAAGCTGCTATTCTCCAAACTTCTCTCTCAATGTTGGAATGCTTCTAGGTTCTCATGAGCAGTCTTAATGCCTATTCCTACCAGCTAAAATATTACAATCATATCCCAAAGCTGTTGCTCAAGTAATATTTAAGGGAATAGAATCTTGCATTACTGTCTTTGGAATCCATCCTTCTATCATTATAACCCCTTATTCCACTCAGCAAATTAAATGGCTAAGCAATAATGATGATGATTGGTCAGTATTATATTGTTCCACCTCAGTTCAGTTTGATAACTATTATCCCCAACATCCTTGGATTCAGTTTTGTAAAGTTACTCCCATAATTTTTCCAAAAGTGACTAGTGCCCAACCTATTAAAAATTATATAACTATATTTACTGATAGATCTAATAATGGAGTAGGCACTGCACTTGTTCATGATCAACTTCATACTATAATAGTTCAATCCAACTCAGCACTAGTTACTGAGCTCGCAGCTGTGGTGTTGGCTTTTAAAGTAGCAGATAATCAGCCGTTTAATCTCCTATCTGATAGTTCATATGTTGTTAATGCTTTAAGTGTTCTTGAAACTGTGCCATGTATTTCTTCTTTATCCACCGTGGCTTCCTATTTCACTACACTGCAAAACCTTATTCTGCAGCGTAAACATCCATTCTATATAGGACATATTAGGGCTCATTCTAATTTACCGGGACCTTTGGCTAGAGCAAATGATTTGGTGGATATGGCTACCAAATCCGTTTTTGTTTTTTCCATAGAGGAACAAGCAAAACTCTTTCATGAGAAATTCCATGTAAATTCCACTACCTTGAGTAGAAAATTTCCTATCTCTAAATGTGTGGCTCGACAAATAGTAAAAAATTGTCAACACTGTGCTCCTTTGATCCCAGTACAATCTTTTGGAGTCAATCCCAGGGGATTGTTACCTAATCATGTTTGGCAAATGGATATAACTCATATACCTGAATTCGGTACTGTAAAGTATGTACATGTGTCAGTAGACACTGCTTCAGGGGTCATCATGGCTTCCGCTCACTCTGGAAAAAAGGTAAAAGATGTCATTCAACACTGCCTACAAGCGTTTGCTTCCTGGGGCATACCTAAAGTTATAAAAACAGATAATGGTCCTGCTTATACCTCCAAAAGCTTCCGGCTATTTCTACAAACATTTAATATTTGATTGATTACTGGTATTCCCTATAATTCACAAGGACAAGGTATAGTCGAGAGGACGCATCTCACCTTAAAAAATTGTCTTAATAAACAAAAAGGGGGAATAGGAGCCTCCTTTAAATCTCCCAAGGACAAAATTAATCTGGTTCTTTTTATTTTAAATTTTTTGACTATAGACAATTATGGACACTCTGCGGCTGATCGCCATAGCAACCCTTCCCCTGTCCCTCAAACATGGGCCAAGTGGAAAGACATATTGACAGGTTGCTGGACCAGATCCAGTATTACGTTGGGTCCGAGGGTCTGTTTGTATTTTTCCACAGGATCAACAAACTCCGATCTGGGTTCCTGAAAGACTGACCTGTGGGCAATAGTTAAAGCTTGGCCATATCCTTTACCGTTAACTAATATTACCCACTACACTTTATGATCCAGAGACTCAACCATATAATTCTTCCACTATCTCCCTCCCTGGAGCCTTATGCTTTGATATACCTGAGGATAATGCTACCTCACAAATTACCTCTTCCCACTAATGGATTTAAAACTCCCAGAATTTTTCCTCCATGTAATCCAAAATTTTCCACACCTCCCATTTGGACAGGTTGTCAAAATGCCAAGCGAGCGACCCCGGTTCAACATGGATTTTTCTTCACACCAAATTTTACTTCCCAGCGTACCACTGATAATTTTACTGATCATGACGCCAACTTGGGCATGGAGCGCGTTAATCCTTTTAATAGCTGGTTGCTATTCACCTCGACTTCAGGATATACTAACTTACAACCTTTTTTTTTTGCTCTTAAAGGAGGATCTTTTAGACAATGCGAATGGAACTCTTCGGCGTGGAGCGGAAAAAATGCTGGAGCTGAGACTACTACTAACTGTACTAAAAACATTACATTCTCATCCACTCCAGCCTGTGTGTTCCCTCCTTTTATGTTTCTACTAACCAATATTTCCAATAACACAACTCTTGATTGCTCTCAATCTAGTTGCTACCTTTCTCAATGTTGAAATGCTACCAATTTCTCCCGTGCGGTCTTAATGCGCATCCCTACCTTCCTACCTATCCCAGTCTCTGTTACAGATGCAGAATTACCAGTGCTACTATCAAGAAATAAAAGACAATTTGGCATCGCGGCAGCTGTGAATTGACAACTACTATACAAACAGTGACTGCAGTCAACCGTTTAGCTGAAAACACAGCTACTGCCTTACAAACTCAAGAGACTTTAAACCAACATTTAAGGGCAGGCTTACTCCTGGTGAATCAAAGAGTGGACCTATTACAAGAACAAATGGACATATTACAAGAACTTTTGGGACTGGGATGTGTTTACTCTTTAAGAGCTGTTTGTGTTACCCCTATTGTATATGATAATTTCAACACTGCAGCTAAGTTATCTAGTAATTTGTCACTTTACCTTACTTCTACTTGGTCATCTCAATTTGATAATCTTACCTCACAACTTAGAGCCGAAATTGTCAAAGTTAATTCTACTGGGGTACATATTGCTTCTGTATCTGAGATGGCTGAATGGTTTTCTTCTGCTTTCAATTTTGTAAAACAGTGGGCAGGTCTGGGCACTTTGGGACTGCTTCTCCTCATTGGTATCCTTTTCCTCACTCGTCTGTTTGTGCGTCTACGAGACAGCCAAAACAGGGATCGGATTATCTTTCATCAGGCCATGACCGCCCTAGAGGCCGGCAGCTCCCCACAAGTGTGGCTCTCGATGCTGGACCGGTAGTCAAAGACGGGTAATGAAGGAGGTGGCTATGTACCAACCTAAGACAGGAGCTGCAGCATGCTCTGCAGACTCTGATGACGGGTAAGGACATATGCTGACCACTCAACCTAAGACAGGCACGGTCCCGAGCTTTAATTTTATAATAAAAAAGGGGGAACTGTTGGGGTACCCGGGACCCCTGGCCCTAGGTGTGGCTAAGATGGCGCCTGGCAGTGAGCCAGAGCAGCTAACTTTTGCACAAACATCTGACATCATTTTAAGGAAGTCTTTATGACTGGTTCTCTGGTCTCATGCACAACGCATGATCTCAGTATACCCTGCTTGGCTCTCTGGATCTGTCCATGCTTTTCCCTCGTGTGCTCTCCTTTGATTGGTGGTTTTACCTATATACGGTCTGTAACTTCCCTGCTGAGGGAAAATAAGATAAGAAAAAGAAACAATAGAAGCAGAAGGACAGCGCGCAATAAAGCATTGAAACTTCAACCAGGTGTCGTGTTTCTCTGCGGGCAGGGAACGCGATAGTAATAGTGGTCCACTTCACCTTTTGAATATAACTCTGAGGCTTTTTTTTTTTTTTTTTTGGGTGCTGGGAATCGAACCCAGGGCCTTGTGCTTATTTTTTAAAGGAAAAAAAAATGTTTTCCTTTTCCTCTTATCCCGCTTCCTCTCCCTAACCCCAGGGGCGGGAGCGGGGGTGGGGAAGAAGATCAACTTGAGTTATATGTGCTCCACAGGAAGGAAATCTGCCAGAGGATCTAGGAAATGAATATTTCCAAAATTAATAAGTGAATGTTAACACACAATCAGGTTGCCCTGGGACCCCCTGTCAGGGTACACCTAGAACATAGCCTTTGAAGAACTCTTTTAAAACCCCCCTGTTTCTCCTGATGGATGGAATCACAGCCTCTGGGACAGGAGTCCCCTGTGCTTCTCCTTGCTAGCAGAGCAATGAAACTTCTCTTTCTTTCTTTTTTCTCAAAATTGTGTCCTTGTTATTAAATTGGCATCGGGGACAAGGACTGAGCTTTCCATTACATGATGTTGGGAGACCTCTCTTCTCCAGGCCTGCCTGTGATGAGAAGGCAGGAGGAGACACAGCCCTGCATTCTTCTCCTTCCCCCACTCTTGGTGAGGGTTAAGTAAGAAAATGGAGCTTCTTCTCTATCTTTTCTACCCTTTTATATTTTTGTTTAGGGACAGGGTCTTAAAAAGTTGCTTAGGGTCTCACTAAGTTACTGAGTAGATTCTCACTTTTGATCAGTCTGCCTATAGGGGAAAAGATGCATTCTGGCCTATTTGGTAAGATTCATGGTGACTCCTATGTCTTATTTCTTACTTCAGCAAGAGAAAAAGGTGCTATGTCTTCATAAAGCCAGACATGTGATTGCTATTATTTTCCTAGCAAGAAACAAGCATCATGCACTACTTCTTATGAACTAGAATTCAGAAACATTCACTGTTTAGCAACTTTTATAATTATATTCAATAATTAAGACTTTAAAAAGTCTTTAGTTCTAGGACAATCGTAAGTTTATATACTACATGAAGACATATTTTAAAATCATCATGATGAATGAGTGTAAAATAGAATAAATGTTAAAATGACCAGGCAGTCAGGATAATGGGCCCCACTCCACCACACCTGGAAGCTAACAGGTAAGCATATTAATGAGAACCATCAAGGCCTATATCAAATGTAAAAGATCTTGAGACTCACCTATGGGGACACTTCCAGCTAACTCCTTTGCTCCTGAGGTGGAACATGGAAGGTGGGGGCAAATGCAGAAGGAAGGTACAGGAAGGATGGAAGTGACCCAGATGGTAGCCAGTATGCCTTTTAATACCTATTTTACATAGATTTTGCTTTGCCCAGAACCATATATAAACTCCTAAGCTGGAAAACCAAAATTGTTTTTTTTTGCTATCAGGCCCCCTCCTGCACAGCAGGAGTTCTATTTCTTCTAGCTTAAATAAATCCTGCTCCATTTGCTCTTCCCTTCCATGATTGTCCATGGATTTTATTCTTCAAAATTTGCAAGACAAGAACCCAGAGGAAACTGGAAAAGTGGGAATCTAATCTCCTGTTTCAGTGAAGAATATTATCCTAGAAACAGTATTATTAGAAGAATGAAACTCAGAGATTTATAACATTAATAGATATCATGGGGTGATAATGACAAGAATATTAGTTATTTATATGACATTACGTGACAGAGATGGTTAACTCAATTAGATCCTGGTGGTAATAAAACCAAGGTCACGTATTTAATTTCCATATGGACCAGCATACTTGTAACTGGGAAAACTCTATTTTCTATTTTCAGAGTGCTCCCCTAACCCCAATCTGTTATTTCTCTATTATGTGCCATTAATTGATGCAACATCCTACTGGTAGAGGGTCACCTGTGCCGTCTGCATAAATGAAGGACAGCATGTCTATGAGGCAGGTGACAGAACAACTTGAGGCTGTTAGTACCAGAAAATTCAGTAATAACCTATCATTTGTCTTAGGTTAAAAAAATGAAAAAAAACTTCCAAATTTTTCAGAAAAAAATTAACTACAAACATTAACACAAAAGACAGTTGAAGTCAACTCACAGTCTTTCTGTAAAAACAAGGCAAATGGAAATTCAAAATCAAAAATTCTAGTATGGCTTTAAATTGGTTTGCACTTATATTCAGTACATATTTATCTGATAAAATTCCATCTGAAGAGTAGCATACTTCCCAAGAAATGAAACATTTTTAGTTTACTTTCTATTTACTGACTGCGCTCTCTTGTATTAGTTTCAAGTCCTGTTGAGAATTGTAATGTGCCCCAGTGCTATCCATTAATAAATTTAATGGACCACCACATATTTGATTAACAGATACATTGCCATATACACAGGGAATAGCTGCATATTTGTCTTTTTTACCCACTAATGAGCAAACTTACTTCCACATTCTGATAAATTCCTGATCCAATGTGATATAATGAAGTCCTACATGCCAAAACTCTTAACAGTTTGTGCAGAGGCAAGCATAGACTTCTAAGAACCAACTTCTATTGTATCACTCTTTCATGTCTTCTTTCTCATTCAGGAATTATTTAAACAAACTCCTTATCAAACCTCTCCTTATGAAAGAGTTTGACGGATATCACATAAATCCTAGTTCATTTAGGCTAAAAATGTTTCATTTATAAGGAAAAGAATTTTAGGTGATGTCTATGTAGGAGATAAATGGGAACATCTCTCTCCTATTAGTATATTTCAAGCAGCAGTCACCAAATGGAACGGAATTTTGTGTGTGTGTGTGTGTTTTGGGAATGGTGATACACTGGGACAGTCTTTACAGATGTTCTTCATTTAAGTTTGAGGCATTGTGTAACATCAGAATAGTTAACAGAATACCAAAATTTTAAAGTGCCTAGGTTCCTATGAGGACTTGTCATCCTAATGGAATAGAAAATAGGTATATTAAGAGGAAGAGAGGGCTGGGGTTGTGGCTCAGTTGGTAGAGTGCCTGCCTTGCAAGCACAAGGCCCTGGGTTCAATCCCAGCACTGCAAAAAAAAAAAAAAAAAAAAAAAAGAGAGAGACAAAGATAATATTAGTGAATAAAGTTATGGTGAATCACAAGGCATTTGATTTTAAATGTTATGAAACTTCCCTGAATAGGTCCCATAAAGAAATATAATCTGATTTTGATTTCAACAAAATTAACAAATTTTGAAATTTTAAAATTCAGCTTTTCTGCTTATATCTTTTCCCTTTTATAAATACTGTGTCTCTGTTTTCAAGCAAGCAACATATTCCTTTATTATCAGATTTCACATCTGTAGCCATAGAGTCTTTCTCAACTACAGAACAGAAATCTTTCAGTGCTCTAATTTCATGATATCTGGAATCTGTTTTTACGGTGGGACTTGTGAAAATCTGTGCCTTTGCCTCCGTGCTTTACCCTTTCTGACTGCCTGAGATACAATGTCTGAGTTGACCATGGACCACAAATACTGAAAACATCAGGCTGCTATCAACCTGTGTCTCTAAGTAAACGTGTGAAACTGAATCCGATTTCCACTTTGGAATTGGAAAGCTAGAGATAAGTTATAACATCGCTACCTTTATGCAGTTTTGGATGTAAATGTTACTGTAGTCTAATATAACTAATTCACATCCCTTAATGATCGTGAGTATATCTGGTGAATAATGTACAATTGTCCAATGCCCCCTTAGAGAACATTCTCCTTAACTGAACATAGTATTCCAATGGTAACCTGACTGGTGAAAAGTGGAGCAGGATCATTATCCAACTTATTCTAAAGATTGTATTTCTAGTAATACAACCTAAATTCAAATTATAATTTTAAAAACCACTAAAACTATATATTACACCTTCTCAGGGCCATGCATTTCAAATATTTGATCTTCAAGTCACTCACAATCTAATTCTCATAATTTAGAGATACAGTTAAATAGAATTTATATTTCCTTTATGTTGATCTTAATGCTGGTCTGATTTTGATCAAAAAGATAATTTTAAACATTTTTGTGAACAAGATTGCTATAGGACAACATCCCTTTTTCCTGATACAAGATAGTTGTCTTTGGTTGAAATAGAAAAAACAATTAGATGACAACACAAAATAATAAAAACAAAATATTTCCCATGCTTATAGCCTAAAATATGTTTTGCTCTTTCATTTTTAATCCTTACTCTACAGGGTTTTAGGCCTTCCTACTAAATCTGCCTCCAAACAAAAAGTAACAAAAATCAACCCACCGACAAAACAAGCAAGTCTTATTGGTTTGATATCATAGATGGAGTGTTCAACTATATTCAATTAGTCTTTGAATATAGAACTAATTAATAAAAGAAGTAGCAGTATTATAAGCAGAATAAGGTGAATTCTCCCACTCTTCTTAAATAGTATTTTTGGGGACTTCTTCAGTATAGAGTCAGATTTTTGGATTCACTGGGTGTGGGGTGCATACCTGTAAACACAATGACTCAGGAGACGAGGAAGGATGATTCCAAGTTCAAAGCCAGCTTCAGCAATTTAACAAGAACTTGTCTTAAAAAAAAAAAAATGGGTTGGGGATTTAGCTTAGTAGTAAAGTGTCCTGGTTCCAATTCCCAATACAAACCAAACCAAACCAAAACAAAACACTATTTTCCTACTTCTGTGTTAAAGGATGAACCTGTAATATCTCTACTCCCTTAGCCCTCAGAAAATAAAACATAAATCAATGTGCTAGACTATGTTTAATTTCCTTGAATAGCAAGAGAAGTAGAATAGTAAAAAGAAGTTAGTTCATCAGACTGGTGAGCCTTACATTAGGTTTGACAATTTGGGAAATACAATCCAGAAACTGCTTCTTTCTTTAGAATGAGTTGATGATCTGATGAACTAATCAATCCATGTTTTAGTTGCAGCTTCTTCTAATTCATTAGGTAACATGTAGAGACTGTTACATTTGTTACAATGAAAAACTTAAGGTACTTTTGAGTATCAGCAGTTCCACTGGAAATTATTTGTCTTTAAATACTTATTTTGCTATTAAATATCACAACTTAATTTTTATTCATTAAAATTCTAGTATAAATTATACAGGGATAGAGATTTTTTTTTTTTAAATTTTGTTCACTGAAGTATCCCAAGTGCCAATACCAGTGCCTGAAATCTTGTAGGCATTTAGTAAGAATTCACTGAATTCTATGAAAGACTGAGTGAACTATTTGCTAGATCTTTGCACTACGATCATGCCACACCTTCTCACTATTTTTAAATGCCAACCTCCATCAGGTTTCATGTGCTTTACACATGTTGTCCTTGAAGCTATCTTTGAACAGCTACTCTTTACTCCTTGTTTGGGGAATTGTTTAGGGAAAATTAGATGTTCAAAATATACCTGCTGGTTGCTTGACCTGCCACAGGTTTCCTGGCACTTCCTTCTTGATGGAATGTGCACTGGTAAACAACTCACTCTCATGGAACTGATAGAAAGAATATGAGCAAAAACCATTTTGCTCCCATTTGTTGTTAGGATTATGAAAGAAACAAGCACTGAGATGGAGAATCAAATAGGAATCTATTTAGATATTTTTAACCACTAAAGACCTCTGGGGTGTTGATAAAAACACAAACCTTGAGGAGGCAGCATCAGTCACATAGAAACCTGGCGGGAACTCTATGGGAAGAGGAAACCTTTGTTAAGGTCTGATACAGAAAAAAACAAGATATATTTGAGAAACTCAGAAAACAGTGGCCAGGGGTAAACTAGAACTGTAGGATAAAACCAGGTCACGTCAAGGCCTATAGTACAGACTCAGATTTTATAGCAGATACAATGTAAAGAACTGAAAACAAGCATTCACTTTTCTTTAAGATTGCTGTGTAAACCATGGATAGAAGAATAAAAGGATTAGAATATGGGTAGAAACTGTTTCAGCAATCTGGTAGCTGCCATGAAAACAAGGGAGACATGGAGAGAAGAGACTGGATTTCAGATCCGGAAACAAGTTTTAAGGTGGTATGTTCACTCTCTTTTGTTCAATGTTTTATAAATGATAATTTTTTTTTTTTTTTTAAATGGGAAAGACTCAGTAAGTACACACACAATGTAGAGTTGGGCAAAAAGGTATTATTTGGGTAGTCAGTTCAGAAAGATCTGAATATGCAAACACACTAAGATGGAGAGAGCTCTACATGCTCTGGACCTACTCAATAGTCCGGATATAACCTAAAGTTGATTGGAATATGATTAGGGTAAGTTATTGTTTGTCACTCTATGCTGTTATCAATTACTAAGGTGTTGTGAGTAGTTTCATTACATTACCCAGCATATTTTGTCTGAAAATAACACATTAAAAACAAGTATAGTTTTCTAGCTGCTTAAAATTAACATTTTAAATCTCAGTAGATCAATTTCCCAATAATTCTAAAACAAGTTATGACTCTTTAATTATAAATATCCATATACTTTAAAGAAACTTAGAAGCCCAAATAATTTATTTTGCAGAGTTGCTCTTGAAAAAACAAACAAGGGACTGATGGGAAACCTTATTCATACACCAATAACTATTAGAATAGAAAATATTGATGAGTTTTTTATATAAGTTGAATTTAAATGCCTAAGGAGACCCAGAAAATCCCTACATCTATTTACTTCAGATTGGATCTGAAAGACTATTGCTATCCAATTTCTCAGCATTATTAGTAGTGAAATATAAAGCCAGGATTACTGACCTAAGTGGATCATCAGATTTAGAAAAACCTATACGTCACATCACTTTAAATACAGATTAGCAGGCAAGAGACTGTTATTTTAAGTTCAGTGAAGTTTGATAGGGTTTTTATGACTAGTCTGAGAAATGAATTCCTGAGGTTCATCTTTACAAAGAATCTGTTCACTGCAGCCTTAATGTGAAAGCAGACTGAAAATTTCTATCCATTGCCAGAACATTAATGGATTTTTCCCCCTTAGATTAGAAAAAAATCAAAAAAGTGTTTTGATGTAAGAGCTCTGATATGACAAGACTTATCTATTTACTTATGCTTTACTTTCCTACATTTTGATCATTGTTTAAATGCACATCTGCTGTTCTGATGGATGAGCTTATTGCAGATATGGTACAGGTAATGAAAAGATGGCACAAGACTTAAAAGATACACAAAGATTTATAAAAACTGGAAAGAATAAGCACAAAAAGAGAGAGTGGGCTAATCTGAGACACATATTTACCCTTAATTTCACTATATAAAAAGATTTGTATTATATTCAGAGAATTGGGTTTGTATTATGCTTACAAGATTGTAGTTCTGAATGTTTCCATCTTTCCTTTTATATTTGGAGTCTTCTAGTCCCTCTGCATGGTTGAATAGGTATATGCACAAAATATTTTTCCAAAATTACAATGGGTTAAAATTCATAATAATCTTAAATTTTTCTTTTAAGAATGAGTCATAGAAAGAAGCACATTATAAATCCAAAGGTGGATGACTTTTCATGAACTGAGCATATACCCATATGCTGGCATCAACATCAAGTGATAACTTTCCCAGGGCTCCCTTATGGTCTCACATGACAAAGCTTAACTTAAATGTTTTAAACTTTTAGCATCATGAGGATACTTCTTTTGCTTTTTGTTTCTTTGTATGTCTGTTTACAGTCTGTTAGTTTTCAAAACTAGAAGCATAACACTTCCTGATCACAAAATAAATTATAAAGGTACAATAATCAAAACAACATGGTACTTGCATAAAGACAGACAAGACAATAGAATACAATGAAGAGACCAGAAATAAATCCACACATATATGGACACATAGATTTTGACAAAAGTAATAAGCACACCCAATTGGAGATGGTATATTTTTTCCACAAATAATACTTGGAAAACTGGGTGTCCACATTCAAAAGAATATAGTTGTACTCATATAACATAAGCAAAATAAATCCAAAATAAATTGAAGACTTCAATGTAAGCCCTGAAACTGTAAAACTCATCGAAGAAAACAAAGGGGGAAAGCTTCTTGACATTTATCTTGGCAATGATTTTCCAAATGCACAGATGGCAAAAGCTAAAATAAATAACTGAAACCATACCAAACTAAAAAACTTCTATGCCTCAAAGAAAACAATCAACAAAGTTTAAAGGCAATCTAAAATTGGGAAAAAATAATATATCTGATGAAAGTTAATATCAAAAATATTTTAGGAACTCCTATAACTCAAGAACAAAAGATCTAATAACATGATTAAAAAATGAACAAGGACTTGAATAGACATTTCTCTAAAGACATACAAATAGACAATAGTATAGGAAAAAATGTTCAATTTCACTGAAATGGTATATTTCATTTCATCATGGAAATGAAAATAAAAACCAGAGTGAGATTTTTATTCATATTTACTCATATCAGATTTGTTGAGATGGTCATTGTCAAAAAACAAAAGATAAGTATTGGTGATAACCTAGAAAAAGTACAGCAACTGTGCATCTTTAATGGAAACACAAATTGGTGCATGAACCATGATAGCAATGGAAAACATTATGGTACTTCCTAAAATATTAAAAATAGAACTGCCATAAGAGTGAGCAATCCCTCTACTGGGTATTTACCCAAAATAATTGAAATCAGGATCTCAAAGAGATATTAGCACTTCTTTTGTCTTTGAACTATACATAAGTGACAGAGTCTTATGAACTCCTTTGTGTATGACTTCCTTCATGCAATATTGTTTTTGAGAGATTTATACATATTAGAGCAGTTTTAGCATGCTCATTCTCATTATATGTTACTATTCCATGATTCACACAGAATAATTTTTATGAATTCTTCTGTTAATGGTAATATAGATAGTTTTGAGTTTTAGCTATTATATCCTGTGCTGCTATGAACACTTTAATAAATATATTTCACAGAACATACATATGTATTTCCATTAATTATATACTTAAAAGTATCTGGCCAGGTATATGAAAATAATCACTGTGAGTAACTAATGCTAAATTGTTTTAAAATGTCTTAGTGTTAATTTATATTCTCACAACCTTACCAAAATTTGGCAGTGGCTTCTGTTTCATTTTAATGGTTGTGCTAGCATGCTGTAGTTATATTTTGCAATTCATGAAGATTAATTTGAACACTTTTATTTATGCTTTTTGATCATTTAGGTGTTTGTTTTTGTTTGTTCATTTTTACATGATTTTCAAGTCAGATGACCCTAATTGTCTACTGGGTTTCTCTATTTTTACTTACTGATTTCTATGGGATTTTTACTCATACTCTCACAAATCATTTGCCAATATATGGCATTGCAAACAGCACTTCCTACTCTGAGAGCTCCCTATTATCTTTTATATTAGAAAAGACTGATATTATTATAGCCTAATTATTTTTATTTTGATGTGAAACTTTATTCATCCAACTTAAGAAAAGATTCCATATCATAGGATTATAAAGATGATCTCTTATGTTCTCTCCTAAAATATTACATTTCTTTTCATTTTTGGATCTGCAGTTTCTGTGAAGTTGACTTTTGCAGTTCATGTGAGGTATGCACTAATATTATTTATTGAAAAATGATGGTTTCCTCCCTGCAGTGTCAATTTGATATATAGTCTATATGAACATTTATTTTGGCAGGCTTTTTTCCTTTCACAAATTCAAGTATATGCATATATATATTTGGCTATGTATGTTTAAAATCACAGAAAAGTTCCTTAAAGATTTGTATATGGGTTTCCTTTTGTAAAGAAATTAGCATTATTTGAATGAGGTACACTTCTTTGCCTATTCTTTTTGAATTTTTTCTTATTGACTTCTGGGTCTGTCGCCTTGTTTATGTAAATATCACTCAAATTAAAAGTCTGTTTGAAATGCAGAATATAGTCCAATCATTCTCTTGCAGAAGGATAGCCAGTTAGGCCCATATTACAGTATTGCATAAACCATTTTTCTTTCTGAAATGAAAGCTTTAAAGTATCATATATTAAAGTCTCAGGTATAATTTTTTCCAGAGATTCTTTAATGTTTTGCTAAAATATATTTGCCAATTCTTATGTTGTTATCTTACAATTTCGATCCCTGTAGCTTGGGACTAAATGTATATAACTGATAACTCCTCTTGTTTTCCTTTTTACTCACACAGTTTTAAAGCCTGATATTTCTTCCTTTCCCATATCAGCTTCTTCAGCAACAGAGGTACGCAGAAAATATTCCATTCACTCCCTCTCACTCCTTAACCCTTTGTTAGGCAGAGTCATCTAACCACAAACAGCCTAGCACAGGTACCTCATTTTACTTAGTTAAAATTTACTGAATCTGAATCACTACCCACAGACACCACTATGTGAAGTCTAAATCGAGACACTTTTTCAAGGTGGTGAAACTTGGAGATGTTATATACTTAAACCTAAAAAAAAAGCATTGTTAAAAGAAATTTAAGAAGACCTAAACAAATGGAAAGGCAACCTGGGCTCATGAATCTGAAGACTTGATATTGTTGAGGTTGTAACATCTTACGAACTGATCTATACATTAAAAAATCATTTCAAAATTCCAACCGCCATTTAAGCAGAAATGAAATTTATCCTAATATTCATAAGTAATTACAAAGAACCCTGAGTAAGTCAAACAACTGAAAGAAAGAACAAAGTTGAGATATTTATACTTCCTGATTTTTAAACTAACTCCAAATCCGTAGTATCAAGCTGTGTAGTACTGGCATAACAGACATATAGACCATTACAAAAAAAAACAACTCTCCACAAATAAACACATTGATGGACAGTTGATTTTTGATGATGGTGCCAAGATACCTTAATAGAGAAAGAAAAACCTTCAATAAATTTTGCTGTGATAACTGGATAATCACATACAAAAAATGAAATTGTTTTGTTTTCAAAAAAATTATTTTTATCTTTTATATTGCTTTTTAGTCTCTTATTTTTTCTGCTCTTACCTTTATTAATTCCTTCCTTGAATTAATGTTAGATTGAATTTGTTTTTGTCTTTTATTTCTTTAAGGTGTAATGTAGGTTGTTTCTTTGAAACTTTTGTTCTGTTTTGATATAAGTATTTATTGCTGTGAACTTCTTTCTGAGAATTGCTTTCACTATATTCCAATTTTCTGTGTGTATTTTGTGTTTCCATTTTCATTTGTCTCAAGAAATTTTAAATTTCACTTAAAATTAAAGTTCAGAAAAGGTGCTTATATGGTTTCAGTCTTCTTAAATTTGCTAACCTTTTTTTGGCCTATCCTGGAGAATGTGATCTGTCGTAGAAAATGTTCTATATGCTATATGCAGGTGAGAAAAGAGTGAAGAATGTGGATTTATTAGTGGTTGGATGGAATGTTCTGTTGATGCACATTAGGCCCATTTGGTCTAAAGTGTAGTTTAAATCTAGTATTTTTATTTATAATTATAATAATAATAATTATTATTATTATTATTTTGGTACTAGAAATGGAGCCCCATTCCTTTTTATTTTTTTATTTTGAGGCAGGGCTGTGCTAAATTGCTTAAGGCCTCATTTAGTTGCTGAAGCTGTCCTTGAACTTTCAATCCTCCTGCCTGAGTCTCCCCAGCTTCTGAGATGATATGTTGCATGGGCAACCATGACAGTCTAGTTCTTTGTTTTCTGTCAGTATGATGTCTCCATTGCTGAAGGTGAGGTGTTAAAGAACCTAACAATCACTCTATTGCTATCAATCTCTCACTTTTGGTTTGTAATATTTTCTTCATAATATTTAAGTACTCCAATATTATAACTACATCTATATGTAGATGCTGTATCCTCTTATGAACTGACACTTATCTTTAAATAATGTCCTTCTTTGTTTCTTTTTAACAAGATTTGACTTAAAGTCCATTTTATCTGATACTGCTACTAGGAGTGTAGCTACTCCTGTTTTATTTTTGGTTTTATTTTGTATGGAATATCCTTTTCAATTCCTTTACTTTCATTCTGTGTGCTTACAGGTGAATTGAGTTTCTTATAGGCAGCATATAGTTTTCTTGTTTTTCTATCCATTAAGTCACTCCATATCCTTTAACTGGAAATTTAATTCACCTACATTCATGGTACTTATTAAGAAGTAAAAACTTTTACTGCTATTTGTTAGTCATTTTCTAATTGCTTTATACCTCTTTTTTCCTTTCTTACCATCTTTCTTTATGGTGAAGTGACTTCTCTAGCAGTGTGTTTTTATTCTTTGATTTTTTCTTTACTGTAGATTTTTGCTATGTGTTTACTACCAGAGGAGAACCCTCATAGACTTTGGTGGAATTATAAATAAGTCCACACATTTGGTAAATCAGTATGGAGGTTCCTCAAAAAACTCAAAAAATATATGATCCAACAATTCCACTTCAGAGTATATATTCCCAAAGAATTGGAATCTGTATGCCAAAGAGGCATCTGCAGTTTCGGGTACATTGCAACCTCATTCACAATACAAAATATGGAGACAACTTAACGTGTCCATCAAGACATGAATGATTTTAAGAAATGTTGCACATATACACTATAGAATAATATTCAGCCTTAAAACACCCAAAATTCTGTCATATGCAAAGATATAGACAAATGTAGAGGACATTAGGTTGTGAAAGAGAGACAAATACTGTATTATTTGACTTACATTTGGAACCAAAGTAAGTTAAACTAATAGAATAAAGAATAGAATGGACAACTGAGGATGGTGAGAGAGGTAAAAGGGAAAAAGGTTTAAAGTTATAGTTAGAAATAATTTCTGTTACATAGTAAAGTGACTATATTTAATAACAATGTACTGTAAGTTTCAAATAGGTAGAAGAAAGGATTTTGAACATTCTTACCACAAGAACAAACAAATGTTTGATTTTATAGGTAGATAAATTACCCTTATTTTATCCTTGTAACGTATGTACATGTATCAAAGCATCACAATGTACCCCATAAATATATACAAGTATTTTCTACCAATTTAAAGAGTAAAATAAAATCACTATTTCACATGTACAGACCAACTCAAAATTTACCACAGACTTAAAACTAACAACTAAAATTACAAAACTTTAGAAGACAACATGAGTAAGTCTTTTTGATCTACTTAGCAACCATTTTTTAAATATGAAATTCGCACAGATAACAGAAGAAAAAATGGACAAATAGGAATTTCATCACAATTAAACTTTATGCTTCAAAAGATACCATCAAGAAAATGAAAACATGATTCACTGGATGGGAGAAAAATTTCCAAGTCACATATCTGATAAAGGGACTTGTATCCAGAATATGTAATTCTTATAAATCAATATAAAAATGAAAATAATACAATTTAATACACGTGAAATGATGTTTACCATCATTAGTCAAACGAGAATATAAAGCAGAACTGTAATGAAATAGTATTTCATGTATACCAGAATGGCTAAAATTTACTTTTAGAAATTGAAAAATTAAAACTTTGTGAGAATGTGGAGAAATTTAGAACCTTCATTCATTGCTGATGGGATTCTAATATGGCACATTAACTTTGGAAAACGCGCTGGCAGTTGTAAAATCAAACATAGATGCAACCCAGCTAATCCACTCCTAGACAAAATGAAGCACGGTTCTATTCAAAAAACTTATGTGGAAACTTTTAGAGCTGTGTTAGTAGTCATAACAAAAAAGCGGGAGAAAAAATGTGTCCAGTAACCAACAGACAGAAAAAACAAAATATAGTATATCAATACAATGGGAATAAAAAGAAATCAAATTCCAACGATGCTACAACATGATTGACCTTGAATACATTGTGCTAAGTTAAAGAAACTAGTCAGAAAAGTCCAGATATTGTGTTACTCCATGCACATGAAATATTCAGAATAGGCAAATCCATATAGACAAACTTAGTGAAAGAAGAATGAAAAAAAAAGGTGAATTGTCAAGGTAACAATAACCATTGGCAGTAGCCATCATAGAAAACAAACTAACCAACCAAGATATCTAACTTTTAAAATTATACTACCCATTATTATTCATTAAGTGATAGAATGGTCTTATACTGATAGGAATGTTCAAATAGTGGTAGGCAATATTTTCAGAAATTATTGCAAAAACCTTAAGGAAGTGGATATTCATTCACCTCGTTAGTTCCTAGGTATTTTTCTAAAAATAAATGTTTTCATTTATGCATGTATCTATATATGTGGTGGTTCTGCATATTCATAGTATTGAACAAAGCATTTAAAAATTTAAAACTCAAGGTGCTATCTAAATAGACTTGTTGAAAAAAACTGTGATATTGAAATGACACATATTTATAAAGATTGAGTTATAAACATATACATGTTCATGTAAAAGCATACATTTGCAGTGAAAATGAGAAAGGGGAAGAGATCTAAAAGCACACGTGTCTAAAGATTGCAATTTCTTATAGTCAGTTAATAGATCATCATTTACAGAATATTTTTATATTTAAGAAAAGGTATACTTAGTCAAATGATTGTGCCAATCAGTATGATATTGTCAGCTGTTCAAATTTTTTTAATAGAAGAAATTGCAGCTGTACCCCAGTTATTATATATTCTAATGTCCCCAAACTTTGTTCAATGTAGTTTATGCCCCCTCTGGGGGAAAGGGACTTACGGAAACCATACACACTTAGGTGTGTGCTTCACTGTAAGAGTGGAAGAAATGTTTTCTGAGATTGTAACATGACTGCAGCAAAACAGCAAACATAATTATGACCTCAATAATCAGTTATGGAATAAAATTGCACGAAAAGTAGTGCTTTCAGATTTCTTAAAATCATGCACATAGCCACATAACGAATGCTGCTAGCTGTAAGGCAGTGGCATTATATTTTATAGACTACATTATGAGAAGAGAGAAATTTAGAAATTGTCATTTGAGCTGTATTAATAATGAGGTTTAAGTGCTGTCTTTACAGTGTTTTGTTTTTCAGTGTGAAATACACCATATTTATAATCAAGCGAAATGTATACATGTGGTAGAAGGCTCTTCTTTTTTCACATTTCCATATATTTTCCATTATTATTTCATTTTCTTCCAAGCGTTATATAAATTGAGTAGATAAGGAAAAGTGTTTTCAGTGGAAAAATATTTAATGTCATTAGGGAAATAATAGCCTGTCTGAAAATGGCTAAGAATGAACATAAACATAAAAATTATAATAGTATGCTAATGTTTATAATATATGAAATACAGTAACTTATTACATTAAAATGTACACTCATGCAAGGAGAAAATGAAATTTCTTTTAACACTTTGCCTCATACTTTTCTTTGTTTAAATAATGGAGATAAAGCATAGTAGTGTGGAGAAATGAACACAGACTTTATAATCTGATACTTTAGAGTTTACTCCTGCTCCACCAATGTTTAATTTCAATACATTTGGAAATTTCTTTAACCAATGTCAGTTGATTCTCTCATCTATGAGAATTGTAACATATACCTCTCAGGACTATCCAGAAATTTGAATGAGATATGATTATTAAATGGGGGTTAATTGAAGACACCTAGTGTATCATTAGCTATGTTTTCCCATTAAAGAAGAAAGAAGAAACATATCTTAAAAGCATAGATTGTAATGCTATAAAATTGTTTTGGAAATGGAAATTTATTCCAATGCAGTTGACATTTTGGTATCAATTTGAGAATAAAGAGAATTTCAAGTTTGCTTATCCAGGGTTCTGGCCAGGAGAAAATAGTACATGAAGTAGAAAACTGCACTCAGTTGAAATGAACCACACAGAAATACACATTTCCCAGCAAAGAGGCATCTCACGTGTGTGTGTGTGTGTGTGTGTGTGTGTGTGTGTGTATGTGTGTGTGCATGCAATAAGCCACACTCACCCATATCTTCTGTTATGACCTTGTCTGATTTCAGACACATTTCTTCCCACCAATTATTAATAACTTGCAAGCTGCAACTTTTTTCTATAAAAATATCTACAAACAAGCTTTATGTAATTTTCAAAATGAAATGCCATATTGATTGTAGTATTTGTGCATTTCCAAACCATTTAACATCATTAAACTTCATTGCTTTTTATGTATCACTGAAGAAGTTTGTGATTGTTGTGTCCCTAACCCCATTTTCTTTTTAATATGTAATGAGTTCCTGCATGCTTTTTGTTTAGGAAGTTAGAGAAAATTTATCTATACATTTCTTTGAATAATTCTAAAATAAAAATTTCTAAATAAGACTCCTAATTTTCATAGAATAAGACATTCAGTTATTTAGAATGTTGAATACATAGAAACATCTTCAATAAATATGTATCCTGGCTAACCTTGCATCCAAAACTTGTAAAGGTTAATACAGTAGATTCCTCACCAAGAAAGGGCTTGCTGCCCAGCTGCAAGGTGGATGATCAGTAAACAGCCTTTTAACTGTGTGCAAGTGAGTCAGCCAAAACCATAGATAACTGCCTCAGCAGATGTCACACCCTTCCCAAGGCAGCCTTCATCTGCGAAAAAGCACCATGGGGATATAAGTGCCTAACCATTTTGGCCTAATTTGAGGCAATCTGATGGTCAATAAATTCTTTAGAACTTCCTGTAGGAATGACTTTGTGAGGACTGTTTTGCAGTCTGACTTATTCTATTAAATCCTGATTCTTGCCTTCTATTCGCAAGTGTCAATCACTTATGAAATCTGGCCCTTTTAATTCCATCTCAGGATATGTAATCTTGGAGAATCAAACCCACACACAGGTAAACCATTCCCTGGAGAGCAAACTTTCCTCAGAAAACATTAATTATCTCAATAAATAATTCCATATATTAATTCATCTCAAAATAAGGGAAGTTGACAGTACTTGACAGACATTTTTGTTTGTTTTTAACAAATAGTTTCATTTCCAAGTACTCAGAATGATTTAGACATGTAATAACTTGCTTATAATGTTGAAGACTTCATGTCGTTGATTTTTACACTTTCTCATTTGTTGTTGTCAGTAGTATTAAAACTCAAAGTAAGTTTGATATGGATCATCAAACTTTCCAAGAAAATCAGTTTGGTAAATCTATGTCTCCTACAAAAACACATCAAGTAAAGAATACTGGCTGATCTGTGCATCTTCTTAAAGCAAGGGACTAGAGCAATTGCTAGAAGAATGCTTGAGGCTAAGGCTGTGTATTAGGGAAAGTTTGCACCACAAAAAAAAACCTTGGTATTTTTGTCACTAGGTCACTAGTGAAGAAATTTCTTTCTTTCTTCCTTCCTTTTTTTTTTTTTTTTTTTGGTTGCATTCTGACAAATACAAGCAATGATTTTTTCCCCCAAACTAAAAATGTCTGCAGATCAGAGTTTCCTTCCTGTTTTCAAGCAAGCCTGATTCCTGATAGAAAACTTCCTATGAAGCGTAACTATTTTCTTATTACTGGCTTTTCTTTAAAATGAGTTTCCATTTTATCATTCATCTTCTAAGTGAGGCAGACAAGTAAATCAGCAGCAAGTGTTATGATACATTTTCTACTGGGTAGTGTAGAAACACAGCAGAGAAGCATATGTAGTTGGTATATTAAATAAATACAACACAAGACTATCATCAAAATACAATTTTATTTTCTTCTGCTAGTCCATTAAGTTTTATTCTGTATAAATCAACTTACCCTGCCATTTGATCTCAATTCTGACAAGCACATACCTTTTCTGTTCTCTGTTAGGTAATAGATGATCTACCATCACATTAAACCAGACAGTATCAAATATTTAGACTGTCCATCCTCCTGTAATAATTAAAACTCAAAACCTCACCAAGAATTCCATGTTTTAACATCCCCTACCTATGCTTGCTTTAGGAGAAAGCCTGTTGTGGGAGAAGGGACTGGAATTTCCTTTTGCTTTTTCTTGCCTTGCTTCTACCAGCATGCTAAATTTCTCCAGTAACTAGTATATGAAGGGCAGGGAAAGGGATAGGTCAGGTTAAGATTTTACCTGAGCTAAAAGTTTTCTGAGATTGTTTTTCCACATTTGAGGAAATCTTTCAGAGGAAAGATGAAATTCTATTTCTGTGGGAAGCTTTTCTGCACTTCATACAGATCCCTACAGAGCTTATATCTCTTTACAATTTCCTTACTTCCGGTATCGCGAATCCAAGAACTTCTTGCCAAACTCTCTTTATCCATCCAGGTAGCTCTACTGGAAAAGATTCAAGATAATTCTGTTCCACAAAGACCACATCTACTCTGTGGGAAACGCATCATGTATCCCTTGGCCCCCGAACTCTGGAAAGAGACACTGATATGAAGTAGAACTCTGTTGGATCCTCTATCCAAGCGACTGGTCATCCTTTCTGTTCCTTCTCTATTTCCAGAACATTGTGCACCCAGGAATCTCACCGGTTTGGCATCGTCGTCTTCTGCTCCACATTTTATTCCTGCAGGAAACTCAGGTTAGACAAAAATTCACAAGGCTGTTCAAGGCATGGAAATTTAAACATGTAAATGAATAGAGACCCAAAAGAAGATGAAGGTTTGGGGCAACTTCTTTGTGAATTGTTATGTGTCTTACCTGCAATTTACTTTCTCTTCTACTATAGTATTTCAAATTTAGTTTTGGATTTCAGATAATGATCAGATGTCCCATGTCATCAGTTAACATTCCTCGTGTCTGTACACAGTGGTTGGTATGATAAACACTGTGGAGTGCAAAAAGGAGAGAGTGCGCCACGATTATCAAAATATCCTCCAAAGGATTTTGAGGATGCTCTTATTGTGGTTATTGTGTAATAGCCTGTAATAACAGATCAGAAAACTGTCAAGTGTAAAATAATTTCAACATTAGAATATTCCAAAATGTGAGAATACTGATATAAATCTAGAATTTATACTTCCACAAGCAAGTTGCATAAAAAAGTAAAAAAAAAAAAAATCAATTTCCTTGTCTATAAACAACTAAATTGGACTCATGTCTCTGTATTAGTTATCTATTGCAAGAGCCCTCAGAGCATCTAGTGATAAATTAATAATGTCATAAATTTCAATTTATATCAATATCACAACTCCTACTGATTACTTGCTGAACATTAAGGTATGTTTATGTTAAAAGAGTGGAAAATCTGTCTAATTTTTTCTTCTCAGTGTGAATATGATGATTGAAGAAAGTCATATTTTCTGCATACCCTATAATTAATAGGAACCTGTGCCAGGTCCACTAAATATGAGAAATAAAGTAAGCATAAAACAAAAGTATAAAAATAAAACATAAGTCAATATGAAAAACAAAAGAATGATTTTGTTCTTTTACCCATGTCACTGTTTTGTGCTTCAGAAAAGGGAAACTTGGAAAGAGATAGAGGAGGGAGATGGGTAGTTAAATAGAAGAGCACCTCAGAACATTTGAAAACTGATAGGGAAGGGTGATGCTAGTGGCCAAAGGAAGAATTGCTTTAAGAACTCTAACTGTGTTTTGGCTAGCCTTGAATACGCAAGTCACAAGTTTAATTTTTGAAATATTAAGTTGCCCAGAAAAATAATATATTTCTTTACCAATTTGGAGACACAAATCTATATGAAATTTATTATGAATACAATATAGGATATGGAAAATTCAAATTTAGAAAACGGAAATTTGGTACTGTGGAAGAATGAGAGTTTTGCTCCCTTTAATCTTTAAAATTCAGGTGGTAAATTTTGACTTGCCTGTACTTTACAAAATAACTGTCTGTGAGAACATTCCTAATTGAGTAGATACAGAGTTTTCATATACTGACTGCATTAGTTATAATTAGCAAGGAAGTTAATTTTCACTAGATAAATTAGCATATTCAAGTTTTCATGACAATCATGTTATACCAGCTATAAGTAAATAAACAAATTCTCTAAAACAAACATCCTTACAGATGTTTTTTCTTACAAGACTATAAATAGATTCAAATTTACTAAGTGACAATCTTGCATATTAACTGTTAAAACACCCTTCTACCAGTTCACCATGCTCCTCCCTGAGACTAGGGTTGGTGTGGACAGCCCCTTCTTCAGGGAGGCTATGTGAACAAATTGAAAAGCAGCTGCCCCCCTCACCTGTCTCTCAAAGCCCACAGAGGGGAGCATGATGCTTAGGTTCATAGACAACCTGCTTCTGGGTCCAGGTTTCCTCTGCAGCAAAGCATCTCCCTTTCTGTGTGATCTATTGAAGTCATCTCTGGACCCAAGGATTTGTGGCAGAATAAAAAAGAAATATACATGTATACGCATACACACACATACACACACACATATATAAATTTCTATGTCAGAGTAAGACATATACCCTTTTTGGTAAACAGATAGCAATTTAATATATAATGAAAAGACATAAAGGTTATAAATTAGGGTTATTTTTGATAACTCATGCAAATATTTCTGTGTAAATCATGAGGGAAAAGTTAGTGTTTTGCATTCTAACAAAAACTTTTCTCAATAATGACTACACAGTCTCTTATTAAGTGCTACTAAATTTGTTACAAATGATGGAACTATAATTTTAATATGGCATTCCAAATAATTTGGTGTTTACTATAATTATTTTTGCAAATATAATTAGAAAAAATGCCTGATCATAATAAATTTAATAATACATTTTTTTTTTTTGCTAGGAAGTTGAGAAGGGAAAAGGGAAAACTAGAAGGGAGTCTAGTTTTTTTGTGGCACAGTGAACTTCATTCATATATTCCTTTAATAACTGTTAAGTAAGTAGTAAGTTATCTACCATGTGATGCACTAGCAAAACACTTGGTAGAAATTCAATGAAATTCCAAAAGTTGAATTTCTTTGTCACTTGAAGAAGGATGAAGTTTGAAATCAGTGAAAAGCTGTGTCTAAGATCAAAGAAGAAACTTTTGCATACAGGACATGAGTTTGGGAAGGGAAAATAACACTGAAAAAGAGGGAAGGAAGAATGAGACTGCTCTAGAAGGCCTTATTAAATGGCAAGAAGTTGCAAGTAATTTTAGTTACTATCATATTTCCCTCTTACTCTAGGCAGTCAATTCTCTCTCTCTCTCTCTCTCTCTCTCTCTCTCTCTGTGTCTCTCTGTCTCTCTCTCATTGCCTCATTGCGTAATGTAAATACAATAAAATACTAGAAACATGGTAAAATGTTTTTATAGATCCAGAAATACATAGTTCAGGTGTTGTTAACATGGCTTAAATATGTGTGCTGGTTTACGAATTATAGCAAGGTTGCAATACCACATTTAGCAATAATTAGATGCATGTTGGAATAATTTGAGCCTTGTCTTTCTCATGAACATCTGATCTCAACAGGTCCCTCTGAGGAGCACATATTCCATTCTGGGTCACACCTGCCAAGCCTTCCACATCAAAACCTGTGCACCTGCCTCTGGTCCATCTCCCAGATAGTACATTTTTAACACATCATCTGCCAGGGGGAAAAAGATCACATAACAGAAGCTTGCTTCAAATAAAAGATTTTCTGCTGAGAGATTTGGGAATTATGCTGCCAGGATGGCAGATGATATGGACACATAAATCTGAAATCTATTCTTTTATGCCATCAGGTTTGAGACATTTTCATTGCCACTCAACCCTAAATTCTACCCAAAAATATGTGCATTAGGTTAATTTACATAAATCAGAATAAAGCACTTTTTCTTAATTAAGAAAGTTTTTCAACCAGACTTTTAAATATATTCACAAAGTGTTGTTTAAATATTACAAAATTGTTGCACATTTTGTGATCACATATTTTATAAATTCTTTCATGAATGTATTTCATTCTAGTAGTTTCTATTGATATATAACATTATTTTTATTTGATACCAAGGTTTCAATCATCAGTGTGAAAAAAATATTGAATACATGTGATATGAAAATCTAATCACCTTTATTAACCAAACATCAAAGTTTATATGGGAATTTTTCAATTGATAAAATAGTTCATATGCTTAATTATAACTAATAAATATATTTCTTTGTACTTGTCCTTCATTCCCCTATTAAGGATCATATTTAGGATTAATTTTTTTTCCTCTAATAACACAAAGATTAAATAGATTTTTACTAAACATGTCAATATTATCTTATTAAATATCTATTACTCTATTCTATGGCATTTTCTACAATGTTGAAAATTATTAGCAAATAACTGAAGCAATACTAAAAACTAATTTTAAAATAATAAACCATTCAAAATTATATTCAAATTATCTTTGACATCAAACAATCTTTATTTTTGATCACCAAAATTAAGTTAATATTGGAATTTCTATTGTATATATTTAGGTTGGGTGATTCAAATTCAAAACAAGCTAATCTATAATTTATTAGCAAGCTCTAAATAAGGTTTCTTTGGGGAATTAAGAAAGTTAATCTTTTATTTGTCAATTACACACAAGTATACATCACTATGTTGTGATATTAAATGGTCAGATATTAATGAACAGTCTTTAATGCTACCACTGATAGTACATAATCCATTGGAAAGTAGTTTAAAAACTGACAATTTCAGAAAAACTAAACAAACTTTTATATTGCTATACAAAATAAATATGATTCAAATTAGGGTTTTTGTTTTGATTCAAATTAGGGATTTCATTTTCCTCATCTTACTTTATTAATTCCCTCCTACCTCAACTAAGGTTATACTACTTCATGTCTTATCAAACAGTTAATTTATTTTTTATTTTATTTTTTTTCAAACAGTTAATTTAGACCTACAAGCGACCTGGAGAAAATAGTAGGACCAATGAAACTAAATCAATTTTCTAGAACTCGGTAGGTGTGAATTTGAGGTTGAAGTTGATAAAAGTAAGAATTCATTGTGTAAAAAAATTTTTTTCAAACCATGGAGTAAAAAGCTTTCAGGTGGACATGGGTCTGATATTGACTCCCACAGGGTATCCTTAGGATACAGAGCAGTAACCTGCAAAAGCCATGAATAACAAATGAGTCAGGCAGATAAAACTGTGAAGCCTGTGGCTACTGCAGCTGGACTCTTCTCACAGGGTCACTTTATGGGAGACAATAAAGAATGTGCAAAAAATTTAGGAAATTGACAGAACATTTCAGATTAGAAAAATTCTATACCAATAACCCAAGTCTTCAAAAATGTTTTAAAGTGTATCTTTCCTCAATGTAATGACATAATGAGTTGTTTACAAACCTCATGATTTGGAGACCCAAGGATTGCTTGAGAATGCAAATGGAGGCCTGGATAGGGAAGAATTTATAACAGTATTCTTTGACCTTGATTTTTGATGTTTTATTTTCATCTTTTCTCAGCATAGAGCCCTATCAGATTCAGTCATTTATAAGTTGACATACATATATACAAATGGGTTAAAGCTTTAGAGTCTAGATAGACATAGAATAATGAGTACTCTCTCACCTTAAAAGCTTCCTGAAAAAAATTTCAGCAAGCAGAAAATAAGAAAAATTTAAAAAATAATAAGTAGTAAAATTAGAGAAAACCCTCCAGAATTCCACATCTATGAAAGAATTAAATTTTGTTCATCATTTTTCTTCTGAATATGTTACCTTAATAAAAATGTATATGGCATATTAAGATTATTTATCACCTATACAAAGTTTATAATATTTTGGAATATTTTATCTCAGACATATAGACTATGTTTCATAGATAAAATAGGACTAGGAATAAATATGAACTATTTGGGTATCAAATTTACTCAGTGAAGAGCCTTAAAATATAAATGCACATCATACAAAAAAACAAAAGAGGTGCTAGTACATTATGGAATTGAGAATCCAATTGTATAAATATTCTATTAGATAGGAACAAAAAATTCTGGGGTGCTCTTGCACAGTAGGATGACTATATATAACAATAAAATGTTATACTCAAAAAGATAGAATAATTTTGTATGTTTCTCCATGAAGAAATGAAATAGGAGACAGAAATGTTTAGCCTGATTCAAACATTATACAAGGTATACTTGCATCAAAATGTCACATGATACCCCATTAATGTATATAATTTTTGTTTTTACACATATGCTAAAATGAATTTAAATTTTAAAATTGTAACTATTCAAAAGCATTTCCACCATGTACCAAGTTCTAGTGAGGTTTTGATGGAAAAAATGTAATAACCATGTCCATAATGTATGATGTAAAGACATATGTACAAAAGTTTGATGGAGGTTTTGATGGAAAAAATGTAATAACTATGTCCATAATGTATGATGCAAAGACATATGTACAAAAGTTCTAGAAAGGAATTGTAAATTATCTTTAAAAAAGAATTAGCTTAGTTTCTCAAACAGATTTTTTTCAATGAAATCAGTGGTGATGGTGATGAAATATCTTTGAGGGGCATCATTCACTGGAGATCTCTGTGTTTTATGTAATTTGAGAGTTATTTTAAAACCTTGCTATTTTTGTCTAGGAAAATACTAACGATTATGTTGCCCCAAATATTTTTGCCGTCATCTCTATGTCAATAACTATATTCCCTTCTTCGGTTTATGGCATAACTCTATAAATTTGGTTGCTGTCACTTAAAATACAGTTAACGTGTCTCAGAATACCATTCATATTTTTTTTATCATTCTTTTTATCAATCTCTCAATAAAATTGCACAGATAGCTCCACCAGTTGATATTGAGTTATGTTCACATCTAAGCTAACATATCATCTATCAAATAAATTCAACAAAATAGTATTTAAAAAAGAAAACAGATTCTTTGTGGAAACACCTTTTTAAAACCATAAAGTAGTACGAATATTTACTCTAATATTTATTAAGAGCCTATTACTAGTCAGTTTCTCTGCTCATTGTTAATACTCATAAACCAAAATCAGTCTTTATTGTCATAAATTTATAGTATAATGGAGGAAAAGGTGACTTTTAAATACGGTCACACAAACTTCCATAAAATTACAATGCAATACATAAAATACTTCTATGGCATATATAATTGAATGCATCCCTGTAGAAGTAACAGTAATGATGAGGAGTGGCATTAGATAGCAAAAGGTTTGAAGGAGACAATAGAACAGGTAAACTGCATGTGAGACTAACATAGGAAAAACAAATAGCAAGAGCAAAGACACCACTGTGGGAAAGTGATACAATTTCTGTAATTAAAGAAAACCAGCATAGCCAGAGCAGAGACAATGGATGGCCATTAATTTGATGACTAAGGCAAATTACTTTGGGGTTAGACCATACCATGCCTCATCAACAAAAATAATACTCATCCAACATGGAGTAATATTCTTTAACATTGTTTAAGGCCAATGTCCATTCAGATTTTTTAGACATTTCTTCATTTAGTTAATGATTGTGCCAGTGTAGGTGTTAAGAATATTTTGACTACCACCCTTCCTTGTGAGCTGGGCTGACTATTTTGGTGTTTTCCTTAAATAGACTTGAAAGCCTTGCAGTGTTTAAGTGAAACATCACTATTTTCCTTTCCACTCTTCTAAAAGGCATCATTTTGGCAGTGATGTTACCTAACTGAATTCTGAACATCAGTACAATTCTACACAATAGGGCAGATACATAGTAAATGAAGTGAAGATAGTACTTTCTACATAAAAATTCAATTACAAATAACATTAAACTTCTAAACTTCTAAAACTTTATAAAATATGGTTTATAATTTCATTGTGAAAGTCCCTTTGAAAAGCTGTATAATTTTTTAAATGTTTGTACTCTATATCTTTAATTAATTTGGAGAAAAATACTATTATTCATGTAATACTTCTTATAATTCAAAAATTTATTTAGAATCACCACCAACACATGTACAAGCTTTTAGTGTGGTTTCTAGATAACTGTAAAAGATGTGTATATTTACATAATTATTTTCTCTGAAATTTGACAAAAAATAGGACTAAAATTTATATATATTTAATTTATAGAAGTTACTGTCTCACACTGAAAAGCCAAAATGTCCTAGAAGACCAAATGTAAGATGAAGACTTTAGAGTTTACTTATCTTTTCTAAATATAAGTTTATTTTTTCAGAAGGGAGATATTTGATCAAATAATATAAGCCTACAATTGCCCCTTAACGAGCAACAGGTACTTTATAGACATTTTTTTTTTTTTTTTTTTTTTTTTTTTTACGTTTACATAGGGTAATGATGTTTATTATATTTTTCCCCTCCCCCCCACCCCTCCCACCCCTCCCACCCCTCCCACCCCTCCCACCCCTCTTTTCCCTCTACACAGTCCTTCTTTCCTTCATTCTTACTGCTCTCCTTAGCCTAACTCTAAACCTAACCCTAAACCTAATGCTAGCCCGTCCCACCCCCCATTATATGTCCTCATCCGCTTATCAGCGAGATCATTCGTCCTTTAGTTTTTTGAGATTGGCTTATCTCACTTAGCATGATATTCTCCAATTTCGACCATTTGCCTACAAATGCCATGATTTTATCATTCTTCATTGCGGAGTAATATTCCATTGTATAAATATGCCACAGTTTCTTTATCCATTCATCAACCGAAGGACATCTAGGTTGGTTCCACAATCTGGCTATGGTGAATTGAGCAGCAATGAACATTGATGTGGCTGTATCTCTGTAGTATGCTGCTTTTAAGTCCTTTGGGTATAGGCCAAGGAGTGGGATAGCTGGGTCAAATGGTGTTTCCATTCCAAGCTTTCTGAGGAATCTCCACACTGCTTTCCAGAGTGGTTGCACTAATTTGCAACCCCACCAGCAATGTATGAGTGTTCCTTTTTCACCACATCCTCGCCAACACCTATTGTTGCTTGTATTCTTGATAATCGCCATTCTAATTGGGGTGAGATGAAATCTTAGGGTAGTTTTGATTTGCATTTCCCTTATTACTAGGGATGTTGAACATTTTTTCATATATCTGGTGATTACTTGTACATCTTCTTCTGTGAAGTGTCTGTTCATTTCCTTAGCCCATTTGTTGATTGGATTATTTGTATTCTTCGTGTAGAGTTTTTTGAGTTCTTTATAGATTCTGGAAATTAGCGCTCTATCTGAGGTATGGTTGGCAAAGATATTCTCCCACTCTGTAGGCTCTCTCTTCACATTTCTGATAGTTTCCTTTGCTGACAGAAAGCTTTTTAGTTTGAATCTATCCCAGTTGTTTATTCTTGCTTTTATTTCTTGTGCTATGGGAGTCCTGTTAAGGAAATCTGATCCTGAGCCAACAAGTTGAAGATTTGGACCTACTTTTTCTTCTATAAGATGCAGGGTCTCTGGTCTGATTCCGAGGTCCTTGATCCATTTTGAGTTGAGTTTTGTGTAGGGTGAGAGATAGGGGTTTAGTTTCATTCTATTGCATATAGTTTTCCAGTTTTCCCAGCACCATTTGTTGAAGAGGCTATCTTTTCTCCATTGCATATTGTTGGAACCTTTGTCTAGTATGAGAAAATTGTATTTATTTGGGTTTGTGTCCATGTCCTCTATTCTGTACCATTGATCTACCTGTCTATTTTGGTACCAATACCATGCCGTTTTTGTTACTATTGCTTTGTAGTAGAGTTGAAGATCTGGTATTGCAATACCCCCTGCTTCACTCTTTCTGCCAAGGATTGCTTTAGCTATTCTGGGTTTTTTATTCTTCCAGATGAATTTCATAATTGCTTGCTCTATTTCTGCGAGGTACATCATTGGGATTTTAATTGGAATTGCATTGAATCTGTATAGAACTTTAGGTAGTATAGCCATTTTGACGATATTAATTCTGCCTATCCAGGAACATGGGAGATCTTTCCATCTTCTAAGGTTTTCTTGAATTTCTTTCTTTAGTGTTCTGTAGTTCTCATTGTAGAGGTCTTTCACCTCTTTTGTGAGATTGATTCCCAAGTATTTTATTTTCTTCGATGCTATTGTGAATGGGGTGGTTTTCCTAATTTCTCTTTCTGAAGATTCATCACTTATGTATAAAAATGCATTGGATTTATGAGCATTGATCTTGTAACCTGCTACTTTACTGAATTCACTTATGAGTTCTAAAAGTTTTCTGGTGGAATTTCCAGGTTCCTCTAAATATATAATCATGTCATCAGCGAACAGGGATAGTTTGAGTTCTTCTTTTCCTATTCGTATCCCTTTAATTTCTTTGGTTTGTCTGATTGCTCTGGCTAGAGTCTCAAGGACGATGTTGAATAGAAGCGGTGAAAGAGGGCATCCCTGCCTTGTTCCAGTTTTTAGGGGGAACGCTTTCAGTTTTTCACCATTTAGAATGATATTAGCCATGGGCTTAGCGTAGATGGCCTTTATAATGTTTAGGAATGTTCCCATTACCCCAATTTTTTCTAGTGTTTTGAGCATGAAGGGATGCTGTATTTTATCAAATGCTTTTTCTGCATCTATTGAAATAATCATGTGATTCTTAACTTTAAGTCTGTTGATATGGTGAATCACATTTATTGATTTCCGAATGTTGAACCAACCTTGCATCCCTGGGATAAAACCCACTTGATCGTGGTGCACTATCTTTTTAATATATATTTGTATGCGATTTGCTAAAATTTTGTTGAGAATTTTTGCATCGATGTTCATTAAGGATATTGGTCTGAAATTTTCTTTCCTTGATGTGTCTCTGTCTGGTTTAGGTATCAGGGTGATATTGGCTTCATAGAACGAGTTTGGTAGGGTTCCCTCCTCTTCTATTTCATGGAATAGTTTGAGGAGTATTGGAATGAGCTCTTCTTTAAAGGTTTTGTAGAACTCGGCTGAGAACCCATCTGGTCCTGGACTTTTCTTTGTTGGTAGGCTTTTGATGACCTCTTCTATTTCATTGCTTGAAATTGGTTTATTTAAGTTGTGTATGTCCTCCTCGTTCAGTTTAGGTAGTTCATATGTCTCTAGAAATTTGTTGATGTCTTCAAGGTTTTCTGTTTTGTTGGAGTATAGATTTTCGAAATAGCTTCTAATTATGTTTTGTATTTCACTCGTGTCTGTTGTGATGTTTCCTTGTTCATTCCGAATTTTAGTAATTTGAGTTTTCTCCCTCTTTCTCTTTGTTAGTGTGGCTAAGGGTTTATCAATTTTATTTATTTTTTCAAAGAACCAACTATTTATTTTATTAATTTTTCCGATTGTTTCTTTTGTTTCGATTTTGTTGATTTCGGCTCTGATTTTAACTATTTCCTGTCTTCTACTACTTTTGGTATTGGTCTGCTCTTCTTTTTCTAGTGCTTTGAGCTGTAGTGTTAACTCGTTTATTTGTTGATTTCTACTTCTTTTTTTGAATGCACCCCATGAAATAAATCTTCCTCTAAGTACTGCTTTCATAGTGTCCCAGAGATTTTGATATGATGTGTCTTTGTTCTCGTTTACTTCTAAGAATTTTTTTATTTCCCTCCTGATGTCTTCTGTTATCCATTCATCATATAATAGCATATTATTTAATCTCCAGGTATTGGAGAAGTTTGTGTTTTTTATTCTGTCATTTATTTCTAATTTCAATCCATTATGATCTGATGGAATACAAGGTAGTATCTCTATCTTCTTATATTTGCTAACAGTAGCTTTGTGGCATAAAATATGGTCTATTTTAGAGAAGGATCCATGTGCTGCTGAGAAGAAAGTGTATTCATTCTGTGTTGGATGGTATATTCTATATATGTCCGTTAAGTCTAAATTGCTGATTGTGTTGTTGAGATCTATAGTTTCTTTATTCAATTTTTGTTTGGACGATCTATCCAGTGGTGAGAGAGGTGTGTTAAAATCGCCTAGTATTATTGTGTTGTGGTCTATTTGGTTTCTGGAATTGAGAAGGATTTGTTTGACGTACGTGGATGAGCCAATGTTCGGGGCATAGATATTTATGATTGTTATGTCTTGCTGATTTATGCTTCCCTTAAGCAGCATGTAATGTCCTTCTTTATCCCTTCTGACTAGTTTTGGTTTGAAGTCCACATTATCTGAGATGAGGATGGATACTCCAGCTTTTTTGCTGTGTCCGTGTGCATGGTATGTTTTTCCCCATCCTTTCACCTTTAGTCTATGGGTGTCTCTTTCTATGAGGAGTCTCTTGCAGGCAGCACATTGTTGGATTTTTCTTTTTAATCCAATCTGCCAGTCTGTGTCTTTTGATTGATGAATTCAGGCCATTAACATTCAGGGTTATTATTGTGATATGATTTGTATTCCCAGTCAATTGACTCATATTTGTTTTTGGCATGATTTGGTTTCTCCTTTATTTGGCTATTCCTTTAGGCTAGCGCCTCCTGTTGCTGATTTGCATCGTTGTTTTTCATCTCTTCCTCATGGAATATTTTGCTGAGAATGTTCTGTAATGCTGGCTTTCTTTTTGTAAATTCCTTTAGCTTTTGTTTATCATGGAAGGATCTTATTTCATCGTCAAATTTGAAGGTAAGTTTTGCTGGGTATAAGATTCTTGGTTGGCATCCATTTTCTTTCAGGGCTTGGTATATGTTGTTCCAGGCCCTTCTAGCTTTTAGGGTCTGGATTGAAAAATCTGCTGATATTCTTATTGGTTTCCCTCTGAATGTAATTTGATTCTTTTCTCTCGCAGCCTTTAAAATTCTGTCTTTATTTTGTATGTTAGGTATTTTCATAATAATGTGCCTTGGTGTGGGTCTGTTGTAATTTTGTATGTTTGGAGTTCTATAAGCCTCTTGTACTTGGTTTTCCATTTCGTTCTTCAGATTTGGGAAATTTTCTGTTATTATTTCATTGAATAGATTGTTCATTCCTTTGGTTTGTTTCTCTAAGCCTTCCTCAATTCCAATAATTCTCAAATTTGGCCTTTTCATGATATCCCATAGTTCTTGGAGATTCTGTTCATGATTTCTTACCATCTTCTCTGTTTGTTCCACTTTGTTTTCAAGGTTAAATATTTTGTCTTCAATGTCTGAGGTTCTGTCTTCCAGGTGTTCTATCCTATTGGTTATGCTTTCTATGGAGTTTTTAACTTGGTTTATTGTTTCCTTCATTTCAAGGATTTCAGTTTGGTTTTTTTTTCAGTATCTCTAACTCTTTATTGAAATGATCTCTTGCTTCCCGTATTTGGTCTTTTAACTGTTGATTGGTGCGATCATTTAATGCCTGCATTTGCTCTTTCATCTCCTCCTTCAATGCCTGCATTTGCTCTTTCATCTCCTCATTAGCTTCCCTGATCGTTTTAATTACGTACATTCTGAACTCCCTTTCTGACATTTCTTCTGCTCTGCTGTCATTGGGTTTTATTGATGTAGTATCTAGGTTTGTTTGGGACATTTTCTTCCCTTGTTTTCTCATAATGGTCAGTTGTCAGTGGGACCCTGAGATATTGCAGTTTTCCACTATTGGCTTATAGTGTCCCAGTAGATTTCCAGTGTATCACCTCCCAGCCTTCAGTAGCCTGATGTCTTGGAGGAATCTGATAAAGCAGCTCATTCGAAGAATACTGCCCCTAGCCCCCTACTGGTTCCACGTTTTGGAACTGGCTCTGTGCGGAAATGCTCTCACTGTGGGCCTGCACCGTGCAGCTGGCCGTGTGGGAAGAGCCCACTGCCGGAGTGTGGAAGACTACCTTGGGAAGACTCAAGCTGCCCTGCCCGGCTCTGCTAAGCCACCTCTATCTGGGCCTGCCACCCGGGCTGAGCTTTACCCAGTGGGCAGACTCACCCGTGGCTCCACTTCAGTCCGAGTCTCTCAATGCCTCCCCTTCTTAACTCCTGGGTTGTGGAGCGACCGGGGGTGCAGTCTCCCTCTAGGCCGCCATCTTGGATCGCCCCGTGAAGAGAGCCCGCAGCCGGAGTGGGCAGAGCCGCCTGAAGAGGTCTCCGGCTGCCCTGCCCTTATCCCTGAGGCTGATTGCAGATCGAGGCTCTCCGCTGGTTCTTTGCAGGAGTACACTGCACTGCAGCGGCTCCGGGACTCGGAGCCTGCTCTGTTCAGACAGGCTCTCACTAGCGGGCCAGTTCCGTTCCGAGAACCTGGAGAAGCTGGCTGTGTGGGAAGAGCCCACTGCCGGAGTGTGGAAGACTACCTTGGGAAGACTCAAGCTGCCCTGCCCGGCTCTGCTAAGCCACCTCTATCTGGGCCTGCCACCCGGGCTGAGCTTTACCCAGTGGGCAGACTCACCCGTGGCTCCACTTCAGTCCGAGACTCTCAATGCCTCCCCTTCTTAACTCCTGGGTTGTGGAGCGACCGGAGGTGCAGTCTCCCTCTAGGCCGCCATCTTGGATCGCCCCGTGAAGAGAGCCCGCAGCCGGAGTGGGCAGAGCCGCCTGAAGAGGTCTCCGGCTGCCCTGCCCTTATCCCTGAGGCTGACTGCAGATCGAGGCTCTCCGCTTGTTCTTTGCAGGAGTACACTGCACTGCAGCGGCTCCGGGACTCGGAGCCTGCTCTGTTCAGACAGGCTCTCACTAGCGGGCCAGTTCCGTTCCGAGAACCTGGAGAAGCTGGCTGTGTGGGCGGGGCCCACCGCCGGAGTGCGCAGGACTGCCTGTGGATGACTCTAGCTGCCCTGCCCGGCTCCGATAAGCCACCTCTGTCTGGGCCTGCCACCCGGGCCGAGCTTTACCCAGTGGGCAGACTCACCCGTGGCTCCACTTCAGTCCGAGTCTCTCAATGCCTCCCCTTCTTAACTCCTGGGTTGTGGAGCGACCGGAGGTGCAGTCTCCCTCTAGGCCGCCATCTTGGATCGCCCTTTATAGACATTTTAAGTTTGTACCTCATAAAAACCTCATGAAGTGCTTTATGTCCATGTGATCATGGGAGAAACTGGAGCTGATCAAATATTAAGGTCTCCTTCAGGTCCTAGAATAGAAAGTGGTGGAGCTAAGATTGTAACCACGAACTACTATACCAGGGACATACAACCAACTGTGTTTGGATTGAAATCTTGGTAAGACATAAATAAGATTGGAAATATCCTGTTTGGACCCCAGTTCTTACACACAAAATGTCTTGGTAGAGGGGGAAAGTGGATGAAGAAGAAAACTTTTTTAAAGGTTGATTCACTCTCTACTGACTCTTTTTTTTTCTCCCTAACTAAAAAAGTTCACAATAGCTAAATTATGGAACCAACCTAGATGCCCTTCAACAGATGAATGGATAAAGAAAATGTGGTATATGTACACAATGAAATATTACTCAGCCTTAAAGAAAAATAAAATTAAAACTTTTTCCCATGAATGGCTAGAGCTGGAGAATATCATGCTAAGCTTAGTAACCAATCCCCAAAAACCAAAGGTCAAATGTTTTCTCTGATATGCTGATGCTAACTTACAATAAGGGGGGTGGTTATGGAAAAATAAATGCATTTTGGATTAGGCAGAGGGGAGTGAATGGAGGGGGGTATGGGAGTAGGAAGGACAGTAGAATGAATTGGACTTTATTACACTATGTGCATATATGACTACATGACAGGTGTGAATTTAATCATTTTCAACCAGAAAAAGAAAAGTTATACTCCATTTATGTATGATGTGTCAGGATGCATTCTACTGTCATGTATAACTAATGAGAAAAAATTTTAAAAAATATAAAACAAAATACATTCTATTGTCCTATATAACTAATTAGAACAAATAAAAATAAGTAAATAAATAATGCTCCCTTTAGTTCAACAATAGTTTAATCAATTGTATTTAATAAGAAATACTATATCCCTTCCTCTCTACCTCCCCTTCCATTTTTTGTATTTTGTGACATTAGTGTTTTCAGTTATTGGTTTGGTAAAAAGAATTAAGAAGACTAGATTCCCTATGCTCTGGACAAGGGTAATTAGCATAGACACTAACTTCTGGAAAGTTTGAAATAATACATTGATGGACTCGTCTAATACTAGACTTAATATGGAACAGGTTATGATACTGGCAATAGAAGGACAAAATATTTTTTTTTAATTTTCTCTTTATTTTATGCTTTTAAACAAACTTCAGGTTGAAAGTTTGTGTCTCTGCGTTTGTGGCTACTTTTTTCCCTTTCCTGATATTCTAATTTTTTCCCATTCCATGCCATTTTCCCTTTTATGTAATGTCAGTTATTTGACTACCATTATTATTATATGTTCCATGAAGTCTTCATCAATGCATTTTCATGCTTAATAATGAAATAAATATGAGTAGTGGGTATTCTCTATTTCTAAAATGTACCCCATTTATTTATTTATTTTTATTTAGGTCACCAAACTGTGATATAGGTAAAATATACAAAACCTACTACACTAATTAACATTTAGTATCATGATTTCACAAGTTTTAAAAAACATAGTTGATTATGTCAAGGAAGATAATGATGGAAAGTATGACATTAAATCCAGTACCCCCCAGTGAAATTGACCAAGAAATTCCCCTGCCCCTTCTTCATAATTTTGATAACAGCATTTTTACAGATTCCATTAAAATCAAAAACACTCTGGAATAGTTTAATGCCCTAAGAGCTGACCCTTAATAACTTAGGAAAGATGCCTAAAATAGTATAGAACATGAAATATACACATACATAAAGAAGAATGCATATAAATCACATTATAGTCCTTGTCTACATGCATATATACAACTTCTGTGTGGTTGCTTTTACTTTTTCTGGTCAGCATATCCTCTACTGTGCTTCATGAATATCATTAATGTATAAAGACACTGCTTAAAAAGAAAATATTTCAGAGAGAGTTGAGAGAGAGAGAGAGAGAGAGAGAGGTGCTCGTTAAATTGATGGTAAATTAAAAAAAAAAAAAAAGCTCTTTGAAGGATAAGTTTTTTCCTCTATGTTTACTCCATGTGTGTATATATGGCTCCAAATGAGACATTCCTGATGTATTTTGAAAAATAAGGATTACTTCACTTTGTTCTTTTGCTTTTTCTATCAATCCATCACAAACTGCTTGAAGAGTTCTTGGAATAGTAGTGAGAAAACGGGAGTAAGTAGTTTCATTTTGGGACTAGTCAAACTTTTCAATTCCATCTAAAATTAATTCCTAAATCAACCAAAGCCATGACAATCTAAGTTCTCAGAAAATTAGTACTGACCATAGGCAAGTTATCCACAGCTCAATCCTGAATACAAAGAGATAACAACAAAACAACTTTTTATTAACTCAAAAAAAAAAAGAAAAGTTTCTTGGTTAGAGTCACTCAGGCTACAATTTGGATAAACAAGGACAGTAAAGAGATGATTTTTCTAATATTTTGACCTTTATCTTAAGTCTTCCCCTTGCTGGCTGCCAGTATCCATTCAACTAAAACTGTCTTCAATTGCTAGAAGATACTTTTAATGTTCAGATTCTTTTAGTTTAAGAATGTTTATCCCTTTACAATTTCCCTTACATCAGTTACTCTTTAGATTCAAGATTTCAGTTAACTAAGAGTGACAAACACAAGTTTGAAATTAGAAATGCATCCTCTCTCATGGAAAGTTTGTCTAGGATTTAGTCTAGTCCAGAACAATCTAAAATGGCTTAACAAGATGACTTCAAAAAAAAGAAAAGAAAAAAAAGCATGTCTGTTTGTGAAGTAGTTCAGTGATAGAGCACTTTCTTAGCATGTGAGAGACTCTGGGTTCCATCCCTGGTACCATTGAAAAAAGAAATGTCTAGATTAAAAGTGCCATGTTTCCATTTCTTCTTATGCACTCTGTTTTTTGAGGGAAAATATAACAAAATTAAAAGAAATAAATAATAATTGGGGATAAAAATCCCAAACCAAAAACATGGTGCTTGAATATTCCAAGTCTACCTCTGGTCCCTTGAGGCAATATTGTTTGTCCTTCCTAGTCACTTTCTGCACTGTTCCATTAGAGACACAAATTATCAAAGGATATCATTTGTGTTCTTGTGCTGGTCAGGACCAGAGAGAGAGTTTAGCTGATCTGGCACCTTAACCAACCTCATACAACAATAGAGATATCTCAAAGATCTGACTGTGACATTTTTGGTCCCACTCGGGGTAGACTACACTTTGGCTCTCAAGGTAAAGCAACTTGTACCCTAGTAGCCTATTCTCCTTTGAAAAGATTCCAGATGTACTTTCAGCTATTCCTGATTCAATCCCATTTCTTAAGGAAACTGAGAGTCACTAAGAAACACTAAAACATTGACTCTTAGAACCCACTCCCATCTATGTGGTGCCAAATTTCTTTGATTTATCTGTACCACATTTATTCTGCTTAACTGTGTTCTCAATCTATAATCTACTCAACTTTAGTGTCTCTGAAACTCCAAGAACTGAAAATTCATGTTTCTTTTCTTTTAATCTCTCTAATGTGACATCCTTTACTGTAGAATACCATGCTTTCAAGGTATTATCATCAAAGATGAAAAGATCATCTAATTTACTTGGTAAGATAACTCCGTAAGCTTGGCCCTACTTCCTCCAACATACAACTAATACATGAATTTGAAAATAATTAGGAAAATCTCCTTCCAAGAAGATAGCCTAGAATTCAATGTATTATTGCAGTACCTTATTTTTGAAGATTATATTGTTCTATTCCAAAATTTTAGGAAAATTCCTGGCATTCCATTCACAAAATACATCCTGCTCTACAAACAGATAATGCTGAGATGAACTAAAGCAAATACTTGTATTTGCTTCAGAAATGTCAAGGGAAAAATAAATAAATTATTTTTTAATCATGTAAGTATTGCTTATAAATTTTTATTTGAACAATTATACTTCAGATACAAACATGTTTATAATATATTTCATCTTAAATTTAGATAATATATGTATATCTTTCTTTAAAAGATTTTTGAAATGCATTGTTGGCTATAATAAAAACTTTAAAAAATTTAAATTATCACCCAGAGAATAGGTAATTATGGTACAAACATTTATGAGAAAGTATCATATGGAAACCAAGGAATTGTGCTATTAAGAACAAACGCTGGAGCCAAATTGGCTAGATTCAATTGCAACGTTGACACTGTTAAAGATACTTAACCTTTTGGTTTCTGAATTCCTTTTCTGTAGAGTAAAAACAGTTATAAAACTCATAGGATTGTTGGGAATTCAAACTCATTCATGCAAATATTCCTGGTAATACTTGGCATAAAATATATACTAATAATTGTTACCTACTATTTTGCTGCTGATGTTATTCCGTTTTAAATTGGAGTAAATATATCCTATGGATGCTATTATTAAAATAACAAAAGCATACTGTGAAGTGAAAACATTTATGTCATTGTCATTGTAGAATAAATACAGAACAATATAATCTTCTATAAATAAAAGTTTATTTGAGCAGATGTATGCACATCATTATGTTTATTAAGTGCACAGAGAAGGGACCAAATTAACACAAACCAAATTGTCAGCCATGGTCTGTTACTGTGACTGGAAGGAGACAGAATGTATCAGGAGATAGAAATTGGACATATACATAGTTTTGCTGAGTATAACTCAGCTCCTTTGACAAAACATAATTATATATTAATTGCATTTTTAAGATGGAAAGAATAAATTGACTGAAATTTATGATTAAGTGATTTAATAAGAAGGATTTCATTAAGATTTGGAGGGAGAAAACAATGATCTGGGTTGTCAATGTGCTGATGTCAAACCTTGGTAACGTGTCTGAATCCGTACTGACAATTAAGATGTATTTACTCAAAAACAGAAATAGAGCATAGCAAAGTGGTCTGTTGCTAGGATTCCAGATTGGACTAATGCAGAAAATGTTGAGGAAAATAGCATAAAAGAGGTGCTATTTACATAGCATGAAAAGTAGGTATTCAAGCAAGGGCTGCTGACATAAAATGGAAGCACACACACAAAAAAATCATTTTTCACTTAAATGAAGTTGACGAGCAATGCATTTTTTAGTTTTGTAGAAAATGTTTATGAAAATTCAATTGTTTGCATTTATGAATCATGAAATCACTCTTCTAAAACAGATATTTAATTTTTAGGTGTTGGTTAGTTTTTGTTAAAGGAGAAAATAACAGATGAAAGAGATTTCAAAGCATTAATTTCAGTGTTATTTTAATATTTTCAATATAGATCCTTTATCTTTTATTAGTGAACAGGATTTTATAAAAGACAGATAAGTTGCTTTTAAAAAGAGATTCTAAACAATTATAAGACAGACTACAAATGGCATAATGCCTATAGCTCCTTTAGATTCATGGAATTAGTTTAACTGTCTTTCAGGCACTTATTTATATAGAAAACACCTTTGGAGTTTGCCATTTTCTGCATGCTGTTTTTGTGTCCTGATTTACTTCAATCTGAGTTAATCAAGCATAAATAATGAAAATGTTATTTGATTACATCTTCAACTTTTGCATACTTTATTGCTCTATTTTGATATATACATACATACATATGTCACATACTTCTTTCACTTACTATCTATTGAAAGATAGAATAAAATACATAGATAAAAATGTGCAAAATGGAACTTGTTCATAATGTTTCCTGCAATTTTAGTAAAATACTGTCTGAATAAAATTCTAAAAATAAAAGTGTTGTTTATTTAACACACTGCTATTTGATTTGGGATTATTTCCCTGTTGATTACTATTAATATAATCAATGCAAAATGATCTTTATTTTATTTTAAAAAGTACACTGGGAAGTCTCCATGTCCCCTGTTCTGAAGGTCCAGGTGACTGAATATCATATCATTCCATGAGCTGTAGGTGCCAAGAGATCCCTAAGGGAGTCACTAGGTCAGTTCATAAGCCAGAAATAGAATCAATCATTTCTAATACAAAAACTATCCAAAAACTCCAAAAGTTGCAATTTAAAAAGCAAGTAGAGGTCACTTAGCAAGATGGTGGAGTATAGAAAGGATACACTTTTCACTGGCTCTGCTATAAGAAATTTGAAAGACAAGAATAAGGCTTCCTAGCAAGTCTATCATTATGAGAATGGAATAAAACAGTTCAAAGGAAGCCACATTTTCCTAGAAGCTTCACAAGTTTGAATCAAAACAGCAATTCAGCACAGGCAAATTGAGTCTACAAAGCTCAGAAGAGCAAAAATCTCTGTGACTTGAAACAAGTAAACTGAGCTCTGAAATTAGGAGCCTGGTAGACACAAGGAAGGGGAGGGAAAATGAGACCAATTAAGACCAAATCTGGTGAGCCCTGAGTAATTTATTCCAATTCCAGAAAGGACTGGAGAAAATGGTGATGCATTTCACTTTCCTTATTCCAGGTCATGATCTGAGACTCCAAGAAAGAGGTTGGGGGAACATCAGAACTGTTCAGCCAAGAAGGGAATAAAACCCTAAAGTGAAACTCTGCATACAGACTCCTCTAACAAGTTTAACCACTCTGTGGCAGTGCTGAGAATAAAAAAAAACTGCAAAATAACTGAAACTCCAGAAAGAGGATTACCATCTACAAAAGCATGACCAAGAATGCTGTGACCCACACAGCTATTAATTCAGGTTCCTGGACTGGGAAGTAAGGGGATGAAGAAATGATGCACCCGCAAATGGAGAAAAAACTGGGTTTCTGTGATTGACTATAATCCTGGTAGGGAGGTAGTGACACAAAACAAGCTCAGAATATTTATTATATAGGTATAAACATCAAAAAGATTTATTGTGAGAAAGTTTCTTCAAATTAGGCAGAATCAAGATCACAAATATGAGCAGCCTGATTATGATTATAGACTTGCACTCATAACTTTTTACCCCCAGAATCTGGCTTCTGAACCTCAAGGTCAAGAACTGAATAGCTTGGTGATTGGTGCAGAACCTCCTGTTGGATAGGACATTACCATAGCAACTGGGCAGTCTTAAATTGATACCTCCACACAGAGTTCCTAAGACAGGAACATGGACAGTTACAGGACAGTTCGAGACCCATAATTCAGTCACCACTCCAGACAAAAGAACAATAAATTAGTGTCTACTGAAGAACATTGTTAATATATGTTTTTAAAAAAATTATCAGATCATACATTGTTCTGAAGCAACTGTAATTACTGGGAAACATTATATCCTCTCAATGTTGTATTATACACCGGGCATAGCAATAAGTTCAAATTGAGTGAACATAGTAACAGTAAAATATTTGCCCAACCCAGGACATACACTAAAGAAAAAATAATTCATTAAAAAGTCCCTTATCTAAAAGTAAAAGTGAGATTCATCCCAGAAGATGGGTAGAAATGCTAAACAATATGAAAAGTCAAGTGAACAAGCCATCCCAAATAGCTCACACAAAATTGACCTGTGGACACCAACACAGAGGAAATGGCCAGAAAAAGAATTTAGAAAGTTGATAATTCAAATTTTCACTGAACTAAAAGATCATCTAATGAATGAACTAAGAGAAAATATACAGGAAATAAAAGAACATTTCAATAAAGTGATAGATATTCTGAAAAACAAAACAACAATAAGAACACAAACCAAATAAATCCTGGAAATGAAAGATTCAATAAATCAAACTAAAAATTCAGTTCAAAGAATAACCAATAGATTATCTGCTTTACTGACATATCCTCAGGCCTTGGAGTTAAAGTATATAGTCTTGAAATTAAGTTGACAAAAATAAATAAAGGATGTTAAGAGTTTCAGAACATTTAAGTAATCTGTAACAACATCAAGAGACCAAATCAAAGAACCATTGGTATACATAAAAGAACTCAAATATAAATGAAAAAATTGTGCAATATTTCAATGAAATTATGTCAGAAAATTTTCCTAACCTTAGAAATGAGATAGAGATACAAGTACAAGAGGCATGTAGAACCTCAAAGAGACAAGATCACAAAAGATTCTCTCCAAGACACAATATAATTGAAATAATTGACTATTATACAGAATGAGGATAAAATTTTAAAAGCTACAAAAGAAAAATGACAAGCCACATTTAGTGGTAAGCCAATTAGAATTTGTGCTGATTTCTGAACCTACATCCTAAAAGCCAGGAGAACTTGGAATAAAATATACTTTGTCCTGGAAGATAATGGGTGCCAAGCAATATTGCTATATCCATAAAAACTGTCCTTCAGAATTACAGTTGAAATAAAAACTTTTCATGATAAGCAGAAATAAAATAATTCATAACTACTAAGCCAACACTATAAAATAGATTTCACATAGAAGGAATGAAAAATAAATATCAAAACCAGTATGTGGATGAATATCACTAGAAGAAAAGTCAATTAAAGAAGAATCAAGTCTGGATGAAGCATCAGAAATAAACCAAAATGACAGGAAATAAAAATCATCAATAACAAATTGACTGTCAATTATCTAAACTCTCCAATCAAAAGACATAGATTGCCAGAATGGATCAAAAACAAAACCAATCATTTGTTTTCACAAGAGATGTACCTTATAGGCAAAGATATCCACAGGCTTAGGGTGAAAGAAGGAAAAAAATACACCACACAAATGGAGCCCAAAAGCAGTCAGGAATAGTTACTATCATATCTGATAAAGTAGTCATCAAGCAAAATAAGTAAGAAGAGGCAAAGAAGGTCATTTCATAGTGGTTAAGGGTAGCATCCAACAATGAGATATAAATATTGTAACTATTACCCCAATATGGGTGCACCTATGTATATAAAACAAACACTATTCAATAAAAAGAATTGAATAGACCCCAGTATAATAATACTGAATGATTTCAACATACTTCTCTCATCAAGAGATAGGTCATCCAGACATACACTAAGTCTATTTAGAACTTAAAAAGTGTTATTAATTAAAATAACGTTAACAGTCATCTATATAATATTCCATTCATCTACAAATGAATTTACTGTCTTCTCAGCTGCACATGGAACCTTCTCTAAAATAGGCCTATCTTGGGAAACAAAGAAAGTCTTAACAAATATAGAAAGTAAGGATAATTCCTTGCATCCTCTCAGATCATAATGGTTAAAATTAGAATTCAATAAACAGATTTAAAGAATTATTTCAACACCTGGAGATTAAATAATATACTTTTGAATGAAAAACTTTTCATAAAAGATATCAGGGGAGAAATAAAAATCTTAAAATGAATGAGAACAGAGATAAAACTTATCCAAATCTCTGGGAAAGTGTAAAGGCAGTTCTAAGAGGAAAGTTTATGGCGTTGAATGCCTACATTAGAAACAAAAGAAAGAACCCAAATAAATAATCTAATGTTATACCTCAAGACCCTAAGAAAGGAAAAGCAAACTTATTCCAAAATCAGTAGAAGACAAGAAATAACTAAGATCACACCCGAAATTAATGAAATTGAGAATAACATCAAAAAACAATGCAAAAGATCAATGTAACAATGAGTGATTCTGGGAATATATAAGCAAGATTGAATAAACACTTAGCCAAACTAATCAAAAGAAAGAGAAAAAGATCCCAATCAACAAAATTAGAGATGAAAAAAGAACCACCACAGATACTTCTGAAATTCAGATATCATTATAAAATACTTTGAAAATGTATAGTCGATAAACAGAAAAATTCAGAAGATATTGACAAATTTCAAGATACATATGACCTAACCAAACTAAACCAGGGATATATAGAAAACCTGAAGTGAACAATACCAAACAATTAGATTGAAGAAGCAATTGAAAGTCTTCCAACAAAGCCCAGGACCAGGTGGATTCTATACTGAGTTCCAGCAAACTTTTAAAGAACTATTACCAATCTTTCTCAAATTATTCCATGAAATAAAAGTGGAGGAAATGCTCCTTAATTCATTTCATGGAGCCATTATCACCTTGATACCATAGCCAGACTAAGATGCATTAAGGAAAGAAAACTTCCAATAAATATTCCTGATGAATACACATGCAAAAATCCTTAAGAAAATATTAGTGAACTGCATTCAAAACCACTCATATATTGTAGGTGGGACTAAAAATGAGTACAACTGCTTTGGGAAGTAATATAAGGATTTCTCAAAATCTAAGCTGTCCCACTCCTTTTTTATTCATCCCAAAGAATTAAAATCAGCATACCATTGTGATAAAGGCATATCAATATTGATAGAAGCCCAATTAACAGTAGACAAGTTATTCAATCAGTCCAGATGCCCATCAACAGATGAATGGATAAAGAAAATATGATGTATATCACAATGGAGTTTTATATGGCTATGAAGAAGAATATCATTGCATGTAAATGGACGGAAGTGGAGAACATTCTACTAAGCGAAATAAGCTACATTCAGAAAGTCAAGGGTCAAATGTTTACTCTCATAAGTGGAAGCTAGAATAAAATAAGGGCGGGGGTGGGAGTGAAGAACAACATAAAAATGGAAGGGAGACCAGTAGAATGGAGAAAGAGGTTTGAGGAGGTGTGGGGAAGGATAGAAAAGGGTAGGAACAGCAGAATGAGTTTAACTAATTATGCTGTGTACGTATATGAATATACAGTAGTGAATTCTCACTTTATGTATCCCTCTAAAGTAGCAACTTATAAAAACAATAAATAGATGGCAGGAAGACCAGTGGAGTAGAGGAAGAATAGGAATGAGGGAAGGGGAGGGAGGGAGGGAAGAGGGAGGAGATAGTGAGGAAATGGAACAAAGTATATTCCATGCATGTGTGATTATGTCAGAATGAACCACATTACCATGTATAGGTGTAATGCACTAATAAAAACATTTACAATTTTTTAAAAATAAAAAAAAATGTTTGGGAGATAGATTCTCAAATATATTTTTCTTTAGTTTCTACCATAGTCCTTCTGTGCTTGGTAATAAATCCTTCCCCTAATTTGCAAAGAGCAAACAACCCCCACTTGCAGTTCAAATAATTATCACCTATTTGTTCTCCATGCTACATTTAAGTGACACAATATTTTAAGTTTTTAACTAACAGATAATAGTTTTTATTGGGAGCCACCCATAGTTTGTATGCAAACCAAGCTGGTTGAGCTATTAGACAAGAGGATCTGGTCTCAGAAACTGCCTGAGTCTTGTGGTTATCTTGTGTTGGCTGAAGTTCAAATGCAAGCCCTGGATGTGAGAATGACCCACCAGAGTCAAATGGCTTGTTTAACTCTATCCACTATCTTGTTTTTTTCTCCAAAGAAGCTCTTACTGATCCCCTTTTAATCTGTACTGCTATAAAAAAAAAAAAAAAAAAAAACAAGCTGGGCTCCTTCCTTTGTTAGAGTCAGATCCTTATGGATGGCTCAATTGGTCATGCCCCTGTTTCTAAAAAAATTCTGTTTTCTGTTCTTTTTTCTGATAAATTTCATAGCTTTTATTTCATAGCCAGTCCATCCCTCCTACAGGATCCTTTTACCTTGCCCATTCAAAACATGGGGAGAGAAGTTTTTAAAGGATTTACTTTCCCTTTGGGAATATTTTCCATGAAAATAAAATAATAAAAACCTGGAATTCTGCTAAAAATATGTATGATGGGTTAAAACAAATTATAAACCTTGACATTCAGTATATGCATGCATGACAGCATATTTCAGGCTGTCATAATAAAATACTGTAGACAGTGTGGCTTAAACGATAGAAATTTATTTTCTCATGTTTCTGAGGTTTGGATGTCTAAGATCAGGGTGCCATCTTTGTTGAATTCTGATGAGGGTTCTCTTCTTCACCTGCAGACAGCCTCGCTTTAGATGTGCTCGCACTGTCTTTCCTTGGCATGCATGCATAGAAAGATGGAAAGGCCAAGCTCTCAGGTGACTCTTATTAAAGGGCACTAATTCCATTGTGACAATCTTTAACATTAATCACCTCCTCAAAACTCCATCTTTCAATATCATCATTCTGATGGCTGGGCCTTCAACATGTGAATTTGGAGAGAAAGAGATGAGCATTCAGTTGAAAAATTGTATAGACTCTTTTTTTATATGGTGTTCTTTTATAATTTATTGTCAATGATTTTTATGCAGAAAATGACTTTTCTCAGAAAAGAAAAAGGTAGTACTTTGTCTATGTTCATTATTTTTATGATGGCCCTTCAAAAAAATGAAACTATTTTAGATTAAGTTTAGCCCATCTCTCACAGCATATTTATGAAAGTTCAGTGAACTACAATGAGTAAAACTCAAAAATTAGAATTAAAAAATTGATGTAGCACACTTTATTATCATAGCATTAAGACAGAGTATTATTAAAATTCTACCTATATAAAAAGACATATCAGTAGGTAAAATATAACTTGTGTCTGTGGTACAGTATTAGGAAAATGTTAATAAATATTTTATAATACAATTCTTAGTTGCATTTTCATCTTAATAGAAGAAATAGGGAAATAATTACTTCTGATTTATTCAACTGAGGAAACTGTAGATACTGATATGATATTCATGCACATTTGATGATATGGAAAATATTGACTTTAAATGTTAAAGTTACATGTGTACTAGTTTTTAATGTACATGTGTTTTAATTTTAAATAAATATATATTAATGGATATAAAAATTCAAACACTGTTTATTCATAGTATAGGAATAATGAATGAATATAATTAAATATTAAATCTAATATTTCTCAAATATTGCATAATTATTAAAAATATAGCATATTCAATTTTATTGGATTACATTTTATCAGATTTCTGATTTTTATTTTGTGTAAATTCTTGCATCAATTGTCAAAATCTTCTCCTTTCACTGCCAGATAATTTGATTAACAAATCTTGGTGAAAATGTCTTGTTTATTTTTATCTTAGTTTTATTTAAGAAAAATTTTTCATATACTTCTTTGGTAAATAATATATTTTGCATAATTTTTTATAAGCAGAACGGTAAGATACTTCAGCACACACACACTTTGCTTGGTTAAGTAGAAAGCATTGTGATATCAGTGCACTCCCTGATGTCATCCACAAACAGGACCATATAACAACTTCTTTTAAACATACTTCTTAAAAGCTATGATAATATTTCTGTGTCCAATTATACAGATGAAGACAGGAGGCACTGAATTTTCATACTTTAGATAATAAAATTGATTTACAGGAAAGAGTTACCTCTAACACCCTTTACCGAAAGGGTAAAATTTGAAAACAAATTGAATGAACAAAGATTCCATTTTAAAAGCCTAATATATAAGACAAATGATATGGGTATTACTACTGCACTTCATGCTATGACAATCATAGAATAGGAGATACTATAATTAGGTTTTTAGAAAATAAGAAAATTAAAATAGAAACAAAACAACTATCAATATTTTGTAAAGGAAACTAATGCAACTCTACTCTTATTGTTCTTTTAATAGAAGTTAGCATTAAAAAGCATTAAATTATAGATATCAAATGAGTCAATGTTGTCCATTAAATAAAACTGGGTCAAATTCTCCATTCAAGATTTATGGGGGATCTAATGCCAAACTAAAGTTTCTATAAATTCCCAGTTACTTGTTTTCAATGTCTAATGATTAAATGTGTGTAACTAAAATTCTCTCTCACTAAAATTTAGCATCTTTGTGTTGGGGATCTTCAAATTCTTCTCTTTTAGTTCTTTGTAAAATCCATATTAAATTTTTGGAAACTGTAGAACACTTTGGTGTGTAGGACACTCTAATTTATTCCTCGTAACTATATTTTGGTACCCGTTATTTGACTCCCTTTAATCTCCCTCAATACTTCCTTCTTAGGCTCTGTTGACCACTAGACTACTTCCTACTTCAATGAAGTAATTGCTTTTAGATTCCACATCTGAGTGAGAATAGAGTATTTGTCTTTCAGTGACTGGCTTATTTCACTTAGTGTTTTCCAGTTCCATCCATGTTGCCACAAATGGAAGAATTTCATTTTTTTTATGACTTAATAATATTTTTCTATGTAAAAATAACTCATATTATTCATTATTTTCCACTGATGGAAACCTTGGTTGATTTTATATCATGTTTTTTGTAAATGCTGCTTCAATAAACATGTGCATGTAGGGCTCTTTCTTTCTCTTTCTTTCTTTCTTTGCTTTTTAATTTTATTTTATGTGTGTTACTGGCTTTTGAAACTAGGGGTTTTCTACCACTGAATTATATCCCTACCCCTTTTTTATAATGAGATAGGATCTTGCTAAGTTTTCAAGGCTAGTCTCAAACTTTTTATTCTCCTTCCTCAGCCTCCTGAGTCTCTGGGATTACTGCTATGCACTACCAAATTGGTTAAGTACCTCATACTATATTGATTCTATTTACTTTGGATATATGCCCAGTAGAGAGATAGACAAGTCATGAAGTAATTCTGTTTTTAAGTTTTTGAGAACCTCCATGCCAATTCTTCTCAAAGTATTTCACAAAATTGAAAGGGAAGAAACACCTCCAAATTCATTTATAAGGAAATCAGTGATTACCATGAAATCAGGGAAGAACAAACAGAAAAAAATTACAGACCAGCATTCCTGATGAACATGAATGCAAAAATTATCAACTAAAATACTAGCCAACTTTAGCCAGTAGTAGATCAAAAATATATAGCATGATCAAGTGGGGGTTATCCCAGTGGTGTGAAGATAAGTCAACATATACCAATCAATAAATGACACATCACATCAACAAACTGAAGGATGAAAATCATGATCATCTTAATAGATGCAGTAAAATAATTCAATAAAATTCAACATCTCCTCATGATTAAAACTTCAGCAGAATAGGTATATGAATAAGATACCTCAACACAAATGAAGGTACATAACAAACACACAAGAAACATAAAACAGTATAGCAAACCTGAAAGCATTTTCTCTAAGTTCTAAATAAAGACCAGGAAGTCTAGTTTCATCATTTTTATTCCACATAGTAGTCATAGTAGTAACAGTCTTAACCAGAGAAATTAGGCAAGAGAAAAAATAAAAGTCAAGAAAACATAGGATATAATTGTAGTGAAGAAAACCCTGAAGAGTCCATAAAAAACTCTAAAACGATAAATTCAGTATGTTTACATGACACAATTCAACATGAAAACATCAGTAGCATTTTTATATGTTAATAATAAATTTGCCGAGGAAGAATCAAGAACACGGTCGCATTCAAAATGGTTACAATTAATCAATCAAACACTTTTCCTTATATTAGTTGCTCATTTTTGATTGAAAATCAGATGATTCAGATGAATCAGACATTATTACCCTGTGTACATATGTGATTATAAGACCAGTATCATCCTACATCATGTACAACCAGAAGAATGAGAAGTTATACTCCATTTATGATTGATGTGCCAAAGTGCATTCTACTGTCATGTATAACTAATTAGAACAAATTAAAAAAAAGAAAAAAAAAATCAGATGATTCAGATAATATGATGTAGCAACTCTGGGATGAATTATATTTTATTTTTGAGTTTCTTTGTGTGTGTTTTACTAACATGCTTGAACTTCATTGTATAATTTGTTTCCCCTGCATTGTTTCTCCAAAGATGATGTCTCTCAACAGATTTTTAAAATATTTATTTACATTCTTTAACCTGACTCCTGAGAGAGCATTCTTGTGCTTGCCACATTCTGGGGTCAGCCAATATTTTGGCAGAGGTTACAAGCTCTGCTAAATGCTTAGTATTTAATGCTTAGCATAATGAGTTAAATTTTGTCTAAAGAAAACATTCAAATTTGTAGTCAGTTCTCTGATGTCTCTGTAGTTTTATATTTTTGTTGTGTTCTATTGGGTCTTCTGAACATATGAATTTATGAGTTAAGTAGGTTTATTTCAACTCTATGGATTTCTCACTTCCATGGTTTCTCATTAAATTTCTGGCTGGTCCAACAATCATTACAAAAGGGTTAAACACCAGGTTTTGCCTGTCTTGTATGAGTGATACAATTGGTTTTTATACCTCATTCTGAATTGAATAATAGTTTAACCTCTGATAATAATAGATCCAACTCTCTTCCCCAAGATAAGAATACTGAGATGGAAGAAGCAGAAGGGAATGAGAAAGATGACCACTCAATACATTTCTTACATAAAACTGCAATAAATTTTGAAAGTAAATTTCATTTATAGTTTTCTCCTCCATTTATCAATTTCAAATGCCCTTAATGATTACTGTAGAAAAGTGCATCCTAGATCTTCTTGTTCTGCAGAGAGAAATTACATGACCTCCTCATATTGCCCTACTAAAAAACAGATTTCAAAACCATTCATGTTGCATAGTGCTGCTCAAATGCCCATGTTGATCTTCTTTCTGAGGGTTCTATCAATAAATGAAAGTGGGGTGTTGAAGTCTGCTACTATTACTGTATAACAATTGTCCTGCCTTCAATTCTTCAATGTATGATTAATGCATTTTAGATATCTGATGTTGTATACATATATGTTTAAATTTCTTACATTTTCTTGGTGAATTATTATATGGGACCTTTCTTTTTCAACCCTGTTTTTGTTTAATATTAATATAGACACTCTGCTCTCATTTGTTTACTATTTATATGTAATATTTTATATATATATTCATTTTCAAACTATGTGTATCCTTAGATATAAAATCTGTCTGTTGTTGGAGGTATGTGGTTGGACCCTTTTTTTTTTTTAAGTACAATCTGTCAACCTGTATTGTGATTGTGGAGTTTAGTACTTTGATATTTAAAGTAATTACTGATATGGAAGTACTTTTGTTGTTGCCATTTTTTTATTTGGTTTCTACATTTATTATTCCTTTTATTTCCTTTTCTTCTTTACTGTTTTCCTTTGTGTTTAGTTGGTATTTTGAAGTGACAAGTTTTAAGTTTCATAATTTCTTTTTGTGTATAATTTATAAGCATTCTATTTATGGTTATCATGGGAATTATAAATAATTTATATCTTATGATAATTTATCTTAAATAGATATTAACAACTTTAATTACATGTAAACGCCTACTCCTTTTTAACTCTACTCCCCTACACTCTTACTGATGCAGATATTTGTATCTTTATGCAAGTAACATAGATTTATATTTAATATATTTATATACGATGCATTTATCTTCACATGATGTAGAAAAATAAAAAGTAGAGTTATGAATCAAAATTTCAATAATGAATTTGCATATACTCACCTTTACTAAAAATTTTTACATTGCATATGTCTACAAGTTATTATCAATCATGCTTTCATTCCAATTTGAAGGACTTTCTTTAGCATTTCTCACAGAGCAGGTGTAGTGGTGATTGACTCTCTCAGCTTTTGTTTATCTGGGAATGACTGAATCTCTCCCTTATTTTTGAAGAAAATTTTGTGAAATATATAATTCACAACTGACATTTTTCTTTCATTATATTTAATTTGAATTTATTTATTTACACTTGTTTTTGTTGATGTTGTTATTGTTATGGTCTGGAATCAAACCCAGGGTCTCACACATATGAGGCAAGGGTTCTACTGAGCTAAGTGCACAATCTGAATTTGTTTTTAATTGATACATAAAAACATAAAGTGGTATATCATGTGGTGTTTCAATACATGTACACACTATGCAATGTATAAGTTTGAATGTACCTTTCCCTTCAAGTGTGAATTTCTCATGGTGAAAACATTCAAATTCTTTTTTTCCAGTTTTTTTAAATATAGTATGTTATGGTTATCTATAATCTCCATATGATGTTATGGCACAAGAGGCTGTCTTACCCCTATCCAGTGTTATCTTAGAAACCACTGATCAATTTGTCCCTATACCTTCCTATTCACTACTCGTCCTGGCCTCTGAGAAGTACCATTTCACTTTCAACTCCTCTGAAATCAAATATTTAGGTTTCACAAACGATTAAGATGAAGCAGTACTGGTCTTTCTGTGCCTGGCTTATTTCACTTAAGGTAATGATCACAGCCAGGTATAGTGGCACATGCCTGTAACATGGGAGACCAAGGAAAGAGGATAGCAAGTTCACAGCTAGCCTCTGCAACTTAGTGAGACCCTACCTCAAAACAAAGGACCAGAGAATGTAGTTCAGTGGCAAAGCACCTCTGTTCAATTTCCATTACTGCAAAACAAAATTAAACAAGCAAACAAAAAATAATGATCTCCAGCTTTTTCCATGGTGCTATAAATGACAGAATTATACTCCTTATTTAAATGGTTTTTCATTGTGTATATGCACCACATTTTCTTTATCTGTTTGTGACTGATTGATAATTAGGTTGTTTCCATTTCTTGGCTATTATGAACAGTGCTGCAATAAACATGGGAGTTCATAAGTCTCCTGAACATACTAATTTCATTTCTTTTGAATATATGCCTAGAACTGGTCTTACTGGATCTTATGGTAGTAGTTTTTTTTTTTTTTTTTTAATGAGGTCAATATATGAAATGTTTTTATTTCTATATACTTGAAATAAACTATTAGAAAATAAAATTTTAAAAATAACATTTACAAAAGTATCCAAAATTAAATTAACTCAGAAATTAAGTGAGGCTTACGTATTGACTATTACAAAGCATTGATAAAAGAAATTAAAGAAAGATCTAAATAAATGAAGTATTCTATGTTCATTTACCAAAAGATCCAATATTATTATCATGGCATTTCTCCCTCAATTGATCTATAGAATCTGTGCAATTTTAAACAAAATTTCAATGGGCTACTTTATAAAAAGTAATGAAGTAAATTTATAATTAAGGTCTGAAGACAAAGAAACAAGAAAAAATTCCAAAGAGTAAACAAAGTTGGAGCATATATCATCTAATGTCAAGTAGCTCTAAGAATGGAGACACTCTTTCTCACCTGGCTATCACCTTTCCAGTGGATCAGTGTGTGGGTATTGATCTAGTCATGTGATGAAAGCTCTGCATGGCATTGGTTTAACTGTGGTAGGCCTGGTGTTGGGTTTTAGATCTGAAGACCCAGTTTACTTCCTTCTCCTTTCTCCAGGAAGGTGGTGTCTCACAATGCTTTACCACTTGGAGTTGGGGGAAGGGTCACACAGTCAATTAATTATTACTTACCTTCTTCAGGGCATCTTTACTTTCTGTATTATAGAACCAAAAACTGTGATCTCTCACCTGGCTTTCTTAGCTCTTGTGATGGTAATTTGATGCATAAATAGTTGTTCACATTTTTGTCTGTGTGGACCCTTTTGCTTTGCCTCTTTCAGTACTTCAAATATATCCTCTCGACTCCTCTAGTCTACAAAATTTATGATAAGGACCTTGACAGTCTTACAACTAAACCCTTAGGTGTGATGACTCCCTTTTCTTGTGACTTTCAGGATTTTTTCTTTCCTTGTGACTCTCTATAGTTTCTTTATGTGTTTCTTTAGGTTTTAGGGTTTCTTCAGGTTTATCAAATTTGGAGTTCCTTGAACCACTCTGATCTGCATAGACATATTTTTTGGGATATTTTCAACTATTATTTCTTAATATATTTTTCTTTTATTCTTTTTGCTTTTTGGCACATTCTTCATGTGCTTATAGGTCCACTTAACACGTGCCTTAAGTTTGTACACTTTTCTTCATTGCTTTTTCACCTTTTCTATTCTTCAGAATCATTAACTTCAAATGACCTGCCCTAAATTCCTCTGATTCTGATTTTTTTCTTCTGCCTGTTCACCTCTTCAGGTGTACCACTTCAGTGAATATTCCAATTCAATTATTATATTGCTCAGCTCCAAAATTTTTGTTTGGTTCATTTTATAGTTTATGTGTTTTTGGTAACATTTTTATTTTGTCTGTAAGTCATTTTGTGGCTTACATGGGCTTTAGTTTTACCCATTTCCCTTTGCTTTTAAAGCATGTTTAAAATAATTGTTTTAATGAATCATTCTAGTATATTGTTTAAGTCAGTTTTTTTCACTGCTGTGGCCAAAAGATCTGATAAGAACAATTTCAGAGTAAGCAAGGTTTATTTGGCACTCATGGTCTCAGAGGTCTTAGTCCAAGAGATAGCCAGTTCCATTACCCTGGGCCTGAGATGAGGCAGAACATTATGGTGGCTGAGTGTGCAGGAGGAAAGCAGCTGGGAATGTGGCACCAGGAAGCAGAGAGACAGAGTCCCCTCACCACAAACAAAATATATACTCTAGTCATACCTTTAATGACCCACTTCCTCCAGCACACCCTACCTGCCTACAGTTATCACCCAGGTAATCCCTATCAAGAGATTAGTGCATTGATTAGATTAAGGATCTCATAATCCAAATATTTTGCTTCTCACATTTCTTGCATTGTCTCACACATGAGCTTTGGGGGACACCTCATTCTAAACTACACTATATACCTAGTACATACATTTCTTCAGAGACTCTCCCTGAAGATTTATTTTGTTCCATCTAATGGGCCATGATCCCCTGTGTCTTTGTATGACTTATAATCTTTCCTTGAGAATATAGTGTTCAAAGAAACAACCACCTCTCCTTGTATTTACAATCTAGTGTGAAAGATATTTGCTAATCAGTAGGCTCAAAAACCTTTATAGTTGCCTGCAATGAAGGCTTAATGTTTGTCAGACTTTTTTTTTTTTTTTTTTTTTAATATGATTCCTGTCTGAGGCAGTATGTGTGCTTCTTCCCCCAACTTTTTTCAAATTGCTTTTAAGGGCCTTAATTTCAACTGAATATTCACCCTACCTTCTTCTCAGTGTCTTAGATGTCCTATTTTTCTCTTGCCTCTGGGCATCCCTGAGTCCACAGTTTTTTGCAGTTTTCATGCATCATTGCACCCATCTCTGCCTTCAGATTTTCCAAACTGAGACTCAAATTATGGTGCCATTTAACTTTCATCTCCAGTTAAGTTGTAACAGATACTAGCCCCTTGGGCAGCCTTCAAACAGGTCAAATAGTTGCCAAAAATTTTGAATCTACTCATTTTGGCCTGATGGGAAGAACCTGAAATTTTTTCAATTCCACCCTTCTTTGTCAACTGGGAAGAAAGAAGGACAAGACCAAAAAACAAAAAATAAATAAAACAAACAAACAAGAAAAACCTCACAAAATTTCCTATCATCTTCAATATGACTTTTCATGATTGAATGTTTGTGTAGTGGCTGTAGATCATTGATTAGTTTCTAGATTCCAGATATCCAGTAAAGTTATTTTAGTCCATCTGTTATTTGTATAATAGATGTTCATACGTGGAAATAAGGGCCTGGAGCATCCTGTCAATTTAGTATCCTAAATGTAACTTAAGACACTATAGAAAGGATATAGTGACTTCTCATCTTCAACAGTTGCTATATTTCTCTTTCTCTAGTTATGGGTTTTCCTCAAGCCATAAAAACACTTGAGTAGAATGAATCAGTTTCTTGACATGTTGTGCTGGATGGGAGAATTCAGATAGCATATTTTGACATCCTACTGAAATGCGTTCAGTAAGAGCTCTTATACAGTGGATTTATTCACACACACACACATACACACACACACACATATAGTTGAAACCTTTTCAGTTTATTGGAATTAAGTATTCTTTCACAAGCTCAGTTTTTACTGCTGTCTGTCTGAGACTGAAATGTCATTTATCTTTAGTCATGTGGAGATTCCTGATAACTGACTTATATTTATCACACACTCCACAGTCATGAAGATTTACCACAATAGATCAATCTACTTTAGATTTATTGTGTATTTTCTCTTTGATTGCTTCTGGTGGTATATTGGGGAGACAAAGAGGGCACCATATTCTCACAAAATAAAATAAGTTATGTTGGGGTAAATATTCTGTATTGGTGTATTTGGAAATTTCTTCTATTTTTAAAGATAAAGTAAGTAGTTTGCTATTAGAAGCCTATGACCATTACAAGTCTGTTACCATAGCTATAGGGTTTTTTTTTTTTTTTTTTACTAGTTTTATAACAGATATCTCAGTAGCAAGAACTATAAACAAAACACTATATAATTCATATATTAAACACACATGCACACAGAGACACACATAAAGGTGTCACAAAAATGTATACTATAGGGCTTTAAATATGGATTTTGGTATTTGTTTCCCTCAGATTAATGCCATCTTGACTACCTTCTCATTCTCTAACCTTAGGGACATTATTAATTTCTCCATTTTTTATTATTTTAGCTACAAAATGTAGAGGAAAGTAATACGTAACAAACATATCTCCTTAGAATTAAATTACTTAGTACCTGTCAAACATTACTATTCCTGGTATATAATTGTACATCATACAGATATATAGATATAGATATAAATAGGCATGTGCATATATTGAGTGATTTTGAATATGACAATACTAAAATAATATTTGATTATTTTTAACAGAGGAATAAATAGAAAAAGAAAAATATAAAAAGATTAGAAACTGTAAACCAAAATAATATTAAAAATACAAAGACTGGAGAGTATAATCACAATACCATTCATCAAATTATAATAAAAAGTTATCCTATTTACAAGGTTCACACATAAAATAAGGCCTTATTAATGTAAATAAAATAGTGGAAAATTTATCATGGAAACTGCTAAATGAAAATAAAAACAAATAAACCACTCTACAGCTAACATTATACTCAGTGAAAATTCTGACTGCTTTTCTTCTAAGATCAGGTACACACCAAGATAACTGCCTTCTACATTTCTTTTCAATATGATGCTGAAAGTTCTAACCAGGACAATTTGGCAAAAAAAGGAAATAAAAGCATCTCTTTTAGTCAATTTTTTTTCTGCTGCTACCAAAAGATCTGACAAGAACAATTATAGAGGAAGAAGAGTTCATTTGGGGGGCATACAGTTTCAGAGGTCTTTTTCACTAACAAAGAATAATAAATAAATAGCTTTTTAAAAAATACACTCAATGCTATGAAAAATAAGAAATATGATAAATTTATCATGAAGCAAAATAATTTATTGCTAAATATTGTCAAAAAAGTAAAGAAACAGATAAACACATACATTGCTAAAAAGAGATTAAAAACACATAAATGAAAAGACATTCAGTATTCATTGACTAAAATACTTAATAATCTTAAGATGTCAATGCTACTACAAACAATCTATAGATTTAATAAAGCTCTATTAAATGCATCTCCACTACCCTTTCTTCAGAAATTTTTACATTCATCCTAAAATTAGCATTGAATCTCAAGAAAACCCAAACTGAAATAATCTTGATTTAAAAAATGTGACAGTCTAAGATTTCCACATTTTACAAAACATTGTAACAATTAACTAATGGATATAACAGCTCTGAAATAAACCCTTAACTAACAATTAACTAATGGATATAACACTCTGAAATAAACCCTTATTTCTTCAGTCAACTTGCTTTCAGTAAGTGTGCCAAGCTGGATATGGTGGTACACACCTGGAATACCAGCAGCTTGGGAGGCTGAGGCAGGAGGATCATGAGTTTAAAGCCAGTCTCAGCAAAAGAGAGGCATTAACCAACTCAGTGAGACCCTGTCTCTAAATAAAACAGAAAACAGGGCTGGGGATGTGGTTCAGTGGTTGAGTGCTACCCTCCCTCACAAAAAATAAGTATGCCAAGGCCATCCAACAGGGAAAGGACACGCTCTTCAACAATGGTGCTAGCTAAACTGAATAGGTAAACCCCGCAAAAGAAATTGAACCCTTATCTTATTCAATATATAAACATTAACAATATAGTTGATTTAAATTTAGAATAAAACATAGACACAAAACTTCATAATATTGGACTTAGCAATGAGTATCTGATAAGACACCAAAGCACAGGCAATGAAAGTAACAATAGGTAAAATTGGACAACATCAAAATTAGAAAGTTCAATACACTAAGGAACACAATTAAGAGTGAAAAAATAACATCCAGAATGAGATATATTTGCCAATTACATGTCTAAAATAGGACATACATGTATTTTGTAAAATTAATATCTCAATTATACAAGGAACGTCTGTCACTCATAACAACAAAATATAAAAAAGTCTAATTAAAAATAGGTAAAAATCTTGAATAGATATTTCTCTAAGAAGATATACAAATATCCAATAAGTGTATGAAAAGGTGTGCAATAGTACCACTAAGTGAAATGGTAAGTTAAAAGCAAAATTAGGTTCCTCCTCTCACACATTATAAAGTCTATTAGCAGCAACAAAATAAGTAGAAATTAATTAGTGTGCATGAGAATGTGGAAAAATAACCCTTGTTTAGTGTCTTATAGGAATATAAAATGTTTGAGATACTGTGGAAAATAGTTGAAAATTGAAAATAGAATTAACATGATTTGTTGGGACTAATGACACGTTAACTAACTCAGGCTGACTCCTTACTCCCTGGCGGGTGAGAAAGATCAAGGCCTCAAAGGCGGTTTCAAAGGTTAACCATGATAAATCGGAGCACCATCAGGGATTGGTTAAACAACAGTTCCGAGAACGTGATCAGCTTGTGCTTGCCATATAGGTCCTACGGACTCTCGCCTGCGTGAACCCCCATGCCTTGCTGACCTTTAAGCTGATTGGTTCACGCCTAGCCTCCACCCTACATAAAAGCTGTGTGACTTCCTCAATAAACGAGTTCCTGCTGTGACTGGTCTCCCTGACATGTCTGATTGTCCTCCGCCCGGAGGGCTGGGTGCGGGCGGTCAGTCGGCCCTACCTATCCTGGTCTGACCTTGTTGGGAAGTGTCCCTTCCCTTGGCCGCTGGTTGAGAAGAGCAGGGGGGCTTAAGACCCCGACAATGATTCACCATTTCTCCTGGCTGTATATCCTAAATAATTGAAAACAAATCTTGAAGAAATATTGTGTAACCATTTGTTTAGTGGCAATATTCACAATACCAAGGATGTAGAATCAGCCTAAGTGTTCATGGATAGTAACATGGTGTGATGTGTGTGTGTGTGTGTGTGTGTGTGTTGTATGTGTGACACACTTGCATACATATAATTCAGTCTTAAAAATGAACCAATTTCATATACATTCTACAATGATCTGAACTTTGAAGATATTCAGTTAAATGAATAAGATAAGCAAAAGACAGATAATGTATGATTCTCTTTTTTGTCAAAAATAATTTTAATATTAGTTCTGGTAATTTATTTAGCTTTATATCATTGCTTTAGCTTTTAATTTCTTTTTTAATATTTATTTTAACTGATAAATATAAGAATAAATATTAAACATATTAATGGGGTATTATGTGATGTTTCCATATTTTGCATAGTATTTAAATCAGGTTAAACATGTATATCTTCTCACATAGTTATCATTTCTTATGATTAAAACTTTCAAATCCTTTTTCCTAACTTTATGAAATGCATAATATGCTATTGCAACATTTAGTCACTCCACTATATAATACCACATAGGAGCTTGTTTCTCTTATCTAATTGTAATTTAGTACCCTGAATCAACTTTCTACTTCTAAGCCTCCACATTTCCCAACCCCTGGTAACTGCTATTCTATTCTTAACTTCTATGAGATCAACTTTGTTTCATTTCACATATGAATAATTTCATGCAGAATTTGCTTTTCTGTGCTTGACTTATTTCATTTAACATAATGATCTCCAGTTTCATCCATGGTTTCACAAATGACAGGATTTCATTCATTTTGATGGTTGAATAGTATTCCATGGTATATAAGTATCATATTTCTTTACCCATTCATCAGTTGATGGACACTTAAGATGTTTCCATATCTTGCCTACTGTGAATCATGCTGCAATAAACAGGGGAGTACAGATGTCTCTAGATATGGTGACTTTATTTTCTTTGGGTATATACCTAGCAATGGGATTACTGGATCCTATGATAGCTTTTTATACTCTTAATTTTTTTGAAGAAACTCTGTACTGTTTTCACAATGATTATACTAATTTACACTCTCACCAACAGTGTGCAAGGATTTCCTTCCTAAATATTTTAAGCAGCACTCATTATCTTTAGTTTTTTTTTGTTAACAGACATTGTGACTAGGATGAGGAGATATCTAATTACAGTTTTAATTTTTTGTTTTTGATTTTTAAGTTTGTTTTTATTTTTACAAATGCATTTTGATTCATTATACATACATGGGGTACAACTTTTCATTTCTCTGGTTGTACCCAATGTAGAGTCACACCATTCATGTTATCATATATGTACATAGGGTAATGATGTTTGTCTCATTCCACTATCTTTCCATCCCCCATCCTCTCCCCTTCCCTTATTTTCCTCTACACAATCCAACATTCCTCCATTCCTCCCTTAACCACCCCCCTCCAATATTTATCAGCATCCACTTAATCAGAGAAAATATTCGACTTTTAGTGTTTTGGAATTGGCTTATTTAGCATGATATTCTCCAACTCCTTCCATTTACCTTCAAATACCATAATTTTTATTCTTATATGACTGAGTAATATTTCATTGTGTATACGTACCACAGTTTTCTTTATCCATTTATCTGTTGAAGGGCAGCTAGTTTGTTTCCACAATCTAGTTATTGTGAATTGAGCTGCTGTAAATACTTATGTAGCCTGCATCACTGTGTATGCTGATTTTAAGTCCTTTGGGTATAAATTGAGGAGTGGGTCAAAGGATGGGTCCATTCCAGTTTTCTGAGGAACCGCCATACTGCTTTCCAGAGTGGCTGCACCAATTTGCAACTCCACCAGCAATGTATGAGTGTGCCTTTTTCTTCACATTGTTGCCAATAACCGATCATTGCTTGTATTCTTGATAATAGTCATTCTTATTGGAGTGAGATGGAATCTTAGGGTAGCTTTGATTTGCATTTCTCTAATTGTTAGAAATGTTGAACATTTTTCATGTATTTGTTGATTGCTTATATACTTCTGTGAAGTATCTGCTCAGTTCCTTAGTCCAGTTATTATTGGGTTCTTGGTAATTTTGGTGTAAAGTTTTATAAGTTCTTTATAAATTCTAAAGATTAGTGTTATATCTGAAGTGCATGTGGAGAAAATTTTCTCCCACTTTGTAATTTTCTCTTTTCACAGTTATTGCTTCCTTTGCTGAGAAAAAGTCTTTTAGTTTGAATCCATCCCAATTTATTGATTCTTACTTCATTTCTTGCCTTTGGGAATCTTGTTAAAGAAGTCTGGTCCTAAACCAACATGATGAAGATTGGGTTTTACTTTTTCTTCTATTTGGTTCAGGTCTCTGGTGTAATTCATAGGTCTGTGATCCATTTTGAGTTGAGTTTTGTGCAGGGTGAGAGGAGAAGGGTTTAATTTCATTTCACTGCATATATAGTTCCAGTTTTCCCAGCACCATTTGTTGAAGAGGCTATCTTTTCTCCATTGTTTTTGGTTCCTTTGTCTAGTATAAGATAACTGTATTCATGTGGAGTGTCTCTGTGTCTTCTATTCTGTACCATTGGTCTGCCTGTCTATTTTTGTGCCAAAACTATGCCATTTTTATTACTATTGCTCTGTAGTATAGTTTAAGGTTGGTATTGTGATACCTTCTGCATCACTCTTCCTGCTAAGAATTCCCTTGGTTATTCTGAGTATCCTATTCTGCTTTCTCTATTCTATGAGGTATGTCATTGGGTCATTGTGTTTTTGATTTGCATTTTTCTAATGACTAGTGATGTTGAGTATTTTTCATATGCTTGCCACTAATGTGTCTTTTTTGATATATATATATTACATATATATATATATATATTATTTAGGTTAATGCCCATTTTTTTAATTGGGTGAGGGTATTTATTTCTTGCTATTGAATCTTTGGCATGCCTTAAACTCCAAAATATAAATAAATAAATAAACCCACAAAACTCAAAACTAATGAGAGAGAGGTATATATTATCATATAAAAAATAACAAAGAAACATTACCACTCACAGATCTACCCTAAAGAGAAGAGGCAAATAAATTTTCTAAGGAAAAGAAAAGAATAAGGGAGAAATCATGTGCCATGTGACATTGGGGGAAAAAAGAACAAAATATCAACAAAATATGGGTAAATATAACAGGTTTTTCTCCTTTTGAGTTTTCTTAATTATGTGGGATGGTTGAAACAAAACATTATATTTCTGTGTTACTTGATGAATGCACATAAGGGAAATATTTAGAGCAATTCTTATAGTGGTAGAATAATAAAGGACATAACAGAAAGGTAATTTTTCTGTTTTCCATAATAGATAGATAGATAGATAGATAGATAGATAGATAGATAGATAGATAGATGATAGATAGAATGTAGTACTAGAGTAATTATAACTATATGACACTACAGACAAACCAAAATGCAAATCCAGAAAGTCTAAAAAAATCAATAAAGCCATAATAATGCAGAAAAAAGGGAAGAAAAACAGTAGACTTACAGATAAACATATCCATAAATATATTAAATGTAAAAGTCCAAATATATCATTAAAAGATTCATAAGGTAATAAACAAGTGACTCATTATAAGTCATAAGAAGCTTACTTCAATATAATGATATATTATTTTGGTTTCCTTGGGATTGTATAACAAAATGCCACAACTGTATAGCTTAAAACAACAGAAATTTATTGTCTCACAGTTTTTGCTTTGTGTTCATCTTTATCATTTCCTTACTTCTTGGTTTGTATTTATTTTCTTTTTATTTGTGAAAATAGAAGTAAAAATCAAAATACTGCCAAGCCCACACTTCCTCTGAAACCTGTAGGGGAGAACCTTTAAGTTTTAGCCAGGGGAACTTGGTGCCCCTTAATTTGCAACAGCAGCACTTCAATATGTGTTCCTTTTATCACATGCCATGCTCCACTCAAATGGCTTGGTCCAAATTCCTGACATTTCAGAAGTCATATTAGGTTAGGGTCTATCCTTCTCCAGCATGACCTCATTTTAACTAACTACTTCTGTGTTGACCTTTTTTCTAAACATGATCCCAATTTGAGCATTGGATATTAAGACTTCAACGTAATTCAGGATGGAAAAAAATTCAAACCATAACATATAGTTAAGAAAAAATAAAAGAACACAATACATTTACCCTGCACACATCAATCCAGAAATCCAAAAGTAACTATATGAATACTAGTGTCAGAGAAAGCAGATGCCAGAGTAAAAAAACAATCATTTGAGATAGAGAGCATCACTATATAATGATAAAAGGTTCAATCTTCAAGAAGACATAGCAATCCAAAAAGCACATGCAGCAAATGACTGAGGTAGAAAACATCAAGTAAAAATTGATAGGACCTAGAGGATAAGCAGAAAAATCCACAATGACAGTAAGCAAATACCAGCAAGATACTAGAATAACTCAAGAACATCATCCTGCAACACTATCTAATTTAACATTTACAGAATGTTCCTCTGAACAACAGGAGAATATACATTATTTTCATATGTTTGTGGAATATATGCCATGGCATGCCATATCCTGGGCCATAAAGAACTTTGAGAAGATTTTAAAAGATACAAATAATGTTTTCTAACTGTGATGATATTACATAGAAATTAGTAATAGAAAGATAAAAGGAATATGTTCAAACATTTGAAAACTAAATAATGCATTTCTGAATAATTCATGAGTCAAAGATAAGGACTTTGGGACATTTTAAAAAAATACATATGTATAGAACTGAATGAAAATGAAAATGTGTTCTATCAAAATCTGTGGAACTCAGCTAAAGGCATGTTAATGACAAGATTTATAAACTAGATGTTGATGGAAGAGGGAAAGTTTCAGTTTAATATTCCAAAGTCTTATCTTGTGAAATTATAAAAATAAGAACAAAATAAATCCAAACCAAGAAGTAAGGAAATGATAAAGATGAGCACAAATTAACAAAATGATAATACAAAAATGGAGAATATATATAAAGCAAAAAACAGATTTTTGGAAACGATTGCTAAAAACCAGCAAATATTCAGTAATACTGACAAGGAAACAGAGAGAAGACACAAGATACCAATATCAGGAGTGACACACACAAGGGATGTCCCTACAGTCCCTGCAGACGTCAGAAATGTTTTGAAAAAATTCTACAAACAACTCTACCTAGATTAGCTTGACAGGTTAGAGGAAATGAGGAAATGGAGCAGTTCCCTATACTGTGCAAACTATCCAAACTCACTCAATATAAAATAGATACATGATAGATATAATATATAATTATAATAGATAATTAGGTAATTATACATTTTAAGTGAATTGGATATATAATAAAAATTCTCATGTAAGAAAGTTCTTTGGTTAAAACTGGTTTTAATTTTACCAAGTGTTTGAAGAGAGATTCACATCAATTCTACATAATCTTTGCCAGAAAATAGGAGAGGAGGGCAACTTTCCACATCATTGTATAAACCCAGAATTACCCAGACACAAGGCAGAAATATCCACTTTCACCACTACTATTCGACATACTACTGGAAATTCTAGCCAGTACCAATGCCAGAAAAGAAAAACAAAAGGTATAAAAATTGAAAGGAAGAGGTCAAACTGTCCTTACTAACAGATGAAAGATGGAAGATAGTCTACAGAGAAAATCTCATGGTGAGCAGGTACAGTTCCCTAGGTCAGCTGTAATAAAGTACCACAGACTGAGTGAGTGGTTTAGAACACTCAGATGCATCGTCTCACAGTTCTAAAGCCTGGAGGTCTGAAATTAGGGTTTCATCAGAGTCATGATTCCTCTGAAATCTACCAGGGAGAACTTTCTTTTCTCTTCTGGTGATTGATGGAAACCCCTGGCACTGCTTGGTTGATAGGTGCCTGACTCCAAACTCTCTTGTTCACCTTGTTGTCTTCTCTTTGTGTTTCTATCTTATGAAATCATAAATCCTACTGGATCGAGGGCCAATCCTACTCCAGGATAACCTCATCTTAATTAATTGCAATGTAATGATCCTAGTTCCAAATAAACTCATGTTCTGAGTTACTGCAGTTTAGGATTTCCAGTATTTTTTGGAGGGGACACAAGTCAATGCATAGTGACAGACAAAGCTAACTGAGGGGTAGTCATGCAGAAATCAAGATAATTAAGAGGGCAAAAAAAAAAAAAAAAGAGTTTAGAGGAAGTAGTACATATATACTTTTGTAAGACCACCAGTTTTGTTCTTTTTAGCATAGTTACACATTTCTGTGTCCCCTACAGAGCAGAGATGTTGTTCAGTAGGATTTATCCGGAGTTAGAATTGCACCAGGTGAAAAAACAGAAGTGGTAATCTTGAGGATGCTTTCAGGGGAATTAGAGATGCAGTGCCTGGGAAAATAGCAGAGTTGCCTGTATTTAGATTTCTGAAATTAAAGAAATTTTAGACAGAGAAAAAGACTTTTCATCTTTTGTGTATTATTGACACTATATTGATGGCACAACTTGACCTGAGAAAAGTATTTCATTTGTTATTCTAAAATCTCCATTGAAAGGGGGAATGAACAGGTAATTGGTACATGACACAGACCAAGAAATTTGAACATGACATGACCAGAATTTCAGTGCTCAAATAAAGAGGTTTTTACATGTAAATGGAGAAAAAATATGGTTTGGAGGCAGCACCAGGGGAAAATGTACAAAGGTTCATTATATGGAGTATAGAGGAATGATCAGTTTCTGCTGAGCACTGCTTTTCATTTTAAGAAGCATAGGTAAGGAATTGAGGCTTGAGGAAGAAATCAGCACATCAAGACTTCAGTAGCTGTTTTCTAATGCTTTGATTCTATATTCTACCAAAAATAATGAGAAGGTCCTTCCTTATAAATATCAGCATTTTATTTTATTACTCTGGATAGAAGTTTTCTTTATTGTTTACATATTTCTCTGCCACTTTCAAAACATACTAAAATATTTAATAATTATTTAATAACTACATATACAAAGCTAATTTGATATTCTTGATTAAAACACCAATCAAAAGTTTACTATTTTTTTCAAGGCATGCTACAGTTTATTTTTAGTGTTTTATTCCTTACGAGTTAATTTTAATTGTAAGTTGTTAAGAAGATGGTAACTTTGGTTTGTTTAAACCTTATTCACAGCAAAGGGATGTCTGAATCTTATATTTCCTAAATATCTATTGAGACATGAGACTATTTATAGCTATGTTTTAAAATTCAGTATTCTTTTTTTTAATTTTTCCTCATTGATTTGAGTATTTTCTGTTCATTTTCACTTTATTAGCTGTTCCTTCTTGGCAACTTTCATCTTGTTTTACCAACCCTGATTTGTGGTTGCCATATCTTCTTACTTTAAGAATTAGAGACCAGAGAATAAAATTATTAGAAGCCTAAGCAAAAAATAAGCAGACCCTGAAGAACAATCTTGCCAACTTTCTCTTAATTTAGATGTTCAATAGTTATGTTCTAGATACATAAATTGTAGCTTATCTACACTAAATATGTCAAATCTCATACATTTTATATCAAATACCAACTATATAATTTATGCTAAACATTGGTATTATTAAATAGCATCTTATTTTTTTTTTTTTTTTTTTTTTTTTTTGTGGTGCTGGGGATTTGAAACCCAGGGCCTTGTACTTGCAAGGCAAGCACTCTACCAACTGAGCTATATCCCAGCCCTTATTTGCTTTTTTATTTGAGTCTTATAGTTACTTGAGAGACAAAACATTCCTTGGGAATATATAATTTATTACTATATTATCATTATGATGGTGATAAAGGCATACAAGTGTGTTTCAAGATAGACTAAATAATGGTGCATAATGTACACTTTCCCAAAATTCTCAGAGGCTTAATATAGCTAATGTTTCTTTGGGCTCATGCATATAAAATGTAGGAAGTTATGCTTAACTCAAAAGTCCAAGCTGATATTTTGATGCATGTTTCAACACTTCTTGAGGTATTAAAAAGAAAGGAGGTGATGGTAGAATCTGACTTTTGTGCATATCACCTTTCATTTTCCAAAGCAAGTTATGTGGCCAACCTTAGCTTCAAAGGGGTAGGATGTCATAATCAATACCCTAGTAAGTACACAGAAGGAGAGGACTGGAATATTTGGTAACAACCAAATGATCACTATATACAAAACAAGTAAACCTTGGGAAAATAATTTCTTAACAGGGACCTACACACTCAGAGGCCTAATAAATTGAGGTATACATGAATTCATTGAAAATGTTATGTCTAGGGGATATATCTATTACTTTTGTCAGATTACCAAGGACTAATAGAATTATTTTACTAGAAAAGCATGTAGAAATTATGTGTGAAAAGAACAGAAAGTCTGACAAATAAGCAAAGCACTATAAATACCTGGTGGCCCTTTACTTATATAGTGTGAATATACTTGAGGTCTTCTAGAAGATTTTATTCAGGACTGTATTTCTTGTCCTAAAACCTCTGTGTAATGTGATAAATAGTATTATTTCTTAGGGCTTCTAGATTGCTCCATCTCATCTTTGCAGCAGGATAATCAGTACATTTGCTTATTAAGGGAATTGCTTTAAATTCACTGGAACAAATATCACCTTATAACATTAATTTTAGTATGATTCCCTTTTTCCATTTAGCACATCTAGTTCTAGGATAAATGATGAATCTGTGATCTGGGAAGAAACCAAGGTAGATAAAGAGTTATATTCTGTACTAAATTGAAAAGTTTCATTCCCTATTTTCAGATCTTTAAAGTACCGGGCAAATTCATATTGCTCTTTGTGCTGACATATCCCTTCCAGAAATGATCCACTTTTTGCCATCAAAATAGAGTTGATGAATCCAACTCATTAAAAACGTTGTTATGAAAGAGGTTTGGATGATGCAGATTAATTTCCAACCACTCGGTGCTTTAGAAACTTTAAAACATTTATTATTGCCATGTTTATGTGCTGTGCCGTGCAGTGAAATGACAGCAACATTTATCTCAAGCAGTTAGAGAAGAATGCACTTTAAAAATACATTTATTGGACATTTTACTGAAAATACAGGATTGTAATAATGCATACAGCAGTATTATCATAAATGGTAGCTATAATAAACAGCAGTTAAAAAGATTTTATGGGAAATAGCCAAAAATCAGCTTTTTCTTGCAGTCTAGGATAGTACTTTAAAATTGCTAAGAGTTGTCCTTCTTCGAGTTAATAAATGTTTTTGTATTTAACAGGACAAAAAAAGTTGATAGAAAAACTCACTGTGATTTTCATGAGTCAGATTTTTTTGCTAGCTTAATTTTGAAAACAGTGCTAACATATGCAAATTGAAGTTTAGAATCAAAGACATTACCTACAGTAAAACAAATTCTGGTTTGAATTTTTTCCACTTTAATTGCCTAAATGGCTTATGTAGAGAATAATGTTCAGGCTTTTGAAAAATCCAAATAGTTGTGTAAATTTGTTGCTGAGAATAAGTAATATTTGGTTACCCTAACATCATGGATTGAACAGAAATTTTTGGCCTCAAATATATCATAAAATACAAAGTCACTTTATTAAAAACAATTAGGGTCTAGACTATTTAATTGAATGGGTTTTTAAATAAAGAAGATTGAGTAAATATCTGCATGTTAGTAAATATGAGTTTACCATCTTTCTTACCTTTATTTCTTATAAATTAGACAAGAAATTCTAACCTCTTTCTTCGTAAAGGGCAATCAGACAAACTACAAGGTTTTAGACTGAAAAAGAGGATTTGTACTTCACAGCTCTCAGGAGATTTACGGCACATAAAATAGACTTTTATGGCCCCGAATGAGATTGTGCTTCAGTCTTGGACATATCCGTTTTTTATGGTCATTAAAAGTTATTGAGTTAACTGCTCATTATACAGTTTAATCTACCCTCTTACTTTTGATCTACTTTCAGGAGAGCTGAAGTAGTTAAGCTAAAATAAGAGCTTTCACAAAACTTTGCAAATGTGTAAAATTTGACCTCAGGTGTAAATGTGGCTGAGATTAAGAAAGGTTATTCTGATGTGATCTTCAGTTACACACCTCGTGCATATTTTTTCCAAACCCACTGTCTGCATGCTTATATGCCTTCATGCAATGGTTTTTGAGAAATCTTTAATTTAAATGCAGTCCTATATCCTAATTCTTTTCCTTTACAAATATTGTTTATATATCCATTTAAATAAAACTTTCCATACTATAAGTCAGAAATATATTCTCATATAACTGTAAAAGAAAAATACTGGAACCTATTCTCATACACAATAAAGGAATATATTCTGATATAAAGGAAAAATAAAGCATTAGGAATTTTCTTTTAATTTATATCAGTAATCTACTTGGAGTTGATTTTCTGTACAGGTGTATGTGGAGGATGGAGTCAAGCATTATTGAAACAAGCATATCATAGAATTCTAATATTAAATATATAAGAATGACCATACAAACATCAAATTATTGCATACTTTGATAAGAATAGCCAAATGTTAAGGCTACTTCTGTGTTCTACAGATGTATGTCCGTTATATGTTATAAAGGATTGAAAATTATATCATATACTTTCCAAAAGTGCCAAATGGTATGTAGCAAATTAAGAAAAATATATTGAAAATGATTAAAACTGATATTGAAAATGATCAAGAAATAGCCCCTTTCTATTTCTTTTGGATTTTGATTCTATGAAACGGAATGGGCCTAATTAATTTTGACTGTTTTGTTTGATTTTTTAACCTAACTTTCCTAGATTTATCTAAGATATTCAACCCAATTTTGAGAATTCTCTGTATAACAGACATCTCAGATTTCCTTGTTTCTTCAAGATACCCTGAGAGAACTTCCTTTCCACTTTAATGCAAAATTTCATTTTTGGATTAGTTATATTCTTTGTGTCTCTCTTATAGAAAAGTCATGTGATCACTCACTTTAATTACTAATTCTGTCGCAAGACTTTGTCAAGGTATAGTTGCATCATGTGCATATAATGACAGTTTCTTTTTTTTTTTTTTTGCAGTGCTAGGTATAGAACCCAGGGCCTTGTGCTTGCGAGGCAGGCACTCTACCAACTGAGCTATATCCCCAGCCCCAATTTCTTTTCTTTCTTCTGACATCCATCTATGTATGTACATATGTATGTATGTATGCATCCATCCATTCATGAACCCATTCTCCTAACTGCACTGTGCCTTGGAGTCTGGGACTCCAAATGCAGTGTTAACTGAGGTAACAGCAAGCATCACTTATTTTTAATCTCAGATGGGAACTTTTAGCATTACAATATTAAATGATTTTTTTGAAGTTTCTAGGTATTTTAGAAGTTTTATTGGATTAATAATCTCTTCAAATAATAAAATTATTGGAAAATTATTTTTCTCATCTTATTGAGGATTTAACGTTTTTCTTCTTTGTTTTTAATATGAGGAATTACATTGACTTCATTTATAATTGTTGAATCAACTCTAAAATCCTGGATTAAACACATTTAGTTGTCATTTTTTTATTACTGTCACATATTATTAGATTTGGTTTACTAATGTTTTGTTTGGAATCTTTTTCTGTGTGTTCTTAAGAAAGGTTGACCTGCAATTGTTCTTGTTTTTCTTGGCAATATCCTAGTCTGGTTTAGTTGTTAAGGTGATGATAAACACAAGCAGAGAATAATTTCCTATTTTATGAATTTTTACTTAAATGATGTTATTTCTTCTTTAACTCTTTAGAAGAAATTATTGTTAAAGTCGGGCCTGGGCCTAGAATTTCTCTTTAGGATATTTTAAAGTTTGGATTGAATTCCCTTTATAGAAATAGTAGCGATTAAATATACGATCCATATTTGTGTGAATTTCGTAAATTGTTTTGGAAAAGTTTTCTTGTCTTTCAAAATGTATCAGCAGAACATTGACCAATGTTGAGGAATCTGGCTCTCCATTAAAACCTCTGAGAGTTTTGAGACCTGACTATAGAGAAAGGCTACATGGCTTTGTCTGATAAGTCTCACTAAGGAAAACTGCCTTCCAAACCCCAAACTTAGTAGCACAGGCAATTTATTGCAGTCTTTAAAAGAATTTCAGTCAAGGTATTTGCACTAATGGCCAGTCATGGTTCTTTTTATCTTTATTTTCCTTCATGCCTAGGTCTCTTTAAGTCCTAGCACAGAGGTCTTTGATTTCTTGGAGGAGTATTTATGAGAGGAGATGGAATCCCAGTACTTTTACACTTTTACACCCCTCTTCCTTTCAATGATCACTCTGGTCCATAATACTGCTGAAGTCTCTTCCTTGGGGCTTCCTCAGCAGTAGGGGGAAAAAAAAGACATACATCTGATCCAGTCTACACTAGAACCTGTGCTATTAGATGGGGGAAAATGGAAACCGAAGAACTTAGAGCTTTCTCTGTTTTTAGACTCTTGTTTATACCCTTGTAGCAAGTGATCAAAGGCTTAATCCATTCATTTTTGACTTCTTCATTTTGAACAGCTCTTTTAGCACCTGGAAGTTCACTTTCAAATTCCAAGTCTCTCATCTCAATGGAGCTGCTGAAAAGTGCTTTAATAATATATAATATATAACACATATATTAGTATGTACAGTGATATGTTTTTCACATTTAGTATTTCTAGAAACTGCAAAGATGCTTATATTTTCTGTACTAAACAATTTCTCCTTTGAATATCCTCACTCTTGGACATGATATCTTTTTTTAATTTTTATGTGATGCTGAGACTCGAACCTAGTGCCTCACATGTGTGAGGCAAGTGCTCTACTACTGAGGCACAACCCCAGCCCCTATTCTCACTCTTTCTTTGATGTCATTCTGTTAATGTCTAAATTTTGTTTTTGTCTGTTTTCCTCTATTGTACATTTGTTTCGACCACTTTTAATACTTGACTTGATATTTTTATCAGTTTCTGATCTAATTCTGTTTTTCTCTGCCTTCTATTTTCTTAGGGACTATTTAAATTTTTTTTCCCTTAACTTCCAAAGAGGACTAGATAGTTGATTTTCAGAATTTGTTTTCTCTTGATATGCATAGTTAATACTACAAATCGCCTTACTGAATGACTTCTGTGGCGTTCCACATATTTGTTATGTATTTTCCTTGTTATTCAGTTGAATGTTTTCCAATCTGTATTACATACCTTCTCCCCTCTGATCTCTGTGTTATGTTAAATGGTGCTGCTTATGTCCCACATACTTGGTAAGTATTTTTCTTTATATTACTGTATTCTCATTTACTGTAGTCATCAAATTCTCAGAATGATTTATCCTCTTGAAATTTGTTTTATGGTTCAGTATATGGTCAACTGTGCTAAATGTGCTACATGTACATTGAAAAAGAACATATTTTTCAATGGTCTACATATATTAACATTTTAGTTTCAAATTGTGTTCATATTTTCTATATGGTTATTTATCATCTATTATTCTTTCAACTAAAACACATGTGTAAAAATCTGCTATTTCTTCTTTCAATTCTATTATTTTTATATATATATTTGGTAATTAGACTGTTACTTCTAAATAAGTTTATATTAACATATATTCTTGATCAATTGGCAAGGTACTTGAGGATGCTAATGCTGTTTCTTCTATTATTTAACCACAGGGTCTGAAAATAGTAGTCACACAGTAAATATTTTGTTTAGTTGGTTTAATTGACAAAAACTTAGAAGTACTTTGTAATACATTACCATAGCATGTATGCTTCACTCTGACCATTACCAGACACTGAACATCTCAGAAAGTATTTTGAGGTATGTGTTGTAAATATTTAAAATATTCAATTTGAATGTTTCAAAAGGTATTGTGAGTCATCAATTGTGTGAGAAAAATGACTTAAATTTCTACAAATGATAGTATACTAAGGTAAAATTTAGCTTATAATTTTAACTACTAGAAAAAATGATCTCAAAATATGAAATTCTCCTGAGTTTCTGATCATGTGGATATGAGCTAAGGAAAGCTATTATATTTGACTTTAAATATGATTGCCTTATTACTTCTTAAGTATCCTGTCATATTTCAATAACCATCTGCTAGGAGATATTAAACAAAATGGAAGAATCAAAGCAGACAAGAAAAAAAATTAGACACTTGTCATCGATTGTAAAGCTCAGATATTCACAAATGGGACAAATATAAGGTTGGAATAGGTTAGATAATCATTCTCTTATTAATTCCTGTTGCAATCTTTTGTGAAATCACAAAGAAATAAGTGAACTTAATTTTTTTTTACTGATTTCTTGTTTAAACATATAGGATAATTTATAATGCCAATTAACACTAATAATTTCACCTGATATTTCCTGGAAAATGACAAACTATGGAAATAGGGAAACTGATTTTATGTCTCTAAAAGGTATTAACTCTACAGTATGATAATATCTTTGAATTTTTATTTTTAGAGATCATTTACTACTCTAACCCTTGAGTTTTGGTGTTTTATATTTTTTATTAGAAGAATGAAATGTGAGAGCTGAAAATATTTTTCAAAGTTATCCATTTAGAAATAATGAATCTACAAAAAAATAAAAGGATTTCTACATATTTGATTTTTAAAAAAGCTATTTCTTAGAAGTCTTTATACTTGTAATGCTAAGCCCAGTAATACAACGATGCTATGCAAGAGAACTACATTACTGCCAAGTACTAGTATCAGATAACAATCTGGTTGAAAAAAGGAGTCAAGAGTTTATAATAAAAAACAGAGAAATAAATCAAATTGGTTTACAAGTGACTTGAATACAGGGAACAATATTGAATAACTGAAGTATTAGAAGTATTTAATGATAAAGAGTTTTATTTGTGGCTAATGTTCCCTAGGAAGGCTTTTCAAGTTTCCAACATGATGTTTGTAAAAACTTAATTAACACACAAAGTTTTAAAATGTATTTTAAAATCTACTTTTGGTTAATATATTGTAGAGAACTTAGGCCAAAACCAATTTATTTCATTTTATATTATTTTTGTACAAGTTATCAATATTTATTTCAAGGCACAAATCCCAGAGAGCAAAAATGAGTATTGTATAAGTCCAACATACACGTCTTTTAGTACGATTCATCTTGGATTTCAGAAAATATATTGATCCATGCTGGGTTTAAGACATGGAAAACATTATTGACAATTTACCTTAGGTATTCTAATTTTACATACATCAATTAATTTAGTTTACTGAAGAAATTCCAATGAAAATATGAGAAGATGCTTTCTAAATGCCCTTAGTAAGTAACCACATCATGAAATTCACATATTATGCTTGACTCTTCTTTCATCCTTGCACACATACTTAAACTCACACGTGCAATGTTGACAAGTACTAAGTTCTAAATAGTTTTAAAATCTCTTAAATCTGACCCTGAATGATGCTCAATTCCTAACAGATCACTCATTTCAGTACTACTAATTTGAAGCCTGAAAAATTCACATACATCGTAAATGAATTAAATTACTTCCTTAATCAAATCTTCAAATGTATTCTATTATCTTTGACTTATCTTACCGTACCTCTTATGATTTTGCCTATTTGTTTTATTTTTCACAACTATGACTTTTGTACCCTATACACCTACTGAATGACTCTCTCGGTTCATTAGATAATTTATTCACAACTATTTGTGAACCATCTATTTTGCATGTGGCACTCTGCAGGTGTTGAAAAGAAATTCTGAGAAAAATATTTAAATTTAAAAAAAAATTAACATCTCAGGATCTTCATGCATTCATAATCCATTTGGACAGAAGGGAAAATATACCAATCTTTCACCAACTCTGTTATATGTGATACTCAGTATGGTGTAGCACTTGTGATTTGGGGAAACAAATGTAGAAATACTAAAATAATATTAGTTACAACAATAAACATCCTCCCATATATATGTGTATATGTTTGCATAGATACATTTAATTGTGACAGTGACAATAAATATAGTTTCATTACCCAAGAGAGAAAGATCATGAAAATGCTCGATCGTAAAAATATTTTAGGAACCTCTTTAATAGCTAAATATTATGTAGAAAATGTGGCCTCATTGTGTTAGCATCTTTCCATGACTGAAAAAATACCTAAGAGAAGTCAACATCAAGGAGAACGATTTATTTTGGTTTATGTCTTCAGAGGTTTCAGTCAATTCTCACTTAGCTCTATCACCTTTGAGCCTGTGGTAACGCAGTACATCATGGCAGGGAATGCATAGCAGTGTAAATTACTTATCTCATGGTGACTGGAAGCAAAAGGAGAAGCATAGCAGTCAGGATCTAAATACCCACTTCAAGGGTCTGATGCCAATGATCTCACTTCCTTCCACGACCACCACCACCTCTTACAGGCTCCATCATCTCACAATAGCAGACCAGATTGGCGACTGAGTCTACAACATGTAGCCTTTGGGGTACACTTCAGATTCAAAGCATCATACTTATTTTGAAGCAGAAAATGACAGGAAAGAAATAAGAAAAGAATATATAGCAGAATCATTTGGTAAGTGCTATGAATTACGTCAAAATAATTTCAAAATAATACAACAAATTTCATTGTAGAATTAAAATTTGTAATTCCCTAAGAGAGGGGAAATTGACCAATATAAAATTAATTTAATTTAATGATGGTTCTACTGGAAAAACCAAGTCAAGTAAATGCTTTACTCCTAGTAAATATATGAGTAAAGGATACTAATGCTTTTAAAGCACAGCAGGGTAACTCAAGAAAAAAATTAGGTACTGTATATTACAAAACAATATAAGAAAGTATTTTTAATCTTTTAACCATAAGGAATGATAACTATTTGAGGATATACATATCTTTTATCTGAGTTAAACATTTAAATGTGTACATTAATTGCAACATCATATGGTATCCTATTAATATTTTTGATTTGCATGTATCATTTTAAAATAAATTTAATGAAAAAAATTTAAAAAACAAAAAATAACAGAAGAAAAAATTAATGGATAAGAGAATATTAATATACTTACAAAAGAAAATGCTGAATTTTTAGAGATGTGTTTTATTCTTTAAAAAATAATAAAAATGTAAATATATGTAATATGAGTCATGAATATTATACAATGACTATACACTAATATGAGTCATGAATAATATACAATTATTTAAAATGTCTTATAATAAAATATTGAAATAGAATATTGAGAACTATGTGAGAGAAAAATATGGGGAAAATAATGCTAAATTATTTGTCAAAAATTGTATTATTCAATATGTTATTTAAAGCATTAAAACAAAATAAATGATAAAATAAGTAAAGAACATATAAGAAGACTTAAAAATATATACAAGAAAAATAATATAAGAAAACATAACAAAAGAGAAAATCAAACTAAACCTCATGATAATAAATGTAAATAGTTGAAGTTTCCATATGAATAGCAATTGTGTGTAAAACTTATGTGCTACCGCAATGAGGAAATCTTAAATTATAACATATTCCATGATTTAATGTTATCTATATCCATGTTTTCCAATAATATTTTCTGGACCTCTCTAAGGTTTGGTTTCACTGTTTCATGGTAAAAGTGAATATATTGATAGAATAATTAGTACATTGTCTCCTTGAGAAAAAATAGTTGCAGGTACTCACTTAATTCAGCATTCAAAAATGTTTTAAAAGTTACCTGATTATTTATGGTACCACTCAAAGTACTTTGAGAATTGTTGAAAGAGTAAGCATAGTCAATAAACGAATAAATGAAAGGGACAAAATATAAAATATTATCTTTATTCTGTAAGGTAATTTCAGGTAAATCAAACAAAAATCATCATTAAGGGTAATAATGAAATGAAAATTCAAATTTCCATGTTCTGCCCTTCTGGAAGCAACATATACATATAATATGAATTTAATAAAAGAAATCAAAATAATAATATCACCTTGATGTAATAAAATAATAAAATTTTAATATCTGCTATAAAATGTTAGCACCTCTTAGCGCTATCTGCAGATACCTTAGGAAGCATACCTTAAAATTATCTTTCCTTGAGCACAAAATGTTTGAGGCCCCAGATAACATCAATATTTTGCCAGAATTTGCAACTCACATATCTATCAAGTATTTGGCAGAGTCTTTTACTTTTCTATACAATTGCCTTTTAGTAAATGGCACATATTTTTCTCATTATCCATGTCAACTTGATTACAACATAAGATCAAAAAAAGTACCTGTGTACATTCCAAGGAAGATGAAGCTATGAACATCACAGGTCATTGTACTTTTTAGATTACATAGTGTGTATATGAATGTATACAGAAGATAAAAATAATGGTTATATAAAATATAGTACAGTAGAGAGAAGTTAATTGATTTAAGGGAATACAAAATATAGAAAATCATGTTTCTTGTGCATATGTTATTGACACCTTGGGATCTGTGAATGTTCATCATAGTCTTCAGTTGTATCAGATGAAAAAGTGAATTAATTGTATAAATGAGTCCGAATTGGAGAAGGTATAGCCTGATTTTCCCTGAGTAAATGAAAAGGACAAAATGTTACAAGTTCAGTCAAGAGATTTTCCTTTTATCATCCCCATACACACACACCATTTATATACTACAAAATGTCTGGAAAGTGCACATGATTTTATTTATTTGATTGTCACAGAATTATTTCTCAGAATTATTATGTAATCTGCTTCCTTTCAGATACCGAACAAGCAGATTCAAAACTAGTTCTGTGTGACCTAAACATCTATCTTTTGTGTATTTTGTTGTAGATTTTTGTCTTCTACCTTAGATATGCCTAAATTACAGTTTATGCCATGCTATTAGCAGACGGGGTTAGTGGGTAGTGGAGAGGGGAGGCCATGTCATATTTGTGTTCACCTTAACAACTGGGAGTAGATTCATGACAATATGTTTTAAAGGAATATAAATAAGCATTTCTCAAATCTTGCCACTGTCCATGTCTTTCATTATCAAGCTCAGGTAATATTGAAAATAAAGGTGAGGATGTGTTTTGGGAGAACATGTAACATTTGACCTTGTTTTGTAAAACAGATGCAGAAAACATCTCATGAATTCCTGTATCAAAGGCAGGTAAAATGCGGGCTTGTGGAGGCAGCCTCGGAGATACCCGATAATTTCCATGAAAAATTAACCCTTGTTTCTTATCACAGACAGGAAAGTAAAAAGTGTCACTTTATTGTCTCTAAACTGGAAAAAAGCAGAGAGAAAATGGTGCACCATCATGCATATCCTTAGAATCTATCTCTAGCTTGATGAAAAGAAAAAAGAAAATAAGATATTGTATTCCTTTTCAACAAAACCCATATTCACCACTCAGTCTTGGACTAGGGAGAAGAGGTATACAATGCCAGCAAAAGACTGTGAAATGGGATAATTAAAAAGAAAACCACTGAGGTGCCTTGTCAATGTAAGAAGAGTCTGGGTGCCTCCACACTCATTTAAGGAAGTGATTTAAAAGTATGGGTGTTTCTCTGGGGAAATAAAACTTCCTCCCAGAAAGATGGAGTAAACCAAAATATTGGGGGACTCAATAAAATTTCAGATGAGGAAGCAAAAGGATAGGCCCTTTGACCAAACTGCACACCAGCTGAGTTTACCTGCCTACTCCCTACATTCCCCAGCTGGAGAGAAAGTAGACACAGTTCAAAATGCAATCCTCAAATTGTCACTCAAAGTGAAAAAGCACACACGAATACATTCACCCTACCTCAGATGAAAGAACTGTCCCTCTTACAAAATAACAAGAAATCAGACACTTCAAATGATACAAGACATATGTTATATTGAAAAATTTTAGTACATTTTATAAAATCAAGAGTTGGCCAGGTTGTAAGCAAACAAGTGCTCTTTTACATTTACTTGTGGTATTATAAATTAGTGTTTAGGTGAAAGAATGTGGTGATATAGAGCAAAAATTGAAAACTCATCTCAACTATTAATCTAAAAATTGAACTTAAAATATATTTGCATGTCAGGTGTGGTGGCTCATGCCTGTAGTTCCAGTGGCTTGGGAGGCTGAGGCAGGAGGAGCACAACTTCAAAGCCAGCCTTAGCAACTTCGTGAGGCACTAAGCAAATTAGTGAGACCCTGTCTCAAAACAAAATAGAAACAAGGACTGGACATGTGGCTCAGTGGTTAAATGCACCTGGGTTTAATCACCAATACCAAAAAAAAACAAAAACAAAAACAAAAACAAAACACACACACACTTAGCAAAAGCATGCCAAGTAATGAACAGGGAGGTTTTTTTTTGTAAACACTATCTTTTTAGCATCCAGTTTCTAATTTACAAGAAATTGGGAACAACCAGGTATCTACAACTAGTTTCCTAGAAAAAAATATACCAAAGCTTAAAAACTGAGATATTTTTGTAAGATTTGAGTTTATATGAGTCAGATTTACACTTCTGAAGAACATATCATAAAAAAGGAGTGATGTTTTTGCTAGCAAAAATGAATTTAACAATGAGGCATGGCTACCAGTCAGATTAATCACTTTTCACCATAATTAAACAATATCCAAGTTCCACCAAGAGTCTTCATAAGGTAAAGGACAGAGCTCCCCAAAACTCACTAAACTGAGAAACAGATTGAAATGAACTGAGAATGGAGTACTTGCAAAAGAGACCCTGACTGAGACCATATTTGGACCTCTCAGTCTCACTAATCTGATAACTAACTGCTTCCTTTGGGAAGAAAATAAGGGGCAGAAAGAACAATGAAGTTATTTTCCTAAATGTTATGTCCAGAGAATGAATGGAAGTTTCCTACTCAATGTTTCATGGTTCAATATAATAAGAGAAATAAACAATTTCCTCTAATGGTATGAATACAGCAAGATGTGGAGCAGTGTTTCAAGTCTAAACACAAATTAAGTGCATATTTTTCATAAGAATAGACATAACCCTCATAAACGAAATCCAACAGAAGTGCAGGAAATATAAAAGATGACTTTAGAGAAAACTAATACTTAATCTATAATGGTAATGATTTATTTATAGGCTACATTTACCCACTAACCCATTGTGAAAGTGGTGTTTATCTGCAGCCCTTTTTACTTCCAAGTCGCCTTTTCCATTTTCCCTTCTGCCTCTGATCCCACTGTTTCTATCTGATCCACCTTTCCATTCATCTTGTAGGTTACCAGTGTCTTTAAGTTTCCTGGCTCCTTCTCATAGCAGAGCCTGGAATTAGTATCTTAAGTTATTACATATTCTAGAAAAATGGGTAGAAATAGATTAAAGAAAAAAGTATTTGTGAAAAGATCTGGGTTAGATCCATCTTCACTTAGTTTTCTATATGCTCTTGAGCAAGTATACTTAGCATCCTTTAGCTCCACTTTTTTTTTTTCATGTAGCAAGCACAAATATCTTAAGTTACCAAGGTTTTTGTTATAAAGAACTATTAAGAAAGGGGAGAAAGCAGGATGAAAATTTTCTAAAGTTGGATCTCAGGATTTAGCAATACTTTAATAAATGACTTGTTTTGGGGGGTGTTTTTTTTTTATCCTAAACTCCTTCAATTATTACCCTGGGATATAAAGAAATCTCCAAATACCTTCTGAGCTCAAAATACATAGCCCTTGTGGACACTGATTTAAATTATACATATATCAAATTTTCATAACATTAGACCTCACCGTGTAATAATTAGGAGATCACAGAGTGAATTGAACGCAAATTCTGTTTATAATGGGCAATTCCAAAGTGTTTTAAAACATTCACTTGATTGCTTGTGTTTGTTTTATTTCGCATTAAAAAAACAACCATTAATGAATGGAAGAATTGTGTGCAAAGCCCCATTTTTTATAAAGCCAAAATGTATTTACTACTCATAAGCATTTAAAAGAAATGCCCAAAATATGCCAAAGTTATTAATTCAATTATTTAAAAGGGGGTGCTGCACAGAAAACTTAATTCAGTTACAAATTAATTGTACAAATATAAATTAACATGGTATTTACTTTCTATAGGAACCTCTACAGCACTGATTTTCAAAACAAAATTTATCATTCTGTGCTAGAGAAAACATAAGAAATGCATAAAACACTAGCAAAAATTGTTTTCAAAATTGTAGTTATATTTTGTAACATTATGGATGGAAGGATAGTAAACTTGGAAACAAAAATCTCTACTTCATCAGTTTTTCTTTCACTGTGATTAAAAATAACTTCAAACATCTGGAATTTACTATTTAGGAAATCTTGTTTCCCTGCCACAGATTACTGACATGGAACCATCAGACTTATTTGCTGTGATACTATCTCAGAGGTCAAGCAGTGTTTTCTTATATTTGTCTACTTTGAAATCCTTTCATTCTCTTTCCCCTAAAACGTGCTGATGAAGCTGGCTTTATGTAAATGATGCTAGTTACTGTGATCAAAGAGATGCTCCTATGTTAGGCAGTTCCCCTTTGCATTCAATGAACACATATACACACACATACACACACACATGCACATGCTCCAACCTTCCACACACAAATTATACATTTTTAGAAATGAGCCTGAATGTATATACACTAGAGACACAGCTTCAAATCCTACACAATGACAATTTACTCAGTTGTCATAGAGCCTGTGATCTGAGGGGAAGCATATCTAGTAGTTTCTTTCTCTAGCCAACAAGAAAGAAGAGAAAGCCCCTCCCTCCAATGTTTGTCATTTAAGTCCCAACTGTGCTGTAGCCTTTAACTGTGTAAGACAGCAAGACAGCACATTTTGTAGATTAAACCAATAAACTCGCAAACATAAAAGAAACAAATCTCATAATTGCGAATTTCAATTAAAGGAAGGGGGATCAAAGCAAACATTCTGCTTGAAATTACACAGCTGCTATCTATACAAAATGAGAAAAACGTCTAGAGCCAGCCATAATTTTACAGAGGGAAAAAACCACGCAGCAAGCCCTGCAGTAGGACAGATTGTCTATGCTCCTCACGTCCCAATCAGTAATACAGAAATATTGAGTAATAAATTCCCTGCCTCTCTCAATCTGAAAAGCTCCCACCATCTGTGAAAGACAATTTGTAACAGCCTCAATATTAAGATTCAGTAAACAGACAATCACTCCCATTGTGCCAAGTAGTGGCTACATTTGGAGAAAAGCATAAAGCAAAACAATTAGTAACACCAAGACCCCTCTATTACAAATTATTGAGGCACCAAAACAACTAGTTTCAATTGCAGTTTCTCTTCAACTGGAGAGGAATGCAGGAGATTGTGCGTATTTGGCTACCTCCGCCGCCCATACGTAGGTTTCAACCTAATATCTTGAATTATTATTGATGGCTGAGGCAGTTCTGCTCTGTTGGTGAACCAATAATGTCAAGGCAGTACCTGCAAGATTAATTATAGGAGAGAATAGACTGAGGTTTCCCGGGACTGAGACATTAATACAGAGCGAGCATTAGTTTCAGAGGATTCAACAGACGAACCAGCACCTCAGTGTGATTCACACCAAGTCCCAGTCCAGTAGCTCTACTTTAGTAGCACTTGAAGTTTGGAACAATTGTTTTTAACTGTGAGGTACAAAGCATCATAGATAGTTAAAATAAGAAGTCTGAACAAAAATTGACAATTCTTCCCAAGTTACCAATTCAACATAGCTTTACAGACAGGACAGATGACCTTATTTCACCACAAAGAAAGGTGATATCATTTTTTGAATACCCTTGTCCTTGGAAGACATGAAATGCATACATCTCATTGACTATAATTTCCAGTTTTTTGAGAAAGATGACAATTATTCTGGGTTTGCCTGAAACAGTTCCCATTCACATCTCAAGTGATTATTGAAAGCATGTACATTTCACTCTTAACCTGATGGGTTACATAGTCACTCTGATCATAATACATTTGAAGACTGTAGCATATTCTCTCTGTGACTGAGCCATCTTTTATGTAAATACCTTATTTACTTATGATATATGGATATTTGTATTCATTCATATATTTAAATTAAATTCTTGAAGAGATGCTAAGATGTAGCATTAAAAAGAACAAAGAAAATGCTGCAGTTTTAATCTTACTGAAATTTAACTTAAGGCATCCACTTTGGCCAAATTTTAAGCCGAACAATACACAATTTCATCACACATGTATTTATATGTCTGCATATACATGCATATGATATTAGATAACATACTTTAAGTTTTTACTTTGTGCCAGGAACTCCTCAAAGTACTTAATGTACAGTAATTAATTTGATATTAACAAGTACAGGTTGGTTCTGTACATAATTTTATTGATATTTGTGTAAGAGAAACATGAAACACAGATTAAGTATCATGTTCATGGTTACAGAACATGTAAATAGAAGTGCTCAGATTCAAATCCAAACCTCTGGTCTCAGCATCCATTCTTTAACCAGTTGACTTGCTCTTTTAAAGTGTGTGTGTGTGTGTGTGTGTGTGTGTGTGTGTGTGCATGCACACACGCACATACACACTTAAAGCATGCATTGCAGTGGTTTCTGTATCATTCTCACTATTCTAAAGCATATGGAATTTACCAGAGAAAACTATAACCATGGTAACAATACTATGTGATGGCCAGAGGCTTATACTATGTACTGCTGAATTTGTCATTGAAATCGGGAGGCTACTTTATATTCTAACAGATTATCCCAAAATAATTTATTTTTCCTTGTGAGTTAATGCTATTTTCTACTTTCTCCCTAGTTTCTCTCAAACAGAAATTATAGGGAAAGTGAAAAAGAAATTCATTGTCTTAAAATGTCAAGACTGTGGAGTGTGTGATAGTTAGAAGTGAGTTATCAGCCATCTCTGCACAAGTAAAGACAGATGTCTTTGTCAGTCCTAAACAGACAGGGAAGAACAGTGTGCCTGTGGAAGAACTCTAATTCCAAGTAACTGGAAGAATTGCATTCATATGTATGTATAGATCACCTATCATGGGAGTGTTTCAGTAGAAAATTTAGTACTTAAAAGGGTTTATAGTCTGAATTCATGTTAAGAGAGTGTTTGGTGTTGTTTTTTCCTTTTGCATGAAGAAAACACAAATAAAAATTCAGAGGTAGGGAAGAATGGAGGAACTTTGAATTGTGCAAAGGGGAGTGAGGGGAGGGGAGGGGATGTGGAGTTTGGAAGGACTGTGGAATGAGACCGACATTATCACCCTGTATACAAGTATGATTACACTACCAGTGTGACTCTGCACCATGTACAGCTATGGGATTGAGAAGTTGTGCTCCATTTGTGTACAGTGTGTCAAAATGCATTCTACAGTCATGTATAACTTATTAAAGCAAATTAAAAAAAAAAGAAAACATGAGTAGAGATCATGCCTTCTGCTAACCAGGGATAGCGAGAAGCAATAGTCTACCTGTGCACCATATTCTTCCTACTATGCCTATGTCACATTTAAAAGAGATATGCAAGGTTTAGGAAGGATCTCCAGCTCTTCTAACATTCCCATAATTTCATTTGCCTATGAGGCATTTACACATGAGTTTATAAAACTGTCCTCTTTCTGTGTTCTTTTCTCCATACATTCTCCACAGTTATTAAATATTCATTGTGCCTCTGAATCAATTCAACACTGAGCTGGATGCTTGGATACTGATGTGACAGAGAGTACTTTTTGTTGATAATATCTCTAGTGCTTTTCTTTTTTTACTTCAGTCTCATCTCTCATATCTCTTATATTCCTATTATCCAAAAGTCAGTCACCAAATTTTTTAGATTTGATTTTGAGGAAGTTTCTTCATGGTTCTTGCTCTGTTTTTATTCCTATGAGTTTTTCAACCATGAAAATGTTTAATGCATTGTTTTGTTTTTTGGTTCATTGTACACAAAAGGAATACTACTATGGTTTCTCTGGTTGTACATAAAGTAGAGTTATACCACTTGTGTAAACATACATGTATATATCTTATCAGAGAAATGATTTGGTCTTTGGTTTTTTGGGATTGGCTCATTTCACTTAGCATGATATTTTTCCAACTCTATCCATTTACCTGCAAATGCCATAATTTTATTATTCTTTATGGCTGAATAATATTCCATTGTATATATATATACCAGTTTCTTTATCCATTCATCTATTGAAGGGCATCTATGTTGGTTCCAAAATCTGGCTATTGTGAATTGAGCAGCTATGAACATTGATGTGCCTGCATCACTGTAGTATGCTGATTTTAAATCCTTTGGGTATAGGCCAAGGAGTGGAATAGCGGGGTCAAATGGTAGGTCCATTCCAAGTTTTCTAAGGAGTCTCCATATTGCTTTCCAGAATGGGTGCACCAATTTGCAACCCCACCAGCAATGTATGAGTGTACCTTTTTCCCCACATCCTCATCAACACCTACTGTTGCTTATATTCTTGATAATAGACATTCTAATTGGGGTGAGATCAAATCAAAGGGTAGTTTTGCATATTTTTTTAAATAGTATCATTTTTCTTGGTTTCATTATTATTTGCTGTAATTCTCTTTTGTAAATAAATTGCATTTTATTTTATAAACTACTTTGTTTTATATAAACACACACACAATTTGATTTCTTCTCTTTAGTATTAAAAGTATAGTTGACACTTGCTTTTATATTTGTGATCATCTGAAATTTATTTAAGATCTTTAACTCAAGATAATCTTGGTATGAATTTTATTATGATTAAAGTATTTTTTAAAGTAGATATCCATGTGCACTGTGTGGAATTCATAATACTCCTCGGTTCATGGTCCATCATCATCATTAGTCCATGTCACAAAACTCTATTTTAAAATAAATGTATTTGCTTCATTCTATATTTCTATCTCAATCCCCCCATATACTCCCAAATTCTGTCTTTAATGATGGACAACCTGCTACAACAAACTTTATTATAAAAATATTGAATATATTACTTCATACCTACCTAGTTGGTAATATCTTTGTGTATATTTTCATGTGACATTTCTGGGTCACAAATTATCAAAAGAAAGGGTTAATGGAGAACCCATTTTCTATTTTTCCATTTATCCATTGTGTGGGGTCTCTTTGTGTGTCAGAATTTTCTCTTCTTGTGAGCACAAAAATCAATTTGGTTTAGAAGTCACTCTATCACCCTCATCTTAACTTTGTTACTTCTTTAAAGGCCCTTTCTCCAAATACAGTAACATTCTGAGGTTATCAGGGTTAGGACTTCAAAATGAATTTTGTTGAAATAGACATAACATAAGTTGTTCCTTATCATCTATGTTGCTTATTTTAAATAAAACTGGCATGTCTCCTTAGAAAATATCAAGCAGTTTAGATAATTTTCAAAATGTAAAATGAAAATATTTCATGACTTGCATAATTTCCTATTGTATAAGTTAAGTCTCTAAAGAATAGCTGAAAACTCATGCATCAAATTTGTGCTAAACATGAGGCAAATTAAAAATCTTGAAAAACATGAAAGAAGACAAGATGACATTTGTACCAAAAATAGAGAAATGCAAGGGACAAGACTGGATGAACTATTATTTACCTAGACAATCATTTTACTGCACTGAGAAACAATGCTGGAAGTGCACACATCCTAGGCAAGTTATTCCATTGTTTTTTTCTTGTTTCTTTAGGATTAATTTGTATGAAGGAAAGCAAGAACAATGTCTGTTATAATTATCATTAAAAATGATCTTCCCAAACTTTTCTGCACCATGAGATGATGATATTCTGGAGTGTAAGCACCTAGTTAAACATAAGAGGTTTGAAGAACTACCAGAATAGCAATTCTGAAGGTTCAGTCACTTTAAATATGGAGAATAAATAGAAAACAACTTGTGGTTATCTATTCTACTCAACCATGACTTCCAGCAGACAAGTTTTTTTTAAAGCAGTTTCACTTTTACAACAAAATTGAGGGTAGAGATTTCTCATGTATCTCCTGCTTCCACACACACGGAGCTTCCACCATCACTGACATCTCCTCTCAGAGTGGAGCAACAGTTATAATGATACTACACTGATGCATCCTTATCACCCAAAGACCATAGATTATATTAGGGTTCACTCTTGATGTTTTGTACTCTATAGGATGGAAAAATATATAATGACATGTTATGGTTTAGTGTTCCTCAAAAGCTTATGTATGAGACAATGAAAGAACGTTCAGAGGCAAAATGATTAGGTTCTGATACATGTACCTAATCAATGACTTAATCTCTAATATGGATTAACTGAGTGATAACTGTAAGCAGGTAAGCTGTGATTGGAGGAGGTACATCACTGAGGGCATACCTTTGGGGTACATATTTTGTCCCTGATGAGCAGAGATTGCTCTCTCTGCTTCCTAGTGGTCATGTCCTGAGCTGCTTTCCTTCACCACACTGTTCTGTCTTGATGTTCTATCTCACCTAAGTCTTCAGTCATGGAGTCAGCTGTCTATAGACTGGCCCCAAATAAACTTTTTCTCCTCTATGTTGTTCTTGTCAGATCTTTGGTCTCAGTGATGAAAAACTTGACTAAAACAACATGTATCCACCATTTAATATCTCCATAGTTTTGACTTTTCCAAATGTTATGGTTAGAATTATAGAGTATGCAACCTTTCCAGATTGGCTTCTTTCTCATAGTAATATGAATTTAAGTACCTCCATGTATTTTCATGAATTGACAGCTCATTTCTTTTTAGCACTGAATAATGTTCCATTGTCTGAATGTACCACGATTTATCCATTTACATACTGAAAGTTGTCTTGTTGTTGCCTCAAAGATTTTGCAATTATGAATAATGCTGCTATAAATACGTGTGCAGATTTTCAATGCACAAAATTTTTAACTCCTTTGGGTAAATATTGAGGAACAGGATTGCTGGATGGTATGGTGACAGTATGTTTAGTTTGGTAACAAACTGTCGAACTCTCTTTCAAAGTGGCTGTACTAATTTGCATTCCCACCAGCAATAAATGAGAGTCTTTGTTGCTCCATATTTTAGGCAGTGTTTAAAGCTGTCAGTGTCCTCCATTGTTGCCATTTTAATAGATGTGTATAGTATCTCATTTTTGTTTTAACTTGCATTTCCCTGATGACATATGATGTGGAGTGTGTTTTTATATGTTTGTTTTTCATATGGGTATCTTCTTTGTTGAGGTGACTATACAGGTTTCAGATCCATTTTTCCACATAGTTCTTTGATTTCTCATTGATAAATTTTAAGCTTCTTTTTTGGTATATTTTGGATGACAGCCCTTTATCAGATGTGTCTTTTGCAGATATCTTCTTTCAGTCTATAGTTGTTCTTTCCTTCTCTTGCTACAGTCACTTGAAGAGCAGAACTTTTTAATTTTAATGAAATCTAACTTTTTTTTTTTTACACAAATTTTGAGTTCAGTGTTTATAAAATGCCACCACCATATTCAAGGTCATTTAAATTTTCTCCTGTGTAATCTCTAAGGAATTTTTTCCTGTTGATATTTAGATCTTTATGCCATTTTGAGTTGTGTGTGTGCAGGAGGGGTAGAGTTTAAACTCTTTGTCTAGACTTATATTTTTTCATGTGGTCATTCAGTTGATCTGCAACTACTTGTTGAAAGGACTACCTTTTCTCCTTTTATAGCCTATGTTTCTATTTTTGGGCTCCCAGTTCTTTTCCATTAATATATTTGTCTATTCTTTATCCATACTACAATCTCTTATTTAGCATAGATTTATAGTAAATCTCAAAGTTGAGTAGTGTCAGTTCTCCATTTCTGATCTTGTTTGAACTTTTCTGAATCTTTTGCTTTTCCATCTCAATCTTAGAATCCAGTTTGTTCATATTCATAAAATATTTAACTGACATTTTGATTTTTATTGGACATGTATAGTTTCAATTGGCATCTTGACAATATTTTGTCTTCTTATCCATGAATATGGAATGTCTCTTTATGTATTTTCTCTGATTCCTTTCATAGGCATTTTAAAGTTTTTCTCATATAGATGTTGTACACATTTTGTTAGATTGATACCTAAATATTTCTTCTTGGGAATGCTAATGCAAATGTGTTTGCATATCTTAACAATGAAGTGATTGCATTAAGAATACATTTGTTGCAAATAACATAAAACTCAAATATCAGTTACTTAAGTATGAAAAGAGTTTAACAGCAAATTCTTCTTCTGGTATAAATGTGCATTCTAAGTAGACAGACAAAGGAGTAAAGAACAGTAGAAATTTGTGAGGCTTTTAATCAGAGAGGCATTAAAACTTCCCTGAAACCTGTTATCAAAATCTCCTTGCATATCATTGACTACCATTCTTATACAATCAGACATTGCTGAAGTGTAAAAAAGGTGTGCATTTTGAGCTATGTACCTTGCAACTCTGAGATTTTTATAGCTAGACAGAAAACGATGATAGATGTTGTATAGGTAAGTAAAAATGATTGCTGAATTAATGTCTCATAAACTCATCTGTAGAAAAGTTGTGTATTTGAAACAGTAAACCAAAGAATCTATATTAAATTTAATTCCCAACTTTGTATGTTATTTTAAATTAGTATAACAGTCATATTTTTATAAAGTATGTTTGCTAAATAGCTACTGACATGTAAAAAGTTTATTTAAAATATAAAAATTAATTGCTCAAATTATTCAGAAAGCAAATAATAATAAATATTGATGAAGATGTGGGGAAAAGGTACACTCATACATTTTTGATGGGACTGTAAATTAGTACAATCACTCTGGAAATCAGTATGGAGATCCCTCCAAAAACAAGGAATGAAACCACCATATGATCACTCCTTGATATATATCCAAAACATCTAAAATCATCATAATATAGGTATTTGGCCACATCAATATTTATAACTGCACCATTCAAAGTAACCAAGCTATAGAACCAGCTTATGTGCCTGTTAACCAATGAAAAAATACATAAAATGCAATATATATGTGTGTGTGTGTGTGTGTGTGTGTGTGTGTGTACAATGTAGTATTGCTCAGTCATAAGGAAAATTAAAATTATGGCATTTGCCAGTAAATGAATGGAACTGGAGACTATCATGATAAATGAAAGAAACCAGACCTAGAAAGTCAAAGGTTGAATGTTTCCTCTGATATGCAAAAGCTAGTCCAAAATAAGGACAAAAGAAAAGAAAAGGCAGAAGGGATTCCCTCAAAGGAGATGAAAGGTCATTGGAGTAGAGGAAGGGAATTGAAGGGGGGGAAGGAGGGTAGGGAAAAGGGAAGAACAGTGGAATAAACTATGAACACATATGAATATACCACAGTAAACCTCACTTTTTTGTGTATCCACAAGGCACTAATTAAAAAATTAATAAAAACTGTAAGTAAATAGCAGAAAGATCAATAGAGCAGAGGGAAGGGAACAGTGGGAGGGAGAACAGGGAAAGGAGAAGTACTGGGGACTGAATTAGAGCAAATTGTATTCCATGCTTTTATAGTTATATCAAAACAAAATCTAGCATCATATATAACTAAAAAGAACTAATTGAAAATTGAATTGCTCATTATTTTTTTCCCAGAATATTTAGCAAGTGATGCTAGGAGAAAAAATTATTTATTATTTCTCTATTCGAAAAAACTAAGGACATGTAATCAGTATCAGAAATCATAAAAGGGACCTGGTGTTTTACTATATCTCTAATTCACAACTCTTTCCATGGTCACATAATCTTTATGTATACAATTGTCTTATATAGTCTTGCCAATTATCACTCCCCAATGTTACCACTATTTTGAGTGAAATTTTAATCTCTCTGTTGCACTTAACTATTTTTACCCTGGTAATTTATTTATTTGAGAAGATGTACTTTATTTTTAGATACCCTATATATATAAGATGTATCCTATTTATGTGTTTCTTTATAATCTGGTTAATTTACAACAGAATTAATTCTAAATATATATTTGCAGTCTGAATGAATCTAGTTAATATGGATGGCCATATTACTTCATACGCTTGTAGAATTTATTAAGTTTGTTTAAAACGTATTTTCAACTCTGATTTAGCCTCCATTTTTATTATGGTGGTGTTGGTGGTGGTGTGGTGGTGGTGGTGGTGTGTGTGATGTTTATATTTTAGTAGAGTTTTATAAGCCAATCTTCTACAAAATTCAAAATAATCCAGGCATGGTGTTATATGCCTATAGTTCCAGCACCTTAGTAAGCCAAGACAAGAAGATTGCTTGAACCCACCAGTTTAAGACAAACCTGAACAATGTAGTGAGAACTTTTTCCAAAAAAAAAAAAAAAAAAAAAAAAAAAAAAATTCAAATAAATTTTGTTGTTGCTGTTGTTTTGTTTTGTAATAGTATGAGAGAAAGTAAATACTCAGATATCCTGAGAAATAAGTAATTCTTCATTTCAAATTATTTGTCTATTTTTTAATAAGAAGAAACTATATAACCAAATAAATGACAATGGTAGATTATAGTCCAGGTGATAAAGTTTATTTTTGTATATATTCCAAACCTCAAATCTTGTTAGAAGCATTACAATGTCCTCTCCACTAAGACAGCCATGGATGAATTCTGAGAATCTGTGTATATGTTACCTTACATGGCAAAAAGGACTTTGTGAATGTAACTAATTAAACCTCTTGAGATGGAGAGATTATTCTGAATGAATCGGTGGGCCCAATTTAATCAAAAGGGTCCTTACAAAAGGAGACTAGGAAGGACAGTCAGAAAAAGTTTTGAAGATGTTAGACATTGGACTTTGAAAAAGAGGTAGGGTTCATGAGCCAATTAATGCAGGTAACATTTAGATCTGGAAATGTGTGAACAAATTCCCTCTTACAGTCTTCAGAATCAACACAGACCCTCTAACTCTTTGATTTTCAAGACTCATCTTGCTTCTGATTTCCAGAACTGTAAGATAATAGAACTGTTATTTTAAGTCACTAAATCTTTGGCAATTTGTTACATTAATATAGCTCCATATCCTAATTAATTGAAACCATCATTTTGGGATTTCATTTTGTAGTCTCCATGGGTAAATGTTCAGTTCCTCTGAATTCTGCTCCATCCTTCTTAGGTTCTCAAAACACGGGAGGTTATTTACAGTATGTTTATATCACAGAATTAAAGGAAACTCCAAAACTATAAAGGTCAGTGACTCCTATGCCTCTGATAGGCTTTATTGTTTTTCTGATTATGTTGCAAGTGTTGGTTCATTAGTCAGTTTTCCATCTCTAAGCGTGACATTCACTGTATGTAGCTCTTTTGCACACACTCTTTATCAAGTTAAAGAGCTTTTTTTCTGTTCCTGTATCTCTGACTTTTCATAAATGGGTGTTAACATTTTTCACATGAGTTTTGTGCATTGATTGATATAATTATGTGATTTTAAAATCTGAATTAATGTGTATCACATAACTAATTCTGAGTCATCCCACTTAGTAAAGGTATGTATATAATTATTATTTATTTCTAAATTGTACTTGATTATATTTTAAGAAATTTGTGTCCACATTAATAAGTGATATTACTCTATTTGAATTTTGTGTATGTGTATGTGCTTTCTTTATGTAGCATCAAGTGGCAAAATAAAGTTTCATAAAATAAGGAAGTACTTTCTCCTCTTAGATTTCTGAAAATGATTTTGTGAATTTTTATTAATTTTTCTTCAAAACCTTTTTCCCATTCAGAGTTTGTTGACACAGATTGGAATTGGACCACATTTATTGGTTTTAGGTTTTTTTGTGCTGTTGTTTGTTTTGTTTTCATGTTTACCTGGGACAGAGTAGTCATTGCATGCAAACTTTCTGCTTTTTCCTAGTCCTTTGATTAGACAAAAAAATAGTTACTTGATGGACCTCTTTTTGTCTGTACATACTGGCACTTTCATGATTCCAACTTTTTCAATTCCAAGTCTGACACATGAGACCATAACAAAGCTCAGGAGACTCATTAAGTTGTTCTTTGCTCCTTAGGGCCGTAGCTAGTCTGCATACTTCTTTTCATTTCCACAAGTCTTCTTACGTGCATTTTCTATCTGATACAAATGGTTTCAGCTGTCCTTGATGAGATAATTGGAAAAAAACATGTCTACTTCAGCTTCCAAGAAGAAACAGTCTCTTCTAGACTTGTTTTTAAGTGTCCCAATATTTGAAGATTTTATCAATATCTAATTTATGTAATTCTGATACAGTCTGAGAACATACTTTAGATGATTTCAGTCCTTTTAAAGTAATTACCTCATATACAGCATATAGTACTTGATGAATATTCTATGTGCATTTTGAGAAAAGAATATATACTTTTCTGTTTGGGGGTAAAATGTTCTATAAGTTTCAATTTAAAAAATTGGTTGATAATGTAATGTAGATCTTCCATATCCGTATTTATTTTTCCTGAAAATGTTCTATTAATTACTGCTATGGCTAGAATTATTCCCTTAAATTTTATGTGATTGAAACTTAATCCCCAAATTCATATGTTAATAGTATTTAGAGGTAATTAGGATTAGATGAAGTCATGAGAATGAGACCCTATGATTGCATTAGTGGGTTTTATAAGAGGAAAAGAGAACCAAACTAGCATTCTTGCTGCCTTATCCCATGTGAAGCCCATCACAATGTTATGAAGAGTAAAGGAGGCACTAACCAGAATTCTCAGCCTTTCAAATGATGAACAAGATAAATTAGCTGGTTGTAGGCATTTTCTTATAGCATCAGATAGTGGACTAAAATGTATGCTGAAATCTAACTTCACAATGTGAATTTGCCTATTTCTACTTTCTATTCTCTTAATTTTGGCTTAATATGTTTCAAAATTCTGTTATTACATATGCACATATTTAAATTTATTATGTCATCTTGGTGAATCAATAATCCTTTTGTCATTAAAAAAATCCCTCTTAAACTCAGGTAACATCTTATTTTGAAGAATGTTGTATTTGATATTAATTGGTGACATTTTTATTAATAATTACAAAGTATGATTTTTCTGTCATATTTTTCAAGATTATGATAAAATTATCTTTTCAACTTTGACATGTTTATGATTAAGGTGAACAGACTATAGTTTACTTTTGGTTATTTATTTAACCTATCAATTCATGTCTTTTATTTAAAGTTTGAAGCACATTTACTTTTGATAATATTGGGCTTAAATCTATCATTTTGCTTTTTGTTTTCTTTTGTTCTATCTGTTCTTTGACTGTTTTGTCTTTTTCTTGGCTTTCGAGATTTTTTTTAAATTTTATTTTATTTCCTGTATTAGTTTATTACCTATACATATTGTTTTTGTAACATGGAGTAATGAACAGTGAACAAAAAGACAAATGAATTGTGCTGTCATTTTTGCTATTAATTGATGTTTAATTGAGCAAGCCATTTATCTTTTTTGACCTGCTTACTCAAGTGTGGTATTAGATGGTTCTAGTTGCTTAATTTTCCACTTTTATAATTCTGTTTTACCATCTATATATAAACACTTGTAATGTACTTGCAGAGCAAGGTTATTTTAAGTAGAACTTCCAAATTTTAATTACTACACACACACACACAAACGTTGAATTATAATTTTACTACCTAAAATTTTTAAAAACACATTTAACATTTATTTTAATTGGTGTGTTAATGATTTATAAGCCACTGCATTTTATTTCAATATTTCTGCAAGGACAGAAATGATTATAAGTCCATGTTAACAGCGTTGTCATAAACAAGTGAAATTTTATATTGACAATGTTATTTTTCTTTTTTTTTGTCTTCTAATTTTTCTTCCTTTCAGATGAAGCATAAGAACCTGTGAAGGTGAATTCAACAGTTAAATTGCCAAAAAATAAAAGAAAGAAAGAAAGCAAAGCAATTAAGTCATTCAATCAACTGGATGAGTCCTTGAATACACTAGGGAAGACCGTCAAACTTACTGGCTTTAAGCAGTCAAAGATTCAAAGTAAGGATGTGATCGAAAATTTTGTTTCAATAGAGAGTTTTTGTTGTTTGTCTGTTTTGCCTAACTATGTGCCAGTTAAGTGATTATGTTCTTGAAACTATTTCTATGTTGTAAGGGGAAGTTAATCGACAGTCACATTTTTCATACTAGTCAAAATATATATAATTTTTTATTTATAGAAAGGACCTTGAAGAACTTAATTTTTTGTTCATCTTCTTAGTAAAGGAAATGGCACTTTTATACTTCATTATGCAACATTACACTGTGCTACAATAAGCAGATATTAGACTACGCTTCTTTCATTGCACCATAGCAGATTTCTCAAAGATCTCTGAGAAACATTTAAGACTGTCCTCTTAAAACTTAGCTTATGCTTGCATAAGCATTTGGGTTTCAAAAAATATCATGTCCTTTGAGTTTGAAAGCATTTTATTATTTTTATTCAAGTTGACAATGTATTTTGTTCTCCCTGCTCTTTCCCTGGTACTGGGGATTGAACCCAGTGCTGCTTTACTACTGAGCTACATCTCTAATCCTTTTTTAATTTTTAATTTTGAAGCAGATTCACACTAAGTTGTGTAAGACCTTCCTAGGTTTCTGAGTCTGGCCTTGAACTTGTGATCCTCCTCTCTCAGCCCCCCAAGTCTCTGGGATTATGGGTATTTTGTACTTTTATGATATTTTTAAAAAGCTAATTGAAATTACTTAATCAGGGCTGAATGAGAGAGGAACCACAAAATATTTCATACAGGAAAGGAATACAGAGATCTGATAACTATACTTTTGGATTAAAGTTGTGAAAGATTGGCAAAGATAACTTTAATAACATAGATAGAGTAGATGAAAGAGGCAGTAGATGAACAACCCAAAGGAAAATACCCCAAGGATGTTGAAGGTAGTATAAGACTGGATCACTTAGTAACAAGGAAATTCCTGTGGTATTGTACCATGGAACTTGCTATGGTTTATTATTTTATTTTCAATGTTATACAATATTTATTAGCACCTATTATAAAATAAGATTTGGGTATCACATTGGTTCCACACATTAAACCCATATAGAAATAATATCCCCTTCCCCATTGTTCATTGTAGTCAAAATACATTTTACTTACCATATTTTATTGTATAGGTTACTTGTTGACATAAAAATTAAGATCAACCTTGTTTTATGCTGAAACTATTTTTCATTTCTAGACAAATTTTATTTCTCATGGAGTTAATAATCTATTGTTTTAATTTGGTTAGTTTTCTCTGAGCTCAATGAGATCAACTTTCTAATAAATCTTCTAACTACATTTTCATTATAACAGGAATATCTCTGATGTTAATTTTTGATAAGAAATTATCAGTACTGGATTGTTGTCAAGTTGACTTCATCAACCATCTATCAAAACTCTCTTCTGCAGTTTAGAAGAGAAGTTAGGAACTTCATCTGTTGACCTTCCTTTATTGGTATGAGCTAGCCAATGGGAGGTACATATTGATATACTGATACAGATGTCAGAGGAAGAAGAAGAGTAAGTAATTTCGTAAGAGAAGATTATTGTAGTCAGATGCTTGAGTCTGGGTGACAAAAACTGGGGTGTTCATAAAAGAAGACTCTGTACCTATAGCTAACATTGGAAAGAGGTTTCTAGAGTTTCCCCACATTATCCATGCTCCAGTTGAAAATGATTACCCTTTAGGCATACTGCTCAACTGAAATGACTGCAATTCTTTCATTATAATTCTGGAAAATATGTCTTATTCCATCTCTAAATATTTAATACCCTCCTTCTTGCTTTACAAATTAAGATTTTTTATTTGTTTTGTATACTCACTTATTTTATTACAATATAATGCAGTGTTATGTAGCTCTTAATGGTTGCATGTTTTTTCTCCTTGCAAGTTGGGAAACAATGATTTAGTTAAAAAATGATATGTAGAAAAATTATTACTACATTGCTTTAGAAGTTCCAGTTTATCCAAAACTTTGTGTATTCCCTAATTACTTTTATTTTCAGAAGTATTCTAGCATTTTTTCTTTGTGCAGAGCTCTAAAATTGCAAAATGATATGGCTTGGTGTATTTCGCTTCTGTGAAATATATATTCAGTAAAATTCTCTAATTATTAGTGTATAATGCTATGAAATTTAGAAATGTGTAAAGCCATATAGTGACCCCTGAAATCAGTAATTAAAATATTTCAGTCATGCCTTCTTATTGTCATCAGGAATTACAAACACATCTTTGAGTATACATGAGTTTCCCTTTATTATGTGCAAGTAATTAGAAATGGATGTTTAACTTTTTAAGATGAAATCATTTTATTCTAACATGGAGATGAAATATTACATTGCCACTATTGTGCTGGCAACCAATGATCTCTGCAATCTGGAAACACGTTTTTGTTTTAAGGAACTTTGTTGTACATATTCTTTATCAAGCACCAATTAGTTGTATATTAGTATTTCTGTGTTGATATTTTAATATTATGAATTTTATGGTCAAACAAAAATTTGCATTTCCCCCCTTGAGGTCAAAAAGTTGAGACCAGTAAGTTCTAACTGAAAATACATTTGAAAATAAATGTTTGCCTTTTCCATGAAGAAGCCATTAAAATTCTATGAAGCACAAAATTTTCATAGAAGGAAAGAAAACAAAATATACTACTTTGCTTTTTGTAATAAGAAGAATGTTAATATCAAAGTGTATATATATTTATATATATATATCACATGCTCTCATACACTTGCAAATAATATGCTTATTATATTTTATTGGATTTCTAAAGTTCTAATTGTTATTCTATAATGGTATTTTCCTTTTTGATGTTTTTGTTAAAGACATTTTCTTTAAATGTGAGTAAAATAACTATGCTCCACTTCTTCAGAATGAATAAAAACAACTTAGTAGCAAAGCTATTTTCAAAGAAAAAATATCAAACTTCAAAAACAATTAAATAGATTAAAGCATCTTTTTAAGAGATGTGCTTATTGAGAGCTTGGGGAGTTAAAGACAGAATTTCCATTAAAATGACTGAGAAATTGTGCATGAAATTTTCTACTTGCTTTGATGAACATTCGGCTCTTCCTATTGAATTTGAAGAAAGGGAGTAATTCCATAGTTTAAAAAGTACCTGGCAATCTTGTCAACACAGACATTCTCTAATTTTAAGTATAAAGTGTTTATGAGTATTCTTGAAGTTCAAGCTGAATAACAAGTGTACCTGTTTTACATTTCACTCCTATATATCTTGTTGCTTTAATGCAAAATGTTGCATCTATTTCTGTTTCTTAAATAACATTCTTACCAGTCTTTTATGATAAAACTTAACCCTAAGATTTTTTTTTCATTGAATTTAAGAGTTTTCAGTACATTGAATTATTTGACTTCCAGGGTGATGGGAGTCAGATTTTTCTAGCACAAACTTGATTTTTGGCAAACAAAGTGCTAGACACAAAAAAGATTGAGGACAAAAAAAATTGTTTTATTTCATTTCCTTTCTATCTTCCTTGGGGAAATTTTAAAGTTTCTGGCACCTCAAACTCACATATCAATGCTTACTGGAGGACAGATTCTTTTTGACCTTTTGTCCACAATTATGTATAAATAAATGCACTTAATTTATTACAAGCTTTATGGATGACATGATTAAATTGATCAGTTTATGTGAAGAAGAAAGATAAAGTGTCTTCAACACTTGGTGACTCTACATTAGACCTTATATGTGGACTCAGAGTCATCAATTATAGCAGCTGCTGTTGATGCTCTATCCTGTCTCCCCTGAGCCTATGTTACCAAAGTTGTGGTAGACCACTCCAGCATACTGATTAGTTTCCTACTCACTATCTGAATTGCTCAACTTTCATGCTAGGATTCTTAGGCACTAAAGGAGCTCCAGGAGCCCCTCCAAGCTTAGAGAGTGAGGGAGTTAATATCCTTCAGGACAAACAATACTGGCATATTTGTCCTCTTGCAGGACAATGTGGAGGTGTGTTCTACAGTTACTTGAAAGGTTGTTGTGTCTGACTCCTGTTACTTATTAATAATGTGCTTGGATTTTCTCTATTCCTTGCCTCATTTGTACTACTCTTTCACTTATATGCCCTTTGGTTAAATTATGTATGTATCCTAATGTCAATCTCTGCTGTAGGTAAGATTTATTTAAAACATAAATTATATCAAATTATTATTCAAAAAAACATTGAAAAAGAAAACAAAATCTTAATAAATGTTATGTGAATTTTTAGTGGAAGAAATTTGAATAGTCTTTATACTTATTTCAACTTTTATTTTTTTGCATGATCATATTGTAAATTATTAATTTTGATGGCATTATCTATAAGTTTTGTGCCTTTTGGAGAACAATATTAAAGCAACTATCAGTGTAAAATCCCATTCATTCACATTGAACATCATAGTTGGACCCATATTTAGATAATTTTCTTTTTAGATCCAGTTCTTATCAGTGGTAATTCTATATATAAGCCTTACATTTCCAGGTCTGTTTTACCTATTTACATATTTATCTTGTTCAATACATATTTATCCAGTTAATTTTCTCAGTTATTTTCCATTTCATTCTACTACTAAATAGATAAAATTGATAAGTAAAATAGATTAAATTATATGAGCATACAGAGGAGAAAAGCTATAATGGAATACCTCATCTCTACCATTCCTTTATCCACCATGTTCTTCCTGCTAATTCCTTATTGTACTTCAGAGAGGGACAATATACATCATGAATAGTTGGGACAAGGTATCTGGGAATGTAGGGGATGGACTGAGCAAACGTTAGGGTCGTTTGATTATGGGAAATAAACTATCAGAAACATGAAGGAAATGTTATAGGAATCTCCATTTTTAAAATATGCAATCTACCAGCAAGAGCATGCTCATGGATCTATGCTAACCACTACAAGTGGTTAGATACAGGCAGCAAATACCATATTTCAATTGTTGGAGATTACTTGGGATAAAAGCAATACTTAAACGAAGGATGACAAGGAAATTGACAAATGAGATAAAAATTGGACAAAGGCAAATTTTCAATTTTTTTGGTTACTGGTTTGCATGTTTCAAAACTCTTACCTGAAGACATATTTGAGAGGAATAAAGACACACATATGATGCATACAACATGTGAAACATTTATTCTATGATATAAAATATTTGTATAATATTAAACAGTTAAATATAGCTCTTCACTGAAAGTCTAATACCCCAATCATTGGTCGATTCTGAATTAGACAATGTTAAATGATTCATTGCCAGTTATATTGTCATTTAAGAGTTCAGAATATATTGAGGCAAATTGATAGCCTGCATTGTTTGAAATGTAATATCTTAGAAGAATGTTAGATTTTTTTTTTTTTACAAAGTAAATTTCTGTGGTAAGTAAATGTCATTAGCTAGATTTAAATTTTTTATAAACAAATACACAGTTTCTGATAAAATTTTAAGTTTATTAAATTTAGAGCAACAAAAATATTGGGATAATTTTTCCATAAGATTAAAGGAGAAAATTCAAATTATTATGAGCACAAATTATAACTCAGCAAAAAAACACAACTTTCTACAAGATCTGAATAATTTAGTATTTATAAAAATGTTTAATATCTGATTTGTTAGTTCAAAATCTTTTATATATTAAGGTTTGTTGTTTCAAATCACCTAAGCCAAAACTTTCTCTTGATATTAGGATCTTTATTATTAAATAGAAGATATAGATAGTCTACAGACTCTATAACGTCTACCTACATAGTGTAGAAAGAACACAAAATTTATAATGTTTTGTTCCTAAGACATTACAAATATTTAGAAACTATATAACATACACATACAATTTCTGTGTGTGTTAGCTACTCGTTATCATGACAAATATCTGAGAAAAATAACTCAGAGGATTAAAGATTTATTTATGACTCATGGTTTCAGAATATGGTTAGCTTTGGGCCTGAGGTGAGACAGAACATCATGGTGGAAGGGTGTGGCAGAGGAATGCCATATCATGGAAGCCAGGAAGCAGAAAGAGAGAAGAGGCCCAGGACAGAAGGGACAGGAATATCCTACCAGTCACACCCCTAGTGACCAAGTCTCACCTCATACACTTTCCAATGTCTTGAAGTAGATCATTCAGCTATCAGTGATGCAGTCAGATCCCTCATGATCCCATCCCTTCCTAATATCCATGAACAATCCCAGCACCTCTGAACATTGCTATGTTGGGGACAAATCCTTAAACAGATGGGACTTTGGGAGAACATTCCAGATACAAACTGTAACCATGTATTTGTAAATTAAAAGAAAGTAAATCTTAACCTTGTTTTACATCTTCATTATATTCTTATAAAAGAAGTATATGAACATTTTCATATGATCTATTATAATATATAAAAATAATTGCTAAATTGTATGAAATGATGATTCATTCATTAATTATAGACCAGTTTAATATTTATATATAACTTAACATCTTGCATTGTTTCTCAGCTTTTTCCTCCATAGCCATAAGTTATTATTTTAAAAGCACAATACCATTCTACTTTCAAATTTGATGTAATATATATTTCAAAAAGTCAAAGAAAGGATTTTGACAGCTTTCACCATAAAGAAATGATAAATGTTTGAAGAGATATGTATGTTTGACCTGATTTAAACATTACAGAATGGATACATGTATTGAAACATCACATGGGTATCCCATAAATATTTATAATTTTTGTTTTCATGTATCAGCTAAAAATAAATTTAATAAAAATACAAATTTCATTGACTCTCATAAGTTAGCTTTCATTAAAACACATCCTATGTACTTTAAAATATAGAATCCTGGGTGTAGGGATCAGATATAATTTTTATAAAACTTACATTGCTTCTGATACAGGCTACCATGTAATATATTCTATGAAACATGTTTCTAGAAGGTCAGCATAAAAAAGGAAAGAAAGAAAGGAGTGACAAAGTGACAAGAAAATATACAAAGAGGCAAAGTTAAATGGAAAATGGCAATAAATATGAATAGACAATTTACAGAAAAAAAAATTAAAAGCTTAACAAGATGTAGAAACAGGCAAATTCATTATGACTTAGAATTGTAATGAAAAATAATGAGACATCATGTTTTATCAGAAAAATAAAAAGTAAATACTGGATCATGTTAGTATTATAGGGAATATATAAACATGGAGCCTAGGATCCTGGTGTTGAATGGTAGAATGTTTAACTTTCTCTAGAGAGGAAATTCCCAGTCCTATACATGCCTTAACCAAGCTGTTACTCTGGAAAGATACAGGTCCATGAGTAAGCATGCATAAGGGTATTCATAAATCTCAGTAAAAGTGGAGTAGTGGGCAGACAAGATGCCAAAGATACACCAGATATACCATGATGCACTGTACAGGGATTCAATGAAACAGGTCAGATTTACATATAGTAAATAAGGCTGATCTTAAACACAGGGCTAAGAAGGGGAAAGAATAATAAAAACAAAAATAACATATTATTATATAAACTGAAATATATCAAAATAGCATAATTGTTTTATGAAAACATAGAAGATTCACTACCTGTATTAGGATGGTTGCTTAGAGATGGAGATAAATGAAAGAGGGATAAGAGAAAAAAGAAAATAAATTACTTTAAAAGTAATAGGAAGGATTACTGCAGGCTAAGTATGATGATGGGTCATGGATTAGGAGGTAACTTTATTTTGGACGTGATTTTTCTAAGTCATAGTTGTTTACCTGTAGCACATATACCTGAAAACTGGTGAACTTTACATGAAAAAATGTAGCAGATTTTTTCTATGTGCCTCACAGACATTACTGATTCCATGAAAATTTGTTTTATTTCAACCTGTGCTTTCAATTGTGGCAGAGGATTGTATTTTGCTTTGATTTTTGCAATTTCTACTCTAGTTGCTTTGAGAAATAGCAGAGAGATTACATCCAATGGTCTACAAGAGCCTGCTTGTAAATCCTGAGATATGAGGAAGTAAAATAAATTTTATCCTAAAAATTATAAAATTTAAGTATACATAAAGCAGTGATTATATCTAATATTGATTTGTAATAAGAAGTTTAATGAATTATGATTCTGATTTAAGAGCGAAGGGGATTACAATGTTCTCCACAAATGTCTTAGTATTTATTCTACATTTTTTAAAAATTAGAATGTTTTGTCATAAGAGCCTCAAATGAATATGATATCAATATTTGTTTCTCAAAACTGCATTATTCTACCTCCACTCTCAAGCAATGAACACAAATGGAATTTTGAAATTTATATTTTGATGGTACTCAGACTAATTTCAAAGGCAGTCACATTAATATTTAAATGTAACAAGATAAACACGTTTAGTAAAGGTTCAGAAAATTAATGAAGAAATTCTAATTACACTTCCTAACTCAGTATATTTAAATATTAGGAGAGTAAAATATTCATTGTTCTGTGATATCCTTCTAGAGCATAGAGATATCACAGAAATAGTGCTAAAAGAAACACATATGTTCTTATTTCATATTTTTGTATTTTCTCCTATGAAAGATGATGCTTTTATTCAAGAATATCATGATAACATGCATTCATGTATACTGATTCTGTAAATTCTCACCCTTATGAAAGGTGAAATAATACGGAACAGAAAAAACTATTTCTGGGAGAACTAATGAAAACTGAATTTGCAGTGCCAAGAAGTGCCCTTGCTCATCAGAAGCCTCATCTGCTTAGAGACATATCAGGAGAGCCATGAGCTTGATATCTTTTTCTTGTACCCTATAGCCAATCAATTCCTATAAATGATAGATTTCATTTTTGCAAAATCTACTCTGATTTAGTATAACATTATCATCTGAGCTATTAAAATAGGCTTCTCATGATTGTTTTGAGTTCATTCCATCTACCATCTCTCCTTCCTTCCATCATTATTAGCTTCATATTAAAATTAGACTCCTTATCCTAACAGTTAAATCACTTTGCAATATCTAAGAATGCCCAAGTTACAAACTGATCTCTCACTACTTCACTTACCCTAAACTGTTCCCTATTGAATTATTCTATGTAGAACCTGTTTTAAATGCATGAATCTACATGTGTTTTTTATGTTCCTCCTGTCTTAGACAAAGAAACCTCTAATCTTTGGAAAAACAAAATTTCTCTACTTCTTAGTATTCCTTTCTATTTTTTACCTAAAACTACCAGTTTTTTTTTCCTTTCTGAATACTTATACAATTGATTGATTCATTCATTTACTGATTTTTAAAATACAATATTGACAGGAATTCACAATAACAAAAAGAAAACTGTAGAAGATAGTCCCATTTCCCTGTCATCCAGTTTTACCCAGTATTCCCCAAGTGGTACATCTTGCAAAACTATAGAATAATATCTTCAGAAAGTTGGTACAATCCAAAGAGCTAATTTAGAATTCTTAAGCTTTATATCCAGTTTTGTTGCATATGTATGGACATGTGTGTGTGTGTGTGTGTGTGTGTGTGTGTGTGTGTGTGTTTTCTATATGGTAAGCTCTGTGTAATTTTGTTACAGGAGCAGATTTATGTAGCCATTGTGATAATGACAACACATAGAGCTGTTTCATCATTGGTGGCAAGGTTCCCTCATGCTACCTTTTTATATACACGTCCTTTTTGATCTGCTAATCCCTGAGTCTTGGGAATCCACTAATCTATTCATAATCTCTATAATTTTGTTATTTAATGAATGTTATACAAATGGAAACAAACACACTGTATGTATGTGTGAACTTTTGAGATTAGTCTTTTTTTTTCACTCAGCATATTTCCCTTGAGGTTTTATATATATATATATATATATATATATATATATATATAATTATATGCCAATAATTCATTGTTTTTTATTGCTGACAAGCATGTTCTATGACATTTATATACTACAGTTCATTTAAACATTCATTAATTGGAAGGATATGTATGTTATTTCCAGTTTGGTTCTATTACAAATAAAACTGGTATAAACATTTTTGTACCAGTTTTTGTGTGAACACACAATTATATTTTTCTGGAATAAATGCACAAGAGTATGTTGCTGCATTATAGTACACACACATGTTCAGATGTATAGGATGCTCCTAAACAGCTTATTGGAGAGGAACTACCTTTAAAAATTTCTACTAGTAACATATGAGTGGTCCAGTTTTTATGCATATTCATTAGTATTTTGTATTATTAACATTAAATAGTAGAATTTTTAATTTTCTAATAAAGATTGTACAAATTTATCATATACATGTTTAAAAAACACACAAATACAAATACATTGTGAATGACTAAATCAAGATGATTAGCATATGTATCACCTTACATGCTTATTATTTTCTTTGTGTGTGTGGTGAGAAAACTCAAAATCTACTTTCAGCACTTTTCAGGTGTACAAGTTGTTGATGATTATAGTCACCATGTTGTACAACAGATCTCTTGAAATGATTCTATCTACATGAATTTTATGTCTTTTGTTCAAAATTCCCTTCTCCCACTAGCACCAGGGAACCACTTTCCTGCTTGGGAGAGTTCAACATTTTTAGGTTCAACACGTAAGTGAGATCAAGCAGCGTTATCTTTCTCTGCCTAGCTTGCTTCACTTAACATAATGTTTGTAATAGTTATAGTTAGCTTTTTCTCTCTGTGACCAAAAAGACCTGGTAAGAACAATTTTAGGGGAGGGAAAGTTTATTTGGGGTTTTACAGTTAGAGAGGTCTCAGTCAATAGACAGCTGGTTCCATTCCTCAAGGCTGGAGATGAGGCAGAACATCATGGTAGAAGAGTGTGGCAGAGGGAAGTGGCTCACATGATGACAAGAAAACAGAGAGAGAGGCCCCACTACCCAGATACAAAATACATACCCTAAAGCCATGCCCCCAATGACCCATCTCCTCCAGCCACACCCTACCTGCTTTCAGATACCATTCAATTAATCCCAAAGGGGATTAATTTGCTGATTGGGTTAAGGCTCTCATAACCCAATCATTCCTCCTCTAAACCTTCTTGCATTGTCTCACATATGAATTTTTGGGGGACACCTAACATACAAACAATAAGAAAGCTCCTCTTCAGTTAACTGGTTCATCTAAGTTTTTGCAAATGACACAATTTCTTTCTAAGAATGAAAAGTATTTCCCTGTGCATGTAAACCATGTTTTCCTTATTAGTTCATCTATTCATGTACATTTAGGTTTAATTAATATCTTGAATACTGTGAATAATAATGCAATGAACATGGGCATACAAATATCTTTTCAATATTCTGGTTTATATTCTTTGAGTATATGCCCAGTGGAGACATTGCTGAATCACACATATGGTAGTTCTATTTTTAAGTTTTTGAGGAACCTCCATATGGTTTTCCATGTGGCTCTACTAATTACTGTCCCACCAACAGTAGCCAAGAGTTTCTTTCAATTTTTTGCCAACATTTTTTAACTTTTATATTTTTGATGATAATCATTGTAATAGGCATGAGATTATATCTCATTATAGTTTCAATTTACATTTTCCTGATGATAAGTGGTGCTGAGAACTTTTTTATTTATCTCTCAGCCATTTGTATGTCTTCTTATAAGAATGTATATTTATGTCCTTTATAAATTTATTTATAAACAATTTATTAATCAGATTGTATTTTTGCTGTTGAGTTTAGTTTTCTAAATTTATTCTTTATCAGATATATAAAAACATAAAAATTATATATAATAATGGGGTAATAGGATGATATTTTAATTAAAGTATTTTAATTCATATTAAACTATAAAGATTATATATACTAATGGGGTAATGTAATGTTTCAATGGGTATACCTTGTGTGTTGTTTAAATCAGGTTAAATATTTTTATCTTCTCAAACACTTATTCATGTTGAACACTTTCAAATCCTTTCTTCTAGCTTTATGTGCAGAATGTTATTGATATCTATATTCATCCTACCATGCAATCTCACACTAGAACTTTTTGCTCCTGTCAGTTTCAATTGATTAACTTTTCCTCATTCCTGCCTCTCCTCTTCTCTCCCCATCCTCTGGTGTCTACTATTCTATTCTCAATTTTCATGAGGCCAACATTTTTATGTTCCACATTTGAGTGAAATCATGCAGTACTTGCCTTTCTGTGTTGGCTTTATTTCACTTAACATGATGATACACAGTTCTACCCAGGTTGTTGCAAAGGATTTCATTTTTCTTATGGCTAAATAGTTTCCAAGGTGTATATGTCCCATGTTTTCTCTATTCACTCATCAATTGGTGGACACTTTAGTTGTTTCTATTTCCTGGCTAGGCTAATGTGAATAATCGTGTAATGCATGTGGAAATGCAGATGTCTTTTGGATATACCAATTTCATTTATTTAGTAGTGGGATTGCTGGATCATATGATAGCTAGATTTTTAATTTTTTTGAGGAACTTTCACACAGTTTTCAATAATAGCTGTACTAATTTACATTCCTATCAACAATATACAAAGATTCTCTTTTCCCCACATCTTATAAGTACTTGGTATCTTTAGTCTTTTTTCTATAGCCACTGTATCTTCCTGCAGTGAGGTTCTATCTCATTGTGGTTTTGATTTGCATTTTTCTGATCATTATTGATTTTGATAATTTTTTCACATACCTGTTGCCTGTTTGGATGTTTCTTTTTGAGAAGTGTCTTTTTAGGTTTATTGTTCATTTAATATTAATTTAACTTAAATTAATTTATATTTTACTTTTGAGGTCTTGGAATTTCTTGTGTATTTGGATATCAATCCATGTCAGATGTATATGTTGCAAATATTTCTTCTACCCCGTAGGTTTGCCTCTTAACTCTGATGATTGTTTCCTGTGTAGAAATTTTGCTTTGATATAATCCCATTTGTCTATGTTTGCTTTTGTATCCTATTCTGTGGGTTCTTATCCAAAAGATCCCTGCCCATTCCAATATCCTGAATTATTTCTTTGGTGTTTTATTCAAGGGGTTTTATGGTTTCATGTTTAAATTAAATTTTTAAGCTATTTTTTTAGCTTATTTTTGTAACTGTTATAAGGATCTAGTTTCATTTTTCTGTATTCCAATTTTCTCATCACTATATACTGTAAATACTGTTAGTTCTTCAATTAATGTTCTTAGCACTTTGTCAAATATCAGTTGGCAATGGGAACACGGGTTCACAGCTAGGCTCTCTATTCTACTACATTAGTTTATGTGTCTGGATGTCACTACCTACCATTTTGATTACTATGGTTTTATAGAATATTTTGAAATCAGACAGTGTAATATGTCCTGTTTTCTTTCTTTTTCTAAAGATGGCTTTGCCTCTTCAGGATTTCTTTGGCAAGGTTCCAAATAAATTTTAGAAATTTTTCTAGTTCCATGAATATTGTTCTTGGCATTCTGCACTGAACCTATAGATAATATTCAAAGTATGGAAGTTTTACTAATATTGATTCTTCCCGATCATAAATATGCAATGTCTGTCCATTTTTGTGTGCATACTCTTTAATAGCTTTTATCATGTTTTATAATTTTTATGAAAATAAAACTTTCATTAAAATAAATTTCATTAAACAAAAACTTTCACCACTTTTGTTAAATTTGTTACTAGGTATTTTATTTTTATTTTATGTAACTACTATTATGTGAGCTTATTTTATTTTTTGGCCCAGTCATTTTGATGGTTATGTAGTGATATCATGTAGGGGGTCTTGTTTGCATTTCTGTAATGACTCATGTTTAATACCTTCTCACATTCATATTTACTATCTGTATATCTTCATTGTGGAAATATCTGTTCATGATTTTTGCCCTTTCCTAATTGTATTGTGTGATTTTTACCATTGAGTTTGAAAGTTCTTTATATATTCTAGATATGAATTATTTGTCAGAGACCTGGTTTGCATTCTCCTCTCAGTTAATTTTAATAATATATTTGTGTGATTTACAGTATTTTCTATTCATATTTAATTTTGAATGTTTTTCCTATGCTACAAGTATTCAATTTTCTTGAAAGATAGAAACAGAGCAAATAAATTCTTGCATGTACCACAAAAATAATTGTTCACTAAAAAAAAAAAAAACACACATTGTTAAGAAAGTGGTGGGCAGATACATTCTAAAAATAAGCATTCTAACAATAAAAAAACTCACAAGACAGTCCTATTCAATTTATGGAAAATAGAATTATATACTTTCCAAATTTCTAATTATATTTGTTCTTCATATTCCTCACTTTGAACTCTGTATCTTCCAAGCAATGACTGTTGTAAAGTTTATCTCAAACCTATAGGAATGTGATATATTCCACCATAAGCATTAGCATGATGGAATTATTTAGTTTATCCTGGTGTAAGTTCTTTGAACTTCAGTTCAGAATTTGTTTCAAGCCTGGTTTGGACAGTCAAGACATGCATTTCTAGATGTACCCTCTATTTATGTCTCTGTAGCTGCATTACCTTCCCTTCCTTGGCATCTAGCATTTAGAAGGTGATGCAAAACCCTCTTTTACTGTCTTTAAACTGCTAGCCATTTATTGATTCACTTGGGATTTAATTGCTTGAGCTCAGTAAGTGTTCTAATCAGAACAGCCAAGATCACTTCACTATTCTCAATTCCAGTGGAGTCAGAAATTGGAGTTGCAAATAACCTGTTAAGTCACCCTTTTAATCTTTTCTCTTGGCAGGGTTTTTCCCCATGGTGTATTTTTTCTTATTTTCTCTTTTTGTCAATCTAAACTTTAAAGAGGTTCAATAAGTTTGTCTTCTAGTGCTTCCACTTCAAGGTTGAACCTGGCAGAATGTTTCTGAGAGGAAGGAATATCATTCACTTTTACCAGTGTCCAATCTGAAATACTCCTAGGCATGAACCTAACGACTCCTTCTTCCTTTACTCTACAAAATTTTTTGAATTTCTAGTTTCAAGTTCAATGATGAAAGAGTGACCCACCACTTCTGCCAAGTGTATCTTCCATTGTTACTAACCGCCAATTTAATCAGAAACATGATTAACAGAACAGTTAGAGTATTTCAGGGATGACAAAGTTATGCCACTGACAAGGAAAGGAACTCAAATAATTTTCTGTCATTTATATCCACCCAAAATATTCCTTTACTGTGTCACCTTTCTTAAACGTAGGCTACACACTTCCTGTAAAAGAGATGTAAGTCAAAAGTTAAATCGAGTTTGACAAAAATATCTTACATAAGAGTGATATAACATTACAGGATATTGTCAAGTATCTTATTATAGTAATGAGGTGAAATGGGATGGATTATTATCCACATTTTATGGATGACTATATTAAGGTTTTGATCTATTGAATTGCTTTAGATTACTCACATTCTCAAGTCTAGTTCTTTTAATCACGTGAAATTTAGAATAGGAACACAGGATTCAATACATTTTTTTTTTTTTAATTCCTCAGGTGACTCCAAAGTGCAGGCAAGTTTGAGAACCAACATTTTAGATTTCTATCCCAGGAGGCATTCTGATACATTGTGAGTCTACAATCACTCATTGTGGAAATTTTGTTTTCTTGTTGCCTATGGGTTTCTATTCAGTATACATCTCCACCTTGAATTCTTTGTTTCAGAAGCTTCTCCACTGGTATAGCCAAAAACAAAGGTCTTCAAAATAAACAAGACTCAAAATGAATTCATGAACTTCTTTTTTCTACTTTGTTAGCATGCAGATGCTACTACTGCAAAAGTATGACTCCAATTCTGTGCTTAATTCAAATACAAGGTTTTTTCTCTCTCAGCTGATGGTCTTGAGATAGGCATGCAAGCTAGGCGAACTGTTCTGTCCTTCTCCACTACTGGGTATTTGTTTGTTTTCTCTCATTATTTCCACAATCAGCCTAAATGACTAAAAGAAAAGGTAAAAGTGTCAGGGGTCCCTTCAGAGGGCAGGGTCCAATTTGTGCATATATTACCTCTGCTTTTGTGCCACTGATCAGATATCAATCACCTGGTCACATCAGTCTAACAGGGAAGACAGAAACAGATCGTACTTAGCAAGATAGACAGACACCTGAGTAAAACTAAAAAGAAAGAACTCCTGACTCTGGATACAAGAGCATGACCAGGACTTGAATTACCTTCTGAGTAAAGTAATAACAGCAACAACAAGAAGAACCACCTGAAAAACTACATGAGACAACAGGGTTTGAAGCTGAATATGGACAAGAGGAAGCTAAGAGATATGAATCAAATGTAGGCAGTCTTTCGACTTCTGTAGCTTACTCTCCTGACAGACTTCAGGTCATGGTATAGGAAGGAGTGACAACTAGATTTAGGGACAATCCATGAGTTGAAAAGATGGACTTGAGGATCAAGGGAGACCAAGATCTTTAGACAACTAGATCTTGCATTTCAGAGTATCAGAGAAGATAACCTGGCACAGACCAAGAATAGCAAAGGTCAACAGAGCATTCAACCATACAACTAATAGATGCATGTGTGTGAGGAAATCACTCATTGCTAGGAGATAAACCAAGTTTAAGGTCTAAAGATAAGAGTTCCTGGGACCCCAAAGAGGCCAGAACTGTGCCTATTCCCCCCAGAAAACCTAGAAAATTTCATGAGTCATAGGGAACCAGGTAGAGGATCCAGGAGTTTCTTTCCTCAGCTGTGAAGGGAACAGCACAGTCCAGTGCTTCCTTAGAAAATCTTAAAAGCAAGATTTCAAATGATAAAACTATTTTCAAGTAATTTATCTGTATCACAAAACAAAGCTAAAAAATACATGGGCATTAAAAATAACCACAAAATCTGTCAGGAGTGGTAGTGCACACCTGTCATCCAAGTTGCATGGAAGACCAAGGCAGGAGTATCTCAACTTCAAGGCCAGCCTCAGCAACTTAGTGAGATCTGTCTCAAAATAAAAAATAAAAGGGGCTGGGGATGTGGCTCAGTGGGCAAGTGCCCCTGAGTTCAATCTTTGGTACAAAAAAAAAAAAATCACAAAATCCAACTAGGTATGATTCACAACATCTTACATTTAATAAAAAGACATGAAACAAGAAAAATTACCCATATTGAGGAAATAATCAAAAATGGTCCCAAACTAACACAATATTGGGATTTGCATATAAGTACATTAAAACATTATTATAACTATATTTCATGTGCTCAAAATATTAGAGACATAAGATACACATTTTTAAAAAAAGAATCAAATTGAAATTCTAAAGATGAAAAGTAGAATATGTGAAATAAAAAATACACTCAAGATTAATAGATTAGATTAAAAGAGTAAAATCTGAAACATAACAGTAGGAACTGTATAAAATAAAACACAGAGAACAAAAGACAATAAGATAGAGTGAAGAGAGATTGAGAGCTGTGGGACAACTTGGGGTGACCTCATCTTGATGCAGCTGGAGTCTCTACGGGCTAGGAGACATCAGGGAAAACAGGGCAAGAGGGACCCAGACTTTTTTGAAGAAATGATGACTGAACTGTTTCCAAAGTTGCTTAAGATGACAAACCCATAGTACAACAGTCTCAATGAGATGCCACCACAAGGGACATCAAGGAAGCTACTCCAAGGCACAACATAATCAAATTTCTTTAAAACAGTGACAGAAAATCTTTAAATTAGCAAGAGGAAAAGACATTTTCTTTAACATAATTATGTACTTAACATAAAGTATGTTGTGTACAGAGACAAAAATGAAGATTTTTTTCTCATAGAAAATGTACAATGGAGAAGATAAGGAAATCACATCTTTAAGATATTGAGAGAATGTCAAACTGGAATTTTATATTTGGTTAAAAAATGTAAAATAAAGACTCTTTGAGACATCACCATCAGACCTATACTGCAATAATGACACTTTCTTCAGTTTGGAGAAAAGCAAGAACAAAAAACAGTTACATGGAAATCTGGAATGAAGAGTCCTACAAATGGAAGTTATAGTCTAAACTTTAAAAAAAATGACTATTTAAACTAAAATTATCATAACGTATTATGGGATTTAAGACATAAATAAAAGTGAACCATGTGCCAACAAGAGCACCAATTTGGGAGGAAAGAATGGAAAAGTGCTACAAGGACACCTGGAACTACACTGTAAGTTAAAGATGTAACTCTATAAACCTGAAGCAATCGAGAACTGCAACACCCGAGATGGAGCTAATAAAACAAAGGAAAAAATGGATTCATAAAATCATTAAATTAATCAAAAGTATAATTAAAAAGGTTAAAAGAGAATAAAGATTGGGAAAATCAAAAACAAATAGTATATGATATAATTTCCAAAATCCTCAGTATACCCTACAAATTCTGTATGATCCTACCTAATCTCTCTCTCTAACTTATCTCTTATGATAGTCTTCTCCCAGCAAACTGAAATTTAGTTTTAGTAAGATGCTATGTGTTTTCCCGCATATAATCCAAAGTTAAGTTTCCTCCTTCCTGATAGACACTCCATTTTGATTTTCATTTCATATTTAAATCTCCTCAGTTTGAAAGTCGCTGTAGACTCTGGGACCTGACCCTTCACTTCTGTACTGTCTCTCTCATTCATTTCTCTACCAGCCTGTCCTGTCCCCAAGTACCTTACAAAAAAGGATGATTATTCTGTTTGTTTTGTTCCTTGGAAGATATATTGATTTTTGACTTGTCCTAGAATTTCAGTAATGATGATAAAATAATTAGATTTAACATATTGGGAATTCCAACTAAAGAAATTTGCTGACATATGGATATGGGTGAGAAAAGAAGTGGTACCAAAAATGCCTCATCACATTTTGTCATAAATACCTGTTTATTTATTATAGTTATCAGTATACCACAAATTGCATAAAGGTAAAGAATATTGGTAGACCCAGATTTAGCATTTGCCCAGTGCATAGGATATATTCTTTAACATCAGTTCACTGAAAAACTGGATCCTCACTCACAGTAGTCCTATATATTTTAATTTGCAATTTTTACTTACACGTGATAAAATTTACCTTCAGAGAATTTACATGACAAGAAGGTAGCATGATCTAGAAATGAGTGTAGTTCCTGAAGTCATACAATCTAAATTTAAGTTTGATTTCCATCACTATAAAGCTGTGTTATGGTTTGAATTGTGAGGTGTGCCCCAGAAGTTCATGTGTGAGACAATGCAAGACTTAGAGATAAAATGATTGGGTTATGAAAGTTTTAACCCGATCTGTGTATTAATCCCTGATGGGGATTAAATGGTAACTGAAGGCAGGTAGAATGTGCCTGGAGGATGTAGGCATTGGGGATGTGCTTTTGGGGTATGTGTTTTTTATCTGTTGAGTGGAGCTTTTCTCTCTCTATGCTTCTGTGTTGCAGTGTCCTGAGATACTTTCCTTCACCACACTCTTCTGCTATGATGTTCTGCCTACCTGAAACCGTGAACTACAAATAAACCTTTCCTCCTCTAATTGTTCTTGTCAGATCTTTTAGTCACAGCAGTGAAAAGACTGACTAGAACAACTGTATGAACTTGAACAAGTTACTTTCACTTTCTAAAGTTGATCTCATCGTCTACAAAAGAGTGATAAAATTATATGTAAGCGTAGGGAGGTTTATGGGAGATAATAGAAGGACACTAGTAATACAGTGTCTGAGCACTTGATAACTGCTAACTATTGCTATTATTTTAATTATTACTATTATCATTAGACATTATTATAATCTTATTATCAAGGTCTCTTTGCTAATTAAAAACTGATGCCATATTTGAATGCAGGCTTTTTTCTGCTTCTTTCACTACAATTTAATACATTACAGTATAGTGAACAGAAATAATTACATTTTAAATTTTATCATATTCTTTTTTTACCCTCTTGCCTATGTTCTTCTTTGAACTCTTCAAGTACTTTGATTTTAACCTCATTGATGATTTCAAAAACTTAGAGTTTAATCACTTCTTTATATTATTATGGGTTTTTGCTCTCTAGATTCATAATACAGATATTGAATCATATCTAAGCCTATGATGATTATTTTGGGGAATGTTTCATTAATATTAATAAATGACAGTTGCATTATTTTATCTATGACCTTCACCTTATTTTTAATCTATGTACACTTTTCTAACTTCAAAATCGATTTGAATTGATTTAACAGGTTGGAACCTTGGCATACATTTTGAAAGAATTTAAGAACTATTACATAATGTACACATTAAATTTGCTGAATAGTTTTCAAAGAGCTTAGCCTAAATATAGTATTTTTAAGAAAAGAAAATTAAGAGTATTAGTAAATATGTGTTGTTTCACTTAAATTTACTTTAAATATTCAAATAGATTTTCTCAATTCAGTATTTTACTCATTTTAGTAATCTAAATGAACACTTCTAGGCCACGAGGGTGTCCTTCAGCACATTACTATCTCAGGTCACTAAATAGAATTTTGATGAAATGTAAAAGACCATAAATGGAGTAGGGGAATCTCTAGTCCCAGCCTACAGAATGTAATGTACCTATGACAAAAATGATTGAGACATATCTAAATCAATAGCAGTAAAGGTGGTGTTTTACAAATTTTACTATAGGGAATGTTTTACCTAACTAAAAAAATCAGTTACAGCAGACTTTAAATTTTATTTTAAGGATATGCCAAAATAATGACCAACATGCTTCCTCAAATACCCTTAAAGTTAATTAGACCAGAGAAATCAACAGAGATTCTCATTACAAGTCTTTAATCAAGGAAAGAGAACATTGTTCCGAAAGATGCTTATCTGAGATACCAGCAAGAATGCAGATGTGACTGTATACCTCAATAATCTGGGAAAATCACTGCAGTGAGTCCAATATTGTCCAAGTTCCTCTCAGTGTTGCTAGCATGTCTTGATATTGTAATTAAAGAAGAAAACAAATTAGGGAAGAATTAATTGATTATTTGAAAGGGAACTAAAACCATAAATAGACAGAATTTCATATCATTGAAAAGGGGGAAAGATGATGGTAATGAAAAGAAGAGAAATTGCTGACATATGTTTCAATAAATTCAGTGAACAATTTGGAATACCTCTTGAGATATTGAACCATGGTGAATCTTTTTGCCACTACTTCATAACATTTTCTGAGTTCCTGTTTAATAAAGTTATTATAATTGGATGTCTCTTAACATTAATTAAAATAGCTAACACACAAGTATATTTTATAAAGACAGAATTTTTCCTGTGGAATGATAATACTAAGCTCTCTATTAATAATTAGCTAATATATACATATATATATTATAATTGTTGTATTATTTTAACACAGGTTATGGAAATTTCTTTTGTATGCTTTTGTGTATTTTCTAAATCTTACAAAAAATAGTATTTCTTTTATAATCATAAACAGAAATTAATTACTATAAAAGTATACAATGTGAAACAAATATATGCTAGATATCTATGTTTTTGCAGTAAACATAACAGTCTGAAAAATTTAAACTTGAATGGAACTGGTCCTTTTAAATAAAAGTGTCCTTGCCATACATCTGAAAGGTTGATTTTAGCTGGTGCTATTAGCAGCTATACCCAAATATATGTCCTTAAGACTACCGTATACTTGTTTTTAATATTAACCTAATGCATCCATGCAATAATAATCTTCTTCAATAAATGCTAAAACCACCTTTTTCTGTGGCACAAATGCTAGAGGAACTTTTTCATGCAAAGTTTTGTGATTTACCATAGTTCACTTCACAAGCTCTGTTCAAAGACTTCCTCTGGTTTCAGAATTAGCCCTTGAGATAAGATTAAGTTCTACTCTCCTATTGATCATTCTTCCTCTGTGGTCATTTGTCTAAGTTTAAATAATACAACAATTTATTAATTTCCAGTCCTTGCTACAGTAAGAGTAATTTCTCAGTACAGTGATCTGAAAGGCCTAAGTGGACTAGCCTGGCTTACAATTTACATCTTGGGGTTTTCAGTTTTCAAGTCTTGAAGGAACCCCTTGGGTGGTGGTGGTACTGGTTCAAAAGAAACTGAGATGTGTTTGAATGAACTTCAGGAATATTATTAAGTTCTCAATGACAGCTGTCCCTCTGTATTTACACATCTAAGTGAATTTTGTTCTGTAGATTCTCTCAAGGCTTCTGTTCAAGCCTTTCTAGTTAAATCAATTTCTATTATTAAGTCTTCTCTTTACTCTAATGATCTGTTCTTGGTCCACCGTTTTCATCATTTGCTCTTAGATGTACTCTTGTAGCATGGTCTCTCTGGTCCCTGTATTTCTTTCCCCTAAAACAAATATTTTTTAGTCTGAAATAGCACTTTATAAAGTTTAACAAATTTTAGAAATTAAAAATTCACATAAAGTCAGTTAAAATTTAATTCAGTAGCTTTATAACATATATAGGTGCACATCATTGGATGAGGGTATGTAATACATACTTATTTGGTTGCTTAAAATGGTAAATAGTTTTTGATATAAGCATAAATTAATGTTAGAGGATATTTTGTAAGACCTGACTAAAGGAATCCAATTTAAGTTTTAGTTTTAAGTGAGAACATTAAATAATAATGCATAATGATGAAAGGAATCTCAACATCTGTCAACATAATATTTTCTAAAGAAACAGTGATTGAAACAGTGTACATAGGTGATATCTGGATGGAAATCTGAAAAATTACCTGTGGTTCAAAAATAAAAATTTTACATTTAATAATTAAATAGATAACAAAGGAAATACACACCTATAAACCATTTTAGAGCCAACATTACTGAAATAGAGTGAAAAGGAAAGAGATGATAATATGACTTCATAGACATTTTAGAATCAAGCATGCCTTGTTATTTTCATTCTCTCTAACTCAATGTTCACTAAAATTACACAAAATCACTATTCAAAACTTCCTATCTGAATAAAACTGGTTGTAATGAATTAGCTTCCATGTCCTAGTGAAAAGTACTGATGTGGAACATTTTAGTGAGAAATTGTATGGTAGAGGTAGTTGTACTTAGTCATATGTCAGGGGTTTGTCATTAGGACCATAGTCTCCTGATCAAATCTTGGACATTTATTCTTTTACGTACCCTTCTCTCTGTCATACATCATCAAGCAGCAGTAATTAAAACCTCCATTTTTTTTCTCCCTATTACCTAACTTCACTCAGTCTCAATTTTATTTGGTTGGTCAATGAAAAAAATGTGATGCATACTTCTCTGATGTTTTATCTGCCATTTTATTTGCAGTGCTTTTCCCAGTTTCATAATCTAGGACATTATACTGTAATCCAAATAGAAAAAAATCTACTTTGTGGAATGAAAGAAATCTGCTTTGTATATGCATGCATGCCTCCACAAATGAGCTTTAGTAATAAAGTAATTATTGTTTTAACTGCTATATGTCATAATTTTGATTTTTGAAATAAATGATAAAATTTTATTCATTTATCACTTTCATTCCTTTTCTTCTGCTAAATATTTATTCCCTTATTTCTGAGAAGAAAAGAATAAATTCTTATATTATAAAATAAGACTAGCATTACTCTAATTTTTGCTTATATCTTTTCAAATTCTTACACTTTTATATGCCTAATTTAGTCCCCACATTCTTGAAATTTTCTTTCCCACAGATCAGAGTCAGATTTCTCAGGCTCCTTGTGGAACTGGATTTTTTCCATCTATTTCTCTCTCTTTCTCTCTCTCTCTCTTTCTCCTTTTCCTCATCTCTCTTTTTTGGTATCAGGAATGGAACCTAGAGGCACTCATCCACTGAACCACATCTCCAGACCTTTTTATTTTTTATTTTGAGATAGGGTCTCACTGAGTTGCTGAGGCTGGCTTTCAATTTGTCCTCCTCCTGCCTCAGCCTCCCGCGATGCTGGTATTACAGGTATGTGCCACCGTGTCTGGCTCTTCCCTCTATTCTTTTTTTTTTTTTTTTTTTTTTTTGTGCTGGGGATTGAACCCAGGGCCTTGTGCTTACAAAGCAAGCACTCTACCAACTGAGTTATCTCCCTAGCCCTTCCCTCTATTCTTGATAGCATCAGCTATTCTGGACTTTTCTTCATCACTTATCTGAGTTGAAACCACTGCCCCAAAAGATATGTTTCTTTTTTCCCCTCAGTATGTGTCTCCTTTTATTGGAATGATTCGTTATATACCTTTTAACAGACCATGTAGAAGGTAAACTTCCCATACCCTTGCAAAGCTAAATCTGTCTATCCATATGAAATGATGACAAATGAATGATGAAATTCTAAATTGAAATGCTTTTTCTCTCACAGTTTGGATGAAATTATTGCATTGTCATCAGTACACTATGCAACTGCTAGAACCAAAGGATTATGAAGCTCCATTATTGCCTTTAATTTCTCATTATGTTCTTCTTCTTTTTTTTTTTTTTTTTTTTTTGGGGGGTGCTGGGGATCGAACCCAGGGCCTTGTGCTTGCAAGACAAGCACTCTACTGACTGAGCTATCTCCCCAGCCCCTCTCATTATGTTCTTTTATATCTCTTTATCTGGGGGTACTCTAAAGTCTTATAATAAAAAATCCAAGGGTGAGACTATTAAATTCATTTTTATGAGATGTTGGTGGATCTTTCAATTTGCAAATGTATGTCTTCAGCTCTAAAAAAATTCCTTTTAATTTGTCTGTTTTATATGGCTCTGATTTGTGGGAAAGAAAATTTTAAGAACGTAGGGACCAAATTAGAGAATATGAAAGTGTGAGAGTTTGGAAAAATGTCCAGTTTTACTCTTTTTTCAGGAACTTTTATTCATCAGTTATAAACCTCCTGAATCGATCATATATTCTGTGTTTTTTATGGTCTTTATATTTTTATATTGCATTTTGAGAAGATTCTTTCCATTTCTTTATATGCCATGCATTGTAAACTACTTTAGTAATTGCATTCAAACTAAGTTCTTTTTTTCTTTGTTCATGGGTTTTGTACTTGTTCTTTAGATGTGATATACTCATGGATTTATTTTATTATGTCATTAGAGTACTTTAAAAAACTCATTTACATTAACTTTTTTTTTTTTTTTTTTTTTTTTGCGGTACTGGGGATTGAACCCAGGGCCCTGTGCTTGTGAGACAAGCATTCTACCAACTGTGCTATAGCCTCAGTCCCTAACTTTTATTTTTATTATTCACAATGTTGGATGCCATCAAACTTCCTAAAAGAACTACTGAATTGTATATTTAAACAGTTATTTAAAGGGTATAACTCATATTAACTGTTCTTACCAGAAAAAAAGGAAGGAGGAAAAAAGGAAGGAAGGAAGGAAGGAAGGAGGGAAAGAAGGAAGGAAGAAAGGAAGGAAGGAAGGAAAGAAGGAAGGAAGGAAGGAAGGAAGATCAGTCTCTGGAGAGATTGTTTATTTTTGTTAAGAATATTTTCCTAGAATAACCCTTTGACAGGATTGTAAAGTGGTAAAACCTTAAGAACAAATGACCAAAACCTTGAAAAATATTCATGTCTGTTCTACTAAGTAATTCCACATGAAGTAATCTATCATAAGGGAATATTCAGAGATGTATTCCAAGATCTACATACAAAGATGTTTATCATATGTTTATGATAGTGAAATATGGGAACGACTTCAATGCCTAATAGTTAAATGATTAAATAAGTTATGATATTATGGGATAAATGGGGTTATTTTAGAATAATATGTAAACAAATAATACAGGAAAATGTTACTGATTTAATTTAAACTAAGAAAAAAATCTCCAAAATGATAATGCATAACATAAATTTAAAACAATTTTCACATATATTAGAAACTTGTATTTTTACGTAAAACCAGGAGCATACCAAAGTGTTGCCTATTAAAGTATTGTCTCTGAGCACAAGTTAGAAAGAGATTCTGCGTCTTTCTGTGCTTTCTTTTGTTGTTCAAGTTTTCTCCAGTAAACTTGCATTACATTTGTGATTAAAAAAAAAAAAAAAACAATAACTTATAACAATGAATTGTTTTTTAGAACAACTCAGTAGAGAAGAAGTCAGCAGGGGAATATGTTGCATTTCTCCCTTTTTCTCATATGGATTCTTCATCTACCTTCACTTTTGTATGATTATGGCCACCAGGGATATTATGGGCATTAGATTCAAACTTAATTATTCATAACTTTGAGTTAATTTATTTAACTCCACCTATAAACATATGTAACAAGACTAATAATTTCAAAGAAGAAGAGTAGAAAATGTGGATACATTATCTCTATTTCAACATTTTTTTTTGGTTTTGTCAGGCAATGTGTTTGTATTCTTACAAACAAGAAAGTGATCTGATAAGACACTAAACAAGTCTGCTTACTGAACCATGATGACAACATTTTCTATTACTTGGGAAAAATAACATGTTTATTATAAGATTTCGAATAACATTATTTAGGAATTCAAGTTATACCTTTTCTTCACCGAGGAGCTAATATGGAACATTTAGTTTCAGATGTGAAGACAGATTGACGTTTCATAGTAAAGATGTAGTGGGAATAATTTATCACTGCCTTACTGGGATTATATGCATTTGTAGGCAGGGTGAATTCATTGTTAAATATCTCATAAGTCTGAAGTGGCAAGTGAAATTCTACCATTACTGCAATTTTTCTTTTAGTTAAGGATACTGAATTCGAGCTGAATCTTGCAAAATGTATGATTCTGTACAACATTTATTGTTGTTTGTATTCTTGATAATTGCCATTCTGACTGGGGTGAGATGAAATCTTAAAGTAGTTTTGATTTGCATTTCTCTAATTGCTAAAAATGTTGAACATTTTTTTCAAATATCTGTTGTTCAATTGTATTTCTTCTTCTGTGAAGTGTCTGTTCAGTTCCCTCACCTATTTATTGATTGGGTTATTTGTGTTTTTGGTGTTAGGTTTCTTGAGTTTTTATATATCCTGGAGATTAATGCTCTATCCAAAGTGCATGTGGTAAAGATTTTCTCCCATTCTGTAGGCTCTCTCTTCTCTGACACAGGGATACTAATTCACACGGGGTTGGTTGCTAGGGAAGAATAGAGTTAATTTATATTATGTAGAGTGGATTGAAGGGAGGGGAGGGGACTTGGGAGTAAGAAGGATAGTAGAATGAATCAGACATTATTATCCCATGTACATACATAACAATACAACCAGTGGGATTCTACATCATATAAAACCAGAAGAATGAGAAATTATACTCTATTATATGTGATGTATCAAAGTGTGTTCTACTGTCATGTATAGCTAATTAAAACAAATTAAAAATATTTTTAAAAAATGGCAGTTGAAAACCATTTAGCACTTTGAAGAATTTTTGATGTTGTTTATACTTTCCCCAAGAATGCTTTATTTATCATTATATGGTCAAATAATGCAAAGATTTATACAGAAAGTCAATTTTCTACTCGCAGTCCCCACCTCTCCCTAATTCCCACTCTCCTGAGGCAACCAGTCCTACACAAGTTTCTTGACACCAGCCTGATATGTATCTTTCAACCATTCTTCCCTACTTATACAAACATAAGCAAGCATATAAACTTTAGAAAGTATTCTAGAAAAGATACTGGTATCTTTACTTATTATTTGTTACATTTTTAATTATTTCATTAAGGGTGTTGTTGCTTGGTACCAACCTGACATCTAAATGGCATGCACCTTTGGGCCCTATTACCTACTTAAGATGCATGCATGAGAGCATGACTTATTTTACAATTTTCTGTTTAGTATTTCTTGTTGAGAAGGTATGTTTATGGTGTTCACTGTATTATTTTTCCTATTGCTATTATAAGACACCAATGTAGATTGTGCTCATTCTTCTAATTATTTTCTGATATTTTGCTTATGATAAATATTGAAAATATTTTGAAGGTAATCTATCATTTTAGATATATATATATATATATATATAGTATTTATAACAGTTGAATTTACTTATTGTAGTATTAAACTATCTGCATTCAAATGGTAAATGTACTTACTACTAAGGACTGCAGTTTTCCAATATTGACTTTAGTAAAATTATGCCATAATAATATTACAGAAAAAGTAATAGAATCATTGTTTTTAAATATTTTAAAACTATTTTCATAAGGGGCTAGTGCTATATTATATGCTTACCTCAATAGACTTATATTAAATTAACTATTTCCTTGTTTCTCTATTAAACGACACAAAAATATAACAAAACACAGAGACTATGCTCTTAGAAGCAGTGATGAACATATTTGTAATCAAACTCTTAGAAACATATTTTTAAAACTTTATAGAACGGGAATATTTGTCGAAAGTGACTGCTATTTTTCACAGTGGCAGGTTGCTCTTTGTTGAAGATTGAATGTATTTTTTTCCTCTATGCTGCAGCTGAAATAAGTTGTCAAAGTACAGGATGAAAATAAAGGAGTGAAAGTACAGCAGAGAAAGTGAAATATGGTTGTTATGTTTTGCACACCTATTCTTTAGCTTTATAATCACAAAAATGACTACTGTGATCATGACCACATACTTGCTACATTAAATTGTACCACAGAAAGTTTCAGGAGACACAAAGAAACATGCATTTCCTAGGAAATCTCGAGGATTACCCCAGCCAGCACAAGGAGCTGTCAGAACAGCAACTGTGAAAATGTGGCACAGTCACTTGAGATACATGGAGAAGGATATGCTGAGAAGAATCTGCATTTAGTGGGGAAGCATGCACACCCAGATCTAAAGGCTCTTAAGCTGAATTTGCCACATACTGTTAATGAAATAAATGATGCAGTATCTTGATGATCTGTAAAACTCAGAAAACGTGTTCTAGACCTTGATTTCAAGGATGTCACTGTAGATATTGTTAGTAATTAGATTTATATATTTATTTGCTATTCCCATGTGCTCTCTTCTTTGTTAAGTCTCATATTTTCCTAATCCTCTGTTATTATATGCATACTAGAGGGCAAACCATTGTACGGAAGTTTAAAGCAATTTTTAACTAATTTATTTCTGGTCATACTAATAAAAAAGGGAGCAGGATAAAGGGGAGAGTTCCTAACCACAATACAATGAATTGGCCTTTGTCTGCTCAATAGCAATAAAATTGTAAACCTTAGATCGTGATCATAAACATACATTCTCTCTTTCTTCTCTATTTCTGTCTCTCACACAACATACACCCCATCCTATCCTATGTCCTAAGATTTCCCATTTCTGAGCAATCAGCAAATAGCTTCTCCAACATATTTTCTTTCATATTCATTTGTTCTATTTATATAATTCCATTGAGCTTGCATCCCACTTCATTGTTATGCACTGTTATGCATTATTGGGTTCAGGTGGAAAATCAACCTTTTAAGAAATATTCTTAAATTTTTAAGTTTTTAAGAATTTAAAATTTCTTAATTTTTAAGGATTCATACTCTCAGTGAATGAATGCCCCCTTTTAAACATTCTTATTAAAATGCTCATTAAGACATTTATAAAATTATTTTAATGAATTAAAGGATATCTATATGTATACAAAGAATATATAACTTTTTGTATATCTTATGATGGATTTAGATAAAGATCCTAGTAATTATGTGAGAATATTACTGAAAATATTTCTTAAAAACTTTTTTGCTTGTTTCAAACAGGTGCAACCTTTGGCTTTCAGGGTGAATGGTTACATTTACTTTCCATTTTCAATTCCTTGGCTTGACAATGTATACTAATGATGTGTCTGTGTCTCATCAGGCCTCAGAGGAAATGTTGATAATGATTCACAGTCTTTAATGTTGATTCATGATAGGTGCATATATTGAGTAAGATCTTTTCCCTCAGCTCATCTTTGCTCTAAAGTTTAATATTGTAATTTAATAAAAATGGCTTTGCAGCTGTGAAAGCTAGCCTGGTAAAGAGATATATGTATTTCAAAGCTGGTCGAGGTTCAAAGTTAAAACAAGATTTTTTTTCTATTGCTATGTCCGTCTTTCTCTACCAAGGGAAATCACCTCTTCAAAGGAAAAGACAGTAAATCTCTAAATCTCCATATTTACTCAAGTCCCGAGACTCTGCAGGGCAAAAGCTGCCAAGTCTATAGATTTACAATGTTTTATGATAATGATTTCCTCCAAGGGCTCACCCGAGATGAAAAGATAAATTAATTTATCCACTTCCAACCACTAGTGAAAGTTTAGTCTCCATTCCAAAAGCTGCCTCCAGAGCAGAGCCTGCACTATATAATTCATCAGCAGTGATTAAAATTTAAGAGCCTCTGGATATGACCATCTTGCACTGGGCCTATCAAGTGGAAAGCATTGTAAAAAAGATGAGTTTATAGATGAAAAGGACATTATAACTTTTTTTGACCTTGTGATACTGCTACTACTGTTATTGATAATAACAACTAGTTACCACAGACTATTACCCATGTGCCTTATATGTATAACTTTTATTTCATTACTTTCAACATTCCTGTAAAGGATATTTTAAGAGACTTTAGGATAGGAGAGGATAAAGGTCTTTCCAAAAATCATAACTTATAACTTAACAGAACTAGATAAGAACCCAGATACTATGAGTTCATGGTCTTAAACAACATGGCCTCCAACATGCATTGTGCCAGGGATCACAGCCTGAGGACTTTTATTTTTATCTATATTGAATTATGATTGACAAAACTTGCATATATTCAAGGTGAACAATACATCGACCTTATATACATGTACTTTGTGATATGATTACCACAATCAAGTTGATTAAAATATTCATCACCTCATATACTTACTGTGTGTGTATGTGTGTGCGAATGTGTATGTATGTTTAGAACATTTAAAGATCTACCTTTGTAGGAAATTTCAGTAGCACAATACATTATTACTGACTATAGCTCTCTATGCTGTATGTTAGACCTCCAAACATATTTATCTTTTAACAAAGTTTATACCATTTAATCAACATCTCCCCATATCCCCTACCCTTAATTTCCTGGTAACCACCATTCCACTCTGGGTTACTCTCTATATGAGTCCAGTGTTTTTGGATTCCACAGAATTCATATTGATTACATGTCTACCTTATTTCACTTAGCACAATGCCCTCTTAGTTCAATGTCCTCCTATATTTTTGTCACAAATATCAGCATGAGTTTCTTTTTACAATGCTGAATAATCTACTTTGTGTACAGATTATTTCTTCATATATTTATCTGTCAATGGGTACTTAGATTGTTTTCATATCTTGACTGTTGTGAATAATTTTATAATGAATGAGGCAATACCTCATTTTATAATGAAAGGGGTGATAATTTCATCCCCTTTAGACATATGCCTGCAGGTGGGTGGCTGTTATCACTTGTATTTTTAAAATTTTGAGCAACCTGCACACTGTTTTCTGTAGTGGTTAAACAAATTTACATTCCCACCAATAGTGTACAGGATTCACTTCTGCCATCATATACAGGGAAGCTTATTTTGGTCTCTGTATTGTTTTCCATTGGTCTACGTGTCTGGTTATATGAAGTTACCATACTGTTTTGATTATTATAGCTTTGAAATAAAACTGACCATCAGGAAGTATAACTCCAACCTTGATTTTCTTTCTCAGAGTGGCTTTAGTTTTACAGTCTTTTGTAGTTACATACAAATTTAGTATACATATTTTCTATTCCTGTGAAAAATCTCCTTGAAATTTTGATAGTTATTGCATTGAATCTGTAGGTCAATTTGAGTAGTATGAACATTTTTATAGTATTATGCTTCTGATGCATGAACCAAGTATATCATTTCTTTGATATTGTGTATTTTTCAGTTTCTATCAAAAATGTTTCATAGTTTCTAATGTACAAATCTCTAACCTCCTTAGTTAAATTTATTTTAGTATCTTACACTTTTGAATCAATTGTACATGAAACTCTTTCCTTGATTACTTTCTGGTTAGTTCATTGTTAGTGTACAGAAATACTACTGAGTTTTTGTGTTGATTTTTTTATCTTGTAACTTGACTGAATAAACTTATCAATTCTTAACTCTCTGTCTGTGTGTGTGTGTAGAATTTAGGAATTTCTACATATAAATTCATGTCATCTGGAAACAGAAATAATTTTACTTTTTCCCTTCTAATTTTGATATGTTTTAATTATTTATATTGCCTAATTGCTCTGGCCAGTACAACTAATAGGCATACCTATCTTGTTTCTGATGTTTGAGGAAAAACTCAATATTTCACTATTAAGCATGATATGGGCTACAGAGTGTCATATATGGAACTTTTTTGTTTCGATGTATATTCTAATTCTTCATTTGTCATATATGCAAATATATGTCATATATATTCTCCAACTCCATACATTGTATTGTCTTATTCTTTTAAATTTTATCATGTACTAAAATTTACTAATGCCTATGATATACTAGTACTTATTTAAATAAATTATAGAACATATGTGATTAGAGTGCATATTTATACCATAAATTACAACTGAATTACAGCTTTTCCCATTTTTTTCCCCTTTCTCCTTCTATTAGTAAAGATGAACATTTTCCTGGTTCACTTTCCATTCCAGAAATGTTTGTATTTAGCCATCATGTTCTTTGTCTCCTTTATGCTAAAGATCCTCAGATTTTCTTTGCCTTTTACTTTGACTCACGAGGAGAACTCGTCAGCTACTTTGCAGAAAGATCATTAATTTGGGTGTGTCTTCCATTGACCATTACTTGTTTTAGATTGGAATTTTTGGTGATAGTGCCATAGAAGAGAAAAATTATCTATCTCAGTGTGCCATACCAAGAAGTCAGTGTGATACTGAATTTATCTTTTACTGATGATGTTATCTTTGGTGATTTTGATATTACACTGCTCCAAATTTATGATATGAACCAACAAAAGTCAGTTTCACTAAAGAGTTTTCTCAATAAAGCCGTAAAAATTAATTTATTAAAATCTTGAAAATATAAGTATATATCTATTTATTATTTTGTTACAAGATGGAAAGTATGCATAAAATACTTCTACTATATACCTAAATATGGTGGTGGTCATGAAGAAAATTACTTTATGCCTCTTTGTACATAACAAACTGTTTTCATGTGAAATGCCAATGACAGACAGACTAGAGTTGTTCATTTAGGTATTGGTGGATGCTTTCTAAAAAACAAAGTAAACTTGACACTTCAAGAAAAGGAACTGAGAGTATTTGTTTCTGATGATAATATTCAGCCTTGAAAATGAAAATTGCAATTTTGGAAAGCTGACATCTATCACCTTGAACTTTATAGCTTCCCAATAGTACAAAGCATTTCTGATAAAGAAATCAAATGTATTCAGAATATACAAGAAAATTCTAATATGCTTGCCTATGTCTACTTGTTCTGAAATTAGGATATCAGTACATATTTCAATGTTTTCAAACTCTGGTAAATAATTTCTTAGAAATGCAAACATAGGGAAAAATCACAAGCACAATCTTGTCTCTCAATAAAGTTTACCCACCTCACATGATGGCCATACCAATGTCATCCAATAGGAAAGGAAGTTGAAAACCCTTGTCATTGTTTACTCATTGTCCTCCAGCTGCAGCAGCCTCTGGAAGAGAAAGCATTATAACTTAAATATCAATGTTTATTTTATTTCTATGAATAACCTTAAATGAAAAGGAGATATTCAACAAACAAAATAACTTCAGATATAAAAAATAAAGTCAAATATTTTAACAGTCTTGTATAGTGGTATATTTTTAAAGGTATTTTTATGAATTCCTACTTCCATTAAAATGGAACAAAACTAGCAAATAGTGGGAGGGCAAAATAAGATTAGATAACCAAATAATAACCAATAAGGGATCCCCTTTTTGATAAATTAACTGCTGCTTATCTTGGAATCTAAAGCAATATAATGGGGCGTTTTTGTTCATAAAAGTTACTCAACACCCAGAAGTATAAATTTCAATGATCTGCATAAAAGCTCAACTTTAAAGATTTAGTACCATGTACAAATGAAGAAAAAAATAAACACAAACATAGCAGTTGCATTTTAATATAGGTATCCATTATCTAATGTTTATATAATGGAAGCCAAATGACTTCATTATTATCTGTGCTATTACACTGAATACAAAATGAACTCATCATACAGACCTACTTGCTTTAAAAACTATTCTAGCCAGATCAATGACAAGGGAAGCATATATATGCAAGCATCTTTGGGTGACTAATTTGATTTTTGTGTTAACTACTAATGTATTATTAATCAACAGTTCATTATACTTTTAGATAACCTTAGTTTACTTATGCTTTATTTGTACACAACTCATTTCTATAATCTCTTGCTTTGTAAAATTTTATTTCTGTTTAAATACTAGTATCCTTAGATAATGAATACATATATGTAAATATCAGATGGAAGAATATGAAACCTACAAAATTACCTGGTTATATCCATATATTAATAAGTATAATCATTTTGACATGAAACTATTTTTCCTGTTAAATTATTATTTTTCAAAATAAAATGATTGAGCTTTGGTTTAGACTATATATTCACATCAAAGTAGCTCCTTGAAATTATTTAGTTTATCCTTTCAACTTCTGTGTTCTGAATTGACCACATGGATGGAAATTTGCTTTACTTGGTACATGAATTGTTGTTTTGATTTGCTAGATCATACCCAAAATAAATATTCAAAAGTGCATTAAATTAAAGATCATGTATGGAAAAAGTCAATAGTCAAAAATTATGACATTGATTTTTAAAATTAAAACAAGAAGATACATTTTTATAGGTAGGTTTAATGTTTATGAGAAACAACCTATTCCAAGAAAAATCTAGAATTCAAACAAGCTGATATTATGGAAAGATGGACTATTATTTAAGGAAATTGGCAATGGTTTTGATCCTTCACCAAGATAATCAGAGATAACTAAAATTACATATATTTTATATGAGAAACATATATTCAAATCTTTAATTCAGCCATCATTTGGGTTTTAATTGGATGTTTATATTCCTAAGTCTTATGAACAGTATGATGGATTATTAAAACATTGTCTCAAATATGGTGATTTTAGCAATACAAATTACTTCACACAATCAACTTACCACGGTGGTTCCTAAACTCTTATGTGTCATGGCACATACAAGAAAGGGAAACATCCAAAGTGACAGACAGGGAAGGGTATTTACAGAGAGTGGAAGAAAACCCAAGGGCTCTAGTCAACAATGGTCATTGTACATAGAACCCATTTTAGGTAGAGCTAAGAGACTGTGATAGAAATGTATTTATACTGCATGAAGTTACTTTTAACATTACACCAAGAAACAAAGATAATATTAGTTAAATATACTTCCATATGAAAATACAAAGTGAAGTTCAATGAATACATACCTCTTGTAAAATATTTCAGTAGGTAGTAACACTTATTTTATCTTGGAAAAAAGTAGGCACCAGTTCAAGTTCTTTATATGAATTAAATCATTTAACGTTTATTACAATCTTATGAGATAGGAGGTGTTACTTACATCGTATAGGTAAAGGAAGTAGGACCTAGGGAAGTAATTTTTCCAAGACCACATAGCTAGAAAGGAGCAAGATTCAAGACCAGAAAACCTCATTCTTAACTTAAATTTCTTACCATTGGCCTTTTGTTGTATTTATTATTTTTAATTTTCAAATAAAAAGAAACAAATTTTATATCTAATAATTTATAATCTTTTCAATCTTAAATGATTTTCTGCAAATGAATTTGTTGAACTTAAAATTTACATATCTAAATTTTAATTATCTAGATAAAAGAGAACAAGCACAACTTTAACCTGAAAGAAGAAATATTGATCCTCATTTATTTAAAGGTATGAAATAATTTAAAACCTCCTAAATTTGTTTCTTATGTTAATATTCAATTGTCTACTTATATAGTTTTTGTTAATTATTCTGTAGCTATTATAAATAAATTTATGTCTCCAGAATAGTTTAGTTATATAAAAATGATATCCTGAACAGAATACTACATTATACTTGTTGCTGTTTGATATCACATTCTGTTTGAATAATAACTTGTTACAAACTAGTAAACCATTCATTATTCTAAATATTTTCTTGCACAGAATATATTTAGGATTGTCTTGGCAAGACTATAAACACAACAGATGTTTCAAAAGTTTACATAAAATAATCCCAATATTAGTAATATTTTTAGCTGAAAATTCTTTCGGTTATTACATATTATGACTCTACAAACTGATTAGAAAAAAAAAGTCTGACAATAAATCTTGTTCTACTATTAATAGCTCCTCTGCTCCAATGTAGCCTTAAAAAGGGATGTACATATTTAAATTCAAATAAAGCAGATTTTCTTGTGGTGTAGCTCTAGACAGTGCAAATTTGTGTCTAACATAATCAGAACAAGTAGTTTTTACTCCTGAGGGATCACAGACTTTTATTCACCTCATTCATGGGACTTGTTTTCAGATATGGAATATTCAACCAAAGTTGTGATTAATTGTGTTGCTTAAAGTATAACAAAAGAAACAAATCTAAAAGATATAAATCTGTATTCTAACAAGTTTACCCTTGTACCCCACACAATTATTGGCAATAATGATTCCTGTGGATAGGCTTAAAAGTCTTGGATGCCACCAGATGGTGCTCTTAGTGAACCAAAGAGGCAAAACATTCACCACAAAATTTGGAAAAACAAATGCAATGACTTCATGAACTACAGAGGTCATTATCTTTCTTTCCCATGCTCAGAGAATATCATAAGGTTCAATAATTCAGGCTTCCATGGGGTGATCCAAGATGGCGGACTAGAGGGGGACTGCATCCCCAGTTGCTCCAGAACCCAGGAGTTAAGAAGGGGAGGCATTGAGAGACTCGGACCAAAATAGAGCCACGGGTGAGTCTGCCCACTGGGTAAAGCTTGGCCCGGGTGGCAGGCCCAGATAGAGGTGGCTTATTGGACCAGGGCAGGGCAGCTAGAGTCTTCCACAGGCAGCCCTGCACACTCCGGCGCTGGTCCCCTCCCAAACAGCCAGCTTCTTCAGGTTCTCGGAGCAGGCCCCCTACTGAGAGCCTTTCTGATCAGAACAAGCTCCAAGTCCCGGAGCCAATGCGGCATACTCCGGCCTGCAAGCAGCTTCAGGGACAAGGACAGGGCAGCCAGAGACCTCCCCAAGCAGCCTGGACCCCTGCAGTGGGAGGTACCTTTCAAGGCTAGCTTCTCGGAACAGACCTCCCAGTGAGAGCCTTTCTACATAGAGCCAGCCACAAGTCCCCGAGCCAACAGAGAGCTTTGATCCTCAAGCAGCCTCTGGGATCAGGGCAGGGCAGCCAGAGACTTCTCCAGGCGACTCTGCCCACTCCGGTCGCAGGCTCTTTCCACAGGGTGATCCAAGATGGAGGCCTAGAGGGTGACTGCATCTCCAGTCACTCCAGAACCAGGACTCAAGAAGGGGAGGCATTGAGAGACTTGGACAAAAATAGAGTCACGGGGTGAGTCTCCCCCACTGGGTGAAACTTGGCCTGGGCAGCAGGCACAGATAGGGGTGCCTTCTCAGAGCAGGGCAGGGCAGCTAGAGTCTTCCCAAGGTAGCCTTCCACATTCCAGCGGTGGGCTCCCCCAACATGGCCAGCTGCACGGTGCAGGCCCCCAGTGAGAGCCTTTCTGCACAGAGCCAGCTCCAAGCCCTGGAACCAGTAGGGGGCTAGGGGAAGCTTTCTTCAGAAGTACTGCATTATCAAGTTCCTCCAAGACTTCAGGCTAATGAAGGCTGGGAGGTGATACACTGGAAATCTACCAGGACACTATAAGCCAATAGAGGAAAACTGCAATATCTCAGATTCCAACTGACATCTGACCAATATGAGAAAACAAGGGAAGAAAATGTCCCAAACAAACCTAGATACTACATCAATAAAACCCAATGACAGCATAGCAGAAGAAATGTTAGAAAGGGAGTTCAGAATGTACATAATCAAAACAATCAGAGAAGCAAATGAGGAGATGAAAGAGCAAATGCAGGCATTGAAGGAGGAGATGAAAGAGCAAATGCAGGCATTAAATGATCGCATCAATCAACAGTTAAAAGACCAAATACGGGAAGCAAGAGATCATTTCAATAAAGAGTTAGATATTAAACAAACAAACAAACAAACAAACAAATACTTGAAATGAAGGAAACAATAAACCAAGTTAAAAACTCCATAGAAAGCATAACCAATAGGATAGAACACCTGGAAGACAGAACCTCAGACGTTTAAGAAAAATTATTTAATCTTGAAAACAAAGTTGGCCAAACAGAGAAGATGGTAAGAAATCATGAACAGAATCTACAAGAATTATGGGATATCATGAAAAGGCCAAATTTAAGAATTTTGGGGATTGAGGAAGGCTTAGAGAAACAAACCAAAGGAATGAAAAATCTATTCAATGAAATAATAACAGGAAATTTCCCAAATCTGAAGAATGAAATGGAAAACCAAGTACAAGAGACTTATAGAACTCCAAATATACAAAATTACAACAGATCCACACCAAGGCACATTATTATTAAAGTACCTAACATACAAAATAAAGACAGAATTTTAAAGGCTGTGAGAGAAAATAATCAAATTACATTCAGAGGGAAACCAATAAGAATATCAGCAGAATTTTCAATCCAGACCCTAAAAGCTAGAAGGGTCTGGAACAACATTTACCAAGCCCTGAAAGAAAAGGGATGCCAACCAAGAATCTTATACCCAGCAAAACTTACCTTCAAATTTGATGATGAAATAAGATCCTTCCATGATAAACAAAAGCTAAAGGAATTTACAAAAAGAAAGTCAGCATTACAGAACATTCTCAGCAAAATATTCCATGAGGAAGAGATGAAAAACAACGATGCAAATCAGCAATAGGAGGCGCTAGCCTAAAGGAATAGCCAAATAAAGGAGAAACCAAATCATGTCAAAAAACAAATATGAGTCAAATGACTGGGAATACAAATCATATCACAATAATAACCCTGAATGTTAATGGCCTGAACTCATCAATCAAAAGACATAGATTGGCAGATTGGATTAAAAAGGAAAATCCAACAATATTCTGCCTGCAAGAGACTCATCACATAGAAAGAGATACCCATAGACTAAAGGTGAAAGGATGGAGAAAAACATACCATGCACAAGAACACAGCAAAAAAGCTGGAGTATCCATCCTCATTTCAGATAATGTGGACTTCAAGCCAAAACTAGTCAGAAGGGATAAAGAAGGACATTACATGATGCTTAAGGGAAGCATAAATCAGCAAGACATAACAATCATAAATATCTATGCCCCGAACATTGGCTCATCCACGTACGTCAAACAAATCCTTCTCAATTCCAGAAATCAAATAGACCACAACACAATAATACTAGGCGATTTTAGCACACCTCTCTCACCACTGGATAGATTGTCCAAACAAAAACTGAATAAAGAAACCATTGATCTCAATAACACAATCAACAATTTAGACTTAACAGACATATATAGAATATACAATCCAACAAAAACGAATACACTTTCTTCTCAGCAGCACATGGATCGTTCTCTAAAATAGACCATATTTTATGCCACAAACCTACTGTTAGCAAATACAAGAAGATAGAGATACTACCTTGTACTCTATCAGATCATAATGGATTGAAATAAGAAATAAATGACAGAATAAAAAACAGAAATTTCTCCAATACCTGGAGATTAAATAATATACTATTATATGATGAATGGATAACAGAAGACATCAGGAGGGAAATAAAAAAATTTTTAGAAGTAAACGAGAACAAAGACACATCATATCAAAATCTCTGGGACACTATGAAAGCAGTACTTAGAGGAGGATTTATTTCATGGGGTGCATTCAAAAAAAGAAGTAGAAATCAACAAATAAACGTCTTAACACTACAGTTCAAAGTCCTAGAAAAAGAAGAGCAGACCAATACCAAAAGTAGTAGAAGACAGGAAATAGTTAAAATCAGAGCCGAAATCAATGAAATTGAAACAAAAGAAACAATTGGAAAAATTAACAAAATAAACAGCTGGTTCTTTGAAAAAATAAACAAAATTGATAAACCCTTAGCCACACTAACAAAGAGAAAGAGGGAGAAAACTCAAATTACTAAAATTCGGAATGAACAAGGAAACATCACAACAGACACGACTGAAATACAAAACATAATTAGAAGCTATTTTGAAAATCTAGACTCCAACAAAACAGAAAACCTCGAAGACATCAACAAATTTCTAGAGACATATGAATTACCTAAACTGAATGAGGAGGGCATACACAACTTAAATAAACCAATTTCAAGCAATGAAATACAAGAGGTCATCAAAAGCCTACCAACAAAGAAAAGTCCAGGACCAGATGGGTTCTCAGCCGAGTTCCACAAAACCTTTAAAGAAGAGCTCATTCCAATACTCCTCAAACTATTCCATGAAATAGAAGAGGAGGGAACCCTCCCAAACTTGTTCTATGAAGCCAATATCACCCTGATACCTAAACCAGACAGAGACACATCGAGGAAAGAAAATTTCAGACCAGTATCCTTAATGAACATCGACGCAAAAATTCTCAACAAAATTTTAGCAAATCGCATACAAATATATATTAAAAAGATAGTGCACAATGATCAAGTGGGTTTTATCCCAGGATGCAAGGTTGGTTCAACATTCGGAAATCAATAAATGTCATTCACCATATCAACAGACTTAAAGTTAAGAATCACATGATTATTTCAATAGATGCAGAAAAAGCATTTGATAAAATACAGCACCCCTTCATGCTCAACACACTAGAAAAAATTGGGGTAGTGCGAACATTCCTTAACATTATAAAGGCCATCTATGCTAAGCCCATGGCCAATATCATTCTAAATGGTGAAAAACTGAAAGCATTCCCCCTAAAAACTGGAACAAGGCAGGGATGCCCTCTTTCACCACTTCTATTCAACATCATCCTTGAGACTCTAGCCAGAGCAATTAGACAAATCAAAGAAATTAAAGGAATACGAATTGGAAAAGAAGAACTCAAACTATCCCTGTTCGCTGATGACATGATTATATATTTAGAGGAACCTGGAAATTCCACCAGAAAACTTTTAGAACTCATAAGTGAATTCAGTAAAGTAGCAGGTTACAAGATCAATGCTCATAAATCCAATGCATTTTTATACATAAGTGATGAATCTTCAGAAAGAGAAATTAGGAAAACTATCCCATTCACAATAGCATCGAAAAAAATAAAATACTTGGGAATCAATCTCGCAAAAGAGGTGAAAGACCTCTACAATGAGAACTACAGAACACTAAAGAAAGAAATTAAAGAAAACCTCAGAAGATGGAAAGATTTCCCATGTTCCTGGATAGGCAGAATTAATATTGTCAAAATGGCCATACTACCTAAAGTGCTATAGAGATTCAATGCAATTCCAATTAAAATTCCAATGATGTACCTTACAGAAATAGAGCAAGCAATTATGAAATTCATCTGGAAGAATAAAAAACCCAGAACAGCTAAAGCAATCCTAAGTAGCATGAACAAAGCAGGGGTATCGCAATACCAGATCTTCAACTCTACTACAAAGCAATAGTAACAAAAACGGCATGGTATTGGTACCAAAATAGACAGGTAGATCAATGGTACAGAATAGAGGACAAGGACACAAACCCAAATAAATACAATTTTCTCATACTAGACAAAGGTGCCAAAAACATGCAATGGAGAAAAGATAGCCTCTTCAACAAATGGTGCTGGGAAAACTGGAAAACCATATGCAACAGAATGAAATTAAACCCCTATCTCTCACCCTACACAAAACTCAACTCAAAATGGATCAAGGACCTCGGAATCAGACCAGAGACCCTGATCTTATAGAAGAAAAAGTAGGTCCAAATCTTCAACTTGTTGGCTTAGGATCAGACTTCCTTAACAGGACTCCCATAGCACAAGAAATAAAAGCAAGAATCAACAACTGGGATAGATTCAAACTAAAAAGCTTTCTCTCACCAAAGGAAACTATCAGCAATGTGAACAGAGAGCCTACAGAGTGGGAGAATATCTTTGCCAACCATACTTCAGATAGAGCACTAATCTCCAGAATCTATAAAGAACTCAAAAAACTCTACACCACGAATACAAATAATCCAATTAACAAATGGGCTAAGGAAATGAACAGACACTTCACAGAAGAAGATGTACAAGCAATCAACAGATATATGAAAAAATGTTCAACATTCCTAGTAATAAGGGAAATGCAAATCAAAACTACCCTAAGATTTCATCTCACCCCAATTAGAATGGCGATTATCAAGAACACAAGCAACAATAGGTGTTGGCGAGGATGTGGTGAAAAAGGAACACTCATACATTGCTGGTGGGGTTACAAATTAGTGCAGCCACTCTGGAAAGCAGTATGGAGATTCCTCAGAAAGCTTGGAATGGAACCACCGTTTGACCCAGCTATCCCACTCCTTGGCCTATACCCAAAGGACTTAAAATCAGCATACTACAGAAATACAGCCACATCAATGTTCATTGCTGCTCAATTCACCATAGCCAGATTGTGGAACCAACCTAGATGCCCTTCAGTTGATGAATGGATAAAGAAACTGTGGCATATATATATACAATGGAATATTACTCCGCAATGAAGAATGATAAAATTATGGCATTTGCAGGCAAATTGATGAAATTGGAGAATATCATGCTAAGTGAGATAAGCCAATCTCAAAAAATTAAAAGACGAATGATCTCGCTGATAAGCGGATGAGGACATATATTGGGGGGTTGGAGGGGTTAGCATTAGGTTTAGGGTTAGGTTTAGGGTTAGGGATAAGGAGTGTGGTAAGAATGAAGGAAAGAAGAACTGTATAGAGGGAAAAGAGGGGTGGGAGGGTTGGGGGGGAAGGGAAAAAAAAATGAATCAAACATCATTGCCCTATGTAAACGTATGATTACACAAATGGTATGCCTTGACTCCATGTACAAATAGAGAAACAACATGTATCCCATTTGTATACAATAATAATAAAAATAAAAAAAAATTCAGGCTTGAAATTATATTTTCAAGGTCTTGAAATTTTGGACAATAATGCATTTTTAAAACTGTTTTGAAAACGTTAACAAAAAAGTCAAAATTGTCAAAATGCTTTCAAATTGCAGGATTCTTTTGCTGTTGTAGTTGTTTTACTTATTTAATTTATTTTTGCAGTAGTGGAAATTAAACCCCGGGCCTCGTACATACTAGACCAGTGCATTACCACTAAGCCACCTTCCCAACCCTAGAAGCACTCTTGATACGTAAATATGGTGTAAGTATGTGTGTGTTTGTAGACTTTAATATATAAATACCTCTCTGTCTCTCTCTTTCTGTGTACCTCAAGGTGATATTATCTATGTAGTCTTACTTGCAGTGTGTGCTCATATATGTTAAACGTTTCATCAAATATTGTTGTCAAATGTAGTATTAACTAATATGTGTATAACAGTTGATCAAGTGTGAAATTTAACAAAGGCCCACTGGAAACCCACTGGAAATATATCACATATGAATATTTGTGCATATATTCAAATTTATATTTATTGATATAACATATAAAGAAGTTATAAAAAATGAACTTGAAATGCATTTATAGCAAATACCAAGTATCATAACACTTATGATCACCTAAAACATCATTTTATGACAATATAAGTAAACCTAAAATATATCTATTTGAAATACCAATAAAAATTGTGGGAATATATTTCTTAGTAATATATACTACTAGAAGAAAAGCATTTGATTACTTGCTGAGCAAGAAATATAACAGAGCCAAGATTTATAATGTATCACTCTAGTTAAGTTCCAAGGTGAAATTGTCACCATATGTTCTTTCAAATTTAACCTTAATATCAGTGCCTTTCCCTATGAATTTTCAAAATTTTTTTATGCATTGTCTTTGCCTTCTTTAAGTTCACAGAAGCTATTTTTTGGAAATTAATGCTAGAGTTTTATGCCACATCTTACATTTAAAAAGAAGAGTAAGAATGGAAGTCAATCCTTAATAACTGCTTGGGTTCAAATCCTGCATCGCCCACCTGTGATATGTTGGGCAAGTTTTTTATATCTATAAGCTTTAAGGCTCTACTACAGTATTTAAATCAAGCCTTCAATACTATTATTTCCCCATTGGTGATCAAATTAGGTGATGTGCACACATATATGTGCATGCACATATGTATCTTGAAAAGTAATTAAATACTAGCTACTGTCATTAGCATTATAGTTTCTATGGCAAAACAACAAAGTAAACACAATGAGTTATTATTGTTAAATTAATTTAAGAAATTCTGTGTTTGTGATTATGGCATTTAAACAACAAAGAATTAGATAACCTATTTTTGTTGTAATTATGGTAACAGTCAATGATAGTTCTGTCTTATATTAATACTTTTATGCAAAAGGATGATAAGCTCTTATAAAACAATAAGTAATATTTAAGCATGTGGAATAAAAAGGGAGTGCGCATCCTCTCCATCTCTTTCACATTCACTTGCATTCCAAGAGAGAATCTTGGTTACCATTTTTAATGCTACTTTCAATGGTCCTTCTAGGAAAACTAACAAATTGGCAGTGTTCCTGATTCATTAAAACTCAAAGTCAGAGAATTAGGCAGTTAAGAGGAGTACCCATTCTTCCCTAGAACATTTTACTCTCTACTTCTATTTTCTCAAGAATTTCTATTATATTCAGTCCAAATATAGAGTCCAAATATAGAGAATATAGACAGTTCTCAGTCTCAATTTTGTATGGCTTATGAAATGTTATGTTTCAAATCATATACATGCCATATGCTTATATATTACTATCACATACAATATATTATAACATATATTACTATAATATAATATATCAAATATAGTATATAACATATATCACATATAATAAATATTGCATATTATATATGAATTGATTTGAACTATATATGTAAATATATATACTATATAACTATATATATTTGTGTGTGTGTATATATATATATATATATATATATATATATATATATAATCCTAAAGTACAAGCAACATTCAAATCAGTGAAGTAAATTCTCTTAGGCATTTAAAAATTTTATTTATGGATTTTTTAAAAGTTATATCCTAGATGTAATCTTACTACATCTCCTCTGTTTTTTTTTTTTTTTTTAATAATGTCGATATGGAAAAAAACATGGCTAGCATATAGCTCTTTATTCAGCAATTGTTATCTTAACAATAGCTCTTATTTAAATTGCAATGCCTCTCCTATGACTATTGCCTAAAATATCACATTATAGATAAACTTCACTGAAAATTCTAAAGCTTTTTTACAGCCCATATTTTTAAAACTCATTTATTCAAACTATTAGCAAAATATTTAAGAATTAGCATAAGTGACTGGAGTGTATTTTTCTTCCTAATTATTTATTTATTTCTTTGGTTTTCTCCAGTGGAGGTGATAATAAGCAAATGGCAGGAAGCCAGGGATGTGTTAATGTGAAGGAAATGGGAGATGCTAATGCACAAATGGCAAAGAGAGACAAAAAGATGGTGAATTTTTCTTAGAATTGGAAATGAATTGCAAATACACAACAAAATTTAATTTTAATGTACAAAAATCAAAACCTTTTAGAACTTTACCTATTAAAAACAATTCTTCAGTAAATTTTGCATTAAACAAAGCTACATTATAATGCTTTCAAAGCATCTCTTCCTTTCTGCTCATATTATTGTCCCCAGTTTTCCTAACAGAGCACAACTTATTTTTATTTCACTCTGGTTTTTCCCTTTCCCTATATTTCTCCCCTGTGTTCCCCTTTGCCACTAACCTTTTAGTGTGTCAATCATAGTCAATATTTTCAATGAAAAATTCCTTAATTATCTCAACTGTCTGCCTTCCACACTTTCACATAGTTATAGTATACTTATATACTGTGCAATTTACTTTCTTTTGCTGCTGCTTCAGGTCTATTAGGCCTTCCTTCCCAGAATACCCATCATAAGGCAGGAGTCCTAGCACTATATTGCTTCTTTATCTACATCTCTCAGCCCTCCCTTGTCCTGATGCAGTGAAGATTACATAGTAGGTATGTTAAAAGGCATAATGTGGGTCTTTGGATCATATAAACTCATATTTTTCTCAATATATGTCATATTTTTACTAAAGTTTTCAAGAAATATATGAATATAAGGAAAAAACTGACATTATTTTCAAATATTTAGCCAAGAGAATAACTTGCTTGTTTTATTTTATGGTTAATTTTGACACTTGTTAATTGGATGCATTCATTTGAAAATTTTCCTCCTTACTAATGATGAGATGTGTATTACAGACTACCAAGATCTAACTAAAATCTTATTATTGTTAGTATGGGTGATCCTACCACGGAAAATATCTTGAATTTCCCATTGAACTCCTGTCTCATTCCACCCAGGATTCTGCTCATATGAAAACTTACTTCAGCTCATAGGCTTTCATAGATCACATTCCTCAGTCGTTCTGGCATGTAATTAGGAGGGATTGGACTAATAGGAGAAAGTATCAATAAACAACAGAGGCTTCTTATAATTTCCATTTTCCCCTTTTTATGTCCCTTTCTCTTAAAAATCCCCAGCTGCCACACATTCCACTTCCTCCAACTTCACCACTATTTTCACCACTACCACTATAAATGTCTGTGTTGCTTGAGTTGAATATTCATTCTTTAGACAAAGAAATTCGAGTTTCTAGATAACAGAAAATAGAGGATACATATTAAATACAGGAAATCCTCTCCCATTCAAAATGTATAAGTCTTTTTCTTATGACACAAAGTCAAAATCTTAGTCATTTACTGATTTGCTTTGGTTGTCACAGTAAATACAAATTTTACTTTATATGAATAAATTGAATTTTATATCAAGACTTTCTTACTTTACCTAATTATCTTTCTATTTGTTCTTCATTCTGATTGAATGGCTCATTTATTAAAGGAAGACATGATTTCCCCCTACTGTAGTAAAACCATACCCAAAGTCATGAGGAGAATAAAGGATATGATCCCTTTAAGTTATTCCCATAATTGGGAATAAGATAATGTTACCAAAAAATCAGAAAACAATTTTGGGGTGTACTGGGGATAGAACCCAGGGTCACTTAACCACTGAGCCAGATCCCCAGTCCTCTTTTTTATATTTTTTATTTTGGTATAGGGTTTTGTTAAGTTGCTTAGGGCCTCACTAAATTTCTGAGTCCGAATTTGAACTTGTGATCCTCCTGCCTCAGCCTCCTGAGCCACTGGGATCCTAGGCATGTGCCACCACATCCAGCTAAAAAACATTTTTTTTTTCTGTAACTATTTAACCAACGAAATTAACAAGTGTGTGTCAATAAGGTTAATAGAAGGGAAAACTATGCATCTTTTAGAGTTCCTCATGAATTCACATTCTCATACTGTTTTGTTTTCTTCATGTCTCTCTTTTTTTTTTTTTTTTTTTGTGGTACTGGGGATCGAACTCAGGGCCTTGTGCTTGCGAGGCAAGCACTCTACCAGCTGAGCTATCTCCCCAGACCCCATGTCTCTCTTTTAAAGTATTGAGTACACTTGAAAATTGTGAATCATTTAAGTAATTCCAAGTTTCTTCAAAAAGTGCTAATAGCAACTCAATTTTAAGTCAATATGGTAAACTCTAAGGGAGAGCACCAAGTGATTTAAACTTAATTCTTGACCTTCTGTACTTTCTCATGCACTGTATGGAATCACACATGCATATTCACACCCACATACTAAGCACTTTGAAAAAACACTCTCCATAGAGCATAACTAAGGATAACATAAACTTTAAATATTTCAATGGAAGGAAGAGTTACATCTGACTGGAATTATTTACTAGTTTGCATAAACCATGTGTGTTTTCTTTATCATTTTCAAAATATTCTACTTTTTTATAAATTGATTAATCCAAACTGTGATAATGTATATTCACACGGATTGGTCATCAGTTAATATTGTTGCAAAAAGTAAAATATGGTTAAAAGAAACTAAAAGGAAAACAGTTTGACATCTATTTCTACTGCTGGTTGATGGAAAGATGGTCATTCCATTTTTTTGTCCACTGAGGAACTGTCAAATGCAGGCCTCCAGATTTTGACATTATTTCAAATGTGTAATTTCAGAAATCTGATTTTTCTTCTCAACCAAAGACCAGAAAACAATTTTCTCAAGAGAACTAATTAGCTAATATATTCATATATCCTGACACATAGGTAACAGTAAAAGTTATTATTAATCTATAAGTGATAATAATATACATTATTGCCTCACATTCTACAATTTTATCCTAGGCTTCACTTATGCCCAAAGACATCTCTGTCTTGGATGTAATCTTTCTATCTTCTCTCATTTCTTAGCTAAGCAGTCAGTTGGAGTTCTGAACTTTCATAATAGATACCTCAAAAATCAGAGTAAAGACAGAACTAGAAAACAAGAGTAGAAACAAATAATATAAGAGAGAAGAATTATTGTGGTTAAATGACTGAGGAAAAAATAAAATAATAGGATCCTGTAATCTTAAAGTTGGAAAAATATTTTGACAGTATTAAGAGTAATAGTAAAGACAGATTTTGGTACATATCCACAATTTTGGAAAGTTTTACACTATAATTTAGATATTCCTTAAATTTATTTGAGGAATGCAAGTAAACACTTGGAAAAATTAGAATCGTTTAACTGACAGGCTGAAAGGGCTATTTCCTTTAAAACTTCTCTCGAGTGGGAGTTTATATTATACCTTAGCCACAGGTTCCTTTGCTTACAGTACATATAATTATCAGTGAAATTTATAATCTATTTTAAGTTGATCTCATAGTCATTATTTTTCCAATCAATTCTTTCCTAGATAAAGTGTACTGTATTGATAGGTTAATTACATTGAAATATGAATATGGGACTGAAAAATTGGCAATTGATACCATTGATTCTGTCAGAATTTTCATATTACTTCTGTATAAACAGAAATTTTCCAAACTACAGAATTAATAATTTTACTCTTAATCATATTACCAACTCATTCTTTTTGGGATTGCAAAATATTTCATATGCATATTTATTAAACTACTTTATTGAAAAAGTTTCCAAAGTACTAAATATTCATTTTCCCTATAGAAGAAACAGAAACAACAATAAGAAAACACATTTTATTGTTTTTTATCCAATCAACTGCAGTAGCTAACCTAAAAAAAATTTTCCTCTCATTGAAAAGCATGAGTAAAAAATATCACTCTTGGCTGGGCGCAGTGACACCTGCCTGTAATCCCAGTGGTGCAGGAGGCTGAGACAGGAGGATTGCCAGTTTCAAGCCAACCTCAGCAAAAGTGAGGTGCTAAGCAACTCAGTGAGACTCTGTCCCTAAATAAAATACAAAATAGGGCTAGGGATGTGGCTCAGTGGTTGAGTGCCCCTGAGTTCAATCCTCAGTTCGTCGGTCCCTGAAAAAAATCTCTCACTCTTTGAAGTCACATTTCTGTCTTCTGTAGATGGTATGAAGAAGTTACCAAAGTCAGCTTCTCTGGTGATAAGGGATCCTATTTACAAATGCATATAAAGACTCAAAGTACTTTTGCACTTAGGTCTAGTTAATGCCAAATGAGATTTGATAAAACTGTGAGTTCAAGTGGATAATTAAAGGTAAGAACAGTCCTCATTTTATGTAGATTTTTCTTATATTCTTTATTTTATTAATTTTTAGTTATTTTCAGGAAAAAATGGACAACTGCATTATAATCAGGGGTATTTGAAAGTGGAACAAGATCAGAATCCACTGTAAACTATGTATGTTTGTGTGTCTACTTTAAAGCAATGACTCATTTGATTATATCCTACTATAACCACAAATTGTGTCCCTTCTAATTTAGCCAAATCAAATACAGAATTTAAGGTTAATATATTGAGTGATATATGACCATACTGATGTAAATTACAAGTTTACGGGCAAAGATAGGATTGTCCAAGAAAATGTTTCTCCATTATATTCCATTTAATTAAATAATCAATTAAATATAATATGATTGTCTTTAGGTAACATCAATAGTCACAGAGTTTCAAATTATTATAATACAGAGAAGGTAATATTTTTACAACTTTACTAAAAAAACCCCAGGAAATTAAAACAAAATAGAAAAGAAATTTAGATGTGTTCAATTCAATGCAGTCAATCTTAAGATGATCAAAAGAATCTCTTAGAAGTATACTCATTAGTACTTCCACCATTATTAGACATTGACTTTCCCTCAGACTTCATATGTAACCAATGCAGTTTTAGAGCAAGATGGGCACAGCTAGGCATCAGTTCAGAAATGGAAAATAGTAATAACTGTATTTTTGCAGACATAATTCACAGGTTAAACCTGGTGGGAATTGCTTTCCTGAGTGAACTTTTAAGGATGATGCATTCCACAGAATGTGTGTTGCTCTCCATCTGCCTGTGATGATCGCTGATGTTGAGAGATGAACATGGTGATACGGGAAATGCTGTAGATTGCCACTGAATTAAACCCCCTGGATTTCATTGGCAATATGTTGATATAAGACTCACTACTACGTCATTCTTTTTTTAATTTTTTTTTGGTTGAGAAATATAATCTTTAATGGTTGAATAAATTTCTTTCCACATATTGACTAATAGTAAATCTTTTTAGATCTCATTCAGCTTTATAGTTCCCTCTGGCAGTTTGGTTGTTGGTCCAGATTTATTGAAGTCCAATATAAAGCAATTGAAATCTCCCTTAGAAATAAAGTTCCTGGAAGGAAAGGGAAGGAAAAAACAAACATAAAAAGCTTCATCCTTAGGACAGCAACTTTGATAATGCAGAACTGATCTGAATAGCTCTCTTGACATTGGCCTTGGATAATAGTTCAGACTGCATTATTGGAAATGGACCTTGAACTCCGAGTCTCTTCTTTTACTTTACTAGCAATTCCACAAATATCCCAGTCACACTCGCTTGTTGTACAAAAGAGAATCAAATCTCAAATTAGATATAAAACAACCTTGCCAGTGTTTCTCTTTTCTCTAATCCAACAGAGCAACACAACGTCCAAGAAACTAGTAATGTCTTTTTTTAAAAAGAATTTTAGATTTCTAAATTCATGCTAAATTTATTCTTAGATATATAACAGTAAATGTTGCCTTGCGATTAAGAATAAATGGTGAAACACTATAATTAAGAAATAACACCATAAAAACCTGTTTTAGCAATTGGTATTCTGCTTATTTTGCATTTATGTTGTACAATAAAACATTCTTAGAGACAGGACTTCACTGTGGCAGGGACTTCCTCTTGAATGAAGTGAGAATGGAGATAACATGTTAAAGCAATGAGTAACTTGAAAAGAACATGGACTAGGAAACAATATATCTGGATACACTGGATACATGCTCAGCTATTGCTTTTGTTAATGTTGTCAGATAATAGAAACTGAGCAAGAGAACTGACCTCTGCCTTCCAGGAAGTTCTGAGTCAAGTTTTTCAACTTAGTTTCACAATTTGGGTTAAAATTCTGAGTGTCTGAGAACCTGACTAGAAAAAAAAAATTATATGTTTATTTTCAATACTTCTACAATTATAAAAGTAGACAATAGTGTTAGCAGAAAATAGTGTGATTTTTGACAAAGAAAATGAACATTCAGAGATCTTTTATATCACTATAGCTATAGATTTCTCAAGATAACATTTACTAATTATCATTACTTCAAAATATTGATGCGTAAAAGACCTATTATATGATCATGTTATCCATTGCTGCATAAAAACATACAACACTATATCACACACTTCTTAAAGTGTTTTATATTTTCTTTGTAATCCAATTTATTTATTTATGTATTTAGGGTAATTTTGAATGCAAAATACAAAATTCCCATCAGATCAGCCCTTTGACCTTAATATGATATTTCCTTATTGACAGCTTTCACCAGAGTGGTCTACTTGTTACAAAAGTAATTGATGAACCTATAATAACATATACTTATAAACCAATACCATAGCTTGCATTAGGGCTCACTCTTCTACATTCTATACATTTGGAAACATGAAAAGTGACATGCATCCATTATCAGAGTGTGCTGTTATTGCAGTGGGCCTAAAAATTCTCTGCTTTATCCATTTGTCACTCCTCCTCCAAACCCTGGAAACCACTGACCTTTTTACTGTTTTTAAGATTTTGCTTTTTCCAGAATATTATTTATTTGTAATTATGTGGTTTGTAGCCTTTATACTTTGACTTCTTTCACTTAATAATAAGTATTTGTTTTCTCCATTTTCTTTTTCATTGCTGGATAGCTCATTTTATTTTAGTACTGAGAAATATCCCATCGTTCACATATGACACAGTTTATCCAATTACCTACCAAAAGACATCTTGGTTCTTTCTAAGTTTTGACAACTATGATCAAGTTGCTATAAATATTTGTTTGTAGGTTTTGTTAGAATGTACATCTGTTTAAGTGTTTTACCTATTTTCTTCCATGTTTTCATTTGTTATTGTTGAGTTTTAAGGATTCTTTGTATACCTTGCCTAACAGGCCTTTGTCAGACTTGTCTTCTGCAAATACTTTCTCAAATTTTGTAGCTTGACCTTTCATTTGCTTGACAGTGTCTTTTACAGAGCAGATGTTTTACTTCTAAAGAAGCACTGCTAATAAGATCTTTTCTTCATGTATTATATCTTTAGTATTGCATTTTTAAATGTCATGTTCATACCCAAGTTTATTGAAATTTTCTATGTAAACTCTAAGAATTTTATAATTTTCCATTTAACATTTAAGTCTATGACCTATTTTGAGTTAATTTTTGTAAAAAAATGTAAGTTTTATATGTAGATTCCCTTTTTTAAAAAAAATTGTGAATATTCTATTATTCCAGAACTATCTTTTCTCCACTGTCTTTGTAACTTTGTCAAATATCAACTGTCAATATTTATGAGGGCCTATTTATGGACTCTTAAGTTTGTTTCCATTGTCTATTTCTCTGTTGTCTATCTAGTATTACACTTTCCTGATTACTATAAATTTATAATCCCAAAATTACCTCTGTAAATCATCAAAATTTTTGTTTCTTCAATATTGTATTGTCTATTCTGGATTGTTTGCATTTTCATACTGACTTTAGAATCAGTGTCTACAGAATAATTTTCTGGGATTTTGGTTGAGATTAAATTTGAACACCAAATTGGGAAGAATTGATGTCTTGATGATATTCAGTCTCCTTATCCATGAATATGGACTATCTCTCTATTTACTAACATTTTCTATCTTTCATCAGAGTTTTACAATTTACCTCATCTAGACATTGTAAATATTTTGTTAGACTTACACATAAATATTTCCCTTTGAGGGCTCGTAATGTAAACAGTAATGTGTTTTGAATTTCAAATTATACTTGTTCATTGTTAGAACATAGAAAAGAAATTGACTTTTATACTTTAACCTTTTATCCTATAACCTTCCTATGATCACTTAATAGTTCCAGGAGGATTTTGTTGTTGTTGATGTTGTTGTTGTTGATAATTGCAGATTTTCTGTATGTACAGACTGAAAGTTTTATTTTATCCTTCTTAATATGTATACTTTTTCTTTTTGTATTCTTATTTCACTACTAAGACTTCTAGTGTGATTATATTTTATTTTATATAACATAGGCATACATAATCATATAGTTAAGAACTAGCATTTTTTTAAAGAAGAAAATACTTCCAGAGACTGAATCAGATGCATCTATCATGATTCAGCCTTACAACATAGAAGACAAAAATTTCCCTATTCATTAAGGATTTTTTGCTTGTACTACTGATTAAATAGGAATTATAAAAGCACTTTAGTGAAAACAGACTTGTAAGGATTTTTGGTTTGTGTTTGTTTTTGCTTTAGATGTATATTTCCCAAATTATGTGCCAAATTATCACAAGATATTGCAGCAAAATTAGGTGTTCTTTTTATATATATTTTCTAGGGAAATTCATGATGCTGAATATCCCAGTTGCTGCATGAACTTCTAATTCCAGTAGTTAAACAGATTCAACATGAGATCACACTACATTTTTTTTTGCATGACACCTATTCAAATTTGGATTTTTGTAAGGCACTTTAAGACAAAACAACACTAAGGAAAAATGGATGTTGAACAAAAAATGAGAATGGTGATGAAGGTCTGAGTTCACAGAGAAATTGAATGAAATTGAGAAATTGTAATGCCAATGGATGTAAATATTTTTAAATTGTTAAATTATTATTATTCCTTTTATTTTATGTATGATATTTTCTCAAATAGCAAACAAAATGTTAGGACATACATAATAAGTTATTTATGCCTGTCTACCTAATAAATATAACTGTTATGGATTATAATTCTCTATCATTTTTCTTTTGCCCAGGATTAATATGAAAAATTTCTGAGACACTACCATCACAATGAATTAAAAAGAATTATGAAAATTTGCTTGAGATTTCATATTGGAATAGTAAGATTAACACTATGAATAACTTCCACAAATTGGAATGGCAATTTAAGGATTTAAAAGGTAATCCATTTTCTTTATAGGCACCATAATTCCATTGAAACATCTTCATGAAGCACTGGGATATTCATATTATATTTAGAAAATGGAAAGTTTTGTAATTATGATGAGTAAAGTTTACTACGCTATTGTTCTGTTGTAGATGCATATTTTGTAGGCAGAAAAGATGGATGATTGAACACTTGGAGGTAAGAAAAGGATGTAGTTGTCCATTATAATCATTTGTTTGAAAATGTTTGAGAAAGTAAAATAAAGTGTTCTGTAGGTGCAGATAGAAAGGACACATGTGAGATTTCTTTAACTGAATGATAAGGAAAAATATGATGTAAAAAATGAAGGAAAAAGTCAGTGGCTCAATATTTCTAGCTTTAATGTGTGGGTGAATAATGGTACTATTTGCTGAAATATTAATACAGTTTATATTAAAAGTTTCTTATTTTAATAAATTAAATTTAAAATTCCCAAGATCACACACTTGAAAAAGTTACCTGCAGGTAGTAAATTAATGGAAATTAACATTCTTGGTGAAATCCTCAGGGCAAATAAAGAAGTAGATGCTGAAAAAAGTGTAACATTCTAACAAGAGATTGAATGCCTAGAAAAGGAAGTATAACAATTGTAAATGATGTATTCAAAATAAGGGGAAAGAATTCATGCAAAATATATCTTTATTAATTTTATATACATTTTTATTTTATTTTTCATAAAACGACCTTATTACCTAGTGTCTGTTTTTTCCTAAATGAATTTGATAGTGTGCAAGGTTATATATGTAACAAGTTTTGAATTATGAGTTTGAGTCCTAGTTTCACAATTCATCTATATACCATCATGGGGAAGTCACTTATTACCTTATCTGACTAGCAGAGATTTAAAATAGTAGCAACTACTTTTTGAGGGTATAGAAGCATTAAAATTTCTACAAACATAGAACAAAGTACCCAGTATATATCACTATAAAGATGTAATAGTTGTCAGTTATTTATTTTTATCAAAATTATAAAATTCCACGTAATACTTTTCATATTTTATTCAAGTAGTATAGTTTTCTCTTTTTTGATAAGGTGTGGTTTCCTTCAGAATCCTTCATCTTTGGGAATCTAGTTAATTCCTATAAACTTCCAGAATTATTTTGTTCTTTCCAGGCCTAGCAGTAAATGACCCCTACTAAATCTCCTTAATTTATGTCCTAAAACACATATATAGTTATGTGTTTTAATAAATATGATTTTATTTCACTTAGTCAATGTCAAACTTCATTTTATTAATATTATTACATTTAGCAACCATTTCAAATCTAAAACATCATATGTTGAAATTTAAAACATTATTTCTTTTTTTAAGTTTGTTCTTGTTACCAGTGGCAGATCTACATTTTTTTCTAGACAACTGTAAGTTCCATTTTCAAGAATCATGCTGATGTACTGTCTTCTGTTGACTTCTGTTTAATTTATCACCAAGTCTGAGAGTTATTTTGTTTGCCACATCTCTGATTCAAGTCTACTAATATGAACAGTCACCACTAAAAATGAAAGTGCTAAATTATCTCAAATAAAGGTGATACTATAATTTATATCTTAATTTATGAAAAAAAGTATTGTATACTAAGTGATTGTTTGAAAGGTTTAAAACGCTGCACCGTTGGAGTAAAACTATAGTGAGGTATGTTGTTTTGCATTAATGTATGCTTATTAGTTTAGTTTATTTAACTTGGAAAATATTTATGGTGAGATTCACTTTTCTTAAGTGTAAAAAGGCATATAATGGTACTCAAATGATTATTGTAAGAATAAAATGGCAAAATGGACATCAGGAGGAAGATGTCAAGTGCACGATGAATCTGCCACTCATTTACCAAAGGAAAGGTGCCATCTATTTCTATACTAAAATCCTGGAAGCCCCTGGGGGAGCAAATTATTTTTGGGAAATACTATCTCAGTCAAGCTGGGCATATTTCCAAATTTAGATTCTGAAGACATGGGATTGAGATGAAAAATGACAGTGAGAAGTATACAGATCGTCAAATCACTGTTTCCAAAATATTAGTGATTTCCTTCTATTTCCTGTATTAAACATTTCTGGCATGGAAATCATGATGTGTGAATAATTGAGAAACTAACTTAGTAGCCACATGTACTATTTCTTTTTGTCCAAGAGGGATCACCTTGATAGCAACATGATTATTTTTCTCCCTTTTCTTAAAATGTCTAAATGAATAAGCCAATATCAGTATTTCATTTTATCTAAGTACATGAAACACTTCTCTAACCATATCTTTCATTTTGAGTTTAACCAGAACATGTATATTTGAACACAGCACTAAGATTTATTAATTTTAGACCTTTCCTCAATTCCAAATGGATTATTGAAATTTACAATTAACAGACAAGAAATGAATATGATTTAGGCAATCTCCAACTTTCTGATAGCTCATTTTAAATCGACCCCAAATTGTTGGTTTTTTTAACATATATTTATCACTTTTAAATGTGTTAATTGTGTTGCAAGCACTGCAGCTGGGATTAATTTAGGGAGTTTGAATTGCCTTCTCTACAGCTGGTGAACACTGAAGCAAAACTGTGAAATAAGCTTTGCTAAAAGAATTAGATAGTTTGCAGTGTTAATTATTCAACCCTTTTTCTTCAGAATTCCTTCTAAGAAGTATGGTCAAAATTATAAAAGAAATTCTGTTTCTCATACTATGAATAGGAGTGTGACACTGGAATGTTTAAGATGCTTATTTTATTTGTATTCTCCTAGTTCAAAGTCACAACTATTTGGGAAAAGCAACACATTCTGATGAACAAAGGGACAAAAGAGAAACTCATCTACTACTTAAACTAAATGAATGAATTAATTAATAAATCATATATGTGGGTTAGTGCCTTTGTTTATGCATTTGAGACTAGTCATATTCCTTTATTTCTAAGGTCCCAAGGAACATTATTCTGTGTCATCATTTTTAAAGCCTCAAGCCTCATCTTATTGCTGTCTCTACTCATGCTTATGAATGTATAAAAAGCATAAAGTCACTGCTCCCTAAGCATAGATAAATATGCTGAACAATGCCAAACAACTCTCTTGCTCATTCTCAATATTTACATTGGATTTTAAGACAAAATATGTATTCAAGTAAGTACTTCTTGAGTATTAAAGTATGGATGGAGAAAATGTAGAAAATGTGGTCTCTGGTGGCAATTCCTGTTTAAGTTAGAAATGAATGTCTCAGAGTCTTTTGAAATTAACTATTAATAAAGAAAAGTTACTCTTTATCAAGTCCACTGGAAGCATCTGTGACTGGAGGACTCTAATCCCTTTCCTCCCCTATTCAATCCCAAGTAGGCCAACTCACCATGTCATGCTGCCTTGACCCTAACTCCCACATACACTCTCTGTGGGAACCCAGCCTTCCTCTGCTTTCTCCCACCTGGAAGGGACATTGCACCTTCACCTCTTTAGTCCTCATATTTCTCCAATTCCCTAATCCCTGTACCTCTGTTACAAACTAACCAGCACAAATGTAAGACCCTGGTCCTGAAAACACAGAGCTGAACCAACATCTATTCTCATCCTTCTTTGTCTTCAAACAGAAGTTCATTAGGAACAGGAGGAATGGCTCACTTAATCCAAACATGGAACTCTTTCTCTTTAAATCAACAAGTTGTTGAACAGGCTTCTACCCTCCAAGTAGTCTAAAGACAGATTGACTCTCTGGTAGAGCAGTCCTTCAAAACCTGCATCCCTTAGACCTAATAATGGCTAGAGATGAGGATGTGCCCTATTATAAGAGTGCTACTTTTATGTTAATGAGTTAGACTAGGTCCTAGGTAACCTTAATAGCATTATCAAAGAGGTCAGAAGTGAACAAGAAAATTATAAAAATGGGGCTGGTGGGTTCTCCTGGAAACTTTACTTATGATCTCTCATAGACCCCCTAGAAGTAATTGCCTCCATCTTAATTTTTGGACTTTATCTCCTCTTCTTAATCTCCTTCATCCAAACTGTCATTCAAACTCTGGAAGATACTCTGAGACATAGATGAGCTATTTCTAATATGATATTTAGGACAATTTCCTTTAAATGCCTCCCTCCACCTCCTTTATCCTCTTACCCGTTTTAGGGGCAGCTCTGTGTCCAAGGTCAGCAGGAAGCAGCTACAGAACATGGATCTTTGCCCATCTTCCCAGTTAAGAATAATACCAAAACAAGAAGAGAAGGAATTCATAGGACAAAGCTAATTCTCTTTCATGACAATCTTGGTTTTGCATCCTAGGTAAGTAGAAAATTATGGCAAGGTAAAGCAGCACCTTAAAAAATGAAGTTGGACATCAAGATCCCAGTGATTGGTTAGTGCAAAAACACATCCTGGGAAGGTGTTGCAACAGTCCTGCCAGAAGTACCCCAAGAGTCTGCAGAACATCCTGCTCTTCACAGCACCTGCTAATCCCTGCCAATCCTTACAAACCCATAAAAGGCCCTTCCCCTGAGGACCCTCTCTTGGAGGCAATTACTGATAATTGCTCTCTGCCTACAAATCTTTGCCCCCTGCAAGCACCATCTCTATTCAAACACCCTAACAGGCTTAATCCTCTTTTATTAGTTCTGACCACAAACAATATACTTTAATGATTTGAAATGGAGTTTTATTTTTAAACTGTGAACAAAAATACTTAATTCACAAAATATTTTAATGATATAGCATAGTAAAGTTGGTTTGTCAAATAGTTTTAGGACAAATTCTCAATAAATGAATCCTATTTTGTATATGTTTTCTGTAATTTTTCTACATAAAAATTTCAAATGTACTCCTATATAGAGATATTAGCATAGTGGAACCACAGGTATCCATCATCTATCTTAAAAAATTATCAAATCATGGTTAATATCTTTTCAAGTATAAATATCCCTGCCAAGTCTACTTTCTCCTTACATTTCTTTTTGGTCAAAGTTATTAAGTCCTTCACTATGTTGTTCTCTACAGACTGGGTTTTGCTGGTGGCAAAAATGTGATGTTATTTAATATGTTTCTTTATTCCACAAGTTTGCTGTAAATTGAAAGCTATGTCTAGAGGCTTGAGCCAAATATTCCTTTTTTATATCTTACTCCCTGTGGCAATTTGGTGTCTGTATTCATATTACACCATTTCTTTTCACCCCTTGCTTGACTGCTTGATTTCTGAAATCTTTTCAAAAATGAAGATTAAAATGATCTACAGATCAAGGGGAGAATATGGCCTTTGATGAGAGATGTCTGACCCTTTGCTCAATTTGAAGTTCTATTTCATATACTGCACATTTCAAGAAGCTACAAGAAAAGATTTTGAAATTTGATTATAAAGAAATAAATATTTTAGGAGACAGATATGTTTAAACTGATTTAAATGTTATACAAAGTATGTATATATATGCATATATATACAAATGTCACATTATTCCTTTAATATGTATGATTTTATATAACATTTAAAACAAATTTAACTATAAAAAGTAGTTTAGCAAATAAAAATATTATAGTGTGAATAACTTTACTAATGCGAATGGCATAGTGCCCAAATATGAAATAAAAATCAATGTGTGATAAAAACCCACAAAAATAAAATTCTAATTAGGACCTAATCTTAACCTAGATTTGAACTACAATGACTGACTGGTTGAGTAATAAACTTCTGTGATACTTTGTGGTATAATTCAGTGATTCAACAAATAATTACAGTTTCTTTTATATACTAGACATTGTTTAAAGTTTTTTCTTAATGAAGGCATAACAAATCTCAAGTAACTTCCATTTCAGAGATAATCATTAGCTATCTTGAAATATCTGTTATTTTCACCAAATGAGGGAAAGTTCATAATGAATTTCCTAGTGATAAAAAATAACAAATAAGTATTTTAAGTACAAGATTCTTGCCTTAGTGATATTCAACTTGATCCTTATTTAATGCCTGTTTGTCCTAAATATGATTATTTCTTCTGATTAGTAGACTTATCTATTTTTCTATATAAAAGACCACTTTCCTGAGAACCAGCTTCTGGTTTTGTTGATCATCTCAACTGGATTTCTTTACACATTTTTAATACCCATCTTTTCAATTTTTTCAACTTGATTTTAATTTTCATCTTTTGGCAAATTTTTGTTATAGCAAAACACATGTAAAATCTACTAACTACTATTTTAAGATAGATCCGATATATTAGGTACATTTTTATTATTGTGCAGCTCTCACCACTATCCATCCCTAGAAAAATTACCTTGCAAAACTGACACTCTTTACCTGTTGTCTGAGTCCATGCAGACTTTTATTTAAAAATACCATGTGGTTGGTGATTTACAAACACAAACTTTCTCCTCACAGTTCTTAGGTTGGAAAGTCCTAGATCAAGAAGTCAGGAGATTCTTTGTCTGGTTATTGCCTCCTTTCTGGTTCATAGATCGTACCTTCTAACTATGTTCTCATATGGTGGAAGAGACAAGGAAGTTTTCTGGGCATCTTTTATTGGGATACTAATCCCATTCAAGAGGGTATTGCCATATGACCTAGTCAAATCCCAAAGGCTCAGCTTCTTAATATCCCCACGCAGGTGATTGGATTTTCACATATAAATTTTGAGCAGATATTAGCATTCAGACTATAGCACCCATTAAACAATTCCCCATTTCCCCCTTCCACAAGTGCTGACAATCACCCTCTTTCTGTCTGTAAAATTTTGACAACTATAAGTATTTCATAGAAATATTTTCATGCAGTATTTGTGTTTTTTGTGTGGGGTGTGTGTGTTCTGGCTTATTTTACTCATGGTATCATCAAGATTCATCCTTATTATAGCATGTCAGAGTTTACTCTCCTTTTGAGACTGAATAATATTTCATTGTAAGTATATACTAGACCTGCTTATCCACTGAGCTGTTGATGAGCATGCATAGCTTCCAGGAATAAACTCAACATTTTCGTGATGAATAATGCTTGTAATATTCTGATGAATGTAGTTTACTAACATTCTGTTTAAGATGTTTTCATATTCATAAGGGATTTTGAACTATAGTTTTATTTTTTGTATCATCTATATGACTGATATCAGAAAATTGTGGCCTCATTAAATTAATTAGGTATTGTTCTCTCAATTTTTTTTTGAAAAGTATCACAAATGTTGGCATAAGTTTTTTAAATGCTTGAGAGAATTCTCAAGTGAAGCCATTGGGTTCAAGGCTTTTCTTTGTTAAGAGAGTTTTGATTACTGATTCAATCTCCTTGCTAGTTTTAGGTCTATTCGGAGTTTCTGTTTCTTCATAACTTAGTCTTGGAAAGTTTTATTTTTCTAATTATATGCCCATTTCCTCTACTTTATCAAATTTGTCTACATATAATCGCTTATTGTAAACTCTCGTAAAACTTTTATTCCTGTAGAATCAGTAGTATTGTTTCCACTGTCATTTCTGATTTCTTGTAATTTGAGCCTTCTTTCTTTTTTCTTTGTCCATCTAGGTAAAGGTTTGACATTTTTGTCAAGCTTTTCAAAGAACCAAACTTTGGTTTTACTAAATCTGCTATTTTCACATTCTCTATTTTTATTTATCTCTGCACTAATCACTACTATTTCCTTCTTTCTGCTAGCGGTAGATTTCTTTTTCTCTTTTTCTACTTTGTTGCACTGTAAAGTTAAATTGTTTTTCTTTTGAGATCTTCCTTTTTTTTAATGTAAATATTCACCTTAGCACAACTTTTGCTGTATCCCAGATTTTTTTGATATGCTGTGTTTTCATTTTTATTAATCTCTAAGTCTTTTGTAATTTCTATTCTTAAAACACAAGTAAGTCACAATGGACTTAAAGAGATAAAATTATAAATCATTTTCTCTGACCATGGCACAATGAAGGCATAAATCAATAGTAGAATGAAACTACAACATTCACAAAATATTGGAAATTCAACACTGCACTCTTAAGGAACCAATGGATCAAAGAAGCACTCACAAGGGAGTATGTCCCATTTGTACATGAGAAGAATGAATATGCTATTGTTATTTAGTATTGTTCTGTATATGCATGCTACCTCCAGCTCTTTTATTGCATTATTTATGATTTCTATTTCCTTAATTCTATCTGCTTGTTCTATTCAATATTGAGAATGTTTACAACTATTAATATTGAAGTTTCCAACAAATATTGTAGAATTGTATATTGTTCCTTTTAATTCTATCCATTTTTGCTGCATCTTTTGGTTTCTTATATCCATTTTTGCTTCATCTTTTGGTTTCTTATAATGTAAATAAATGTTTGTACTACAATTTCTTACCACACTGAATCTTTTCTTAATATACAGTGTCTATTTGCATTTTTATTTCATTATTTTATTGTGTGTTTTCTAATATCTTAAGGAGGAAAATTGACTTATTTGTTTTCTTCTATTACCCTTTTTAAATAAACATTTAAAACTACACATTCCTCAAAATGCTACTTCATTTCATTTTACACATTTGGAAACAGTACTGAGATGACTATATAATTCTAAGTATTGCTATACTCCATTACAATTTCTGTTTGATGATTTCTTAAGCTTCAAAATGTATGAGGAGTTTATTTCTTTTTGCAATAAAATATTTTTGTTTCACGTTGGGCGCCCAGAGACTGAGGAGGTTGAGACATGAGTGTCACCAGTTCAAAGCTAATCTCAGCAAAAAGCAACACGCTAAGCAACTCACTAAGACCCTGTCTCTAAATAAAATACAAAATAGGGCTGGGGATGTGGCTCAGTGGCAGAGTGTCAAGTGCCCCTGAGTTCAATCCCTGATAACCTCCCAAAAAAGCAAACATCTTTGTTTCAATAATTATGTAACCCACACAAATTTTACACCCATACATACTCTTAAAAATTTATAAATTAAAAATTATTTTAATGATAATTTATTATTTAATTGCTAAATATAAAAATGAATACAAAACATTCACATACAAATATTCAATTCAATAAACTTTCCCAAAGTTAACAAACTTACCTAATAAGCAGGTCAAAAAACCAACATTACCAATACCAAGGTAAGGTTCCCTATGCCTCCTTTCATTCACTAATGCTAGTAGGTTAAGTGGTTTTTAAGATTAATCACATTATCTGTGTTTTGACTTCACATTTCTGTGTGATTTACACGTATGTTCCCCTTTAGTGGTACTACGCTCAGTGTTAATGAGGTCATTGTGTGAATAGTAGTAGCAGGCCTAGGAAAGAAAGAAGGAAGCGTTTTATACTTTTGTTTTACTTACAGATCCCTGGGGAAAATACAGCAGGCTAGACAGAATCATCACGGAAAGCACCTGGATCAGTCACAGACACAGACAGACTGTGGTTTCTGCAAGAATGAAAAAGATGAACCAGGGTAAGCAGGTATAAGATTGGCTAACTTGAATAATTTCAGTGTGCTCTGGTGAAGAGGGGCTGGCCTGGATTTGCAGATGTCTGGCGTTAGGGTGATTAGGACAGTTTTATCAAGGAATGGAATACATGGAGCATCAAAATTTGGTAACAGAGGTAGTTGGGGGTACGGACCTCATTAACTACTTAAGAGGTGGAAATGACCAACCTCTAGTCCAGAACCTTGAAAGTGGGGCAAGACAGCATTTTGAAAAACCATATCAAACCTTGTCACCTTTCAATTTAACATCCTTCAACAATTGTCTTCTCTCTTTTTAAAATGCTAGTTATTTGCAGATTACACAGTCTTATCATTGATGGTTTGTGTTAAATTTGTTTTCATTTTCTAGTAATATAAACGATTCCAAATTGTACACCCATATCCTTTTCTATTTATGTATATTACTGAGATGAGAAAAACAAGCCAGAACTACTCTAAGTATGGTTCACAGACTGGTGGGATTTACACATTGTTTATTACCATCTCTCAGTGAAGTGCAGAACTTAAATACAAATGTTCAGAAACATCTATCTGACAGAGTAATTTTATGTCAGTTGTATTTGATGTTCAAAATTCTGGTTTGTATTTTGTATATCATTACTTTTTACCTGTAGTAATTCATCTCTTTAACAGGAGAAGCACTGACCTAATGTGTTTATATACCTTTCTCCTTCATATATGAAACTTCTTCTCCATATAACTTTTACTCAATTTCTCTCTCAAGGTGTTACTTCTTTGCAAGACTAGTTTTTCATAGGTCCTTCCAAGCCTCTTTTCATCCTTCCTCCTCTGAGATCTATATTCTTTTCTCTTTCTCTTTTTAAAAATTTCCTCCTCTCCATTAGCTTCTTTCATTTTTATTTAAATTCTCTTTTTCTCTCTCTCAATTTCCAAGAGAGGACCAGCTAGGAACCTAATATTTTTCTGATTCTACCTCTCTGCTTTCTCCTCTGAAGCCTGATGTCTATATGGTTCTTAAATAAAACTTCAAGATAGACTGTTGACATTGGGTATCATTATTCATATGTTATTCCATAAGGATAATAATAAGATAATAATGTGAATGGTGGGAATTAGTCAAACTTATTACACAATAAAATTATCTGGACCGAGAATAAAAAAAACTGCATTAAAGCCAATAATAACAACTGCAGATATATCTGGAAGCTGACTACAAAATCCAGATAATAGGACATAGACAAGAAATAATCAATATGGGAGTAAGCAAAGCATCATGATACCCATGCCTCTATTCCTAAAATCCTAGGGAAATTTTCAGGAATCTTAGAGAACAGCTAAGCATATTTTGAAGAAATGGGCAGGGTAGCCCTACAATCTCTAATGAAATTTGAATGTTACCAATACTGGAGTAATCCGAGGTTGTTGGGTTATCAAGGACATTTTGTAGACTTCTTTTATGGTTTGGATATGAGATGTCCCCCAAAAGCTCCTGTTGATACAGGAATATTCAGAATTAAATGATTAAATCATGATAGCTATAGGCTAATCGGTCCATCCTATTTGAATGAAATACCTGAGCGGTAATTGTAGGTAAGTGGGTTTGACTGGAGAGGTGGGTCACTAAAGGTGTGCCCTGGAAGGTTGCATCTTCCCTCTGTTCCTGATCCCACCATGAGCCCAGTAGCTCTTGTCATCTGTTGGGCTGTTGCCCAAAGGGGTGCTTCCTCACCATGGGCCCAGAGCAATGGGGTTGGCTCTTTATGGACTGAGATCTCTGAAACTGTGAGCCCCAAAGAAACTTTTCTTCCTTTAAGTTGTTCCTTTCAGGTATTTTGGTCACAATGATGAAAAGCTAACTAAAGCTAACTAAAGCTAACAAACTAACTAACTAAAGTTGTTAGCTTGTTGTTAGCTAGTTGTTTTTTGTGTGTGTTTGTGTGGTACTGGGAATTTTACCCAGGGATACTCAACTACTGAGGTACATTCACAACCCTTTTATATTTTTATTTTCAGATAGTATCTTGCTAAATTGCTGAGGCTGGAATCAAACTTGCAATCCTCCTGCCTCAATCCCCTGATTTGCTGGGATTGCAGGTACATACTACCATGCCCGACTTAAAATGTGTTTTTAAATGTCTTCTCTTCTAAGAAAACTGGCTATAACCAGTTGCAGATTCTATCAGTTCTCTAAAATTTCAATATTATTTGGTTTTTAATGTTTTAAGAACTACATTTTTTTTCCTTTAATATAGAAATCTCTATTCACTTTTTATGGCTCCACAATAGGAAGCCTTAGGATCTAGTCAACTCTGTAATCACTCAATTTATCATTGTAGTATATAAATGTATAAATAACAGATTTTTTTGGCTGAGACAGATGATATTTATATTTTTTCAATAAAAATATTTAAAGAACTATGCAATCATTACTGAAATATTAGTTTCATAAAGGAAAGCAATATGAAATAATTTTATTTGTAAAGAAAAATGAACAGTACTAACCATATTTTTTTGAAAATACAATCCTTTATTTTCTTAAATTTGTGATTCTTCTTCTCATATCTATCTCTATTTTTAGAACTATTTTTAAAATTGTTTCTTGTGATTGTTTTCCTATCATTTTCTTGTTTCATCTTTTTCTTTACATACTTTGCTTTTACAAATTTCTACCTTCTATTTCTCTTTTTTGTAGTCAACATTTTTATTTATCTTTCATTTATTTAATATTGTTCTTTCATTAAGTTCTCATAAAACTTGAAGAATTTACCTTAAAATAATATTTTTCAAAATAACCATTACATGTTTAATGTCTCCCTTATTTGTTCACAAAGCACACTTCAAAACTTTATTAAAGTTTCTTATTTTATGTGTTCTCTGACAGATATATTTTCCATGTGAGTCAGCAGGTAATCCTTATATTCTTTAATATAACAACTTTGCATTCTTGCTTTTGTGCAAGTAATATCTTCATTGTATTATAAATTCCAAAACCCATGACCTATTCAGTAGCCAAATGACACAGGATATATTGCAATAACATATTTTCTCATACATTAATGCATGAGTGAAATGATAACATTCAGTGATCATGAGAATATACAGTATTAGACTTTGTTCCAGGAATTATGAAGCATGTCATCTAGGTTTCTCAACATTTGAGGGAGTAACAGCTGTGAACTTTCTTTAAATAATTGTCTAATTTCTAATATTATACTTGTGACCTTTGAGACTTAATGAGAGGATTATAACAAATACATTTGTTTTAAAAATTCATTGTCAGAACTTACTTCTTGATTGTATTTTTTAAGGAATCACATAATACCTTTCATTAAAGGTATCTTATAAGAGTGGCTTTGACTTTAGACACAGGGTTATTTGAAATATGAAGAATAAAGAGAAAAATATCTATTTACAGTTTTTATTTACATGTTCCATTTCATACAAATTCTGATATTACCATTGCATTTTTGAAAATACTGTCTTTTATTTTGAGAATTAATGGTTTTGAAAATTGACATGTGTATCTGGAAGATATTTGGCATAGATTCTGACACATAGTATCACTTTTATTTATTTATTTATTTATTTTTATTTGTTATTTTTACATATACAGGACAGTAGAGTGCATTTTGACAAATTATACATACATGGAGTATAACTTGTTCTAATTAGAAACCCATTCTTGTGATTGTAAATGATGCAGAATTACACTGGTTGTGTATTCACATGTAAGGATAGGAAAGTTATGTTTCATTCATTCTGTTTTTCTGATGCCCATTCCTCCTCTCTTCCCTTCATTCTACTTTGCCTAATCCAATGAACTTTTATTCTTCCCCTCCCTATTCTCCCTTGTTGTGGATTAGCATCCATATATCAGAGGAAACATTTGGTCTTTGGTTTTTGGGTCCTGGCTTATTTCTCCAGTTCCAACCATTTACTAGAAAATGCCATAATTTCATCCTTCTTTATGGTTGAATAAAATTCCAAGTGTATATATACCACATTTTGTTTATCCATTCATCTGTTGAAGGACACCTAGGTTGGTTCCATAGCTTGGCTATTGTGAATTGAACTGCTATAAATATTGGTGTGACTGTGTTGCTGTAGTATGCTGATTTTAAGTCCTTTGGATATAAAGCGAGGAGTGGGATAACTGGATCAAATTGTGGTTCCATTCCAAGTTTTCTAAGAAATCTCTATTCTGCTTCCCACAGTGGTTACACCAATATGCTGTTCAAACAGTAATGTATGAGAGAAACTTTTCCTCTACATCCCAGACAACATTTATTGTTACTTCTATTCTTGATAATTGCCATTCTGACTATAGTAAGATGGAATCTCACTGTAGTTTAATTTGCATTTCTCTAATTGCTAGTGATGTTGAACATTTTTTCATATATTTGTTGACTAATCATATTTTTTTCTTCTGTGAAGTGCCTGTTCAGTTCCTTTGCCCACTTATTGATTGGGTTATTTTATTTTTATTTTTTGGGTGTTAAGTTTTTTGAGTTCTTTATATATCCTGAAGATTAATGCTGTATCTAAGGTGCAGGTGGCAAAGACTTTTCTTCCAATCTGTAGACTCTCTGTTCACATTCCTGATTGTTTCCTTTGCTGTGTAGAAGTTTGTTAGTTTGATACCATCCCATTTATTGATTCTTGATTTTACTTTTTGCACTTTAGGAGTCTTGTTGAGGAATTTGGTTCCTAAGCTGACATAATGGAGATCTGTTCTATTTTTTATTCTGAAAGGCACAGGGTCTCTGGTCTAATGCCTACATTTTTGATCCACTTTGAGTTTTGTGCAGGTTGAAAGATAGGGGTTTAATTTCATTTTGCCACATATAGAATTAGTTTTTCCCACACCTTATGTTGAAGAGACTATATTTTCTCCATTGTATGTTTATGACATCTTTATCTAGTATGAAATAACTGTATTTATGTGGGTTTGTCTCTATGTCTTCTATTCTGTTCCATTGGTCTTCATGTCTCTTATGTGCCAATACCATGCCAATTTGGTTACTATAGCTGTGTAGTATTATTTAAGGTCTAGTATTGTGATGCCTCCTATGTCACTTCTCTATGCTTTGAATATTCTGGGCCTCTTAATTTTCCAAATGAGCTTCATAACTGCTTTTTCTATTTGTGTGAAGAAAGTTATTGAAATCTTAATAGGAATTTCATTAAATCTGTATAGTGCTTGTAGTAGTATGGTCATTTTGACAATATTAATTCTGCCTATATAAGAATCTTTTTTCAATTTCTTTCTTTAGTGTTCTATAGTTTTCTTATAGAGGTCTTTCACCTCTTTTGTTAGATTGATTCCCAAGTATTTTGTGTGTATGTGTGTGTGTGTGTAGCTATTGTGAATGGGCTAATTTTCCTTATTTCCCTTTCAACTGGTTCATTATTGATGTATAGGAATGTAACTAATTTATGGGTGTTAATTTTATATCCTACTACTTTGCTGAATTTGTTTGAGTTCTAGAAGCTTTCTGGTGGAGGTTTTGGGTCTTTTAAATATAGAATCATGTCCTCAGCAAATAGGGATAATTTGAGCTCTTTTCCTATTTGTATCCTTTTAATTTCTTTCTCTTGTCTAATTGCTCTGTCTAGGGTTTCAAGGGCTATGTTGAATAGGAGTGTGAAGGCTGTTCTAAGAGGAATGTTCATTGCATTGAGCTCATTCATTGAAAGAATAGAAAGTCACCAAATAAATAACCTAACTTTACATCTCAAAGTCCTAGAGAAAGAAGAACAAATCAACACCAAAAGCAGAAGACAGGAAATAATTTAAATCAGAGCCAAAATTAATGAAACTGAAACAACAACAACAAAATAAATAAATAAAACAAAAAGTTGGTTCTTAGCTGCTCAATTCACAATAGCCAGATTGTGGAACCAACCTAGATGCCCTTCAATTGATGAATGGATAAAGAAAATGTGGTATATATATACAACGGAATATTACTTAGTCATAAAGAATGATAAAATTATGGCATTTGCAGGCAAATGGATGAAATTGGAGAATATCATGCTAAGTGAGATAAGCCAATCTCAAGAAACCAAAGGACAAATGATCTCGCTGATAAGTGAATGATGACACATAATGGGGGGTGGGAAGGGTTAGTGTTAGGGTTAGAGTTAGGGTTAGGAAGGGGAGCAAGAATGGAGGAGGGAAGGACTGTATAGAGGAAAAAGAGGGGTGGGAGGGGTGGGGGGAAGGGAAAAAATAACAGAATGAATCAACCACATTACCCTATGTAAATTTATGATTACACAAATGGTATGCCTTTACTCCATGTACAGAGAAACAACATGTATCCATCCCATTTGTTTACAGTAAAAAAAATAATGTGAATAAATCTTAAAATATTATGCTAATTAAAAGAAGTCAGTGGGGAAAAAAACAAGTTGGTTCTTTGAAAAAATAAATAAAATTTATAAACCCTTAGCCGAGCTAACAAAGAGAGAATACTCAAATTATTAAAATTCATGATGAAAAAGGAAATATCACCATGAATACTACTGAAATACAGATGATAATCAGAAACTACTTTGAAAATCTATATTCCAATAAAATAGGAAATTACAAAGATATCAACAGATTTCTGGACACATATGACCTACCCAAGCAGAATCAGGAAAACAGAAAATTCAAATGAATCAATTTCAATCAATGAAATTGAAGATGCCATCAAAAGTCTACCAACAAAGAAAAGCCCAGGACCAGATAGATTCTCAGCTGACTTCTACCAGACCTTCAAAGAAGAACTTACACCAATACTCTTCAAATTATTTCATGAAATAGAAAAGGAGGGAACACTTCTGAACTCATTCTATGAAGCTAGTATCACTCTGATACCAAAAACCTGACAAAAACACATCAAGGAAAGAAAACTTCAGACCAATATTCCTGATGAACATGGATACAAAAATTCTTAATAAAGTACCAACAAATTGTGTACAAAGCATATTAAAAAGACAATGCACAATGATCAAGTGGGGTTCATTTCAGGGATGCAAGTTTGGTTTAATATATGGAAATCAATAAACATAATTCATCACATCAATAAACATAATATTATTTTTAAATAAATAAATGCATAAATAAATACTAAAATATGAATGTGCTTTATTGACTCATAAGCAAGCAGAGTCTCATTCCACTGTAGTTTAAATACATTTTGTATTCAACAATTTACCTCACTTTCTAATCCTTGCTTTCTTCTGCCCACTTATGAAGAAAATAGTACTTAGTTTATAGAATTATTTTGAAGATTATTTGTGAAACTTTATATTAAAATTATCCAAATATCCAGCATACAGGGATCTTTCAGAAAATATTACCTCTTATTTGAAAACAAATTTAGAAATAATGCAATATTGTTTCTTCCTTTTTATGGTGCCTATAACAATAGAAGGAATAATCTGTTTTTTAAATACAATGAGAACATCAAATAACTGGGAAAGCTGAGATTGAAACTCACATCTATCTGACTCTAGTTAATAGTCTAACAACCACTTAAAAAAAAAAAAGCACATAAGAATGAAATGGAATAAACCCAGAAAATAAAAGAAGAAAGAAAAGATTTTCACCTTTCACCAAAAAAAAAAAAAAAAAAAACAGTCCTGTTTAAATCCATTTTCCCATTTCCCACATGAACCAACAATGTCTGTAATAACTTAATATAGACTAAGAAAACTGCACTGATTTCCTTATCCAGACTGCTTAAAAATAATCAAGAAAGAATACCAGTTGTAATAAGTGATCAGATACAGGGATAAAAAACAGCCCACAAAAAAATTACTTCACCTCATGAACTATTCAAAGATGGCAAAGCTCCAAATGATGATGCAAAAGGGAAGCAAACAAGAAAATGTGTTCTTTGTCACAAATTCCTACCTTTGTGACCTATGGCAAAGCTACCTGTACTGTGCACCATTATCCTTTCCCAGGCTTATCAGATTTAAACAGCTTGAGATCAAACATATTAGTGCTATAGCTCTCTGTATTTCATTCCTTTCCCCTCCTTCACTGCAAACATGCTAGGATCATAAAGAGCTACTAATGTCAGAGGGAATAAATAGTGAGCTGGTTCATCTTAGGCAGGTTTTCATTCAATTTGACCTATGTCCCAACTGCCTTTTCTACAAGTACATTGTCCCTAAGCATTGTTGCAACATGGCAGAAAGGAGAGTGGAGAGGTATGTAAATCTTTCTTCCAAGAGAGAGACCTAGGTCTTTCAGCAACTCTCATGAAATAAATTGGAAGAAACCTATCCATGTACTTCAATCATTCATAATAATTTTTAGATAAAATTTTGTTCTTGTGCATGACTATAATTATATAATTAAAAACACATTTGCTCACTATACTCTATGACAGAAAGAAATAAAAAAAGGAAGGAACACAGGAAAGAAAAAAGGTTGGAACAAAAGAGATTTCTACTTATAATTACCTTCTATTTTAAAAGTCTAGAATAAGTCATAGCCTAATATCCTGTTGTAAAAATTAGTAAGAGTTGTAAAAAGTACATATATTTTTGATAATCTTGTTATTTTTTGAAATTTTGATTTACAGTTTTAAATATTTTAATACTCACCAAAAATTGAAAAAGTACCAGAAAGAATTTCTATCTAAACTTTTTCCACCTTTCCCAAATATCATTTTCTATAATAGTAAAATGATGAACAGTATGAACTTATTGATATGATACTTAAAACTAATATTAGGATGACTGAAACAGGAAAAAAAACAGATACAGAGAAAGGAAATATAAAATAAATGATATATATCTATATGTATATACACACATATATATACATACAGTATGTAGTTACATATATATGAAGTAAAATGTACATAAAATATCATATTATGCACATGTAAATTAAATCTAATATAAGTTCTCTAATTTAAGTTCATTGGAAATCAAAAATTTAAAGAATTTAAATTTAAAAAATAACAGTGCTAATTGACTTTTATGTCTACAGTATAGGTTCTAAGTCAACTTTAATGTTTTCTAAAATGCACCAATTGACAAAGTTTTATGAACTTAAAAAATGGAGCTCAAATTACAGTTATAACTAAGTATCCCACTAAATTTAAACATTGCATTACTCTAATCTTAGAAAATAACTAATAAAATAGAGATTAAAGCAAAAATACTGTACTTCAAATGAAGTCTAGCTAAATTTTCATAACAATACCCACTGCCCTAAAATATCTTATAATGTACATAGATTCTGTAATAAAATGAGTAGCAAATTCAAATTGATATAACTTTTCAGTATTTACAAAATGGCTTGATAAAATGAGAACCCATGGAGTTCCAGTTAAAATAGTTAATATCTCCTGAAAGGTAAAACAGAATTTTAAGGATTAATATAATTATATAAAATCCAGTTTAGTAACAGTTTAATAACATCTCTACTTTTATCTATTTGATAGGCCAATTTGGCCTGATCTTAAACTTAGAAAGAAAAATGATGTGGCCCCATATAGTAAATTCTCCATATCCAATACCCACTATTAACTTCCTGACTCCATCTGATCAGCAACTGAAAAATATTTTGCTATTACAGATTTGGCTAATATGTTCTTTTTGGTGCCCGTCTGAATTGCTTTCCAACTGCAGTTTTCTTTCACTTCCTACAGGACCTATGACAATTTATCAGCTTTGATATCACATAGAATCTTTGCAGACAAAATCTTATCTCCATCCTCCTTTCTCCAGGAGCCCAGGTTTTACATTACACTTATGATATTCTTCTCAAAGGACATTTGTTTGACATACTTATGGCTTATATCGATTAACAATTTGGGGATTTTGTAGCTACATATTCCACCTTTTTAAATTATACTTAATCTAACTTGACATTATTGATTGTAAATAATTATTAATCTGCCCATCTAAATTGCATATCCTCCATCAAAAGTCCATAGAACCTGTCCAAATTAAATGGGCATTCTTGTCCATTCTCTCAGAGACTCACTCCTTCACAATAAAGGCTTTGACAACATCCTCTCATGAATCCCTGAGTCTCTGAAAGATCCTTGATGGCTATAAGTTTCCCAAGGGTTTCTAATGTCAGAAATTGTTCCTCTTAGTCATGAGCAATGGTCCATTAAAACAAAATTTACTAACTAAATTCTGGTTAGTCTTAGAATAAAAGTACTCAGAGATCCTAAGCCCATCAGCCTCTGTATTCAGTTGCTCATTAGGCTTTGGATAATGGAAATGTTACTTCACAAAGCATAACTACTGGGGCCTCCTTAATACAGGGTGATTCTGAACCTGGGCCTTTTGACATATAATACTTACAGGAAAGGATGGACCCACATGTACTCACTCAGGTCCTTTCTCTATGCTACCCAAGAACCCCTTGAGGGAGATTAGCTGAACAAACAGTAAAGGGAGTTTACAAACTGTGTGAATGGCATTTATGCCATCACCAAAGTTTGAATTCAGTGAATACTGGTGCTTTTCATGCCTTAGCCAAGATGTTCCTGTCAAAGAATTAGACCAAAAAGTCAACATAATAGACCATATTTTCAGTTATCTTAGCCCTGGATGCTCTGGCCAACAAAGGGCCTATTTTTTCATATTTATCCATCTTCTGTTAGGCCATGTTCTAATAGTCTGAAGTAAACATTTACATAAAGTTTTCAAAGAATCTTCTGCCTCACAAATATCCAAAATATAAATCAAAATCACAAATATCCCTACATATAATAAGGTCATAATGCAAGACCTTGCCACGATTCTATCCTTCTTGGATTTACAGATATTACTGATAGTGACCAAGATATACATTACACTTTTCAGAAAACACCTCGCTGGGCTTTAAGAAAGCATCCAATAGAATTTTCATATCCCACATAATTCCCAGAGAACTGTCAATGAGATACATAAGATCTACTCAAACATCTCTCTTATCAAACATCTTCCTTTTTAAAATCTAATCTAATAAATGAACCACTAAATGGTTCTCTATTTTTCTTAGTACTCAATCTCTCTCAATTCAGGACCTTATCAGACTCACACTGTTAGTCAGCATTCTGTGTTATAAAGTGTTTATAAAGTGTTATAAGGAAAAAATACTTATTTTAGCTCATGGTTTCAGAGGTTGCAGCCCATGATCTATTGGCCCCATTGTTTTATGTCTGGAGCCAGGGAGTACATCAAGACAGGGAGTGCAAGGTAGAGCAAACCTACAAACTTCCTGGTTGGGATGTAAAAAAGAGAAGGACAAGATTGGGGTCCCCTTGAATTTTATGCTCCTAATAATGAGAAAACTGCCCACTGGGCCCCACATCCTAGTTTTCACTACTTCCCAGTAGTATCCCATGTTGGGGACAAAACTTTTAACACATGGACCTTTTGGAGGTATTTTGAATCTAAACACATTAACACCAACTTAAAATTAAAAAAAAAGAAAACTGTCAGATTTTCATTTCTGTAACCAAAATACCTGACAAGAACAACTTACACAGGGAAAAGTTTATGAGACTCATAGTTTCAGAGATCGATAGCTATGTCATCCAAGTGCTATTGCTCTGGGCCCAAGATGAGGCAAAACATCATGGGGAAAGTGCATAGTGGAGAAAATCTTTTCACCTCATGGTAGACAGGAAGGAGAGAGAGAAAAGGTGGAGCCAGGAGATAAGATATCATCCTCAAGAGCATGACCCCAGAGACCTACTTCCTCCAGCCACACCCCACCTGCCTATAGTTTCCGCCCAGTGCAATAGTTGCTTCAAATTATTAATCCATCAAATAGATTAAACTACTAATTAGGTTATGGCTCTCATAATCTAATCATGTCACCTCTGAACATTCCTGCATTAACACAGGAACTTCTAGGGGACCCTTCACATCCAAACCATGACACATTCCCATTGCCTTTTTCTATATTTAAAAGTGTTATGCTTGTCTCTTGTATATAAAGACTATATATATATAATATATATATGAGACTCTTTAATGAGGTCTATCCATCTTTATAAAATATCCTATTTGTTGCAAACACTGGAAACCAGATAAAGAGCACCTACCCTAATGAGACCCATTAACCATTGATTGTTCTACATGCCAACATCTTATGGGGAAATTAAAATTTCTATCACCCCAAACACCTTCCTTATTAATTGGGTTATAAGAGGCAGATAATTAATCCAGGATCTCCCTCTAGCCCTTTCAAGTCATTAAAATTATAGGGTCATTCCTATAGACAACATTGAATATCAAAAGTAAAGACAGAAATATCCACTTAGTACATAAAAATCACATTTGGAGATAATATAAAATCAACACTATATTCTAAAATGATGAAAGCAGATCCCGCCTTGTTTATAATATACACCAGAGGAAAATCAGCATAAGATAGCCAAAATTGCCAAGTGCAGCTGCATATCATTATGTTGCCCATTAGTTTTAACAATATTTCTTTGGGTTCTTTCAGTGGTTTGCGACCTTGAAGCCCAGATTCTCAAAATAAACCATTCTTTCAACCAAATTCTGCAAATGCTAAGGTATCACCCGACCTCATCAGTTTGCCTTTGGAGATTACTTTTCACCCTGAACTGGAATAAACTTCACCCTGGACACGAAACCCTTCACCCTAGCAACACATATAATTTGTCTATCCCAATGTGCTGATGAGATGAACACCAGTCATTTACTGCTTTTCTTCCCTTTATAATATAAAATGATTCTATTTTTCCCAGGATTTTTGGTTGTTTAACCTATGATCCTGGTATACACTTGTTCTCTGCCAAAATGTACTTTCATGCCTAAAGAGAATTATGCTAGGGACTATTTATATGTACGCCCTTTGGGAGGCACCTGACTCATAGTGTGGTCCTTTGATTCTCCTAGGGAAAATGACCACCCAAAGTGTCTTCTCAACCTACCTCCCTCCAGCCTTCCACAACGAACTTCTGCTCAGCATCCCCTATCACGGCCATGATATCTACTGCTTCTCCTTGTATGGTTACACTTTGCTAACCTTTACATATTCTTAACTGAACCATCATTTTGAACCCTCAACTAAAAATCTGCAGACTTGTCTCCTTAACCTGAGAATGATGTGAAGATATTATTGCTCAAAGTTCCTAGAAAAATATATGTAGTTTTCTTTGCGGTCGTTGTTGTGCCCTGGTCTGATTTTGGTACCAGGATAATGCTGGCCTAACAAAATGAATGATTCTTTGGAATGTTTTGAGGAAAACTGATACACTGTGTTTTCTTTAAATATTTTTAAAAATTCGGCATTGAAGCCATCATGTCCTGGATTTTTCTTAGATGGGAGACTTTTCATTACTTGTTCAATTTCCTTTTTCATTATTGATCTGCTCAAACTTTCTATTTATTCCCAATTGACTCTCAGTAAGTTGTATGTGCACAGTAATTTATCCATTACTTCTCTGTCTTCCAATTTTTTTTAGCATATAATTGTTCTTCATAGTCTGTTATAATCTTTTTATTTCTATGGTAATAGTTGTAATGGTCTGATTTTTCATCTTTGATCTAATTAACTGGAATCATCATTTTTTTCTTGTTCTAAGGTATGTGAATTTTGTTTATCTTTTCAAAAATCCAAATCTTCATGTCAGATCTTTTGTATTTTGTTGTTGTTGTTGTTCTGGGGTTTGAACCCAGGGATGCTTTACCATTAAGCTACATCTCCAACCCTTTTTATTATTTTGAGATAGGAACTTGCTCACTTGCTTAGTCTTGCTAAGTTGCTGAGACTGGCCTCAGACTTGTATTCCTTATACCTCAGCCTCTCAAGTAGCTGGGATTAGAGGTGTATGCCACCATGCCCAGCTATTTGTTGTTTATGCCAAGGTAACTGGAACTCTACTGCTCAGAGGTACAAGCCACCTGGGAAAACAAAAAGTCTGAAATAATCAGTAAGAAATAAAGACGAAGTCAGAAATTAGATTTAAAGGTGGGCTCCCAAGGGGTCTTCCAGCCCTGATAGGAACTGAAATTGAACAACTGAAAAAAGCCCCAATTCTTTATTTAAGGGTAAGTGAATCACAGGTTTCAGTGTGGGAGGGATAAGGTTTCAGTGTGGCAGGGATCTTGCAGTACACAGGTTGTTTGGTGCTTGGCAGGTTACGCCCATTTCTGGGCAGCTATGTTTGATCCTAAGGTTGTGAGCTAAGGCAGGATGCCAGCAGGATCTGGACTTTCCTGAAATGGGAAATTTCACCCAGGAGTTCCCAGAAAAGCAGCTTTCCTACCTTAATAGCTCAAATAAACACATAATTTATACATAGGTCTCAATAGTTGTGGTTGTTATTTTAGTCTCTACTTATTTCTACTGTGAACTTCATTATTTCCTTCCTTATCCTGATATTAGGCTGAATATGGTCTTATTTATTTATTTATTTATTTATTTTAGGTCATTGAGGGCCAATATTCCTGAAGAACATGAAAATCAAAGTCATCAAAAAATGACTAGCAAATTAAATTCAACTCCATATTATCAACTATATTTTATTACTGGAATGTATACAGAATACATCATATGAAAATCAAATAATGCAATAAAGTACATTAACAGAATGAAGGATAAAAATTATCTGACAATCTCAATAAATGCAGGAAAATCATTTCACAATTATCAGCACTGATTAATGATAAAAAAGGGAAGAAAAACAATAAACTAGAAGTAGAAGTTAGGTATCTCAATATAATAAAAGACCTATATAAAAACCCCACAGTGAACATAATACCCACTGTGAAAAAACTGAAGGCTGCTCCTCTAAAATGAGGAAAAGGGCAAGGATACCCACTATCAACTTTTGCCATTATTATTTGACAGTAGAACTAGAAATTTTAGCCAACATAGTTAGGCAAGAAAAAAAATAACAATAAAATACACCAAAATTGTAAAAGAAGTAATATTATTTATGTTTGCAGATGCCATACAGGATAAACATTTCATAAGTAAAAAGTCATTTGCATTTCTAACATTCAAAATTAAAAACATTAAAGGAAGTTAGGAAAAAAATCCATCGATAATACCATCAAGAAGTTAAAACACTAAGGAGTAAACATATCCAAGTAGGTGAAAGACTTGAACACTGAAAACCATAAAATGTTACTCAAGATTATGAAAAAAGAGAAGTAATGAAAAGATATTCCATATTCATGGATTGGAATGCTATTTTTAGGATGTTTATGCTACCTAAATCAATAGGCAGATATAATTAAATGCCTATCAAAGTCCCAACAGCATTTTATTTTGGTAGAAACAGAAAAGAATCCTAAACACCCGTGCAATCTCAAGTGAATTCCAAATAGTTGAACCATTATGACAAAAGAAGAGTAAAACAGAAGTATTCAATCTTTTTTATTTCATAACATATTTCAAAGCTATGCTAATCTAAACAGTGCAAAACTAGCATAAATATGGACATATAAATCAGTTGAATACAACACAGATCTAAGTAACAGTGTAAGTTTTATGGTTAAATGTTCTGTGACAAGGAATTCAAGACCACTCAATTGGAATAGATAGTTTTTTTTTTTTTTTTAATCAATTAGTGGTGTTGGGAAAATGGAATATGCACTGGAGTAAGACACTGACTTTATACCATATTTAAAAAATTACAAAATGAACTCAAAATGTAGGACAAACTTGAAACTATACAATTGTTAGAATAAAAATGAAGGGAAAAGTTTCATGACCTTGAATTTGGCTTAGATATGACAGCAAAAGTACTAGTGAAAAATGTAAAAGGAGACAAGTAGTACTAAAACAAACTTAAATATTTCTTAAATATATTGATATAAAAAAGTAACAGAATGAAAAGACAGTCTGAAGACTATTTTAAAGATATTTTAAAATCATTTAGCAGATAAGGGTCAATATCTAGAATATATGAAGAATCCCTAAATGTCAACAATACCACCCAATTAAAAAATTCACAAATGACCTAAATATATATTTTCTTCAAAAATGTTACACGAATGGCCAATATGTATATGAAAAAGTGGTGAACATCAGAGGAACACAAATCAAAATCACACTGAGATATCACCTCACATTTATCAGGATAGCTATAAAACAAAATATAACAAAGATAACAATGTTGACAAGGATGTAGAGAAAACTGAACCCTTTCTCATTACTGGTGGAATTAAAAATGGTGCAATTGCCATGAAATATAGTATGATATCTCAAAAAAATACTAAAAAATACAACTACCATTACATTTTTCAATCCCACTTCTGAGTATATATTGAAAAAAATAAACAGTGCTCTGGAGTGATAATTACACATAGTGTCACTATTCACAATAATCAAGATGGGGAAGCAACCCAACGTCCACAGATGGATGGATAATATTAAATAATAATATTAAATTAGAATAGCTTCAGTTTCTCTAAAACAATGGTCAGTAAACATTATTCTGTCACACCAGTTCCCATCAATTGATAACCTAATTTGTTATTTGCATGTAACCTAAGCTTTTAGAAGATCAAAATATTTAATCTCATAGTTTTCAATACTTTTTAAAATCAACTTTCTTCATTTCCATGAAAATTGAATAGGCTTCATTCTGTATTTATTTGAAATTATGAATTTACAGAAAACACATTTGCCAGACACATTCAAAGAACTTTTTAGAACTTTTACCCTTCTTTGTGCCTTAAACCCTTCCTTCATAAAATAGAAATGATAATAGAACCAGTCTCATTGTGGTAAATGCATTAAAAGAGCTAATATACGTAATAAAATAAAATAATGTTTATTTTTCTAATATTTTCATACTGTTAGTACATTTTTTCACTTAATTTTTTAACTTGTGTCAAATTATAAATTTGCTCAATAAAAAATTAATATACCTTCTTTATGACATTGGAAGGATCAATTACAGTTCATTTAACTAGCATCGTATTAGACATTTAAGCTGTTGTCAATTTCTTTTCAATTTGTTTACTTAAGCTCTTGCACAACCTTATTTTGTATTTCCATATGCATAACTGTTGTATAAGGTCTAATTAGGATCTTGGAGCAAAGGGTTGGGCTTTAATAGCTCTCAATCTTAGTGATTATAAATTGACAAACAATGTGGACTCAGTGGAATTATTTTTACATATCATTCCTAATTAGATCTTAGCAGTATACACATTGTTAGTGTACTTTTATGGTAGAAGAAGGGCTTTATATAGTGAATGACTCAGGCACAATATGTACCCAAAGACAGTGGGATAGCATATATTTTCTAGAAGAAACAAGAGAAGATATATCTATATTTAGCATTTATAAATTTGATTTTTTATCACTATAAATGTGTTTCATTTGTCCTTACCTTGATTCATTTCTAATCCTTTCACAGGCAGCTTCTATTTTAGATACGCATTGAGTGGATAAGTTAGTGTGAAGCTAGAACTAGTGAATCAATAGAAGGGTGAAATACCTCTCATATTCTTTGTTTTCTTTCTCATCTTGTTCCTACTAGAGAGGATGTCAGAGTTCTGTCTATAATGGGAAAAGATAACTATTATATTGCTATATTAATTCATGTTCACCCTGTTCAAAGGATTTATGTTTATGGTTGACTAATAAATCTTAAGGTATAATAAATTATGCTTTTTGTTTTTTCAAGGCAAACACAATTTGTCAGAATTTCATGAGTTCTTGGAAGAATAAGCCTCTAATTATATGGTGTATGGAACTAGAAATGGGGAAATAAGACAGTAACTTGTCACTAAGGTAATCAAAATTTCCTAATAATTATGAACGTCCTGGATTCTGTGCACATCTATTTTTATAAATGCCATATATTGAATATTTTCTATATGTCAGATACTGTTCTAGGCACTCAGGACATTAAAAAGTCTGCTCCAATCATACTTTATTCTAGATAAGAGAGACAATAAGCATGTAAACAATATGTCAAATATTACTGTATCACATGGGACCTCTAGAAAAAATTCACTGAGATGGAGTTAGGAATTTAATGAATTTAGGTGGAAATGCCTAGGAAAAATAAAGAAGGTGTAAAATTGAATAGGGATGTTTTCAGACAATGCTTATCTGACATCTATGAAAGAACAACATGGATAAAGTAGGATTGAACCAAGAGATCACCAGGCCATGATGCAGATCTGACAGACATGGCCAACCAAATGTGAAATTTTGGAGCTAAGACTGTACTGTCATTGATTGTAGTCTTTCCTGAAGCAAAAATGTCTCATGATCTCACTATCCCTTGGGTTCTCAGTAGTTGGTTGACATCTGCATGGGAGAAGTTTGAATTTTGGCTAAAATGCTGAGGTTATACTGAAGGTGGTGCAGTTCATGGTTGACTAATAACTTCATTCCATGAAATGAATCAAATTTTTTCTTGAAGGGAGATCTGAAAAATTGCATCTTCATGGCTGTCATAAAAGATATTAATTTAGAAATAGATCTGTGCAAGAGATAGAATGTAATAGGTATAATATATGGGAGTGCTATTTTAGGTAGGTCATTTAAAACAAACTCATTTAAAGATAGTACAAAGGATAATGTTTGAATACAAACATTAATAAAGTAAGGACATGAGCCATACAGAAAAATTGAGAAGAGCATTCCATACAGAAGAATAATTACAAAAGATTTGAGGTAAAAGTGATTGGTGAGAAATGAGAAAGAAATTCCCCTGGAATTAGACTGATGCGACATAAAAGAATATATGAAAGTGTAATTGATCAAGAATAGCCTGGGAACACTGGGACAGAGCACTTGCCTAAAAGGCATAAGGGCCTGGGTTTGATCTGTGGAAACTACCAAACCAAAAGCATCCAGAAAAATCCTCAGTATAAGAGCATGTGGTGATAAGGATGATGCCAGATTATAGAATTATTTAGACTTAAAAGTTTAATTAAAAGTGCTATCTTGGTACATAAATGGTTTTAGTGACCCATGGTGTGAAATATGTAATCAAAAATGGCACAAGAAGTTATGAAATTTAGCATTCAATAAAAACAAAGTTTTAAAACAAAATGGAAAAGGCAATTTTAAAAAATGATATTGTGATTCTGGAACAGACATAATAAAGATTAAAATTAATATGCTTCCCTACCACTGCCAATACACTCAGTTGCATCAGAATTATACCTTTAAAATATTCAAGGTCTTAAAAAATAAAACATGAATGAATTCATGAATTTCTTTAATAACTTCAGAGGGAGAAAAAATCTGCTAATGATGACTTAGAATTCAGAAGTAATGAAAGATTGATCAATTTGATTATATAAGCTTAAAAGAAGAAAATGCCCTTGTGTATGGATAACACATACTTCTAAGTTATTTTAAGTCCATCATGGGCCTCTTTAGGACATACATACTTGGTGGAATAAAATTGAGAGTAGTATAGATCTGATCACTTTGGGGCGATTCAAGAATTAATGTTCTTACTACACATTCAAATTGTGTCTTGTCTTCAAGGAGGATTATTATTTATTGTGATAATAAAATCCCTGAAATATAAATATGTATTATTTGCATACTAAGCATGTAAATAATCATTAGCTGAAGATTTTAGATAACATGAAGATACACATCTAAACAAAATTTAAACCTGTAATTTTCTACACCACAATTGGATTTATTGTTCTTTGTTTTCAATGTTGTTTCATAATTTCTCTACTGCCCTTAATGATTTCTGCAGGGATCTGGGACACTAGAAATTTGTCAATATATTCAAACTATAAATGTACAATATACTATACCAGGACAAGATTTTTAGAAAGAAATGATCTATTCCTGTTTACAGGTGAGAAAACACAACCCAGGAGTCATCACTTAGCTTTGCCTAAGATGATTGTATTTAAAGATTTTAAATAATGATTATTTTTCCCTTTAACAAATTTATAAAATTTGTTCTCATTTACCTCATTTGTTCTCAGTCACCTTAACCATAGAAATATTTCTTTTATTAGAGAAGTTTTTGAAAACATTTCCCCACAAATTCTGTGCTAGCAGAAATTGACTTTATATTTCCTATTTCAAAAATTAATCAAACTTTTAGCCCAGACTATTGATAGATTTCATTTCTCATAATGAGATGCATCCAGTTTCAATACTGTATACCATAAAGTAGGGTTTTTATTTATTCATCATTTTCATTATGAGTAATCTTCATGTTCAATATTTTAGTCATCTGAATAAATAGCAAAATTATACTGTACATGTCATGAAAATGAGGTTAGTCTATGTACAAGTCAAGTGAAAAGACTTTCTCTCATCTCAACTGAATTTGTGAAATAATAAATAATATAAGAGGGAAAAGATTGGCTGGTAAAAATCAATTCCACTATCTAAAGTATATCAATAAGTTAAAAATATAGAGAAATTGTAATGAGACAAGTCATCACATAAGTGGGGAAAAACCCTATAGTAAGTTGCCAGACAGAATTTTATTATATATTATATTAACACATCATCTGTAGGCAAAAGAACATGATCCATGTCAAGGTTTTTAAAATAAGACATGAATCCTTAGGAAGCATTATTATAAATAAATTTATCAGTAAGATTTAAGGAATCTTCAAAGATTGAATATAAACCCTCCTTAATTTTGTTTCTGAGTATTCTTTTCTCACATTGTAATTTTATGACATGATATTTTTATTATAGTGACTCTCAAACAGAAAAAAATAAAATATATTGCAATATTCTCAATGAAAAACTGCTTACATTATCCAGTATTATCAAAATCACTTAGGAGGAACAAAAACACTAGACTTAGTCTCTAAGGAAAATCTAAATTTTTTAACTTTTAAATTTGTATCTGTGACAATAGCTTGTCTCAAGATTAAGTATAAAAATGCATAAAAATCTCTCAACAGACTGTTAAATGTCTTACATAAAGTACAGGCAACTTTTTAAATGCCAATGTCAAAGGTATATTGAATCCAGTTTATACCAAAATTATTTAAAAATTATTAAACATTTGAAACATATTATTTGCATTCTAAACTTGCAAAAGTCTCCTTAAATTTGAACTTCAGTTGCTCTATGGTAAAAAGGATGAGCCATGTAATTTGTGGACCCAGTACAAAGTGAATTCATAGGGCTCCCTGCTGAAATGTTATTAAGAACTTCTAGATGGTAGTCACAGAGCATTAAGCCAGGTGTGGTGCCCGGTTCAGTATGGGACTCTGGTGATGCTAGTCTTGATTGTGGAGTTTTGGTTATATTATTTATCTCTTTTTTTGATTTGGTTTATTGCTGTATATTTAAGGCAGTTGTTGAGATTAATTTATTGAGATGGCCGTGTAAAAAACAGCTTGTATATAAATCAAGAATTTAATTTTTATTGTAATCAATAGTTGTCATTTAATGGTATGAATTAAAATATTATCTATAAAAAGACACAAATCAAAGCATATTTATTAATTGTTAGGAAAACTTCAAGTTTACAATTGGAAGATAGTTTTTGATACTACTGATGCTCATTTCCAAAAGAAAAGAAGATAATGCACAATCATTTTCACTGTAATAATTGAAATAGTTTTATTTTTTCTGGCCTTTCAGTAGTTTCAACACCACATACTACATTGCCTTTAAGAAACTAAGTTAATTTTTCAATGAATTATAATGTATTTTGACAGATGTACAAGTCAATACTGAAGAGGTACCAAACAATAAAAAGACAAAACACAATTAAAACTAAGGAAATGTCTTGAATAGACATTTTTCTAAAGAAGCCACAGAAGTGATAAATAAATACACAAGAAAAATGAGCAGTGTCATTATTTATTAAGAAAATGCAAGTCAAAAGCAGGAGATAACACTCCACACTCCCTTGGATGGCTATAACCAGAACAATGAGAAATGGTGCAGCCCCTGCAGGAAATAATTTGACAGTTCATTCAAAATTTTATGTAAAATTACCAAATGACCTAGTAATTTTTAGGTATGTACCCAAATAGTTGAAAACAAGTACCAAGAGGACACTCATACAAGACCATTCATAGCAACAACATCAATAATAGTTCAACGATGGAACTAGCCCAAACATATATCAACTGACAAAAGGATAAATCAAAATAATATTAAACCAAAACAAAAAACAGGAATGGAACACCTATACATGATACAATGTGCATAAACCTGGATAACATGTTAAGCAAAAGAAAAGGGAAGGAAGACAGACACAAAAGTCATATATTGTGCAATCTCATTTATAAGAAATATTCAGAATAGGTAATTCTGAGAAACAACACATATTATTGATTTCCAGGATCCAGGAAAGAAAGACATTAGAGAATTACAGATTGAAGAGTATAATATTTTCTATTGGAGGATGGAAGTATTTTGAAACACCATAGAGTCTCCTCCCTAAGCACATACTGATAAAGTTTTACAACTACCCTGAATGCTACCATCACACATTAGTTTTGCCTATTTGTGAAGTTTTTGGAAGTGTAATAAGTAGCCATGTTTTTTCTTTGTTTTAGTATATATATATATATTTTTTTTTTTGGTAAATATATATTTTTTAAAGTGGAACCAATCATCTTTATTGTTGAATGTATAATTAGATTTTGTTCTCATTTTCTTTGTTGCATAACACATAATATTATCATATCATCATTTGTACATTTTACTTCTAGTGGGTATTTTCTAGTTTCTAGTTTGGGACTCTTTTATGAAATAATATGCTGCTCACATTGATATAAATAACTTTTGGGTAAATATGAAATTCATTTCTCTTAGGTATATTACTGGAAGAAAATTGGTTGGGGCATGTTATATGTGCCAGTGAAAACACCTATATTACCAATGAATTCTCTTTTATGATGACATAAATTTACATTTCCTCTAGAACTACATGAAAGTTCAAGTTGCTCCAGATCATCATCATTTTTTTTAATTTTTAAAATTATTTTTTTAAATTTATGATACTGGGATTGTACCCAGGGGCACTTTACCACTCATATGCATTCCTTTTTATTTTTTATTCTGAGAGAGGGTCTCACTAAGTTGCTCAGGTCAACCTCAAACTTGAGACACTCCTGAATCAGCCTCCCCCAAGTCCCTAGGATCACAGGCATATGTCAACACACCAGGCACATTAATTTTTTTAATATTTATCTTTTAAGAATCAAGTTTCCCCTTCTGGTACAAGTGCAGAGATATCTACTTATGGTTTGAATTTGTATTTTCATAGAGTAGAGCATATTTTCATGTGTTGCTTAACTGAATACTTCTTGGTGAGGCTGCTGTTAAATTCTTTTGCCAAAATTTGTATTGATTTGCTAACTTAATTAATTCAGGAATTTGATAATATTCTGAGTTATATCTTTTATATATGTATTGCAAATGTTTACTCCAACTTTGAGACTTAACATGTTGCTTAATGGTATGTTTTGTTGACAAGTTTTTAATTTTAATGTATTCCATGTTAACTTTTTTTCATATTTAATACATTTTTGCCTTGTATATGAAATATTTATTCTTCACAAAGTTATGAAAATATTCTCTTCCCTTCCTTTTTACTTTAGGTCTATAATATATACTGAAATTGAATTTCATGCATGAATTGAGGCAGAGGTCAAATGTATTTTTCCATATAAATATCCAATTAAACAATTTATTTCTATTTTTGACAATACCATGTTTTATATTACTATAGCATAATATCACATTTATCACAATCTTGATTATGTCTGTTTGTGAATATGTTTATAGACAATCTATATTGTCCTCTTGATCAATTTGTCTATTGCTGCACAAATATCGTAGAACTTGATACCTGTTACTGTACTACCTCTAGTTTTCTATCTTCAATATCACATTGGTTACATTTTATAACTGAGAATCATGTACCCATTTTCTCTAAAATTTGACTGTGGCTTTTATTTGTATGGCTAAGGTCTCATATATGCTAGGCAAGTGCTTTGTCATTGAGGTGCATTCCCAGCCCTACATTACTCTGATTCTATAAATCTCTTAGGGAACAATTCATACCTAGAATAATTTAGTATAATTTTTATTACTAATAATTATTATATAATATAATTATTATTATATTATATATTAATTATAATTAATAATATAATATGATTATTAACTAATAATTATTATATAATAATTAGTATATATAGTGTATTCTTCCATTTACCATATTTCGCCACATAATCCTTTTCAGTTTTTTTTCTATTCATTTATTTTTTTGTACCAGAGATTGAACCCAGGAATTCTTAACTACTGAATCACATTTCCAGCCACTGAATCACATTTCCACACCCCCCTCCCTTTTTTGAGACAAGTTTTCACTAAGTTGCTCAGGGCCTGGTTAAATTGCTGAGTCTGTCCTTGAACTTGCAACCCTTCTGCCTCAACCTCCCAAGTTATTGGGATTACAGATGTGAGCCCTTTCCTTCTCCCCCAGGGAAAATTAGTGTTTTAAAAACTGTTCAAAACATTAAGTATATTACAAAAAATGTGTCTGGGTCTTAAGCCCCCTTGCCCTTCTCGACCAGCGGCAAGGGAAGGGGACACTCCCCAACAAGGTCAGATCAGGATAGGTAGGGCCTACTGACTGCACGCTCCCAGCCCTCCCCGGGGAGGACAATCAGATGCGTCAGGGAGACCTGTCACAGCAGGAACTCGTTTATTGAGGAAGTCACACAGCTTTTATGTAGGGTGGGGGCTAGGCGGGAACCAATCAGCTTAAAGGTCAGCAAGGCAGGGGGTTCATGCAGGCAAGAGTCCCATTGGACTATATGGCAAGCAGAGCTGATCACCTTCGTGCAACTGTTGTTAACCAATCCCTGATGGTGGTCCCATTCATCGTCATTAACTATTGAAACCGCCTTTGAGGCCTTGATCTTGCTTACTCACCAGGGAGTAAGGAGTCAGCCTGAGTTAGTTAATGTGTCATTAGTCCCAAAAAAAATGTCCTGGTTACTGAAACATAATTCACAGTTCCACATATTTTCTTTAGTGAATTATCCTTAATACTTAATAAAGAAATATTAATTTTATTCAAACTTATGGAAGAATAAAAGAAACATTTTCTAACTTTATAAGTCTAGAAAAACTTATATACAAAAAATCAGCAATTTTATGAAACATGAAAATTATTCCAATTCTTTCATGAAAACAGATTTGCAAACTTAATGTATATAAATCTATTTATTATTGTGTATCCATTTATCTAATAGAATCCAGAAGTATATAAAATAATTATGATGCATAATTACAAATGTCATGTAGTGTCATTTTCAAACATCCAGTGAATATATTTATCATACTAGTAAAATAAGAAGATAAAAAGTACATGATCATCATCAGAGAAGCAAGAAAGAATGTGAATATATTCAGTATGTATTAATTATTTCTTAGAAAACTAGGAAATTAGAAATAAAAGGGAATGTCTTTACAGAGTACTTTAAAATGCAATTACCATCATCCTATTGATAAAATTATAAAATCTCTCCTCTATGACTGAAAAAAATAAATGAGAAAGCTTTTAATTGCTGTTTCTAGTTAAAATTATTTTGAGGCTGCTAAAAACCAAACTGGCATTCAAAAATAATTGTACTTTTTTATGATAGAGACACACAAACCAATTAATTTTATTAAAATCACATTAACAATAGCAGTTAATAACATTAATTCCAATTATTAAGTGTAAAACATTTACTGTAAAATGTCCACATATTATTAGGAGATATGTTAGAAGATATATATACATAAACAAAAGAAGCACTGGTGTCACAGATTGCAAGAACAAATTGAAAAGATGGAAATATATGCCAAACAAAATTTTTAACTCTAACAAAAGTTCTTGGCTCGTTCTTATGGAAATTAACTTGGTGACTAGAAAATTTTTGTGCAAACACTAAGTTTAAAAATGTCAATGACGATGTTGCTGAAGGACTGCAAACCTAAAGTACTTGTACTACCAGCTAGGAAAATCCAGTATAAAGCAATACTAATGATGAAGTATGATATATGTATAAGGATGAGCAAATAGACCAGTCAAACAAAGTCCAGAAACCAATTTTTGATACTGGTGTTACACACTATTGTAAGAAAATAAGGGATCCTTTATGAATTCTGAAGGAATTACCATGATATCTGTGGGGAAAAAAATCAGAACTTGATTTTTACTTTTTACTATTCATAATGGTTAGCTCCAGGCACCCTGTCTCCCTGTAGATGTAAATACCTGGGTCATATACCTGGGTCATGTTTTTTTTTTTTTTTTTTTTTTTTAATTCAGAGAATGTATCTCCATGTATTGGTAGAAATAGCTAAGACAAAAAAGCATGAGATATGTAGGGAAAAAATCAATGAGTGGACTACATGAAAATCACCAATGTTTCATTAAACAACAACAAACCAAGGTAGTAAAAAAGAAAAAAGCACATAAATAATCGCATATTAACATTAAAGATCATGCCAGGCATGGTGGTGCACGCCTGTAATCCCAGCAGCTTGGGAGGCTGAGGAGGTAGGATCGTGAGTTCAAAGCCAACCTCAGCAAATTTGAGATGCTAAGCAACTCAGTGAGACCCTGTCTCTATATAAAATAAAAAATAGGACTGGGGATGTGGCTCAGTGGCCATGTATCCCCTGAGTTCAATCCCCAGTACCATGGCTCCCCCCCAATTAAAGATCTTTATTGAATGATTTTATCATTTCATGATGTAAGTCTAAATATTACCAAGATTTCTTTTCCCACAAATTCATCTATAGATTCAATGCAATTTTAATCATAGTCACAATAGGATTTTTGGTGAAACTTTATAATTTTATAAAATAGGATAACAATGATATATAAAAAGGTATAATATGATACCATTGAAGAAGAGCATGTCATAGTCCCTCATCCCATTAGATGTGTTCACTCTTTAGGTGACAAGGGGCCATAATCCTGGCATAGAGAGAGACTGAGAAGAAATGGAATAGAAACCAGAGGAAACAAACAGACCCAAATGATATGCTCAGTCACTGTCATAACAGGTGATCATCATCAGTAGTTCTTGGATATTGACTTGCTTTATGGAGAAAACATGAAAAAGCTCAAATGAACATTTTTAACAAAACTCCAAAAGATCTAACCCTATAGGAAATTCAAGATAAAATTGAGAATGTTAAGAATGTCTAAGTATCAAAAAAGACAATATGCTGGACAAAAGGTAAGAGTTCAATCAGCAACCTAAGATAAAATGTTTTTTGATAAAATATTAGTATTCCAAATATGATGAAAATATCATGAGAAAATAATGTAAATTTCGCAAACTCTCTTTCAAAATCTGATGCTTTAGGCTACTAGGAAGTTTCAAGTAGCAGTAGCAGGAATAAGATTTGATTGAATATGAGGGCTGTGTAACTATAATGATGTTCATGGCCTTTTGAAAACCCACATTGTTATAAAAATAAACATTGGCAAAAAAATTGTTATAGTTTATGAGCTATTTCCATTGTTCTACACAAGAAAAACCATAAACTATGTATTCAAAGAGCATTATGGAATAAAATATGTAAAATAGAAAATAAATAGTATTTCATAGCACAACTAAAATTTCTGTTCAGGTTTTTTATTGCAATTGAAGACTATAGATCATTTTAAGATAAAAAATTAAGAGTACTTACAAAAAAATAATATGAATCCTATTTTGTTTATCATACAGTTCCATTCTGAATATGCAACTTAGATGTGGATGGACTATCTCAATTTTTCTTTAGTTATTAATAATACTGGATTAAATATTGTTATTTTGAAAAGTAATCGGCTAGGATAAATTTTCCAGAAATTATATTGTCAGTTGCTCATTTGACATTGTTCTTAACAAAACCTCAAATTCAAAGTTTCTAGCTAAAATGGCATTACTATTTAATTGACTTTGGTTTATACTGACTACAAATGAACTTGGCAAAAATTTTTGCAATATAAAAGAAAATGTAATTGTAACATAACTGAAACTAGATAGTTTTGTGGATGGTAACATTTTAATATCTAATGCCAGGCAGTTAATTAATGTTCCAGGCAATTATATTGAGCTAATTCTTTTGATGCTGTCAAATTATTTGACTACGGGCAGAGGTCCACTTTATAATAATATTATCAAAAATAACAATAGGTCGTCCAAGATTTAATGGATAAATTTTAAAATCTAAATATATCTTTGGTATAATCAATTAGTTTGAAAAATATTTAAAGTAGATCTGGTTCAATACTTTCTAGTATATTATGCTGAAAATATTATGGACAAAAACTATTTAGGAATGAAGGAACTTTAGATTACATAGAGGAAAATGAGAGGGAGGGGGTTATGAAAATGGTGGAATGAGACAGACATCATTACCCTATGTACATGTATGATTACATGAATGGTATGAATCTACATTGTGTACAACCATAGAAACAAAATGATGTACCCCATTTGTGTACAATGAATCAAAATGCAGTCTGTTAACAATAAAACTTGATTTTAAAAAAATTTCAATTTAAATTGTTGATATAAAGTCTAGAACATATGTGAATTCTAGTTGAAAACCTGAAGAATTTGAAATAAAAAGTTCAGGGCAGATTGTTTTAGACAGAAAAAACAAATTACTGGCAACCAGTTTTAATAAAAACTTTTAGTTAATAAATCCATCAGTATGCTGTAATTACATGCCACAGTTCTGTGTTGTTATACCTATAACAACAATTTTTTTTCTGATTTGTTTGCTTTCACTTTTTGGTGCTGATCATAGAACTCAGGGTCTTCCTCTGAGCTACTGTATGCAATTTAAATATTTGTATATTTTCTTGAAATTTTGTCTAAAATATAGAATACTTTAGTGAATAATCTTGTACAATAAGCCCAGAAATAGCCTGTTAATTTCTTTAAAAAATATTTTCTACAAATGCTCAATTTGGTTTAAAGGAAATGAAATCATAACATACATTCTTGTGATGTCTTAATTTTTCACTCTTAATTACTTTAATCATTACAAATTATTGAGGTGCAGTGTCATAATATGATACATGTATATAATAGGTCTGATTGTTTCTGTAGAATTTGCCTAGGATATGGATTAATGATTTGATTTTCATGTTTCTGATCCACATTATCAAATTGTATAAGGTTGATTGGAGAATATTAAAGTGCTAAGGTCTTCCTAATTATTTAGGTATAGACCACATTTCACTACTGAAATGTGTGTATGGTTACTATACATATATATACATGCACAATCTCTATATCTGTATCTGCATCAGTATATATCATTTAAAATAATAAATTTTAAAAGTATTTAAAGAAATGACAATTCTTTTACAGTTCTTATGAGAGTGTAAAGATGTAAGGGTGCCAAACACTTCAAAAACTCTTGTGGTGGCTTGTATTGTGGCTGAGACAATCCTCAAAGCCAGGTCTGTCTGACCCTGATTCATATGTTTTAAACTCACACTGTGTTCCTGACACTGTTCTCTATTTCTGCATACAAATGAATTTCTTGCACAAGCTCTAACAAAGCAGCATGAAGACAGTAATTAGTACTCAACAAAGGACAAAGCTCTAGCAACAACTAAAGTTGCAATAATCCAATGATTAAAAACGTTTACACCCATTTGTGTGTATATATATATCTACCAAAGGAAATATAGGTATACAAGTAGATAGGAGCAAAACATCAATTAGCAGCACTGTTTTTAAGAGTAATAAATTGGAAATTATCTGAATATATTTCAGTAGGAGCAGGATAAAGAAATTAAGGCATGGACATTCACTATATAAACAGTAGTAAAAATATAAATATGGATAAATTCACAAAATCTACTTTTATAAAGAAAAAAAAACAAGTTTTGAAATATACCTAAAGCAGAATTCTTCTGTAAAAATTATAAAACACTAAAATTAATGTTATTATTATCATCCAAGAACCACTTAAATGCTATGAATATATTAAAAATCATGGAAATAATAATCAAATTCAAGATATTTGTTTCACCAAACACATGGAAGAGACAATTAGAAAATACTCATTAGAAATTCAAATAAGTTTGTATAATCACTCATTTCTTAAGTTATGTGATTGCTACATGTTTTCAGAAACTTTGTACCTTTATACATTTAAATATTTTATTATAAATTTTCAAAAAAAATGTACACAACCAATGCAAGATAGAGAATATTCATTTTCCATATGTATCCTTGGCAACATTGTTGAAATTAACCTATCATATATGAGTGCTTTTATTTTTGAACTGTCTATTCTGTTCCTTTGGTTTATGTGTTAATTTTGATGCCAAGACCACTCTGTTTTAATTACTATAGCTTTGTAATATATTTTGAAATCAGGAAATGTGGTCTATAGCTTTGTTCTTTTTGAAATTACTTCTTTGATTGCATAGGATCTTTTGTGGCTCCATGTGAATTTTATGCTTTTTCTATTATGAAAACAAATTGTCATTGAAATTTTTAAAGGCACTGCATTTTTATCTTTGGGTGCTACTGAAATCTTAACAATAATTCTTCCAATCTATGAGTGTGGAATTTCTCCTACATTATATTTGTTTTAACTTCTTTTATCAGTGTTTTATAGTTTTGAGGATAAAAGTTTTGTACCTCATTGATTGTATTTGTACCCAATTATTTTGCTCTTTTTCATGCTATTGATGATGGAAACGTTCATTTTAATTTTCATTTTGTTAGTGCATATAAACACAATTTATTTTTATGTCCATTTTGCATTCTTCAACTTTACTGATATAAATAACTAATAGATTTTAGTGGAACTCTTCATAGTTTCTAGAGATAATATCATGTAATCTACAGAGAATATTTTACTTTGATTCTTATGTCTTTGGTTTCTTTTTTCTTGCTGTCTAGTACTTCTAGTGCTATGTTGAATAGAAGTGCTGAGTGGGCATCTTATCCTTGTTCCTTATCCTGGGGGAAAAGTTTTTAGGATTTTTTGCTCTTAAATAAAATGGTTAGTTGTGAACTTTTAATATATATTCTTTGTTATAGTAGTAAATTCCATCTATACCTATTTTATCATGAAAAGTTGTTGAATCCTGTCATATACTTTTCTGAATCTATTGAGAAGATCATATGATTTTTATCCTTCATTCTACTCATGTAGTATATAGCACTGAATGATTTGGATATGTTGAACCATTCATAAGTTCCAGGGATAAATCTATTTTTGGTTCAGTGTGTAATTTTCTTACTATGTTTTCTAATTCAGTTTTCAAGCATTGTGCTGTAAAATTTTCTGTATCTATTTCTGCTTTAGTCTTTTTATCACTGTGTCCAAAATATCTGACAAGAACCACTTGAAAGGCAGGTAAGTTCATTTTGACACATGGCCCCAGTGTTTCGGGCCATGGTCAATCAACTCCTTAGCTGCAGGACCAAGATGAGGCAGAACAATGTGGAAAGAAGTAGTTCAACACATGGCACCCAGAAATTGAGAAACTTCCAGTCCAATTTTCAACAGTCTTCTTTCTCCTATGAAACTTCATGAATCCAATCTTTATTGTCTGTTGTCCTATCAATCTTTTGGTCTTCTGAGCTCCCATCAGAATCACCCATTAAGCTCTACTTACAGCATTCTAACATTTTTCTGGATTGTATCTCTGAACATTTCAAAATTATTTCCCCTGAAAACCTGTTCCAAAAGCTTCTGAACCACACAGTCTTGTTAGTTTTAGTAATGACCCAACTCCTTTTACCAATTTCTATTTTAGTCTGGTTTTTCATCACTGTGACCAAAAATCCTGACAAGAACAATTTAAAGGAGGATACATTTATTTTGTTTCATGGTCAGTCAACTCCTTAGCTCTGAGCCCACTGTGAGACAGAAAATCATGGTGGAAGCATGTGGTAGAGAGAAACAACTCAGGACTTGGTAACCAGTAATCCTGCTAACCAGGGACAAGATATATACCCCAAATGAATGCCCCTGGGGACCATCCTCCTCCATCTACACCCTATCTACCTAAAATTATCACCTACTTAATCCATATCATAGGTTTAATCTTCTGATTAGTTTACAACCCTCATTATCTTATCAGTTAATCTCAGAATATATTTGTATTGTCTCACATATGAGCTTCGGGGGGACACAACATATCCAAAAGTTAATATTCACCAGAGGTTTTGGCCTGTAGTTATCTTTTCTTGTAGTGTCATTCTCTGGCTTTAGTATCACAGTAATGTTGGCAACAAATCTTCACAATAAGACTAAGAATATACACTGCAGAAAGAACAGTATGTTCAATAAGTGATTCTGAGAAATTGGTTATTAATATGAAAAATAATGGAACTTGACCCTTAAAGTCAAGGAAAATCATAAAATTCCAAAAAAATAAAAATAAAAAATAGGGGAAGAAAGGAAGAAAAAAAAAGAAAGAAGGAAAAGAAGAAAAGAAAATCCAAGAAAAAGAAAAAGAAAAGCCTGCCCTTCCTGATAAAAAAGACCTGGAAAGGAGAAGTCCAGGGACCAATCTTCCTATGGCAGCATCACCAAAATGGCCTTGAAAGTAAGACCATTCCCTCCCCTACACCCATTTGCAGTGGTGACCTTATCTGCTCACAGACAGAACTCCTCACAGACAGAATGTCAGAGTAGCTGGTGAGGACTATCAGAACCAATAAGATCAAACATATTATTATAATAACCAAAATACACAGGATATAGTTGAAAATCACTCATCATTCTAAGAACCAGGAAAAAAAAAACCTTAATTGAGAAATGACCATCTATTGAAATCAGCATAAAGATAAATCATATTTTGGAATTATTTGTCAAACATTTTAGAGCAGCCATCATACAATAAGCACTTATTATTTGTAGAGATCAATAAATAAATGACAAAAATATACAGCATCATCCTATATATAGATAATGAGCAATTACTTAAGGAAAGGAAGGTAATTATATGTGACTATGTGTGGAGGAATTATACAAAAAATAACAATAGAAATACAATTGATTCCTTCTAATGACTATGTTGGGTTTAAAACCAGGGGGAGAGAGAACAGTTTTAATACTGTACTCTATAATTCTGCACTTTGGAAATTTCAGCTTTATGTGAGACTTGCTAAAGGTTACTGTTCAAAGGCATGAAGAAAGAACACAATAACTAGTTAAGCTGAGCCATGTCATCACAATAAGTGGGAGAAAAGATGTTTTGGGAATGCATTTGTTAAGGTTTAGATAGATATGAAGCTTATGTGTGAGACAATGCAAGAAACTGAAGAGGTGAAACGATTGGATTATAAGAGCCTTCACCTAATTGGTGTGTTAATCTGTTGTAGGGATTAACTGGTGTTAACTGCAGATAGGTAGGGTATGACTAGAAGAGATGGATCATTGGGGTATGTTCCTGGGGTTTGTATTTTATCCACAGTGAAGGGAGCTTTCTCTTTCTACTTCCTGATTGTAGTGTACTGAGCTACTTCCCTCATCCACCACACACTGTGATGTTCTGTCTCACCTCAGGTCCACCTCAAATCCATAGATGGATTTGGCCATCTATGGACTAACTGACACCTTTAAAACTATAAGCACCAAATAACCTTTTTCTCCTCTAAAATTGTTCTTGTGTCTTTGGGTCACAATAGTGAAAAGATACTAAAACAACCTACTATATACCAAATACTTAGTTAAGTTCCAGAACTCATGCAATCTCATGGTAGAACTGTAGGAGTCAGTATTGCTCAGTTTTTACATAAAAATTAATATTTACCTAACTTTATTCTTTCACTATTTTACAGATAGAGGAACAGAGCTAAAGAAGTTTAAAGCAATCACTCAAGATCATAATTCATTTATTTATCTTTGTTTCTTCCATGCTAGGGATCAAAAACAGGGCTTTATGCATGCTAATAATATTCTACCACTGAACTACACTCTTGACCCCAAGTTGGTACATTTACTAAACAGTCATAATAGCTTCTGATATAGCATCTGACTCCCTACCATATAATGGTTATATTTTTATCTGATTGTCCTCATTCTACATTCGATTGTTTGGCAAAAACATTGCAAATAATTATCACTACAAATGAAGGACAGGATGTAGTCTTTAGGAAGAAGTGACTGATTTTTTTTTCTTTTTTCTTTTCTTTTTTTTTTTTTTACCAGAGAGAGTTAATAAAGGAACAGTGATATGAAAGTGCATATGTTTCTATGAGGATCTCTATCTAAATTAGCAGGTTGATGCACATCATGCAAATAGAGTAAGCATGGTGTGGTATATTTTAATTAAAGAACAAATATAAACTAAAGTTGTTTTCAGCTGAATATTCAAGATTATTTTCACAATCAGTAATTGTTAAGTGTACTTAACAACTGAATGGGGTATTGATACCTAGCATAGTTCTAGAAGTATTTTCAATAAATCTAAAAATGTAACTGTATCAGGAAACTAGTCTTAGGTGTTTGAAAATGGAGCACAGTTCTTTGATATGAGGGTATTGGGTATGGTTGAGTGTCTTTTTTATTAGCTGTTTCTCTGTTTGATTAATAAATACCTCATTATTTTGCTTATGAAGTATCTACCACTTCAATGGTCTTGATTTTATTCTTAACAAGCATTTGTTCTAGTTTCTTAAATATAATTACAACATATGTAATTGCAACATTTGATCATTTTCTGTATTAATTTTAATTCTGTAAAATTTCTGTATTAATTGTTCATTGTATCACAAAATAAAGTATTTAATCTGTTTTATAGGTAAACATTGTGCTTACATATTATAAATGTTCATATTATGGTTTTTGCTTGCTTTAAAATTTTCTCTCCTTGTCACAGCTTTTGCCCTTCTTGAAGAGAGCATGAATTCAACTTCAGTTTCCTGCAATTATTTTATATGCATGGAAAGAAAGAGTGTTTTTGAGTTGCTGGTAATTCTTTTAGCCATAAATTTAAACAATGTGGAAAATGAGAAGAAAAGCATATTAAGGAAAGGTCTGTCATGATCACTTGCTATGTGTTGTTAGTGTGTGTGTGTGCACATGCATGCAAGTAGTTAGATTCTGTTATGAAATGACTCCAATGACATTTTTTGCACATGGATGGAATATAAAGCTTACTGAATGTAAGGAACGACCACATTTTAAACAACAGAAGTCATCTTTATTAATCTATAATATTTTTACTTTCTAAAAGAATAATATTGTTAATTGTAGCATAGACTATTTTTATTTCTCTTTTTATTCATCTCAATGAATAAATTAAAAATTGTTCCATCATCTACCTGCATCCTCTTAATAATATTAGTAAAGACTGGAATAGTTTATAGTCTACTTATTGTTAGTTGTTCTCTTTCAGGTAGCTTGATCAACACTCATGAATAGTTACTCATATGTATCAGTGACACACAATTTCTCCACGACACACACTTGAGTTCCAACTCCAAAGTCCATTTATTATATGACATTTTCACTTGCACATGTAAAAATACTTTCGTATTAATGTTGAAACTATAACCATCTTCCTACAATAACTCTGATTTTTCCATTCTGGTTCAAAAGAACCAGAAAACCATGGTTTCCTATTGCAGTACATGAAAGCTTATCAAGGACTTCTCAAGCCAGAAACTTAAAAGTGACTCTGAAAAGTTCTTAATAATCTCTTACTGTCATTTCCATCACTAAATCCTGTGCTTTCCCTGTCCACATTTTTCCAATTAAAATTGTTTTTTCCATTTCTATGGTCAACAAACAAATCTAAGACACCTTCTATGAAAGTTTTATTTAAGATTGACTTGCATAAAAGTGAGTGTGTTTACAGCAGCATGTAATTTTTGGTCACCGTCAGATAATCCCTCATGGTTTCATTCAATTTTCCAACCCATTTCCTGCACAACAACCAATCTGATTTGTATCACTATAGGTTTGTGGTGCTTTCTTGGAACTTCACATGAGTCAATGGTATGTTCTTATATCTCTAATTTTTCATTTTGTGAACACATGAGAATTTGTGTATTAAAATATGTTGGATTTTGGAGTTATAAAATACTTACCTATTAGAAATAGAGTTGGTATAAATACTTAAGCCTAAGTTGTTTCTGGACACATAGTTTAATTTCTTTTTAGTAAATACCTAGGAGTAGAATTGCTGTTTCAAAGGTTAAGCTTACGTTTACTTTCACAAGATTCTCCTACCATGATTTCAGCTTCAACTCATCAAGGGTTTATCTGTCAAGCGAGGGGTTGCCTTGCTTTTAGAAATTGTAAAACCAGGTTTAAAATGAAGCAAGTTACAGACAATGGACAACAGTTACTACAAGAAAGACTGCAATTCCTAAAAGAAGAGAAACAAATGGAATATACCCTACAATTATGCCACCTTTGGGGCAGCACAGGAAAGGAATTCAAACTTACGTACATATATCGCTGAGTTGAGGAGGTGGATCAAGGAGGCTAGAATTTGCAGGACTGAGTACCAGAAAGAAAGGAGCTGCACAGAGAACTACTAGAAAGAATTGAAGGTTTCTTTCTGTCTTTTGCTACATTCATTTTATACATAGATGGAGCAAAATATAACAAAATGGTAAAAGAACCAAAGGAAACTAAGCCAAACAGGCTCAGAGCCCACCCAAGTCAGGAAAGAACTCAGACTACTTGGTACTGTGGATGAGTTCTCTGCAGGGTCTTGCTCTAAAGTGAAGGGTTGTTCAGTAACTAAGCAATGCTAAAAAGCAAGCACCCAATGAACAATGAATATTTGTGAAATATTTAACTATGTATCAGAATAAAATCCTACATATTTTCAAGATGTAACAGTTGTTTGTTAATGAAGGAAAGATGAAGGCTGAAGCAACTCTGTATGTGTGTGTGTGTGCGAGTGCGTGTGCACGCACGTGTGGTTTTCAATTCTGAAAGAAAGGAGATAAGATACACAAAGCAATAAGAAATATGGAAATCAAGAGGAATTTGTATAAATATAAATGAACAACTGCCCTTGTGACCAAGACATTAAGTACACATATGCATGCATGTGCACAGGCACACACACATACGTGCACATGCACACACATGTACTCCCCACCTTTGAAATTTTATTTAGCAAAAGACAACTAAGAATCCTAATGCAGGAATTAAAACAAACCCTTTGTCTAAACAAAGGAGCTGTTGCTTCCTGACAAGTTAACTGACATTGAGGAAAACGAGTTAGTTGAATAAATTTATGTGCTCTCATTAAAATTTTTAGAAATTTGATCAACTCTATTTGTGCTAGTCGTATTTTCAAGGATATATGCTTTACAATGTATCACTTGTAAAAATGCTATTGTTTGACTTATTGTTATTTGGTTAAAGATGGGTCAAGGACTTTCCAAATATTTGTACCAAAGGAAGTGTAATATCAGTTGTGACTCAAGAAGCATTGGTAGAATTATGAAAATAAAATGTCAATGAATGTGGTAAATTTTAAAAAATGATAAATGGTGAAGTTTATTTTTAAAAGTCTTAAATATTACTTATCCAAAATTTATTTTTTCCTGAAATTTGGTTCCTAATTTTATGACTGTATTGACATTACATCAGAAATTTGAAGAGTAGGAAAAGATAAACTTCTATGAAGTTTGACATAAATTCACAAATTTGAAAATAATTATTTTATTTTATTTTTAAAATTTTTTTACTTTTGTAATAATTGTGTTCATGAATATAAAAATTATTTGATTCCAAATTAATTATATCACTTATTGAACAAATTTCCTATGTTCATATGTGCTATACCACCAGTGAATCTGCACATCACGTACAACCACAAGAATGACATCTTAATTAGAATAAATTGTACTCCATACATTTATGTCAAAATGCACTCTGCTGTCATGTATATCTAAAAAGAACAAATAAAAATAATAATAAAGTATATATGAAAAAATGTACACATGCCATTTTAATTTTAATCAAATTTTAATTTGATTTGAAAGTGACATTCCTCCTACTTTGGATTTTAAAGATTTTAGATCTTATAGACATAATATACCAGTGACAGAACTTCATGTTGAAAAATATTTATTTCCCTCTACTTTTTTCTTTAGAACTTTTTATTCCCTTTCTATGTTGCATTCTACAGCTCTGAAATAGTAGAAAATTTAGTTAGGTCTCCTTGGAGACCATGAAGGTTTCTAATTTCACATGCAACACAGCTCATAACTAAACCAATATTCCAATTCTCTATTAACAGATTATGTTTTATATCATGTAGGGAGGCTCTGTCATTTATCTAGACAACTGTATATGGTAGGTCTTACCTACTCCTAGCAGTAATCTCAAGGAAAAATAAAAAGGTCTAAATAAGTCCTTGAACAAGTCATGTGGTAAAATTTATGGAAAAATATTCCTTAAACCACGAAATTAGATATGGGTTATATAGTTACAACTTCACAGGCCAAAAAGCTAAATGTAGATGATAAAATTGTGCATGACATTCACTTGAATTTATGTGTCTCTGGGTATAACTGGCTACAGGGACAGAAAGGAAAGATTATTTTTAATAATAATGATATTTAAAATTCATCCAGGGCCTATGGTGTGTTAGGTACCATGAGGTACTCTATGTCTACTTTATTATTTAATTTTTTTACCACACCATGACATAGGTGTTATCATTATCTTCATTTTTACAGATAACTCAGTTAAAAGAAGTTAAATAATGCCTGATATCATGCAAATTTAAGATCCTAACTTCAGAGTTCGTTTGCTTAACTCTGCCTTTCAGAAAAGGCCATTTTTAACTAATACTTGCTTATCACTATTTTTTCTAACTTTTCTCCTTTAATAGGAAGGAAAATAATATTTTGTGTATAAATTTGAATTAAGATGAAACTTAGAGACAGTGCTTTATTGGTTAGAGAAATCTTTTTAGTTGTTATGAAAAAGTTACTCAGACAACAAATGGGAAATGGAAAAGTTCAGTGAATATCTGGCTAGAACAAAATTCCAAGGCTTTTTTATAGCTTATATTAATAAAATAAAAATTATTTATAATATCTATAGCATTACTCTTGCATCCTCATTTAATACACAGAAATCCTTTCTCCTCATTAATAGTCTCTGTAGGTTAAAAAACAAGAAAGAAATTAAAATTTCCTCTGCTGGAATGTGAACACCTTGGGGAACTTCTAATCTCAGTAGCTATTTAAGTTAGTGGCTCATATTTATTGGATACAGGAAGGGACACAAACAGAAACAGTACTGATATATTCTGTTCGTGAACACCCAGTTAAGTGAATGTCATCATTTCATTTTCTTCATATTTAAAGATATGCTTAATTGCAGGGAATCTATTTAGTTTATAATTGTGCTTTTGTGTGATTTCTTTCTATTATGAGAATGATCTTAGTACTGGGCAATTGAAGTCAATGAAATCAATAATCTCATAAAATTCACACCACTAGAATTAATTGGCAAAGCAGAGATACAAATCCTAATGTTTTTACTTCAATCAAGTACCTTTTCTAAGACACATAGGACAACTAGATCCTCACTGAGGACATGCCACATGGCATGTCAGAAACTCCAAAATAAAATGATAGTAAGATTATTTTTCTTGTAGGGAGCAAAAGTTCTTTGAATAAAAAAGACAGTCTGATCCATGAAATAGTTACATGATGACTTCTTTAAATATTTAATACTACATTAACCTTCACAAGAAAGTAAACAAAATTATGGTTGAAAAAATGTGATTTCAGATTTAAATATTATACAACACACATACACACATACATATATATACACACACCAATCAATATTCTTTTATAATTTATATAACTGATTCTGTGTACCTCTAATTTATTTAATAAAAAATAAAAATCGCATGTTTATTTTATACAACATGATGTATAGAAATATATATATATATATATATATATATATACACACACACACACATCATGGAATGGAGCTAATTAAGCTATGTATTACCTTACATACCCTTTTTTTGTGTATGGTGAGACAACAATCTACTGTCTCAGCAATTTTAAGAATGGATCATTATTGACTACAGTCACCATGTTTTACAACAGAGCTCTCGAACTTTTGTGTACTTTGACATCTCCCATACCCTTCCCACACCTTAGTAACCACCATTCTCCTTTAATTCCATGAGTTCTAATTTTTCAGAGACAACATACAATTCTAGTCGGGTGAAATTGAAGAAATTATTAATATCCTTACTTTCAGTTGCTCACTACTAATAGCTTTCTAATCAGAGTCAAAAATCACATATTTGAAACATAATTATAAACCAAAATATATTGCACTTAAGGAAATATCATGTGGTATTTGTCTTTCTTTGCCTGATTTTTTACCCTTGGCATAATGTTCCCAAATAATAGAACTTACTTCACTTTAAGTCTGAAATCATATTCCTTTGAAAGATATACCATATTTTTTAAATCTTTTAATCCACTAATGGATGTTTAGTCTCATTTTGTATCTTGGTCATTGTAAGTAATGCTATAATAAATATAGATAGGATTTAAGATCTCTCTTAGTCATGCTGATTTTATTTCTTTTTGATATATACCTGCTAGAAGCACTACTGGATAGTACTATTCTTTTGAGGAAACTATACTATTTAACAAAGGTTATATTAATTACATTTCCACAATGTTCATGTAATTCTTTTTCAGTGTACTAACCAATATTTATCTTTCATCTTTTTGATAACAGCCATTCTGACAGGTGTGATTTGATAGTTCATTGTGGATTTATTTGCATTTCCCTTATTGGTGCTGCTGAGCACTTTTTCAGATAACATTTAGATGCCTTTATCTTCTTTTAAGAAATTTCTGTTCCTTTACCCATTTTTAATTAAGTTGTTTTCTTGGTACTGAGCTGTATGATTTCCTTACATATTTTGGATATTAACCCTTTACCCAATGTAATTTTTGCAAATTTTTTTTCTAATCCATGGAATCTTCTTTCTGTTGATTGTTTCCTTCTCTGTGCAAAAGGTTTTAGTTTTCTGTAATCCCATTTATTTTTACTTTGTGGTTTTTCCTTTTGTGGTCTTATCAAAATAATTATGGGTCATTCAAATATCACTGGATTAATCTACTCTTTTCTTCTAGTAGTTTTACAACTTCACCATGAAGGGAGCAGATTTGTTTCTCTATGCCCTTCTACCAATTCATAGTGCCTACTCACCACAGGTCCAGAAACAATGGAGATAGACAGTCATGGACTTAAACCTCTGACACCAGGAGCCAAAATAAATCTTTCCTTCTTTGTTTTTCTCAGATATTTTGTCACTGCAACTGAAAACTAACACAACCATAATTGTGTCAAGGTACATTACTTCTAGTCTTAATTTGTTGAGAGGTTTTACTATGAAAGGGTATTGAATATTGTCAAATGATTTTTCTGTTTCTAATTGACAAGATGTTATATGGTTTTTGTTTTTTTGTTATCTTAATGTCACTTATGACATTGTATGATCGGCATTTGTTGAATCTTCTTTTATCACTAGGATAAGCCCCACTTCATCATGGTATTATCCAATATTAATGTGTTATCCAATTCAGTTTGGTAGCATTTTGTTTGCTTGTTTGTTTTTGGTCAATATCCAGGAGGGATATTGGTCTTATTATTTTTTTCCTGCAGCTTCCTTGCTTGGTTTTGGTATATGGGTAATTTTAAGATTAGTGTATTGCTTTTCCTTCTAATTTTTTGAACATTTGAAAAGGATTAAGATTATGTTCTCTTTACATGCTTGTTAGAATTCAGAAATGAAGTAGTAACTGGTCCTTTTGTTGATTAGAGATTTCTTTATTACTAATTTTATTTCCTTAAACATTATTTGTTCAACTTTTCTATCTTGCATGAGTCTACCTTGCTAACTTGTGTCTGGAAGTTTATACATATTTTCCTGGGTTATTCAGTTTATTGGCATGTAATTGTTCATAGAAGCATTTTATGATCCTTTGTGTATCTGTGGTGATCTTTGTTGTGATGTCTCCTCTTTCATTCCATTTATTTGAGTCCATTTTTTTCTTCTCAGTCTAGCTACAGATTTGTCAATTTTCTTGATCTTTTCAATAAACCAGTTCTTAATTTTGTTGATATTTTATATTTTTAATATAGTATCTCTTTCATTTATTTTTGCTTTCCTCTTATTTCCTTACTTCTTCTAATTTTGGGCTTAGTGTCTTATTGTTTTTAAATATTTTCTAACATGAAAAATAAGGTATAGAAGGAAGTTATGGCAAAATTCCCATTATTTCAAATCAATTAGAAGTAAATCACTAGAAAACTTGGAAAAATATTAGAATTATTACCAGAACAGAAATGTGAAAAACCTTTAAAATGATAGATTTTGGAAATCAATTACATGAACTACTATAAAACATACAATTGTTTAGCAGACAAGATTATAATTCACCTTAGTTCAAACACTGTAAATAGAAATTGAATCCTTGACAATATTTGGTGTGTATAAAAGAATATAATTGTTTCAAGATGGCGGACTAGAGGGTGGCTGCATTTCATGTTGCTCCAGGACTCAGGATTCAAAAGAGGAGATATTGAGAGACTTGGGACCAACTCAAAGCAATCAGGTGAGTCTCTCCCATTGGGGAGGCATCCCGGATGGGGCGGTAGTCCCAGAATGCAGGGAACTTTGTGAAGTAGAACTGCCCGACGAGACACCCCTCCCCACCGCTGGAGCAGTGAACTCGGACAACTGGGAGCATCGTAGAGGAGGCCGCTCAGCACAGCACTTGGATGCGGAGCAACCACTGGGGCTCCAGGCAGCTGCCCAGAGGAGGAGCTGTGTGGCGAGCTGTTTGGACTCAGAGCGACCGCTCCTGAACACCAGGGGCCTGCCCGGAGGAGGAGAAGGAGGAGCGGTGGGTCGCTTGGACTCGGAGTGACTGCACCAGAGCTACAGGCGGTTGCCAGAGGAGGAGCTACGTGGCGAGTTGTTTGGACTCAGAGCAACCGCCCCTGAACAACAGGGCCTGCCCAGAGGAGGAGGAGGAGCGGTTGGTCGCTTGGACTCAGAATGACTGCGCCAGAGCTACAGGTGGTTGCCAGAGGAGGAGCTGGATGGTGAGCTGTTTGGACTCAGAGCGACTGCTCCTGAACACCGGGGGGATGCCGGAGGGAGGAGGAGGAGGAGGAGGAGTGTGGCAGGTCTCTTGGACTTGGAGTGATGCACCAGGGCTACGGGCGGCGGCCCAGAGGAAGAGGCGATTGGTGAGTTGTTTGGACTCAAAGCAACCACTCCTGAACACTGGGGGGCTGCCCGGAGGAGGAGCACGGTCATCGCATGGTCTCGGAGCGGCCGCACCAGAGCTCCAGGCAGCTGCCAGGAGGAGGCGTGTGGTGGGTCGCTTGGATTCAGAGCGACCGCTCCTGAACACCCAGGGGGCTGCCCAGAGGAGGAGGAGGAACAGGGTGGGTCACTTGGACTCAGAGTGACTGCCCAGGGCTATGGGCGGTTGGTGGGAGGAGGAGGCGCTCAGTGAGTTGCCCAGAACACCGGGCAGCTGTCCAGAGGAAGAGGCATGCGGCGGGTTGCTGGGACTCGGAGCAACTGTATGGGGCTTCAGGTGGCTGCTCAGAGGAGGGGCTGCATAGCCAGGCGATTAGGTGCAGAGCAGGGTCCCAGGACCTAGGGGGCTTCTTGGTGGAAGAGCCGTACAGAAACACGCTTAGGGACGGAGCGAAGGTTCCAGGACTGCGGGCAGATTCTCTGAGGAGAGGCAGCCTAAGGAGACCATCTGCAAAGGGTGAGGCTCCCAGGCCCAGGAGGTAGGTCCGGGTCCCTGGGAACGTTGCAGAGGAAGGCAGCCCAGTCCAGGCAGTAGTTGTAGATTGAGGGGAACCTCTAGGAGGGGAACTGACCAGCGAGACCTCCCCACCGGGTGAGTCTTCCCTGCCAGGGGAGGTTTTCCCACAAGGATGGTAAAACCAGAGACACAGGCCCAAACAGGCCTTGCCTCAACCCACAGCCTAGTTCCCTTTTGGATGACCATTGGTCAACAAGTGGAGGCACCTCTGCCCACTATCAGGGAATATAACCCACCTGAAGGCCACCACCCCTAGAGAGGCAGCTTCCTTGTGGAGCACCGCATTATCAACTTCCTCCAAGATTTCAGGCTACTGAAGGATAAGAGGGGATATACTAGCAATCTTCAGGGACATTATAAGTCAATGGAGAAAATCTGCAATATCTTAGCGGTCCACTGATACCTGAACAATATGAGAAAACAAGGGAAGAAAATGCCTATCGCGCTCCCCGCCCGCAGAGAGACACGAAACCGGATCGGGGCAAGTTCTTTATTTTTTGCTATCGGCTACTTCTGGCTGGCCGCGGCCGCGGCCGCTCTTGCAAGCGCCTTACATTACATACAACAACCAATCAGCTTATAGATCACGAGGAGAAAGCATGGACAGTAATGGAGCATAATAGTGTGCATATAGCAAGCATGCAGTGTCCACGAGGACCCATGGCCAATCACATTTACTTCCTCAAATAACGCCACTTGCTGCACAGAGAATTAGTCTGCTGGAGGTACCTGATTTTGTTCTCAGCACTTCCTTGGCACCTTGCCAGGTGCCATCTTGGCCACACCATAGGGCTGGGGGTCCGCGGTACCCCGACAAATGCCCCCCAAAAATCTAGATGTTACATCAATAAAATCCAATGACAACATGGCAGAAGAAATGAGAGAAAGGGAGTTCAGATTGTACATAATTAAAATGATCAGGGAAGCAAACAATGAGATGAAAGAACAAATGCAGGCATTGAATGATGAGATGAAAGAGCAAATGCAGGCATTGAATGATCGCACCAATCGACAGTTAAAACAGCAAATACAGGAAGCAAAAGATCATGTCAATAAAGAGGTACAGATATTGAAAAAAAAACAAACAGAAATCTTTGAAATGAAGGAAACAATAAACCAAATTAAGAACTCCATAGAAAGCATAACAACTAGGATAGAACACCTGGAAGACAAAACCTCAGATACTGAGGAAAAAATATTTAATCTTGAAAACAAAGTTGACCAAACAGAGAAGATGGTTAGAAATGATGAACAGAATCTCCAAGAACTATGGGATATCATGAAAAGGGTAAATTATTGGGATTGAGGAAGGCTCAGAGAAACAAACCAAAGGAATGAGCAATCTATTAAATGAAATAATATCAGAAAATTTCCCAAATCTGAAAAATGAAATGGAAAATCAAGTCCAAGAGGCTTATAGGACTCCAAATACACAAAATTACAACAGACCCACACCAAGGCACATTATAATAAAAATACCTAACATACAAAATAAAGACAGAATCTTAAAGGCTGTGAGAGAAAAGAACCAAATTACATTCAGGGGGAAACCAATACGGATATCAGCAGATTTTTCAATCCAGACCCTAAAAGCTAGAAAGGTCTGGAACAACATTTTTCAAACCCTGAAAGAAAATGGATGTCAACCAAGAATCTTATACCCAGCAAAACTTACTTTCAGATTAGATGATGAAATAAAATCCTTCCATGATAAACAAAAGCTAAAAGAATTTACAAAAGAAAGCCAGCATTACAGAACATTCTCAGCAAAATATTCCATAAGGAAGAGATGAAAAACAAAGAAGCAAATCAGCAAAGGGAGGAATTATCATAAAGGAATTGTCAAATAAAGGAGGAACCAAGTCATGTCAATAATATAAATAAATAAATAAAAATTTAAAAATAAACCAAATGACTGGGAATACAAATCATATCTCAATAATAACCCTGAATGTTAATGGCCTGAACTCATCAATCAAAAGACATAGACTGGCAGATTGGATTAAAAAGAAAGAACCAACAATATGTTGGCTGCAAGAGACTCACCTTATAGAAAAAGATACCCATAGACTAAAGGTGAAAGGATGGAGAAAAACATACCATGCACATGGACTCAGCAAAAAAGCTGGAGTATCCATCCTCATTTCAGATAATGTGGACTTCAAGTCAAAGTTAGTCAGAAGAGATGAAGAAGGACATTTCATACTGCTTAAGGGAAGCATAAATCAGCAAGACATAACAATCATAAACATCTATGCCCCAAACAGTGGCTCATCCATGTATGTTAAACAAATCCTTCTCAATTTCAGAAACCAAATAGACCATAACACAATAATACTAGGTGATTTTAACACACCTCTCTCACCCCTGGACAGATCTTCCAAACAAAAATTGAACAAAGAAACCATAGATCTCAATAACACAATCAATAATTTAGACTTAACAGATATTTATAGAATATACCATCCAACCAAGAGCGAATTCACTTTCTTCTCAGCAGCACACGAATCCTTCTCTAAAATAGACCATATATTATGCCACAAAGCTAATGTTAGCAAATACAAGATGATAGAGACACTACCTTGCATTCTATCAGATCACATGGATTGAAGTTAGAAATAAATGAAAGAGTAAAAGACAGAAACTACTCCAACACCTGGAGATTAAACAATATGCTATTATATGATGAATGGATAACAGAAGATATTAGGAAGGAAATTAAAAAAATCTTAGAGGTAAATGAGAACAAAGAAACATCATATCAAAATCTCTGGGACACTATGAAAGTCGTACTTAGAGAAAATTTATTTCATGGAGCGCATTCAATAAAAGAAGTAAAACTCAACAAATAAATGACCTAAGACTACAGCTCAAAACCCTAGAAAAAGAAGAGCAGACCACCCCAAAAGTAGTAGAAAACAGGAAATAGTTAAACTCAGAGCTGAAATCAACGAAATTGAAACAAAAGAAACAATACAAAAAATTGACAAAATAAAAAGTTGGTTCTTCAAAAAAATAAACAAAATTGATAAACCTTTAGCCACACTAACAGAAGACGAGAGAAAACCCAAATCACCAAAATTCGGGATGAACAAGGAAATATCACAACAGACACGATTGAAATACAAAAAATAATTAGAAGCTATTTTGAAAATCTAGACTCCAACAAAATAGAAAAATTTGAAGACATCAACAGGTTTCTAGAGACATATGAATTGCCTAAACTGAACGAGGAGGACATACACAATTTAATAGACCAATTTCAAGTAATGAAATACAAGTCATCAAAAGCCTACCAACAAAGAAAAGTCCGGGATCAGATGAGTTCTCAGTCGAGTTCTACAAAACCTTTAAAGAAGAGCTGATTCCAATACTTCTCAAAGTATTCCATAAAATAGAAGAGGAGGGAACACTCCCAAAGGCATTCTACGAAGCCAATATTACCCTGATACCTAAACCAGACAGAGACACATCGAGGAAAGAAAATTTCAGACCAATAACCTTAATGAACATCAATGCAAAAATTCTCAACAAAATTTTAGCAAATCACATACAAAAATATATTAAAAGATAGTGCACCAAGATCAAGTGGGTTTCATCCCAGGGATGCAAGGTTGGTTCAACATCTGCAAATCAATAAATGTAATTTACCATATCAATAGACTTAAAGTCAAGATTCACATGATTATTTCAATAGATGCAGAAAAAGCATTTGATAAAATACAGCACCCCTTCATGCTCAAAACACTAGAAAAAATAGGGATAGTGGGAACATTCCTTAACATTGTAAAGGCCATCTATGCTAAGCCCATGGCCAATATCATTCTAAATGGTGAAAAACTGAAAGCATTTCCCCTAAAAACTGGAACAAGGCAGGGATGCCCTCTTTCACCACTTCTATTCAATATCGTCCTTGAAACTCTAGCCAGAGCAATTAGACAGACCAAAGAAATTAAGGGATACGAATTGGAAAAGAAGAACTCAAACTATCCCTATTTGCTGATGATATGATTATATACTTAGAGGAACCAGGAAATTCCACCAGAAAACTTTTAGAACTCATAAGTGAATTCAGTAAAGTAGCAGGTTACAAGATCAATGCTCATAAATCCAATGCATTTTTATACATAAGTAATGAATCTTCAGAAAGAGACATTAGGAAAACTACCCCATTCACAATAGCCTCGAAAAAAATAAAACTCTTGGGAATCAATCTCACAAAAGAGGTGAAAGACCTCTACAATGAGAACTACAGAACACTAAAGAAAGAAATTCAAGAAAACCCTAGAAGATGGAAAGATCTCCCATGAACTTGGATAGGCAGAATTAATATTGTCAAAATGGCCATACTACCTAAAGTGCTATACTGATTCAATGCAATTCCAATTAAAATCCCAATGATGTACCTTACAGAAATAGAGCAAGCAATTATGAAATTCATCTGGAAGAATAAAAAACCCAGAAGCTAAAGCAATCCTTAGCAGAAAGTGTGAAGCAGGGGGTATCGCAATACCAGATCTTCAACTCTACTACAAAGCAATAGTAACAAAAACAGCATGGTATTGGTACCAAAATAGACAGGTAGATCAATGGTACAGAATAGAGGACACAGACACAAACCCAAATAAATACAATTTTCTCATACTAGACAAAGGGGCCAAAAATATGCAATGGAGAAAGATAGCCTCTTCAACAAATGGTGCTGGGAGAATTGGAAATCCATATGCAACAGAATGAAACTAAACCCATATCTCTCACCATGCATGAAACTAAACTCAAAATGGATTAAGGTCCTTGGAATCAGACCAGAGACCCTGCAGATTATAGAAGAAAATGTAGGTCCAGAGCTTCAACATGTCGGCTTAGGACCAGACTTCCTGAACAGGACTCCCATAGCACCAGAAATAAAAGCAAGAATCAATAACTGGGATAGATTCAAACTAAAAAGCTTTCTCTCATCAAAGGAAACTATCAGCCAGGTGAAGAAAGAGCCTACAGAGTGGGAGAAAATCTTTGCCAATCATACTTCAGATAGAGCACTAATCTCCAGAATCTATAAAGAACTCAAAAAACTCTACACCAAGAATGCAAATAACCCAATCGACAAATGGGCTAAGGAAATGAATAGACACTTCACAGAAGAAGATCTACAAGCAATCAACAAACATATGGAAAAATGTTTAACATCTCTAGTAATAAGAGAAATGTAAATCAAAACCACCCTAAGATTCCATCTCACCCCAATTAGAATGGCGATTATCAAGAATACAAGCAACAACAGGTGTTGGCGAGGATGTGGGGAGAAAGGTACACTCATACATTGCTGGTGGGGCTGCAAATTAGTGCAGCCACTCTGGAAAGCAGTGTGGAGATTCCTCAGAAAGCTTGGAATGGAACCACCATTTGACCCAGCTATATCACTCCTTGGCCTATACCCAAAGGACTTAAAATCAGCATACTACAGAGACACAGCCACATCAATGTTGATCGCTGCTCAATTCACAATAGCCAGATTGTGGAACCAACCTAGATGTCCATCAATAGTTGATTGAATAAAGAAACTGTGGTATATTTATACAATGGAGTATTATTCCACTATAAAGAATGATAAAATTATGGCATTTGCAGGCAAATGGATGAAACGAGAATATCATGGTAAGTGAGATAAGCCAATCTCAAAAAACCAAAGGATGAATGATCTCGCTAATAAGTGGATGAAGACACATAATGGGGGTGGGAGGCGTTAGTGTTAGGGTTAGAGTTAGGGTTAGGGAGGGGGGCAAGAATGGAGGAAGGAAGGACTGTGTAGAGGGAAAAGAGGGGTGGGAGTGGTGGGGAGAAGGGAAAAAATAACAGAATGAGTCAAACAACATTACCCTATGTAAATTTATGATTACACAAATGGTATGCCTTTACGCCATGTACAAACAGAGAAACAACATGTATCCCATTTGTTTACAATTAAAAAAAAAGGATATAGTAATGCTTGATTTCACTTTATGTGTTTGCAAGGCAGGCACTCTACCAACTGAGCTATCTCTCCAGCCCCTTGATTTCATTTTTAATGTGAATGTATTAAATCTTACCCCAGAACACCAAATACATTAACTTTTCTCTAAGTATTTAATGACAATGTTTGGTATTGTCAATTATATTTTATCATTCCTACTTAATGAAAATATTTAGAAATAATAATTGATTTAGAAGAAGAACCTATTCAAAGAAAGTCTAAAACAATAATTCTTAAGCTTAACCATTATTGAAAATAGTGTGAGTGTGAAGGTTCCTCAAAAACTAGAAGTAGGCCAGTCATGGTGACTCATGCCTGTAATCCCAGTGGTGTGGGAGGCCGAGGCTGGAGGATCTCAGGTTCCAGGTCAGTATCAGCAATTTAAGAAGACCCTGTCTCAAAATAAAAAAGAATATCAAGTGCTGGGGATGGGGCTCATTGTTAAGTGTCCCTGTATTCAATCCCTGGTACAAAAAAATAAACAAATAAAATAAAATAAATAGAGCTACCATATGAGCCAACAATTCCATTACTGGGACTATATTCAAAGGACATGAAATCAGTATGCCAAGGAAATGTATGAAGTCTTATGTGTACTGCAGCACTACTCACAGTAATCGAGATATAGAACCAGCAGGTGTTCATCGACTGATGAATAAAGAAAATGTGGAATATATACATAATACAGCATCATTCAGTCTTTTAAAAAAACAATGAAAATATTTCATTTTCAGTAACATGGATGGACTGAAGAATATTACATTAAGTGAAATAAGTCAGACACAGAAAGACAATATATTGCCAAGTTCTCACACAAAAAAAGTAAATTATTAATCCCACAGAGGTAGAGAATTGAATAATAGTAACAAAAGGCTGGAAAATATGTGGGGCATGGAGTGGATGGAGAAAATTTTCTAATGAATCCAGAAATGGAACAGAATAGGAGAAATAACTTCTAAGAAACATTGTAGGGAAACTGTGGTCACCAACGATTAATTTATGTTACAAAATAGCTAATATGAAGGATTTTGAAGGCTTCCAAAACAAAGAAGTGATATGTTTAAGATGATATACTAATTATGCTGATCTAATTATTAGAAATTGTACACATATATTGAAATATTACACTGTACCCCATTAGGATGTATAAAAATTATGTGTCAAATTCCAAAAGGAAATGTTAAGATGCTAATATACCTAATTAAATTTTTATGCATTTTACTTAAATATGAATATGCATTTATTAAGTTGTGAGGAGAATAAGTGTAATGAAGTTCCTCTATTCCATTCATATTACCTATTTAAATTTAGACAAGCAAAGGGTCATATATTTTATAGATATAAATAACCTCTTTAGAATGAGAGGCTAATTAAAGCCTTTATAAAGGTTCCTAATGGTGGGAATAAAACATACATTTTTTTCAATTCACTCAGCATTTGAAATAAGACAAATACAAGTAGAAAATAGGATGAAAGGTGGTGGAAAGAAACTGTAAAAATTGTCTTTTCACTAAATCATTCAGAAGCTTAAGAATTTGCTATGGATTAAACACTTTTATTTGAATGCTGACTCCAACATTATTTAATAACATGGTCTCACTGCATTTTTGTCCTTGAAAGTTATGAAATTTATTATATAATTACAAATAGAGCAAGATTCTAAAAACTTGAAACAAATGCACATGTTAATTCTTTTTTTTAAGTTGTACATTTGCTTTGAACTTTTTCTCTACTTTACCTTTTGCATTTGTAATTTATATCTCACTTTTGTCTTTATAAAAGATCTCTTAGTAGATACAATACTCAACTTTCACTGTTGATAAAATTAAGAAAACTTAGGTACTAATTCTCTTTATTTTAATTCCTTTAGAACATATGTTTTGAATAACAACTCTGCAAAACACTATCAGAAATTGTGTGAAAAAATAAGGTAATATTTAAAACAGAATGCCTATTCTAATTTTGTGTGTATTATATTTGTGTATTTTTTGTGTATTATTTTAAGATACAAGATATTACATTAATATCAATATATAAGAAATAAGAGTACATGTGACCTAGCAAGATACAGAGAAATCTTTCTTCTGGAGTTTAGTCAACTAAAGATATTTTAGTTATAATTGTAATAATATCTTTATAAACAAGGTAGAATTTGAGATGAGATTTGATGATAAAATAAATACTACTAGAAAGGGAGTGAGATAACACAACGCATCATTACATAGCATGTGGTAGATGTATTGTAAACTTGTATTTCAAGTTCTATGTTAAGAAATTTTAACGTATTAGTACATGGATTATCACATTAGCCTATGAAATAGATACCACAAATATAACCTTTGCATGTATATGCAAAAGTTTTAGGGATTATGTAATATACTTAAATCACAGAGCTAACCATCAACGAACACATGGTTTGAATCCATGTTGAACCAATCCACTAGATTGTGGCCATTGGAATCAGTTTCCTTCTTAATCAATCACATTTAAACAAGTAATAACACCTGGCATGTATTATAATTTAAGATTTGCTATTGTTAAATTTGTTTCTTTGTTATTATTTGTTGTACTGGCTTTTCTTGATTAATCTATTTTTTACATATTTTTATGGTTTGGATATGAGGTATAAATGAAAAGTTCCTGTAGGAATGAACAGAGATGAAAGGATTATATTGTGGGAACTATAACCTAATTGGTCCATTCTAATTTGAATGGGATAACTGTGTAGTAACTATGTACAGGTGGATCACTGGGGTCATGTCCTGGAAGGGCTCATCTTCTCGGCACCTCCTTCACACTCTGCTCTGTCTCTCTGCTTCCTGGCTGCCATGGATGGAGCAGTACACCTCGACCATGCCCTTCCACCAGCATGTTCTGCCTCACTTTGGGCCCAGAGTGTCAGGGGCGGGCTCTGAGGGCCCCAGAGCCGCACCGTGGCCTGATCTCTAAGATGGCGCCTGGCAGCTTGCCAGACATAGCTGCACTCATATACAAGTTTTAGGAAGTAACTCTGGTTGGCTGTTGTACATGAGGCGATCCTGGTATCTGCCTGGAGACTGTTCCTTGATAGGCTGACTTTCCTGGTAGTCTACTCTCTGATAGGCTGATGTTCTCAATATAAGTCGGAGACTTGTGGAATAAAGCCCCTTTTGGTTCCTGTGTTGAAGAAAAGCATACGCGTTGTGATTGCCCACCGCCTGCGGGCGGTGGGCGATCATACCAGAGCAATAGACTCAACTGATCTTTGACTAAAGTTCTGAAATCTTGAGCAACAAATGAAACAAAACCAAAAAGAAATGAAAAGAAAATGAACCTTTTCCACCCACTAACTTGCTCTTGTCAGATATTTAGTCACAGTGACAAAAAGTTGACTAACATATATATTGTGGTAGTTTATAATAAAAAAAAATACAGAATTTCATTTTTTGGAAGGAAAGAAAATTGAAATATAACAAAAAACAATGAGAAAGGAAAATACAATTTTTGCAATATCATTATATGTAGAAGGAAAGCAGAAAACAGTGAATAAGAGACATGTTTTTTTCTTAATTTCCATATCTTATCAATTACCTAGTCCTACTGATTCTAGCTCAACATTTTTCTATGCTGAGAGGATGAATAGTCAATAATATATTTCTAACTCTGTCAATAATGTATCTGTACTGCTGCAATTATTTTATATCTGCTTTTGTCACTTTTATAATCTGCCTTGCACATTTCTTCCAGTTAAATCTTCTGAAATTCAGATCCTATTTGACAGCCTACTTATTCAAAATCCTTACTAGGAAATTCTGATCAAGATGGTGCTATGAGTTTATAATATAAAATTCAACCTCCACTTCACAGCCAGTAATGAAAGCAAAAGTAAACAAAATCTTCCAAAATGAAGAAATATATAATAGAAAGCAGTAAGCAGAGTATAATCAGATTTTGTAAGCCACAACCTACAAAAGTTATAGTGTAAAAATTGAAATGGGTGCCTGGGAGTTCAATTCCCCTGGAATAATGAAAATCCAACCAACAAACAAGTACTGTTGGAGTGAGGCACCCTTTCAGCCCTTGTAAGACTTCAGAACTGTGCTGCAGTCTAAGGCAGCTCCTTCTGCATTCTTTCCTTTTTCTTCTTCTATATATGGGTGTCAGATCTGCATTGTTATTTGAGATCTCTTCCTACTACCTTCTATGTCCTCTCTCTGTATTTTCTTTTCAAACATCTTGCACATAAAATTCTATACTTGAATATTTTTATTTTTGGTACTGAAATAATGGAATTGATAGCAAAAAAAATAAATAGTTCAAAAGGGAGGCAATATGGTGAAGTTTTGGGAAACTCAATTACTCATTGGCTAGCAAAAGTGACCCAATACCAAGTGGAGTATAGACAATGGGCATATACTGGAAAAAATGTAATGAACAAGTCAGTAATATTTCACTGCTGCCAGGCTTAGTGGTGCATGCCTGTAATCCCAGCAGCTTGGGAGGCTGAGGCAGGAGGATCATGAGTTTGAAGTCAACCTCAGCAACTTAGCAGGGCCTTGAGCAACTTAGTGAGACCCTGGCTCAAAATAAACAATAAAAAGGACTGGGAATGTGGCTCAGTGATAGAACACCTCTAGTTCAATCCCTGGTACAAAAAAATTTTTTTCACTGCTTTACATAAATGTCTTTATAAAAGGAGATGCCCTTGGTAATGCAATGATTCAAGCATTTGAGACATATGGAAAAACAATGCCTATAAAAACAGTGAATTGGCTAATCTTCACCAAGATGAATTGACTATACAGCATGAATTAAAAACCAGAGATGTCTTAAAGTCAGAAAGCCTCTTTAGCAGCTTAACAAAAGTCCTTACCTCTCACAGAAGAAGTCTGAATAAAGTTGTAGAGAAAGTTTAAGATTAAGGAAATGGCAGAATTCCAGAAATACAATGATCAGCCAATGCTTCCACTGAGGTCAGGATCCTAGTAGGGGAATTCTTGAAAATCTTGATAAGTGGTTTGGAGGTATTATTTTATTGTTTGGATATGAGGTATCCCCAAAAGATCCTGTTAATGCAGGAATGGTGAAAAATAAAATGATTTTCTCTCTCTGCGTCCAGGTTGCCATGAATGACATTCCTTCATCACATCCTCCTGCCATGATGTTCTGCTTCACCTTGCCCTGGAGCATTGGACTCAGCCAACCATGGACTGAACCTCTGATGTTGTGAGCCAAAATAAACCTTTTTTTCTTACAAGTTGTCCTGGTCAGGTATGTGGTCATAGTGATGTAAAGCTGACTAACACATATATAACTGGCAGGAGCCTAGGGATAAACGTGAAAATGAATTTTGAGTATGCTTCACCAAGGGAATCAGAAAAATATAAAGGAATATTTAAAATTTCATTGACAGTATGCCCACGATAATATTAATTCTGCCTACCAAGAACATGGGAGATCTTTCCATCTTTTAAGGTCTTCAATTTCTTTCTTTGGTGTTCTTTCTTTAGTGTTCTGAATGGGTTACACTTTTTGAAGATATAGATGTGAGAACTGACAAAGGTCTGGGGATAGGGCAAACTTTTTGTTAAGATGATTTCTAGAAATTGGGAGTAAAAATCGTCTCAGTGGGGTAGAAAGGACCAATTTTTTGTATACAATATTGTAGAAAAGGTGAAAAAAATGTGAAAAAAGGTAGTCATACAGGAAAGGATACACGTTGTAGTGAGACCAGAAGACCCAGGATTACGTTTCTCAGGAGAGTTTGGAGGACACATTCACCATGGCAGTCAGGGCTGTGCTGCTGAGGGGAGCACATGCCTTAGGAAGTTCAGAGGTTGCTCTCCTCTGCAGTCAACACTGACTTAGTTATTAAAGGGCTCTTCTCACTGTACAAGAAGAAAATGGAACCCTGAAATAATAAAAGCCAGGTTGTGGTACTTAAGCCCAAAATTCTAGGAGAATGCAAGAATGAAAGGGAAGCTAATGACACTACAGGGAGTTATGAGCCTGGTGATGCCAGGGGAATCATAGAAGATATGCAACTCAGGGTCCCTCCTAACATCCACAAGAAGTACTCCTTAATAAACTTTATTACTTGCCATAATTTGCAGATCAGAAACAGAACTTCAGAGAAATGAGGTCATTTCCACTCGGCTACAGTATATAGCTACCAAGTGGAAGAACAGTTTGAAAATCCTTTTTGGATTTTTATATTTGACTTTTACTCCTTCTCACATTTAGGACTAGAGTTTTGATTCTGTGAATGCTAGGATCCATTTAATATGTGTTTGGGGATTATCACTGGGGAAAATAGCATCTCATATAACAACTCCCATGATCAAATAAATTTGTAAATCCTTGCCTACTCTATTCTTTGCTTAGGAAATTGAATATGTACCTTAGCATATTAAAGGCTTAGTGACTTCTGAAGTAAATAAAAAATAGAAAACAAACTAAAACTAACCTTCTAAACAAACAGGATCCTTCAATATTGTTAAATCTGGTATTATCCAAGTTGTATGACTGTCCTATCAGGAAATTTTGGATGGAAATAACAGGGAACTCAACTCAAATTGAATTAGTCAGTTCAACCAGTTACTATCTCTCATAACCAAAATCATAAGTAGAGTAGCTTCTGACTGAATAATTTAATGGATCAACATAATTAGAAAGTACACAGGACCTTTCTCCTTGTACTCTGCCATCATCAATTTTTATTTATTTTTCAATTTGATACTATAAAATCATGTATCAAAATATGCATGGGTGCAGAGAAAAACTCTCCCTGTGCGGGAAAGGAGAGTAAAATGAACATCTGATTTTATGGAAGACCCCAACATCAAGCCCAACCCAGTAAACCCAATGCCAAGTTAGCCTGGTAACCCAATTTCCAGATACATCCAAGTGCCAGGGTCCTGGAAGCAGCCTCCAGGCTGGTCCCCTGAGACCCACCTCAATGATCTGTCAATCCATATGTCCTCCAGATCTAGAAAACACCTGTAGCTCTAGGTACCAAGTGAACTAAAGTACTAGGATGTACTTGAACAGATTTAGAATCTAGGTCAGCTCTTTCTTGATCTTGGCTCCAGATTTAGCACCATGGCTCCAATCATGGACCTAGCCCAAGAACTCTAGCACAAAGCTAGTTCCCAGGGACTCAGAATCAGGTCCATTTCTGGAGATTCAAGTGCAGGCTTGTTTCAATACCAGGTTTATTTATGTTGTCATAGGCTCAAGTCTTGCCCCAGTGCCCGACTTGCCTCCATGAACCCAGGTTTTGGGCAAGCTTTCAGGGACACTGCAAACCAATTCACTAGGAGGTACTTTCATAAACTCAAGTTCCAGGCCCCTCCCTCTAGATCCAGGTTCCAGATCTGTCATCACTGACCCACTAACCAGTTCTTATGTACTGGTCACATAAGAACCACTGTGGGCCCCAGTGACCTTATCTGCAAAGAACCCCCTCAATTCCATATGGCACTGTTGTGGGCACCCTAGCTTTGAGATCAATTGTGGCAGCAATTATGCTTGCCTTCCACTGTCAGTAGGATTCCCTTTTGTGGGCTCCCCCTAGCTTGACTGTACAGAGATAAATGGTTAAGACCTTTCCTTGCCAATGCGAGTCTGTAAAAACTGTAAAAGTGTGCATTTCTTCAAATGAGCAGACACCAGTGCAAGGCTGCATGATCCCCCAAATCAGAGAAATGTAACAACATCAAATGAACACAACAAAGCAGCAGTAAACGACTTTAAAGAAATAGACATCTATGAACTAATGAAAAAAAATAAAAGAATTCTGTTAAACTCAGTGAGCTGCAAGAGAACACAGATAAACAATTTAACAGTGTCAGGAAAACAAAACATGTAGAAAGTGACAAATTCAACAAAGACATAGAAGCCATAAATAAACAAACAAGAACTCTGGGACTGAAAATTGAAGGTCTGCACTAAACAGTTCCATACAGAGTGTCTACATCATACTTGATCAAGAACTAATGAGAAACTTCAGCCACATGGAAGAGAAGGAGATCCCAGCTCTCATTTTCCACAAAATATAACTGAACTATCCCTGAATAAAATAACTCTTAAGAGAACATAGCAGTTCCGTTAAGAAATTTCAATTACACTGTGGCATGTGCACACAGACATACACACACACACAAACACGTAGAGACACACAAAGCTAAGAAGAACAATTTCCTATAGGCTGCATCATCCCATCCTTACTCCAACACTGTGCAGCACCAAGGGGGAACTCTCCAGCCTGAGTTCTCTTATAAGGAAAATAAGTAGGGTGAATTATCAGGTTCGTAAGTCTTTTGGAATAGTATATAAATAACATTTTCTGTTTCACTCCACCTAGATCACATAGATCAGAATAACTGAGACATCTAGAGAAAACTAGGAACAAAGAAGATCAGGGGTCATATAGGTACTGGTCACATAAGAATCACTGTGGGCCCCAGTGACCTTATCTACAAAGAACCCCCTCGATTCCATATGGCACTGTTGTGGGCACCCTAGCTTTGAGATCAATTGTGGCAGCAATGATGCACTCACAAATAACTTTGGCCCTGACTACTGGTCTTGCCTTCCACTGTCATGGATGTGCCTGTGGCTTGCATGGGTAAAATTGTGTGTGTGCACACAGCTGACCATGACTGGTGCTTCTGGTCCCTACACACTGCATGGAGAATTGCAAATGCCCCCTGCAGTTATATATACATATGCCACCATCCCTTATCTTCACAGCTGTGCAAAAGGTCTTAGCCCCAACACCTATTGTAGGTCTCCCTTTTTCAGGCTTATGTATGCAGGTTGCCCCAAGAGTGGTTATGTGCATATTTCACTGTCCCAATCCTGCCATTACATTCAGGTATGATGATAATTCCCATCCTTGTGCGTGTGCCTACAGTAAGCCCAGGACCCCGACACTGGCTTTAAAACTGCACATATGCCCATGGCCACAGGGCCCCGTGATGATTAGAACTACCACACTGCCCTGCTCTTGGCTCCCAGAACTACTGCATCTGATGCTACAGCACTCTCCAGTATGCACTGTGTCATGACTCCTAATGAGTTAGTCTTTTCATACCAAAGATTGTTTATAAACTTTATTACAACAAAGAGTTTAGAAGTTCAATACCTATATACCTTCCTTACAAGAAATGATAGAGCAAATTCTATAAGCTAAAACTGAATGATACTAATTATTAACATGAAAACATATGAAATTATAAAGCTCCCTTGTAGAGGTAAATATGTATTCAATTTCAGATTATTCTAATTCAGAGTATTCATTAATATTATAATGATCCCATATAAATAATTTATAAATCTAGCATAAAAATTAAAAAACAAAAATATTAAAAATGACTATAGCTTCAACATTTTATTAATGACTATACAATGGAAAAGATGTAAATTATGACCTCAAAAGAAAATGCAGTGTTAGGGAAATGAAAATGTAGAGCTTTAGTGCACACTTGAAGTTAAGTTCTTACAAGGTTAAAATAGACTGTTATAACTATGAGGTGTTTTATGTCTGCCTCATGGTAACCATAAAACAAACCATTATACTAGATGTACAAAAGGCAAACTAAAAGGAACTAAAACCTAGCACTGCAAAAATCATCAAATGAAAATGGAAGATGGTAAAAGAGAAAGGAAGAAATAAACCACAAAACAACCATAAAATGATAAACAAAATTACAATAGTATGTCCTTACGAATAATTACTATAAATGGAGATGAACTAAATTCTCCAAAGGACTAAGAGTGAGTGGTTAAAAAAGAAACAAGTTCCAACTGTATGCTGCCTGCAAGAGAGACTTGCATTAGATTGAAGAACACATATGGATTTAAAAGGAAGGAATCAAAAAAGATATCACATACAAATGGAAACAAAAGTGAGAGAGAGAGAGAGAAGAAAAAGAAGAAGGAGGAGGAGAAGGAGGAGGATGTGGAGAAATACTAAGACTCAATGGATTTTATGTTAAAAACTCACTAGAGACAAAGAAGGTCATTAATTAACAATAAAAGTTTTAGTTCATCATAAGAATATAACAATCAGAGATACTTGCACTCAATAAAGCAGCATCTAAATGAATAAATCAAATATTAATAAAAATGAAGGGAAAAATATACTGCAAAACAATAATAATAGGGAACTTTAAAAAACTTCCATTTCAACAAAGGATAAATCATATAAACAGAAAAGCAAAAAGAAAATATCACACTTAAACAACACTACAATGAACCAGATAGGCATTTGAGAAAATTTTGCCCAACAACAAAAGAATACACATTCTTTTCATGAGTATACAGAACATTCTACAGGATAAATTAAAGTTTTGTCCATAAAACAAATCTTGTCTTGGCTGGAAGTTCAAGATGGTGGAGTAAAGGAGGTTGCTTTACTGGTGCTCCACTGTAAAACCAAGAGAGTAGACAGGCAGCTTCTCATCAAGGTGGGTGAATAACAACAACAACAAAGGTGGGTGGGACTTACTGGATTTAAAACTTGACTTTCAAAGCAGATCAGGGACTGGGAAGTTTGGATATAATAAAATAAGAAAGAGATCCCCAGCAGCACAATGGCTGCTATGTCTGGACCAGAAGCACCAGCCAGAGTAGTCTCTTGAAAAAAGTGAGAGATAGAGGGGTAAGGGAATTAAAGGAACCCACATTTTTAGGAGACCTTAGGCATATCTGAATATGGAGCATATTGAGATCAAGGACATTGCCCTACTAAACTGAAAGGTGTGCTGCACAATATCGTTGTGCAGGAAAGAAGCCACCATCCATGTGAAGGACAAAGGAAGGAACCATTTTGCAGTCTTGGCTGGGGACTGTGTGCAGAGGGAGCCTATGCCTGGTCAACCCAAATTTAGCCCAAAATACAGGCCTAGTAAACACACACTGCGTAACATAGAGTGTGCTTAAGTGACCAGGAAAAAAATCATACATAGAGAGAGGTTTACACAGGGGACAAATGGTCCTGGAAATTCACCCAGGTCTACCCATTACCCTCCAATGTGGCTGCTTTCAGGACCAGCTGGGAGAGATGCATCTGGGCAGGAAGTCAGAAGGGTTGGGGTGGGAGAGATTGCATTTGGAAACATAATCAAAGATCAGGAAATGTGGGGGACATAGGTGACATAGGAGACTAAGATTGGCTCCTCCATCACCCAAGTGGAACCCAGGAGAGATGTCTGAGGTACAGTCTTTCAGTGTGGTCCAGCAATTACTGGGCCCCCTGGAGGTGCACTGATTTAAAATCTCCAGACCAACTGGCATTCAGTGAAGTGCCTGGAGCCCACCTAATCCTAAACTCCACTTCTAGGAATTCCAAGTAGGGGAGTACCTGTCTCATTCCAGCAATCAGAGGGTAAAGCAGCACACTCCAGAAGACCCATCTAGAACTGCTGAGAAACAGAATCTTGCAAACTCCAATAGAAAGAATTCTTTAACTTTTCATCAAGATTTTTTACGTCTCTCTCTTTTTCTTTCTGTTTCTTTTTCTTTTCTCTGATTAATTGTGAACTTAATGGTACATGGATATTTATATATATTCATTTTGTTTCTCATTTCTAGCATTTTGAAGCCAATTATTTTTCATGGATCAGCTTTTTGATGACTAGGATGACTGATTAGTATATTTTTGTTTTGTTTTGTATTTTTTAATTTTAATTTTTAAACATTTTTACTTTATATATAATTTTTTGCTCACCCATCTGTTTTTGTTGATTCTCTTTCTCTCTTTTCTTCTGCTAACAACCAATCTCTATTGTTCTCTATTCACATCTCCTTTAATTTTTTAGTACTTCTCTCCTCCTCCCTCATAATCATCACATCCATATCTCTTCTATTCTCTAACTATCCATCATTTGAATCCCTCTTGAGAACTTGATGTTTTAATTGTAGGCAATAATTTGATCATATCATTTCTGTTTGTTGTGTTAATTAACATTGTAGAGATCATAGTAGGAACTATTCAGTTTAGTGCTGTATGTTGTTTGCATTTGTTGTTTTTATTATTTGTCTCCCCGCAAACAGGTACAGGAAACCTTCAGGGACACAATAACTCCACAGGGTAGAAACCCTATTGCCTCAGATCCATACTGTTACATGGGTAGACACACAAACAACATGAAAAAGCAAGGGAACAAATCACACCAAACAAACCAAGATACTCCAATAGCAATATCCATTGATACCATAGTGGAAGAAATGTCAGAGAAGGAATTTAGAATGTACATAGTTAAAGTGATCTGCTAAGTAAAGGATGGTATAAGGAGTGAAATCAGAGAAAATTCAACAATTGAAAGATCACTTCAATGAAGAGTCAGATATTCTGAAAAAACAAACAAATGAATGAAGAAATCAATAAGACAAATTAAAAATTCAATTTCACCGACAGACTAGATAACTTGGAAGACAGAGTTTCAGTCAATAAAGACAAAATATATAATCTTGAAAACAAAGTTGACCATGAAGAAAAGATGTTAAGAGACATTGAACAGAAATTTCAAGAATTATGGGCTAACATTAAAAGACCACATTTAAGATTTATTTGGATAGATAAAGGTTAAAAACAAGATATGGATGAAATGAATGGAAAAATCGTTTCAATGAAATAGTATCAGAAAATTTCCCAAACCTAAAGAATGAAGTGGAAAATCAAGTATAGTAGACTTATATACAACAAATATACAAAATGACACCAGACCCACACCATGACACATTATTATTAGAATGTCTAACATACAGAATAAGGATAGAAATGTAAAGGCTACCAGGGAAAAATGACTGGTGGCATTTAGAGGTAAACCAATCCAGATCTCAGTTGATCTCTCTACCCAGACCTTCAAAACTAGGAGGTCTTGGAATAATATATACCAAACCCTGAAAGAAACTAGATGTCAACCAAGAATACTGAACCCAGCAAAATTTAGATTTGAAGATGGAATAAAAATCTTCCATGATAAAGAAAAGTTTAAAGAATTCACAAATAGAAAGCCTGTGCTATAGAACATTCTCAACAACATATTCCATGAGGATGAAATGCAAAATAAAAGTGAAAACCAGCTAAAAGAGAAAGTACACTAAAGAACAGTGACTCAATGGAGAAACTAATTCAAATTAAAAGCCAGAGATAAATCAAAATGACAGGGGAAAAAATCTAAATAATAATATTGAATATAAATGGTCTAAACTCATCAATCAAAATACACAGACTGGCAGATTAGATTAAAAAATAAAAAATAAGACCAAAATATGCTATCTCCAAGATACTCACCTCAGAAGCAAAGATATTCACAGACTGAAAGTAAAAGGATGGGAAAAAAACGCAACATTCACACGAATCTCATAAACGAGCAGGGGTTTCTATCCTTGTATAAGATAAAGTGAACTTCTAGCTAAATTTAATTAAAAGTAACAAAAAAGGACATTTCATACTGCTTAAGGGAATTATACATCAACCAGACATAACAATCATAATACTTATGCCCCAAACAATGGAGCACCTAAGTACATCAAACAAACTCTTCTAAACTTCAAGAAGCAAGTAGAACACAAAACAATACTACTGGGTGACTTTAACACTCCTCTTTCACCTTTGGATAGATTCTCCAAACAAAAACTAAATAAAGAAGATATAGAACTAATATACACAATTTGTAATTTAGACTAAACAGACATATATAGAATATTTCATCCACCAATGACTAAATACACTTTCTTCTCAGCAGCACTCACATCCTTCTCTAAAATAGACTCTGTGTTATACCACAAAGCAACTCTTAGCAAATACAAAAAAAAAAAAAAAATAGAATGCCTTGCATCCAATCAGATCATAATGGAATAAAAATTGAAATCAATGATAAAATAAAAAAATAGGAGCTATTCTAACACCTGGAGAATAAATAATATGCTGTTGAATGATGAATGAATAGCAGAAGACATCAAGGATGAAATCAAACAATACTTAGAGGTAAATGAGAATTGTGATAAACATATCGAAATCTCTGGGACACTATGAAGCCAGTGCTAAGAGGAAAGTTCACTGCACTGAGCTCATTCATTAAAAGAATAGAAAGTCAACAAATAAATAACCTAATATTACATCTCAAAGTCCTATAAAAAGAACTAACCAACAATGAAAACAGAAGACGGGAAATAATTAAAATCAGAGTTGAAATCAATCAAATTGAAATAAAAGAAACAACCTAAAAAGTTTAAAAAACAAAATGTTTGTTCTTTAAAAAAAAATGAAATTTATAAACCCTTAGCTAAGTTAACAAAGAGAAAGACAGCGAAAACTCAAATTACTAAAATTCATGATGAAAAAGGAAATAACATCATGAACACTACTAAAATACAGATATAAATCAGGAACTACTTTGAAAATTTATAGTCTAATAAAATAGAAAATCTTGAAGACATCAACAAATTTCTAGAGACATATGACCTATTGAAATTGAATCAGGAGAATATAAAAAATTTAAGCAGATCAATTTCAAGCAATGAAATGGAAGACACCATCAAAAGTCTACCAACAAATAAAACTCAGGACCAGACAGATTCTCTGCTGAGTTCCACCAGACCTTAAAAGAAGAACTAACAACAATTCTCCTCAAATTGTTCCATGAAAAAGAAAATAAGAGAATCCTTCCAAACTCATTCTATGTAGGTAGTGTCACCCTGATACCAAAACCAGACAAAGACACCTCAAGGAAAGAAAACATCAGACAACATGAAAAACTTCATTCTATGAAGCTAGTATCACCCTAATACCAAATCCAGATAAAGACACATCAGGGAAATAAAACTTCAGACAATACCTATGATGAACAAAGATGCAAAATTTCATAATAAAATAGTGGCAAACCACATGCAAAAACACATTTAAAAAGATCAAGTGGGGTTCATCCCAGGGATGCAAGATGGTTTAACATAGAGAAATCAATAAACATAGTTCATCACATCAGTAAACTTAAAGAAAAGAATCACATGATTATTTCAACAGATGCAGAAAAAGTATTTGACAAAATACAGTATCCACTCATTTGCAAAACACTAGAAAAACTAGGGATGGAAGGAACATAACTAAACATTGTAAAAGCTATGTATATTAAACCCAAGATGAAGATCATTCTAAATGGAGAAAAATTGGGAGCAATTCCTCTAAAATTTGGAAGAAGATAAGTATTCCCTCTTTCACCACTTCTATTCAACATAGTCCTAGAAAATCTAGCCAAAGCAACTAGACAGCAGAAAGAAATTAAAGGGATACAAATAGTAAAAAAAAAAAAAAAAACAAACTCAAACTATCCCTATTTGTTGATTATATGATTCTATACTTAGAAGACCCAAAAAAGCTCCACCAAAAAACTTCTATAACTCTTAAATAAAATAAGCAAATTCACAGTATATAAAATTAACACCTATGCATCTTGCATTCCTATGTATCAGTGATGACTCAACCAAAAAAAATTGGGAAAAATATCCCATTTATGATAACCTCAAAGAAAATAAAATATTTGTGAATTAATCTAACCAAAGAGATGAAAGACCTCTAAAATGAAAACTACAGAACTCTAAAGAAAGAAATTGAAGACCTTAGAAGATGGGAAGATCTTCCATGTTTTTGAACAGACAGAATTAATACTGTCAAAATGGCTATACTACCAAAAGCACTGTACAGATTTAATGCAATTCCTATTAAGATTCTGATGACATTCTTCATAAAATAGAAAAAAGCAATCATGAAATTCATTTGGAAGAATAAGAGGCCCAGAATATACAAAGCAATCCTCAGTGAGAAAAGTGGAGCAGGAAACTATACTACAGAGCAATAGTAACAAAAATGCCATGGTATTAGCCCAAAAACAGACATGAAGAACAATGGTACACAATAGAAGACACAGAGACAAACCCACATAGATACAGTTATCTCATACTAGACAAAGGTGCCATAAATATACATTGAAGAAAAGATAGCCTCTTCAACAAATAGTGCTGGGAAAATGGGAAATCCTCAGGTAATAAAATGAAATTAGGCCCCTATCTCTCATGCACAAAAATGAACTCTAAGTGGGTCAAGGACCTAGGTATTAGACCAGAGACCCTGCAACTACTACAAAAAAAATTAGGCCCAAATCTCCATCATGTTGGCTTAGGAACCAACTTCCTCAACAAGACTCCTAAAGCACAAGAAGCAAAATCAAGATTTTATAAATGTGATTGTTTCAAACTAAACAACTTCTTCACAGTAAACTACACTGAGATTCCATCTCACCCCAGTCAGAATGGCAATTTTCAAGAATACAAGTAACAATAAATGTTAGCAAGGATGTGGGGGAAAGTGTATACTCACACATTGATGGTGGGACTGAAAATTAGTGCAACTACCAGGGAAAGCAGTATGGAGATTCCTTAGAAAACCTGGAATGGAAACATCATTTGGCCCAATTATCCCACTCCTTGGCATAAACCAAAGGATTTTAAATCAGTATATTTTAGTGACAGTCACATCAATGTTCATAGCAGCTCAATTCACAATAGCTAAGCTATCCAACAAGCCTAGGTGTCCTTCAACAGATGAATGGATAAAGGAAATGTGATACATGTACACAATGGAATATTAGCCATAAGAAAGAATGAAATTATGTCACTTACTGGTAAATGGATGGAACTGGAGGCAATGATGCTAAGTGAAATAAACCAATTCCAAAATACCAAAGGCTGAATTTTCTCTCTGATATGCAGATGCTGATTCACAATATTTGGGGGAAGGAGAGGTAATAGGTTCACCAGATTGGATGGGGGAATGGTGTAAGGGGAGGGAGGATGGGAATGGGAAAGACAGTAGAATGATTGGACATAACTTTCCTATATTCATATATGAATATGTGACCAGTGTAGCTCCACATCATATACAACCACAACAATGGGAAATTACACTCCACAGATGTATGATACGTCAAAATACATTCTACTGTCATGTATAACTAAAAAGAACAAATTTTAAAAAAATTTAAAAATCCGTCTTGACAAATTAAGAAGATACAAGCCATATTAAATATGTTTTCCAAACACAGTTGAATGAAACAAAATCAATAACAGGAAGAAAAATGGAAAAATTCACATATGTCTGGAACTTCAACATACTCACCCCTGAACTACCAATGGGTCGAAGACAAAAAGTAATGTAAAAAACATCTAGAGACAAATTAAAAAGGAAATAAAACATATTAAAACTTACAGTGTATAGAAAAAGATGTGCTAAAAGTTTCACTGATAGTAATAAATACTGATAATTAAGACTAGAAAGATTCAACCATTGGTGGTAGCACATGCCTGTAATGCCAACCACTTGGGAAGCTAAGGGAGGGGGACCACAATTTCAAGGTCAGTCAGGGTAATTTAGTGAGACCCTGTCTCAAAATAAAATAAAATAAAAAGGACTACAGATGTAGCTCAGTGGCAAAGTACATCTAGGTTCAATCCCGGGTACCTCAAATAACAAAAGAAAGAAAAAAAGAAAAGAAAATATGAAAAGAAAAAAGAATTATCTTTAAAAAAATCCCAGCTTTACACCTCAAGCAATTAGAAAGCAAAACGTCTACTAAGTTTAAAATTGGGAGAAGGAAGAAAAATAAAGATCAGAGCAGAAAATACTAGAAAAACAATACAAAATATTTGTATTTTGAAAAGATGTATGCAATTAATGGTCTTTTAGCTTAACTAAGAATCATGAGAGAACACTCAACTATTTAAAATTATGAATGAAGAAGGAAGCATTACACCTGATACCACAATTTCTTTCCATAGTTCATTTTTATAAGTCAATTTTATATTCTGAAATTTTCCTGGATTAGTTTTTTTTTACTTCTAACAGTTATATAAATTATGAAATCTATAATATATAAATGTTCTCACCACAAAACAAAAAAATTGGTAATAATATGATTACATTAATTAGATATATAAGTGAAAAGCATTTCACAGTGTGCCAGTATCAAAATATCAAATTGCATGTAATGCACTGTATGTACAATTTTCTTTGGCAATTACACACCAAATATATATACTTTTTATTTGTCATTTATAATTTAGTATATTAGAAATGAAATAAATAAATAAAATAAATTATGAACCAAAATATATTTTTAAATGCCTGGAAATATTTTTACTGACATGTCAATTGATCTATGTTATTCTGTATACTGATATTAAGGGAAAATTTTCATTTTAAAAAGTGAGGGATTTCATGTAGATACATATAGATACATGTTCCAATTTTCAAACTTTAAACTTTGATTTGATGTCTAATATCTCCTAAGTCAAACAAATGTGAAGTTAATTTTAAGATATTTAAGTATACTGTGTCAGAAGTACATCAAAGGAATAACATTTCTATATTACTAGGGCTAAACATTACTAAATCATTTAATGGTAGAATTTATTTTCATTTTTATTAATAATTTACTATTAATTCAACACTTCTTATAACACAACAGAATCATGGCATGAGGAGTTTCATAATTATTATCTGCATTTAAAAAAAATCTATCACAACTGAAAGTTGTGAGTTCCTTATTTTTTTTTTATAAATTTGAAGAATGATGGACGTGTTTGTCAGCTTTCTGATACTTTGTTCAAACACCTGAAATAACTTACTAAGAGAAAATGTTTGTTTTGCCTCATAGACTTGGAGGTTCCAATCTAGGATCCATTGGCCCAGTTGCTTTGGAATTGTGGCAAAGTAACACATCATGGTAGGAGCATGGGGTAGAAGAAAACTGCTAATCTCATAACAAGGAAACAAAAGAGAGAAAGAGGAAAGGGCCAGGATCCTACAACTCCCTTAGGGAGACAGCCTTGATGAACTCAAGACATCTCACCAGGCCCCACCTCCCAAGAATTCCACCACCTCCTAATAGGACCACCTTCAGACTAAATTTTTAACTCACGGACCTTCGGGTCATTCAGTATCCAAACTACAGCCATAAGATTCCAGTCAGGTTATTTAAAAATGTATCAGGCAGCAAGCACCTAAATAGTTTAACTGTTAATCAAATTGCAGTTTATTTTTAATAGAGGTGGTTCAGCAATCTAATGAAGTCATTAAGGATCTAGGCTTTATGTTATCCCAGCAACTCTAGAATGCAGTTTAAAACTAATGATGTTAAGATGGCTACTGCAAGCCAGGCACCATGGTGCATGCCTGTAATCCAAGGGGATAGGGGACTGAGGCAGGAAGATTGCAAGTTCAAAGTCAACTTCAGCAAAAGCGAGGTGCTAAGCAGCTCAGTGAGACCCTGTCTCTAAAAAAAAAAAAAAAACAAAGACTACCTGCAGCTCTCACAATCATGACTCCTCAAAGAAGGTAGAGGGAGTATGCAAGATGCACCATGTGGGTTTATTTTAATTGAGAAAAGAAACACTTTCTCAGAAACACTGATTACAAACTCATACTTCAATATCCAGAATTTGACCATTCATAGATTTAACTTATGCTGAGAAAATGAGGGAAAGACTTGTAATGATTGCTTTGGATCAATTTTGATTTAATGTCCTGAGTTGTTCACATTTCTACCATAAAATAAATGAGATTCTGTTAAGAAAGGAGGTTTTGTGGATCTTGCCTCAGCAACACTGTCTGCCACACCTTCACAATTCTGATACTATAATGCTGGTAGGACAGACCGGTGAATAAATTTGAGTATGAATCTGTTCCTCTCCTTTAGAAGTGATGCTACCTTGAACACATTACAGTAATATATGAATGCCCCAGAAACTGAAGCAATTAGAAGATTCCCATCAGTCTGCATTCTCACTTACCTTCATCTGCACCCGCAATCTTCCCCTCCCTTACTTCCTGACACCACAGATGGATTATCTGTTTTCCCATGTAACATCATATCTCTACCTGCTCCCTAGCTCAGTTCTGCTAACTCTTCAAGGATATCAGTTCAGTAATCCTCACCAGTTCCCTTTTGTACTATTAATTTTCTTTTCTGCTGGATTTTTCTCATTAGCATGCACAATTGCACAATTTTTCTCCCATGTCATTTTAATTTTTTTCTTGAAAGTTTTCACTCCACTTCTTTGTTCTTCTTTATAGCTAGCAGTTCTTGAGAAAATAACCTATATTCTATAAAATTGTAAACTTGTTCGCAAGAGTTGTAACAACTGTAAAAAACAATATGCATATGTGTCAAAGTTCAAAGGCAGAAAGGGATCATCTTTTCCTATGAAAGAACATTTTTGTCTTTATTAATCTCTGCCAGAATTTGATTCCATTGTGATGTTCAAGCATCAGAACTAAAACCACCATAACTGCATGATGACAAAGAGGTAACCTGTTCCTGTCATGCATGGCCAAACGAGAGTAGGCATTTGGGAAAAATTAAGAGGAAAGTCCAGTGAAAGGAAAGACATATTGAATAAACTAGGAAGAACAAGTATCAAATAGACCATTTGGTGTATCCATGTTATCCACTGTCTTCTAATGACCTCGTTAAGTGTATAATAAGTATCAGATATCTATTAAACACACACAATGGATAGAATTTCTGGGAAAGCATTATTCAATTTTGGTAGCAGCAATATTGACAATCACATGAGAAGTTGGTGTTCAATGAGACACAATTTGGACAGTGTGCATAATGGGAAATGGAATAATATAAGAGACAGAGGAAGAACTATGAATGACTTGGTTAAGTCTTTCAGGAATAATCAGTCTAAGTTAAACATGCACTTATCTCAGAACCAAGAAAAGTGAACACTTAGTAAGATATACTGGGAACCAAAATACATTTAAAACAAATTGGAAATTAATCTAAAAGAAGTTCTATGTCCTTTTGAAAGTAATTCACAAACTGTGTCATGTTTGATAGGTCACTTGAAGTTATATTAATAAATGATGATTATTTTTGTTTTGGAATATTTTGAAAAGATGTTCATATAATCTTAGGTTCATATGAATTTAGTTAATGATTAAGTTACTTCTAGCCTTACAGTGGGATTGACTATGCCTGTACCATCATACTAGGATGTCTATTTATGGATTTCTCAGAGACAAATTTACTTTCAGATTTTTGAACTTTTTTGTAGTTATTAGCAAACTGGATAACATATACTCAACTATCACAGAATCATTTTTTAAAAAGATGAGAAAGAACCAAAATCTTTTGCCAACACTCTACTTATGAATGGAGACTGTGTGGATTTCATGACCTCATGGATTTATGAGGCTTGTATTTGCTTGTTTTATCTATCCTCAGGGGAAATGATTCTAGCAACACCACCTGAAAGGCAAAAACTGAAGTAAACAATTCAATTTTCCTCCAAAGATTCTTTTGGTGACCTGTTGCCTTTATCAGGAGCCATGCCTTCATCATTGAAGAATTCTATAAATCTTGATTCTCTGAAACATAAATACTATTTGGCAATTATTTCTAAAAAAGGAAGTGAAGACTAATGGGAAAATAATAGAATAGATAATGTTGCTCCATTGTCCTTTCAGTATCTTATCTATATAAGTATATGTGTGTGTGTGTGTGTGTGCGTGTTTGAATACCACTAATACAGAACATGTATACTTTTTCTGATAAAACCAGATAAGAAAATATGAGAGGGACAATTTCCAATGTAAGGGTTTATTATTCTCTGGTACCCTGACCTGAAGGTATGTTAAAACTTCAAAGCAGAATCTAATTGTCTGTGTGAAAATGTCTTAGCTCCAATGCTAAAAACCTAGTTGTGGTTATTTGATACAGACTACAACCTGTAAAATACATTTGCCCTACTTAAGGATGTACCAAAGGTGGGGGAGAAAAAAAGTAACATCTCCCACTATAATGCATGAATAATTGTTGTTTTGATTACTATTGTATTTCATGTGACTGATGCACAGACAGTGCTTACAAATATTCATGGAGTGAACAGCACAAAATGATCTGCTTTCCCAATAAGAAAAGACTGTTTCTGAATTGAACATCAAATAATTAGCTGAAAACTTCCATTTTCATTATCAGTAGAACATACACTTTCTCTGACTGAGGGCTAGGTTTCTAACTAGATAGCTTCAACATCCAAACTGTGTTCTCTGGCAGCAAACATACACAATTCTTCTGAGCCCACAATGAACATGTGCTGCACCTGGAAACAATTAGGCACCAGGCCTGTTCGAGGAGTGCAGGTGTTCTGGCAAGTGGGGAACTTCCTTGCTCTATAACCAGTTGAAGAATCTGATTAATTGACTTGGTTTTAACCTCAAGCAATGTCCACTGACTTGTCCAGAGACATGAGAGGATGATGAACCTTAGTTACAAGGGGAGAAGGAAAGTCATTATGTGTTTGTGTGGAAAATAAATGTAATTCATCTTAGCAGCACATGTAAGAAGGTGTTAGTGTTAATAATTCTTCAGTTTTTATGAATACTTTTCTTTCTCTCAGTAGACTTCAATAAAATAGTCGACCTTATAGTGGAGTGGCCAAAATTTCATTAATTTGAAAAAAAGATCATCTCAAGAATCTACTTTTGAGAAATCTATAATATATTTTCTTGAAATCAATTTTCTTCTAATCTATGGTGAGGACTTGAGGATGTTGCTTCTAGGGAAAGATTAATAAAAGTCTCTGAAATTAGTGCATCATTGATGTTAAGATAATTATTTCTCTTTTTAGAAAATATTTTAGGTAGAATAATTGTACTGCTAAGTATACTGACATTCCAAATGTGTCACTTGCAGTGTGGCTAGGAAATATCATCTATAACATAACCCATGATGGTTGACTGAGCACAGTTTCAACATTTAGATTTTCTATTTATTTTTGATGTATTTTGAATAGATCTAGTAGCTTTTTAGAGCTTCTGAAACTGGAAGAAATCTTCTGAGAACTAATTCATATGCTCTCTTTTTTTTTTTTTAACAAAACATCAACCTTAAAAATATATTTAAGCAACTGCCTATGACTTCTCTTCTTCCCTTAATGATTAACTACCTTTGAAATAATAGCATTCAAGTCTTGTTTTTGAATAATTTAGATGTTTATTTTATGTTACCATCTAGCAAGTAGACAAGGTTATGCAAAAAATAAATTACACAAAATTATTCAAGGAAGATCATCTATTAATTATAATTTCTGCAATTTCTATTAGTATAGATGCATTATAATATCTATCCCATTTCCTGTGACTTTGTCTCTGAAATTTGACAGTACCATATAGGCTGTACCTACATATACAATATATATGTATAGATAATACATATGTATACATACATATACAATTATTTTTGTCTTAAGTTTGAAGGTGGTTACTTTAAGAAAATGTTTTAAATTCTAAGAACAGATATGAAAGATGAAAGCTTTTAATGATAAAGTTTGCCATATCTTACCTTCTTTATATCTGTCTCCTTGTCTTAATCTTGTTAAAGAGCTAACCCTGTTTAAAATCACTAATGTAACAAAATATTTCTTTCCCATGCTTCCTATTCTCACTCATAACACCTTCTAAACTGCTATTTAATTGCTGGGCATTCTTTTTACTTTTAATTTTTCTTTACCTTCATACCTGAATCTAAGCTTCAATATCTAGCAGAGTTGATTATAATAAGTAATAAAATCTCTTGTATGAGTATATGAATAAATAAATGAAAGTTTTCCAAAGGTAAGTTACTACTCAAAGTTTAATGCTGCTATTTACTAGTCAACAATAACTATTTAATGTATTTTAAAATAATTAGTTATCCAAGGAATTAAGAGTACAACTACAATGGCTATTATCATTAATTTTAACAATCATCTGTTGGTCATTTACCAGGTATCAGAAAGTATATTGTACTTATATCACAATAATATAATATTAATGTTGCAATTCATCCTTTATACACTTTAAGGTGAGAAGACAAACTAAATTTTGTCAACAAAGTATCTCTTGAAAGATCACAAAGCTAGGAAATAATGGTAGCTAAAGAATTTCAAGCCTGGTCTATGCTGGCTGTGTACTTCTAATGAACAACTAGCCAGAAATATGAAAACTGGTAAGTTTTGTAAACTTAAATGCAGTATTTAAGTGTAAATGAAAACAAATCAAGTCCTTCTTATGTTCTGTTCTGATGCTTCAGAATGTGTATCACAGATAAAGCAGTCTAATAAATGAATTTTATTTCTTGGTGTATGTGTTTCTAGTGGTTCCTCTATTTTACTAAGACCCAGAAACTACATGATGAAAATAGGTTTAACTTTATCACTGTAGGGGTGCTAGGCTAGCTCAGATGCAGGTAAGGGCTACAGAGTCAAGACCACCAGACTCCCAGAGTTGGGTGGAAGCAGGCTTGTGGCAAGCAGCCTGCAAACTCATTTATTGTGGGAACAGGTGTACATTTTATGTTTCTTGCCCAATCACAATGTGCCATGGGGGATGAGACCACCAGGTTCCTATACAGGTTCCCTTGGTAACACTAGGTCAATTTGGGGCAATTGTTTACATTCCTAGTTGGCCAGAGCGGAATGTTCCTCTCTGCAAGTTTACACACTTGAGACATTAACTGCTGTAAGTCAAGAACTAGGATTTCTCCCATCACATCACTACCCCAGAGGCAGATACTTGTTCTGTAACTTTCTAGCCTTAATGAATGAAGGGGTATAGTCTAAATGGAAGCATAGAGAAGAGAGGAGAAAGGGAAATAAAATGGAGAGATTGAGTCACTCACCTCTCCATCCTTTAGTAAATACAGGCCCTCAAGAGTGGCAGAGGTCTAGTGAGTAACCAGGATGACTCGACCAGGCCACTGAGGCCTATCAGCAGTTCTTGCTAGAGCAAAAACATCAGAATAGTGCTGAAGAAACTGCTATTCCCTCTAAGACTCACAGATTATTTTTGTTCAAGTTTGTAGAAATACACACACAACAAATATTAGAGCGTTTACAGCATTTAGGTATTTTTACAAAGGATATTCATATTATTCATTGCATGAGACCTGTGCCCTACTTTGACTTTTGCTTTCTTAGATAATCTCATGTGCATGTGAAAGATTTAAGTTTTGACAGGATTAAAGTTATTGAAAAGACCTGGAGAAAGAAAATGGTCAAACATTATGATGCTTCTCAGATTTTTAAAAATAGGCTTTTAAAACACATCTTGGATTTACATAATATTGTAAAGATAGTACAGAGAATTTCCAAATACACTATACCTAGTTTCTTCTGTTATTCACATCTTATGGAACATGTGTTGAAATTAGTGAACTAACATTCATACATTATTACTAACTAAAGTTCATACCATTTATAATAACTCCTTGTTAATCTAATCATGTTGTATTCCAGCATCCCATCAGAATAACACATTACATTGAATTGTCATATTTCCCTGAGGTTCCTCAGGACTGTGAGAGTTTTCTTAGACTTCATTCTTCTAATGAACTTGATGGAGTTGCAGAGGACTGATCAGGTATTTTGTAGAATGTTCCACACCTGAGATTAGTCTAATATTTTTCTTCAGGTTGGACTAGGGTTATATGCTTTTGGAAAAGGAAAGAATAGAGGTAAAATGTCACATTCGTAAAAAGGAAAACCTTACCTATTAATGACATGTGCCATTGTGCATTCTTCTCATCCCAGCCATTAGGAAAACTTAGGAGAATTGAGACAGTCAAGGAAATTTAGTGAATCCTGTCTTAAAATAAAAAAAGTAAAAAGGGCTGGGGATGTATCTCAGTCATAGAGAGAGGACCTGGGTTCAACCTCTAGTACTGTAAAAACAAACAGCATCAACAACAACAACAACAACAACAACAACAAAATCCCTATCATAATATGAGTATAACTTATTCCTGTTGATATTAACCTTGATCACCTCGATCAGTATGTTAGGCTTCTCACTACAAAGTTACTCTTCTCCCCTGACTTCCTTTCCATATTATACTCTTTAGAAGTGGTCTCTATGAGCTGCTCATATTTAAGGAGAGAATTAAATCCACTTTTTTTTTTTGCCGTGCTGGGGATCGAACCCAGGGCTTTGTGTTTGCAAGGCAAATAAATCCACTTCTTAAGGGCAAGCACAAACTATTTGAAATGGTTCTATATGGGGGATTTGTTGATTCTTTGTATTCATTTATTTAAATAACTCATTGATATCTGGATGGACTCACTTGTTTCTGAATTCCTGTGGGACAAATTTTATTTGATTACATATAAGTATTCAGGTCTTATTCTGTAAGAATCTTATTTTTTGTAGTCTTATATTCTCTCTCTTTCTCTCTTGTGTTATTCTAAAAATGCAATTTGAACCTTACAACAGTTTGGCACACATTTTTTTGTAGAGAGCCAGGTGTTAGAAGTTTTAGTCTTAGCAGAAACACCAATGTGTGAGAGCAGCCACAGAAAATATGTTATTAAAATATGTTATTAAAAATAACTGGATAGGTTCAATAAAACTTTACTTGCAAAAAGCAGGTAGGACAGATTTTAGTAACAGGCCATAGAATGAGGGCCCCTGTCAAAGAACTTGAATTTTATGTATTGTTGCTTCTCTAAGACCTTTACTGGTAGATGTTCTTCTGATGCCTAAATAACCTCTCTCCTGGAATGACTTGTTTTTGTGGATTTTTGTTCCATATAATTAGGTATTTGTGATTTTTATTAATAATGTAAAATTTTTAATAATTCCTCAAAAACTAATGGTAATATTAATATGATCCAGAAATCACATTTATGAGTATTTACCTAATAGATTTGAGGAGATATCAATAGTACCATGTGCACGCCAGCATGATTCAGAATAGTTAAGACAAAACTCTACCTCAGTGTCCATCAAAGGGCCAGTGGATAAAGAATGGGAAGGCATGCAATGAGACACTCTATTCAGCTTTTTAAAAAGAAGCAATTCTTTCATTGGCAACAATGTGTATATAATTGGACATAATAGTAAATGAAATAAACCAAACAGAAGGACAAATACTGCATTTTCTCACTTACGCAAAATCTAAAGCAACCAGATTCACAGAAGCATAGTAGAATGGTGTTTTCAAAGGTTGGCGGTAGGGAATATGTAGAGCTGGCAGTGAAAGGGTACAAAGCCTTAATCAGAGAGCAGAAATATACCTTTTATTATTTTTGAAATGTATTGCCAAGCATATAACTAATAACTAAATACTGCACATTTCAATATCATTAAGACAGTAAATTTTAAATGAACATCACAAGAATGTTAAATATTTGAGGCGATGCATGTTATTAGCTTGAATTAATTATTCTACATTCTATTTTAAAATTCACAGATTTTTGTCATTTTTAATGATGACTGGAGTTACCTTTATTTTGTTATCCAATACAAAGAAGTCAAATATCTTGGTACTACTAAAATATTTGATATGAACTCAATACAGCATTTGTAGCAAGTTTTGAATGGGTGGGACTGGGTAGGGAACAGCACTGAACAGTAGTAATAGGGCACTTTTCAGACCCATTTTTTTTAAGTGCTAGAAAATGTAATTTTTTTTTAAGAAAAACAAATTTTAAAATGAAAAAAAAAAATTCCTAACACTACTTTTTGCCCCATAAGTATATACAAATGTAGTTTATTAATATATGATAGTATTGAAAATAAACAAATTATGAAGAAAATGAAAATTTGGATGAATAAGATGTGGTCTATAACTAAATCCTGAATTCACAAATTTAGAGAAGAAAGAATAAAAAAGTTTCCTTACTCAGACTTTGGCTTAAGACATAGGTAAACATCCTGTGGCAAGATGCTTGGCTCTAGTAATTATGTCTTTCAGAGTCAATAATATGTTGATCTTTCAGTGTTGGGTGTATAAAGAGAGGCAAATGGAGGGAAGGGTATCTCTGAAAACTGAGTAAGTCAAGTCCTTGTAGGCTAAATAATTTTGAACATCATTTGCAGAGCTTCATTCCACATTGTGACACATTTATTCATAATAAAAACAAAAAGAATCAGAATGCAAACTGAACAACAGTCTAAGAAATAATTTTTTTCTTTTTCATACCCGAACTGCATAAGGCCTGTTAACATAAACATTGTATTAATGATAAAACATCTACAACTTGATTAGCTACAATAGCTTCTGTCTATTCATATGTGTTAGTTCTGAAGGGACATTGCTGCACCTAATTTGATTTCCCCCTGAGCAGTACATGATGTGTTATTTGATGCCCTTCAAAGGACACGATTAGCCAAGCTATAAAGTGTCTGATTTTATTAGCTTTGCTGAGTTTTATCAGTTTGTAAATGTGTTATTTTCTCCATTTATTGTGCCTATGGGATCCAGAGATAGAGTAAGCATCAAGTTAATATGTTTTGGGGAGGCAGCGAAGGCCATACTTTAACACTTACGCTGTGTTGTGATGACATTGAAGGTGGAGTCATGGAAACTATAATGTCAGGGCCATTTATCAAGGCAATTCTTCAATTCTGTAAACCTCAGCTCTGACACTGAATTCAACAGTAGGCTTTTGTTTTAAATAAAACCAAGTGCTAACAATCCTCCTTAACTGAATAACAAGTAGTCAATAATAAGAAAATAGGTCAGGCAGGTGGTCAGAGGAGGGGGAAAAGAAAAAGGTGTTGAACTAAAATACCATGTTTGAGGTTTTTTGATTAGAGAAAACCCAGGTTCAATTTTAGTTATTTAAGTAAAAAAGGAAATACTCAATAAGCATATAAAACTGCCACCAACCCTTTGCTTTTAATTGGGATACAAAAACAGTACATTTATTGAACTAGATAGCTTGGCAGGAAACAATTTCAATGCCATGTATTCAAAGGGTGCCAAACCAAATGACATAATCAGCATCGGAGATGCTCAGAGCAGTTAACAGGTGTTTGTGGCTTTGAGCTCCTGCATTCTTTTCAGGTTGCCTTCCATTTATTTTTCTCACTGCTTATTCAAACCATTTGCCAATGCTTCAAAGCTGGATACTGTACTTGTTATTCAAGCAATTAATTCATTAAAGATAATCCCTACTCACATAATGGCTTTTCTCATTTTTTTCAATCCCATAATTACTGTTTTCTTTTCATCTGAAATTCAAAAGAAAATCTGAGGCCTTCCCCCCACACATGCATAACTTTTCATTTGATCATTTCTACCCACTTACTTACAGGGATACAAATATGGCTTATAAGTGGTGTGTTAAAGTGATATGCATTAGTAGGAATAATAAATAACCACTAAACATTATTTTATAAGCTTAAAGACCGAACTGCAATTCAGTGTTTGTGTCTCCTCACATACACATTTTTGGTATATTAGCTGAGAATAGAGCTAAAATAATTTATGTCAGTCAATTATCTTTCCCAGTACATTTTCTGTTTTGCAAGGTAGATATTATGTCCTTAACACCACACTTCCACCTTATGAGATTAAATTCACTTTTATACCAATTAACCCAAATGATTTGTACCTAAATCCCATAATAAGGGCTAAGATGATTGTGAGATGAGGTCTAAGATACCAAGAAAATGGGAAATCTAATTTAAATGGTATATACAAGATAGGCTATGAATTTTTCAGTAGAAAGGTCTATATCAAGCAATTCTCACATTTCCTATAGGTTTTCTTTCCCATACCAACCTATCCTACTTATCTTATGTATAACCCTCACATACAAGAAAAATAATCTCTGAATTCTATCAAAGAATATGTTGGTAAATTACTGCATAAGGTTACAGTTGATATAAAGGAGAGGGCTGCATGCTTCTACTAAGTCACTATGTATTTTTTCCATGGAAATGGAAACATTTATCTTTTTTCGGGGAAGGGCACAATTGTCTTCTTCAGATTTTCATGTGCATTAGTCATCACATAACATTATTTTATTTTAATTTTTTATGAAACCCTATGACTATGTATGTAATTACCATACTATATTTTAGAATTTTTTTTTAAATCCTAAGTTTGGATTAGTTATTTGAATGTGAAAGAATAAGTTTATATCTACTCTCTACCTACCTATCTATAAATGACTTGGACCTGTCCTATACAACCTATTGTGCTCATCAAGATTGCATTCAAAAGTAAGCAATTATTGATATTAACATTCAAAAATTATCCTCTGCTATAAATTATTTTACCTTACACTTAATGATATTCAGCGTACATACATATATACACAGACACATTCACACATGCATATGCTCAATTATATTAATTCAGTTTATTTTTTCAATTGCCTTTCATAAGTAATCCAAGGAGACATGAAAATAAGAGTCAGTAATTTAGGTGCTATGAAAACATAAATAGGGGCCTTTTTTAAAAAAATAAAAACGGTAATTATTTCAGAAAAAAAAAAAAAGTCCTGTACTTCTTCCTTTTTTTCTAATTGATGTTGTATTCTTAAGTCCTCAAAATCTTCATTTGGTACAGAAGGGTATCATCCTGGGCATGGGTAGGATGAAGTATTAATGACAGCTTTCCAGTTCCCAGAGAGAATTTAGCAAAATAAGAGGGTTTACATTTTTATTTTCTTGGACTTGCATTTAATATGTGTTTAATAGTAGTCTAATATCTCAGGTACAGATTCTAGCATTATTTTTTTCAGTAAACTTTTGTGAAAAGGGCAGAGTGATGTAAGACTACTTATTTTTCAAAGGTTATTAACTCTTTCAGATGGTTACAGAAAGTCGTACTGTGGGTTTTCAAGATCTATTTTGCTTTAATAATAGAACTATGGATCATTAATGGTGTCAGCCACAAAGCATTTCTTCAGCATTCTGAGTATTCTGTTTACTATTAACTATTTCTTTTCAAAATCAATCAACTACAATAGTTGTATACAAATTATTTTCCCATAATCATTAACTATATATTTCCTAACTTGGGGTTCTTTTATCTTTCTTCTTCCTTGGCTAAGAAAGTGTTTTTTGTCTGTGTGTGTGTGAGTGTGTGTTCACTATAACACATGTTACACACAAATAACATGTATATATAATACATATAATTATGCATACAATACATGTGTAAAATATGTACAATGTATATTTGTAAAAAATGTATTTCATTATGGTATTTCCTTATCCAAATCACAGACAACTTTATACTTTTTTATTAATAAAGCAGTGATAGGGAACAAATAGGGAAGCAAACAGGATAAAAGGGATTACAGCTTTTAATATGTAGGAAGTATTTCTTCCTACAATGGGAAATAACATAAAATTTTGTCATTTCAAGAAAGTTTAGCAGCATTAGTTTTAAGTTTATAACTGATTCTCATTTTAAACACAGTTATTACTACTATTAAGAAACTAGAATAGTTTCCTACCAGCAATGGTATTTTATTGCTTTTCTCTCACATAACTCAAAATAATTATCACAATCAATAAATCAAATATTAATACATTGTAAACATGATTCAAACACTATTAAAACATGAAAATTACTTCAGTAATATCCCACACAGCAAAAAGAAAAGAAGAAATTAAAAAATATGGTCTGGTCTACAATTCAATCCAGAATCACATCTGGCATGTCTTCATTCTACTTTAATCGTTACAATTAGGTATTCTCATGACCTTGTCACTTTTAAAGATTATATACCATTGATTTTGTAGAATGTCCTTCATTTGGATTTGACTGAAGTTTTGGCAGTGATAGCATAAAAGTCATATTGTATCTCTCAAGGTGCATCACATCAATAAGCATATGATATTGATGCGTTCCATTGCAGGTGATATAAGCATTCCTGGCTCATTTACATGATGTCTCAGGCTTCTTGATTTTCCTCTTTGATGTAGTAGATAACTTATGGGGAAATTCTTTGAGTTTATATAAAGCATCCTATTTCTTATGAAATTTATTTGTTCACTATATGTATTGCCTATCGATAAATCTTACCTGAAAGAAGTATGGTATGGTACTTTCTAAATAGTGATTTTCTTAACTCCATCATGCTTTCTACATTTGTTAGTTGAAATTTTATTTAAAAGAAAATATTGCCATCTCCATTTATGTATATATTCCTTTGTATATATCAATATGAAGTCAGGACATTTGTAGCAATAAATGCCCACATTCAAAAAGAAGGAAGAGCTCAACCAAATAGTCTAACATTTCACCTTGAGGAACTAAAACAAACAAACAAAAAAATAAGCAGAAACTAAATCTAAATTAGCAAAACGAAGGATATCCATTTTATTCTAGTTAGAATCTGTTCGTAAGATTATATATTTTGTTGCTGAAATTGACTCAGATTTGACCAATGGGGGCTGTTTCAAGTTGGCTGATTTGTACTTTTGGGGAGGCCCTCATCACTTTTCAAGAACTTTTCTTTGTACTTGAATATCTTTTATGCTTAGCATAAAGCTTTCTCAGTTCCAGTTTGGGAATCAAATATTTCTTAAGTAGCCCTGTTCCTGTGTTGTAGAACACCATTTAGGAATAAAGATCTGAGACTTGGGTATTATCTTCATTGCTATAAGAGTTCTTGATTTCACAGAGCTTTAGGGCTAAGGGTGGTCTATCTACCTTTCTTAATTTCACATATCTTGTATATCAACTTATAAATGTATAAATATGTATGCATGTAATGACTTGACTATTCCCCAAATTATGTAGAATAAACAATAATTTTAATGGAACTTGAATGGTTGTATAATTTATTTAAAAATTATTTTCTCTGGTTCAATTGTATTGCAGTTTTATTTCCATCTTCATATATTTATTTGAAAAATTTATAAAATATTAACATAGTTCTGAAAAGAAAAACTTACAAAAGGCATAAAAATAGTTTTGCTCACAAATTTCTCTATAACTCAAGCTTGTGATTATCACTCACATTTTCTTCTTGTTAGCAACAAAATACGGTCTATTTTGATTGTGTTTTTCAACACTTACAATTACAGTGTATTAATATCATCCTTATAGCTATGAATTATTGAACATCCATAACTGAATTCTAAAGATTAATTCCTCTAATTATAATTTTTGACTGAAATAGTGTAAGTCTCTATAGATTTAAATTTATCTCTTAAAAGTGATATTTTGTAATAATTGTCACAAATTCATGAAAATAATTATTTAGGAACTTATTTGTGCTTCATATTAATCTATTCCCTCTAATTTTATAGCAAAATGTGTATTTCATTTTTGTTCTAATCTGTATGGCAAAAATTTCTAATAAATGAAACGAATCTCTGAAGGATTTTTTGCCACAACTATTTCTTCATTATTTGACTATATGCTTCTACTATTTATGTTTTCTTAGTGTTAAGAGCCTTTCAAGGTTTCTAAGAATATATGTAAAAAAATATGCAGATATTGAATATTAGTGGACTAAACTCATCAATCAAAAGACATAGACTTGCGGATTGGATTAAAACACAAGATACTGTCTCCAAGAGACTCCCCTGAGAGGCAAAGACAAGCACAGACTGAAGATGAAAGGTTGGGAAAAAGGGTATCACTTATATGGATTGCATAAACAAGCAGGGATTTCCATCCTCATATCAGATAAAGTGGACTTCAAGCCAAAGTTAATCAGAAGGGGCAAAGAACATTTCATTCTACTGAAGGGAATTATACATCAGCAAGACATAAAACATGTAAATATCTATGCCCCAAACAAGAGAGCATCTATGTACATCAAACAAGCTCTTCTCAATTTCAAGAATCAAACAGACCACAGCACAAAAATAGTGGGAGACTTTAACACACCTCTCTCACTACTGGACAGATATCTGAACAAAAACTAAGTAAAGAAACTATAGAACTAAATACTACAATCAATAATTTATTTTTTATTTTTTTTATTTTTATAGACTGCATTTTGATTCATTGTATACAAATGGGGTACAACTTTTCATTTCTATGGTTGTACATGATGTAGAGTCACACCATTCATGTAATCGTGAAATATGGTATAATAATTTAGCTTAAGAGACATATATAGAATTTTTTTTTTTTTTTTTTTTTTTTTTTTTTTTTTTTGCGGTGCTGGGGATTGAACCCAGGGCCTTGTGCTTGTGAGTCAAGCACTCTACCAACTGAGTTAACTCCCCAGCCCTCACATATATAGAATTTTCCATCCATCAACAAGTGAATATACTTTTTTCTCCACAGCACATGGATCCTTCTCTAAAATAGACCATATCTTATGTCATAAAGCAACTTTCAGTAAATATAAAATAATGGAGATAATATCCTGAATTCTATCAGATCATAATGGACTGAAATGATAAAATAAAAAATGGAAGGCATTCTAACACATGGAGGCTAAAAATACACTACTGAATGATGAATGGGTAGTAGAAGAAATCAAGGATGAAATAAAAATTACTTAGAGGTAAATGAGAACACTTATACAATCTGCCAAAATCCCTGGAATACTATGAAGGCAGTACTAAGAGGAAAGTTTATTATATTGAGCTTATTTATTTAAAGAATAAAAAGTCCTAAATGACCTAACATTACATCTCAAAACCCTAGAAAAAGGAAACAAATCAACACCAAAAACAGTAAAAGACAGAAAGTAATTAAAATTAGAGCTGAAATCAATGAAATTGAAACAAAAGAAAGAATTCAAAAAATTGACAAAACAAAAAGTTTGATCTTTGGAAAAAAATCAATAAAATCAATAAACCCCTAGCCACACTAACGAAGAGAAAGAGAGAGAAAACACAAATTACTAAAATAAGTGATGAGAAAGGAAATATCAGAACAGGCACAACTGAAATACAGAACATAATTAGAAACTATTTTGAAAATCTTTACTCCAATAAAATAGAAAATATTGAAGACTTTGACAAATTTCTAGAAACATATGACCTACCTAAACTGAATCAGGAGGTCATACATGATTTAAACAGAACAATTTCAAGTAATGAAATAGAAAACACTGTTAAAAGTCTATCAACCAAGAAAAGCCCAGGACCAGAAGGATTCTAAGCCGAGTTCTATGAGACCTTCAAAGAAGAATTAACACCAATACTCCTCAAATTATTCCATGAAGTAGAAAAGTAGGGAACACTTCCAAACTCATTCAATGAGGCAGATATCACCCTGATACCAAAACCAGACAAAGACATATCAAGGAAAGAAAATTTCAGACCAATATCCCTGATGAACATAGATGCAAATATTGTCAGTAAAATTCTGACGAATTGCATACAAAAGTATATTAAAAATATAGTGCAAGTGGGTTTCATCCCAGGGATGCAGGGTTCGTTCAACAAATGGAAATCAATAAATATAAATCATCATATCAATAGACTTAAAAACAAGAATCATATGATCATCTCAATAGATGCAGAAAAAGCATTTGAAAAAATACAGCACCCCTTCATGTTCAAAACATTAGGAAAACTAGGGATAGTAGAAACATACCTCAACATCATAAAAGCCATGTATGCTAAACTCAAGGCCAACATCATTCTAAACAGAGAAAAATTGAAAACATTCCCTCTAAAAACTGGATGCCCTCTTTCACCATTTTTTCAACATTGTCCTGGAAACTCTAGACAGAAGAGAGAAATTAAAGGTATACAAATAGTTAAAGAAGAACTCAAAGTATTGCTATTTGCCAATGATATGATTCTATATTTGGAAGATCCAAAAAATTCCACCAAAAATCTTCGAGAACTAATAAATGAATTCAGCGAAGTATCAGGATATAAAATCAATACCCATAAATCACAAGCATTCCTACACATCAGTAATGATTCCACTGAAAGAGAAATAAAGAACACTACCCCATTCACAATCATCTAAGAAAAAAAATACTTGGGAATCAACTTAACAAAAGAGGTGAAAGATCTCTAAAATAAAAACTATAGAACACTATAAAAAGAAATAGAAGATCTTAGAAGATGGAAAGACCTCCCATGCTCCTGGATAGGCAGAATTAATATTGTCAAAATAACCATACTACCAAAAAGTATAATACAAATTTAATGCAATTCCTATTAATATCCCAATGATATTCTTCATAAAACTAGAAAATGCAATCATGAAATTCATTTGGAAAAATAAGAGACCCAGAATAGTCAAAGCAATTCGTAGCAAGAAAAGTGAAGCAGGAGGCATCACAATACAAGACCTCAAACTGAACCACAGAGTCATAGTAACAAAAACAGCATGGTATTGGCACCAAAACCAACATGCAGACCAATGGTACAGGTTAGACAGAGACAAGCCCACATAAATACAGGCATCTCATACTAGACAAAGGTGATAAAATCATTCACTGGAGAAAAGATAACTTATTCAACAAATGATGCTGGCAAAAATGGAAAGCCACATATAACAAAATGAAACTAAACCATTATCTCTCACCCTGCATGAAACTCAACTCAAAGTGTATCAATGACTTAGGCACTAGAACAGATACCCTGTACGTCCTACAACAAAAAGTAGGCCACATCTTCACCATATTAGCCTAGGACGACCTGACATCCTTAACAAGACCCCTAAAGTGCAAGAAGTTAAATTAAGAATCAATAAGTGGGATGGACTCAAACTAAAAGTTTCCTTTCAGCAAAAGAAACAATCAATAATGTGAAGAGAGAGCCTACAGATGGGGAGAAAATATTTACCACATGCACTTCAGATAAAGCATTAATCTCTAGGATATATAAAGAACTCAAAAAACTTAACACCAAAAAAACCATATAACCCAATCAATAAATGGGCTAAAGAAATGGACAGACACTTCACAGAGGAAGATATAAAATAGATCAACAAATATATGAAAAAATGTTCAACATTTCTACCAATTAGAGAAATGCAAATCAAAAGTACGCTGAGATTCCATCTCACTTCAGTCACAATTGCAATTATCAAGAATACAAGCAACAGTAAGTGTTATCGAGGATGTGGGGAAAAAGGTTAACTCTTATATTGCTGGTGGGAATGTATATTGATGCAATCAATCTGGAAAGCAGTATGGAGACTCCTCAGAAAACTTAGACTGAAACCACCACTTGACCCAGTTATTCTACTCCTCAGTTTAAATTCAACATACTACAGTGACACAGTCACATCCATGTTTACAGCAGCTCAATTCACAATAAACTATGGAACAAATCTACATGCCCTTCAACCAGATGAATTGATAAAGAAAATGTGGTATTTATACATTAAATTATTACTCAGCTTTAAAGGAGAATGAAATTCTGGCATTTGGTGGTAAATGGACGGAGTTAGAGAATGTCATGCTAAGTGAAATAATCCATGTGCAATAAATCAAAGGCTGAATATTTTCTCTGATATGAGGAAAGTAATTCACAATAAGGGGTGGAGATAGGGAAGAATAGAGTTACTTTATATTAGGTAGAGGGGAGTGAAGGGAGGGGAAAGGGGATGGGGTTAGGAATGATGGTAGAGTGAAACAGACATTATTACCTCATGTACATATATGTCTGCATGACTGATGTGATCCTACAATATGTATAATCAGGAAAATGAGAGATTACACTCCATTTATATATGATCTATCGAGATGTATAAATGCATTCCACTGTCATGTACAGCTAATTAAAACAAATAAAGTAAATAATTTTTATAAATAAAATAATATATGCAGATATACCTATACGTGCTCTTATGTGTAACATATTGAGATAGGTATTTATTTGGTTTTTATTCTATTGGATTTGATAGTCTGCTTATATTTTCATCTTATTTACTGGAATTCTACACTTAGCAAAATCTCTTCCCCATATTAAGAGGATAGAATGTTTATCCATATTTTATTTTATTACATCCATTTGCTCATTTTGAAATTTTGCCATTAACACATCTGGAAGTTATTCTGGTATGTCATGAAATGTAAGTCTAGTATTGTATTTTATAAATAAATAATTATCCAGTTAAATCAACCTTTTATATTTAACATTCAGTGTTTTTCCCTGATTTTTATCCAACTTTATCATATGCTACATACTTTAATTTCCTGGAGTTTGGGAGGAAATTTTTTTATTATTTTATTATTTAGTCTATATTTTTACATAAGAATTATACTGGTTTTAAATTAAAACATTTTAGGCCATTTCAATATCTTCTAAAGGAGGTCCCCTATATCATGATTTAATTTTAAACATAATAAGGTATTTGTTATAATAAGGCATTTGTTTTCCCAAATGAATTTTAGAATATTTTTCAAGTACTCCAAAGTTGTTTTCATTAGAATTACACTAAATTTATAAATTAAATAAGAAAGAAATGGCATCACTCCATATTAATACTTATTCCAGAACCTAACATATTTTTCACTAGTAATTTTATATCTATACCTTCTGGAGATTTTGACCATTATTTTATTCATGAAACAAACTCTTCCATTTACTGTAATAACTGTATTTCTTCATCATAATTCTCTAGCTCTTCCTGCTCTGCTGAACACTTAAATGATGGTTATATTTCAAGTTTCCTTCCCACTATTTTTTAAAAATTTTATATATTCTCCCTCAGTGTTCAACTCCACATTCAGCATTTCTAATTAGTAGTCTCAGAAACTTAGTGAATATAAAAATAAATGTATTGTCTATTGGGTTTAAGATCTAAACCCATGTATCTATCTCAAAATGAGGGACAAAATTATTTCTTCATTTATACAAACTAGAAACATGGGAGTCAATCAAGACCTCCTCTTTCATGTTAATCATCCGACAACACCTCTCCCACTTCAAAAAATTATCTCCAAGGTAGTTCCTCCTCTCAACTCATTCCTACATTATCAAAGCAATTGTCTAAATGGTCACTAAATAAATCAGTTGCACTTCATAATCCTGTCTATCCTTTTACCATTGCATTTTCAAACTGACATCCAAGTACATTTCCCCCTCCCCACTTTGTCTTAGTGAACTCCTTGAGGGTAGACAGTGTCTGTTTTATTCACCTATACACAATATAGCACTGTAAACACAAATTGATTTTCAGTTAATGATTGAAAAGTGGAAGCATATGCAAGAAACTGCAAAAGATAATATTAAAGATTTATGTGACTTGGGAGTTAAATGATCAGTAATAGCAATTAAATAGGGCAATAAGCGATCTACTAATCCAACATTAGTGTGAATAGCAATTCTAAATTCATACATTTGACCATTTGGATGTGTTCATCCACATTATTTGAAAATTAAATAAGTATGCTTCAATGCTCTTACCATGAGACCCTCTAATAGTTGATAGTACAGACACTGGAGCCATACTGCTTGTGTTAAGATGCATGCACTGTTTTTATTGTTTTGGTTTTACTGTGTTTGTTTGTGTAATCCCTTTCTGTCTCAGTTCTTACATCTGCAAGAAGGGTATGATGATGGTGATTACCTCATAGGGTAAGACTAAAATGAGTTAATATAAGACAAGGGTCTAGAACAAAGCCTAGGTCATAAAAGTGTCATATAAAACTGTGATTACTACTACTATTCTTATCATTTATAACTTTTCATACTTTGACCACCCTATGTCAAGTTTATGTAAGTTTTCTTAACCTAAACCACATGTTGGAAAGTAATGTTAAAGTGAAGCATATTCTAAGAACGGTGTTCCATTGTGAATTCTGGTGGTTGTTGAGTCGTCATTAGCATTCCACTGTATCAGTTCCTCCTACTTCACATCTACCCTACATCATTGTATGCATCTATTATTGTAATTGGACCAAATTTTTCTGACATCAGAAAAATCATCTCTGTGTTACCACAACATGCTGCATTTCTTCTGAGTTGCCCTACACAGTACCAGCACATGTTGTAAACAAAGTATATACTAGAATTGCTGTTTGTCTGTTAATTTATTTTCCATGTCTAGTCTTATAAGCTACAAAAGTACAGAGATGTTGACTGATATAAAATGCTATTTATATGCCTCAATTTTACACTTTACCATATCATTACCCTAAAAGCAAAATCAGAGTCTAATACTTCCATGCCGTAAGCATGTAATAAATTTTTTGCTTTCTTTTTCCTGAAAAAAAAAAAAAATCATTACTATAACACAACCTTTCCTATAAAAGAAAATAATTGGAAGGTAGAACTATAAACATTTGATTATTCGACTCTTGTTGAGAGATGAGTGTCTCTGCTTCTCCAGCATAATTTGATTTTGTTTCCTCAGGAAGTTGTTAATGAAATGGAAAAAAAGTGATTTATATTTTATTTCCTTTAATCAAAAATATACTTAATGAGACATCTTACTATCACTCTTCTGTGATCTCAGGGTCCCACACCATCTTTCACCTAAGTGTAATCACGGTCTGATACAAATTGGAAAATAATGTGAATTATATCATTTTGTGTCCAAACTGTGCATGCTCTTATTCTTTTGTCCATTTTTCATTAACTGTGTTTTGGATGGACTGACTCTGATTAGATTCTATCTGACTAGTTTGACTAGTCAAACATGACTAGAATGACTTTTTGTTTTCTTTTCTTTTTCCTTTTCTTTTTTTTCTTTTCTTTTCTTTTGTAAAGACCTGTCTCTTGCAAGAAAACAAGATGGACTACAGTTGGGAGAGTGGCCAGGCTTTCATAAGCTTTTCTTTGAAGAATTCTATGAAATCATCGATATTTATTATTTTTGACTGCATTATGGCTTGAAATCCAGCTTAAGGAATTATTAGTATTATTATTTAAGCTTCATTGGTAGGAATGACTCAGTTGAGTTACTTCAAATTCACTTGAGAATGGTTATTACGTAGCAACTTTAGAAATTGGGACAATAGGAAACTGAACTTCTTTTGCTCTGAAACTTAAACTGTTTGAAAAAAAATCTTTTACTATTAATACTTTTTATTATGAAAAGATAAATGTCCCTGGGATAAGTAGGATAGTCATCTCTCACATCTTATTGAAAATTAGTTTATTAGAAAGAGAACATACCAATTGCCAAGGGAGGAAAGATGCTGAATATGGAGAATTGAGAAATAAGGCAAATTGCTGGCAGTTCTGTTATGTTGATTAACACTGTGCAATATTTCTGTAGCAGGGAGAGATCTTCTGTATTATGTTCTTTGGACATGACCTTTTCCTAAAAATGACTGACTGCCAAATCAGAGATCTGAAAAGTCTGCAAAGAAAAATGCACATAATATCCACAAACATGTGATAATAACAATGTCTTTGAAATATATTGAGGATTACTTCAAAATCGGTTGACTTTCGAGAGCTTTAATCCCTCATTCACTTCCATCCACATCTCCTAATGCTTACTCTGTATGATTCCTGAAATTAAGGATGAATATTTCTCCTGGTTCCCACATTATCTTTCACCTTTCACAATAGTTGTCAGATAACACATGTTTAAGAAATATGCATTAAATGAACTTATTTATTTATACATTTGTTTACTGGTTTTTCATTTATAATATTTATATGTGTTTCCTTTGTATCAGGAAACTCCCTAAACTTTATAAAAATATAAAGTTTATTTTGGTGTCAGAAGCCTCAGTGTTATTTCTTAAGTCAGTTTAAAATAATACTCAAAACAAATACACTACTTTATCACTAATAATTTCATATTATTCTAAAGATACTAGTGAGGGCATACATTTCTCAATAAAATTAATTTTAATCTTTATGTATATGTACCCTAAACAACTTCTGAAAGCATCTTGACTGCAAAGCATTTAAATACTCTAGTTAGATTTACCGAATTATTATGGTGTGTGTCTTTGGACAGTAAATAAATCATATTATATGTGTAATATGCAATGTAATATGATCTATTTACTCTTCACAGTATTTTTTGTTTGTTTGTTTTAAGAAAAACTATTTCTTAGCCCACATACTCATGTTTTATAATTTAGGAACACCAGTTCATGGAAAATTTATATGGAAGTCAATCCAAAGAAATTCTTTATGTTCCAAAATCACTCTGCACTCTGGAAGACACCAACCTTCTGCATCTACTCAAATTCTTTCTTGGAATTATAATTTCTGTAGAAATTTGCATATGCCTTTTTTCTTGGTTCAACTGCAGCAAATTTATAGAGAACTTCAACCTCCAGAGAAAACAAATGCTCCAATAAAGTGAAATCCCAGACTCTTGGCCAGAAAATCCTACATCTGAAGTTTTGTTAAGGCACAGAAGACCGTGTTGTCCTCAGCTCCAAAGTTCTTCCCACCTAATTGAGAAATGGACCTATTGTATAAAATTTTAACTACATTGAAAGCCTTGTGTCTTCTTAAAGAAATGCTCATCATTTCCTGCATAGGTATTTTTAATTTGGAAGATATACATTTGCAATTGCTCAGGACTCCAGATTTTTCAAAGTGAAATGTTATTTTGTAATACATGCAATACAACCTTGGTAGTCAAGCTTTCATTTTTCTATTTTCTGCTTTTGTGATTTTAAGCTGTGGTCTCAAACTTTCTTCTAAGCTCTGTAATACTTTTTATTTCAAAATATTATTTTTTATGTTCTCTAAAGAAGCAATCATTTAGGCATTAGTAATTAATTGTAAGCATTCTTACTGGCTCTGTAAAAGGACTTGTTGGAAGTGCAACTGGGAAATTATGTTGTTTGAATTAAAATCACAGATTTTTTTTATTATAACTATTGCCATAGCAATAGGTGTTTATTTATAGTTACAGCAAATTATTGTTTAAAGACAAGTATATGATATCAATTAAATATCTGCATACATAAATGTTTATAGATGCTTGTGTAATTGAAGAAATGTATGGAATTATATAAATCAAATTAAAACTACCTTCATTAGAAAGGCAGATTAGGAGATAAGGGGAGGGGAGGATGGAAGAAAAATAAACTTACTTTTTTTCAGAAATTCCCAAGTCTTTTGAATCACTAAGAGAACACATCTTCATTTTATAATACCAAATTATAGAATTAAATTCAATGTTACTATTTAAAAGCAGTAGACAGAAGGATAAATAAGGATAAATATTGTCAAATAACTCAGCACTTGGTGCTTAAAACATAATTCCAACCAATTTTTTATTATTATAGTGAGAGACAAATTTTTAACAAAGAGTTAAAGATAATATTCAGCCCAATCACCTCTAAGACTTAGAACATTGGAAGTGAGATATTTTTCTCCATTTATATATTTGTAGGGGATAGATGATGGTATTTAGTAAACTTAAAGATGTAGAAGATTCAAACTGTATACTTTTAAATAACAAAGACCTTTGTTCTTAAACTTTGTGATATACCATTGTATTTAGTTTAAAACAAATTAGTAGTTTATGCTGTATACTTCATTATTCTACTAATGATACTTACATATTTATTCATGAGATATGAGATATTCTATAATTATATGTATTATAATACCATAACATAATTGCTAGGTGGCCCCACAAATTTTTCCACATTCATTTTTATTCTTCCTCAAAAATATAAAAGTTAGAATGTGCTTATAAGAAAATACAACATTTAGTTAACTGTTCTTAAATTAAAACTGTTCCTAAGTTAGGAAGATAAGGTTAAGATTAGGTAGAAAGGAGACATGCAGGAAAACAGTGGCCATGATTTAAAGTCCACTTTCATGTGGATTAAATTCCAGATTTAAATGTTACTTTCATATAACATAATCAAAGGCAGCATTATTAAATCAATTATTAAAACTTACCTACAGACATACTAGTGTAGTACTGTTTGAATTCACAAAGCAAAATTCATAAGCAAGGATGAAAAAAATATATCTCCTTATCCTGGTAATGATCCACATGTCAGTAAATGACTCCCATTCAAAAATGGTTCACACATCCAGTTACCAGCACAAAAGAGGTCTAAAATCACACCTTTAGATTACATCTCTGCACTATAGACTTTACACGAATAAATACACCTAGCTAAGATGGAGCTAGTGTGCTCACCTCCACTGTCCACACTCTACCCTGACTCAGTGTATATTTTTGTTCTCTAATAAATTTGATCTGTGCCTCATTTTGATCCATCCTTAAGTTTCTTTCTGCAACTCCATCAATGATGCTCATGGTTTGAGTCAAGGTCCACCAACCTTTGGGGAAACCTCTTCAGGATACTTGTTCCAAGGACACTTCTAACTAGGAAAACATAGACATTTTTATCCTCAATCTTTATCTGACAAAAAATGAATTTTACAATATTTTTCTCTCTGCATTCATGAAGTCTCTCTTGATTTGTACACTTCTAAATTTTGAGTTCTCATTTTCAAAGTCCTCCAGGCCTCAAGGAGTGTGTGAACACATTTTTTTTTCTTTCAGTTTAACAATATTAAGTTTAAAATAAGACCTTTCACTTTACCATATTTGTTCCATATCATATCAGTCAGCCTTGTCTTTTTAAATGAATGTTCTTCAGTACAAGTCTATATGAAATAATCTAGGGAAGCATTCTACAGTATAATGCAAAATGACTACAAGATGCAGAGCATATGAAGTCTGCAGACTGAGACAGAGAAGTTTGGAAGAGAACCTTCTTGAGAAGGAAGTCCAGGAACACCCTGAAGTTTTTCCTTGATTAAATCTCCACTGAACATATAATGTGCTTTTTTATAGGACTTGAAATTTTTTGAAGATTCCATGATGTGGAAAAGTAACAAAACCTTTGGTTTTCATGTTTTTTAATGTTAAATCATAAAAGATAAAGAAATAGAGTACTTAAATATTGATCAACATACAGTTATGATTCTGATTAAGTGCTTGAAATTAGAAGAGAAATTTGATTTCCATAGTATTTGTCAATACCCACATGTACTAATTATTGAATAACTTTTTGTTAATGCCTAATGGATAAAAGGATATGAGCTAGACACCGAGGTCATAGTTGTACATGAGTAAGAAATTGTTCTCACTTCCATGAACTAATAAACGATCAATTTGGATGTTGAAAAAGTCTGAAACATTACAGAAGACTAGAATTCTCTTTGTTAACTTGATAATTGTGTGAGCATTTACTTTAATTTTTCTAGAAAATGTTCAAGAATAATTATAACACAAGAAAAAACTGATAAAGTTGAGGCCTGGTTTGAAAATGTCCAATGTTAATTAATATGCTTATATATTACATTATATATACTTTAACTCCCTGCAATATATTTAAATTTTTCTTTGATGGGAACAATTTCCCACACATTATAGTTATTTTATGAATTGAAACGAGAAAAAGGTGGAAATGGTAGTTAAGTACATACTTGTAACAAAAGCATGCCTGTTATCCCAGAGACTCTGGAGGCTGAGACAGGAGGATCAGTAATTCAGTCAGCCTCAGCAAAAGCAAGGCACTAAGCAACTCAGTAAGATCCTGTCTCTAAATAAAATACAAAATAGGTCTGGGGATGTGGGTCAGTGGTCAAGTGCCTGAGTTCAATCCCCAGTACCTCTGCAAAAAAAGTAAATAAATTAAAAAAATAAAAAAGTCTTTAGAGAGGAATAAGAAAGCAAAAGTTTCTTTCTTCTTTTTTTATCCTTAAAGGTGGTTCAAAGACAAGCTGAGTTATTGCAGATTAACATGTTCCCAAGAGTCTCAAGTGATGACAGAAAATTCTACCAGTTTTCTGAATTCTGTTACTATTTTCTGTGATTTATTTGTTTTTTCCTTTTAAATTGAAACATAAAAATTGTACATTCTAAGATGATCATATAGTTTTTATACATCATTCTGTTGATGTGGCATATTGTATTTATTGATTTGCCTGTGTTGAATCATCTTTCTATCCTTGGCATGAATTTAACTTGATCACAGGGAATAATCTCTGTAAGGTGCCACTGCATTCAGTTTCTTACAGTATTTTTAAGGATTTTCGCATCTGTTTGTTCAACAGAGACAATATCTTGTAGCGCTCCTTGGTTTTATACTTGTCTAATTATAACATTAGTATAATGTTTTGGTCTTCTAGAAGGAGTTTAGAAAAATTTCCTCCTTATCCAATTTTTTGGAAAAAAATTAAGAAGCATTGGTATCATTTCTTCTTTAATTAAATACTTGATATAATTCAGCAGTGGAGCCATTTGGTGCTAGACTTTACTTTGGGGGCTATTTTGTTTTTCAGCTATTTTACTTTTAAATTTATTTTTAGCTGATATTTGAAAATACAAAAATGCTACATATTGTTGGAACATCATGCTACATTTCTATATGTGTGCATATTGCATATTTAAATCAGTTTAAACAAATGTATCTCCTCCAACATTAATTATTTCTTTAAGGTGAAAATGTTCAAAACTCTTTCTTCTATTTTTTTTTTTTTTTTTGGAATGTATAGTACATAATTGTCATTTGTAGTCACCCTGTCCTGCAATAGCACACCAGAGCTTCATGCTCCCATTCCCATCCCTACTCTTTCTGGTATCTGGAAAGCAACATTTTACTCTGAACTTCTATGACATCAAATTTCTTAGATCCCTCATATGAATGAGATAATATAGTACTTGTCTTTCTGTGCCTGACTTATTTCACTTAACATAGTATTTCCAGTTCCATTCATGTTATCATAAATAGCAGTATTTTGTTCTTTTTGATGGTTGAATAGTATTTCATCATGTACATCTAACATGTTTTATTTTTCTCTTACTGATTGAAGGACACTAGGCCATGCACCTTTCTTAGCTGTTGTGAATAGTGTGGGAATGAAAGTGGGAGTGTAGATCTCTCCGACAAGCCGATTCCATTTCCTTTTTATATGTACTCAGGAGTGGATTTCAGTATCATATGGTACTTTTATTATTCTAAAATTTTGAGGAAACTCCATACTGTTTTTTGTAATGGTCATACTGATTCACATTCCCACCAACAGTGTGCAAGGGTTCCCTTTTCTCCATGTCCTTCCAGGAATTTCAATTTTTTAAAATAATAACCATCCTATTTGAAGTAAGGTGGTTTGCATTTCTCTGATGATTAGTGACATCGAGCATTTTTTCATATATGTTGGCCATTTGGATGTCTTCTTTAAGAAACGTCTATTTAGACCTATTGCCAATTTTCTTTTTTTTTTGTTACTGAAATTTTGGAGTTCCTTTTATATTCTTGATATTAACTATGTGTCAACGTATAGTTTTGCAGACATTGTCTTCCTTTCTATGTATTGTCTCTCTTTTCTGTAAAGAAGTTTTTTAGTTTGATGTAATCCAATTTGTCTACCTTTGTTATTGTTTCCTATGCTTCTGGTATCATGTCCAAAAAATCCTTGCCCATTTCAATGTCCTAAAATCTTTACCTTATGTTTTCTTCCATTAGATTTATAGTTTTGGGTGTTACATTTAAGTCTTTAACTTATTTTGAGTTGATTTTTAACTGATGAAAGATAAAAATCTTTGTTATTGTTCTGCATGTAGATACCTAATTTTTCCAGCAACATGCAGTGAGAAGACTATCTTTTTCCAATGCTTATTCTTAGAAACTTTATTGAAAATCAGTTGACTGTAGATATGTGGTTTAACTTATAGGCCCTCTATTCTGACCCTTTGGTCTATGTGTCAGTTTTTGTGCCAGTATAATGCTGTTTGATTAGTACAACTTTGTAGTAAATTTTGAAGTCAGATAGTGCAATGCCCCTTACATTTGCAGAAGATAGCTTTAACTACTCAGTTGTGTGTGTGTGTGTGTGTGTGTGTGTGTGTGTATTTCCCTGCAAAAGGATAGGATTTTTCCCCATATGAAGACTGTCTTTGATAGTTTGATAAAGGTTGGATTGAATCTGCTTTGGCTAGTTTGAACATTTCAACAGTTTTGACTCCACATTCCATGAACATGAGATATCCTTCCACTTTTTGGTATCTACTTCAATTTATTTAATCAATGTTTCATAGTTTTCACTTAAAAGGTGATTTATCTCTTTGGTTAAATTTATTCCTCTGTTTTTAGTTTGTTTTGTTTTTGTAGCTACTGTAAATGGAATTGCTTTCTAGATTTATTTTTTATATACTTAGCATATAGGAACACTCACACTACTGGATTTTGTGTGTCAATTTGTATTCTGCAAGTTAACTGAATTTGCTTAGTAGTTCAAGGGTCTTTAAGAATATTTTTAAAATGATTTAATATGTTGGGGATTTTTTGTGCATAAGATCTTATTGTCTGTAAACAATGACAATTTGCCTAATTGATCTGGCTGGGATTTCCAGTACTATTTAGTGGTAGAAGTAGGTATCTTGTCTTGCTTCAGATCTTAGAGCAAAAGCTTTAAACTTTTCCCTATTCTGATGATATTAGCTGTGGGTTTGCATATGACTTTTATTGTTGTGGTACACTGCTTTTTATCTATTTTTCTGAAAAATTTTTTCATGAATGTTGAATTTCATAAAATGTGTTTCACTGCATCTATTGAAATGAGCACATAGTGTTTGTCCTTCATTTTGTTAATGTGCTGTTTCACACATGCTAGAATGTTGAGCCATCCTAGCATTCTTGGAATGAATACTACTTGATCATGATAAATCATCTTTTAAGTGTTTTAGATTGGTTTTATAGCATTCTTTTTTTTTCCATTTATATTCATTAATAATATTGGTCTATAATTTTTTTAATTGTATCCTTGTCTGGTTTTGGTATCAGGATAATGCTAGCCTCATAGGATGAATTTGGAAGTATCTCCTACTCTTCAATAATTTTGGAATATTTTGAATAGGATTGGTAACAGTTTTTCTTAAACTGTTTGATAGAATTAATCAGTAAAGCCATAAGGTCCTGGGTTTTCTTTGACAGGAGAATTTTTATTACTAGTTTAATTTCATCACTCATTATTGATCTGCTCATATTTTCTATTTCTTTATGATTCATTCTTCATAGGTTTTATGAATCTGGGAATTCATTCATTTCTTCTAGGTTATATAATTTTGTTGGGTATGTAATTGTTCACAATAGTCTTTTATTATACATATTTTAAGTATCAGTGTAATGTTTCCTTTTATCTTTGGTTTGACTTTTTTCATAGTCTTTGGTTTGAATCTTATATTTGGTTTGAATTTTTTCTTTTTTCGTAGCCTGGTAAATGTTTGTTGATTTTGTTTCTATTCGAAAAACCAACAGTTCCTTCAATAGGTCTTTTAAATTTTTAGTCTGTATTTCATTTATTTATGCTCTCATTTTCTATCATTTCCTTCCTTTTAATTATGTATCTAGTTAATTCTCATTTTATTCTTTCCCTAGGCACAGTGTCAAATCATTTATTTGAGAACTTTCTTCTTTTAGATGTAGTTATTTATAATTATAAACATTCCTCTTAGAAGAGTTGTGAGTCAAAAGCATATAATAGTTACAAATAGTTATATGCAAAAGCATATAATATACAGCATATACTACACAGTTCTGTATAGTTACATGCAAATGTTATATACATACATCATTATATATGCCTATAACTATGCAGTTATGTATATATGATATATAGTTATATATAGTTATATGAAAAAGCATATGATAGTTATGAACACTTCCAACATTAGAGCACCTGAATATATGCAGTAAATATTAGTAATTTAAAGGAGAAATTGATGGTCTGATGATAGTAGAGGATTTCCATTATTATTCACTTATATATTTATGTAAAGGAGAGATAATTCAGGTAGATCACCAACAACAACCAAACTAAACAAACAAAGAAGCACCACCAGAATTAAACTGTACTCAAGACCAAATAAACCTAAAAGACATTTTTACAACATTTCATCCAACAGCTGCAGAATACACATCCTTGCCAGTTATACAAGGAACATTCTGCAGGATGGATTGAGCATAGCACACAAAACAAGTCTTAACAAAATTAAGAATATTGGAATCATATCAAGTATCTTTTCTGATCACAATTGAATAAAACTAGAAATCAAAGATTGGATGAATTTCAGAAATTACAAATACATGGAAGTTAAAATTCTGGACACCTGGTGGGTTAATGAAGAAATTTAAAAATTGCATTTTAAAAATTCTTGAATTGAATGAAATGGTACAAAATCTATGAAATTCTATATATTTTTAGGGAGGGAAAGAGTGACAAAATTAGAAATAGTTTATGTATGGCCCTTAAGGGCTCAAAATGATATTATTTTAAAATTTGTAAATTTTTTTTCTAGATACCTAGTGATATACAATTTCAAGAAAGAATTTTTTAAAAGATGCAAACATACATGCAGATATGTTTATTACATTTAAAAAATCAAGACAACACTAATGGGTAAAAGCATAACCTGGAGGACTTAATGGGTAAAAGCATAACATATGGAGAACTTTAAAGTGAAGAATAAAGTTAATGCTCAGAAAGAATTTTAACAAATTATATTAAAGTATTTTGAAAACCAAAAATACAATAAGTATTTGGGGCTGGGATGTAGTTTAGTAGTAAAGTGCTTGCCTATCATGCAAAAAGTTCTGGGTTCAATTCCCAATACTGCAAAAAAGCAAAAACAAATAGAAAAACAACAACAAAAAAATAGGTGTTTTATTTACTCCATAATTCATTAAAGGAATGGGAAAAATTGTAACTCTACCATCATGAGAAACTAGGAAAAAAACAAAAAAACAAAAACCCAGAACCTCTCAGAAGAAACCATCAAGTAATCAAGAGAGAAATGTACTGCTTTGTCTGTTTACTAAGTCTGTGTTTCTTACATATTGACCACTGAAATCTGAGCAGGACCCGGGAGAACCAATTATTCAGTTACACTAACACATATATAGTACACATGAACAGTCTTAAATGGAAACCAAAACTAGGCAAACTACAACGAAACAATGTAGACAAGGATATCACTAATACAGGGAAGTCTTAATGCAGCACCCAGAATATATTTACTTATATATTCAAATACTTATTGAGTAGGTACTATGTAACAGGCATTTTAAATATACTACTATTATAAAAATATTTAAGTTTAGTCCATGCTTGTGGAAGTTACCTGCTGAATAAAGCTTTTTAACAGAAAACTCAGTATTTTCCTTGTCTGACCTTATCTGTTTCAGCCTAGTTAAATTTTTAGAAATTCTAACCTGTTAGAATAGGTTGGGGACCTTTTGGTCCATTAGTTTAGCTCCTATTTTGTGTGTCCATATGTATGAGTGCACATGTATTTCTAAACAGGGTCCAACATCCTTTTGGGGAAAGAGGATAAAGAGAAATATAAATATAACTTCTCTGAGTCCTTGAAGTTCAGACTTTCAAATTCTTTTTCAATTCTGGAAATATTAACTATTCTATGCCTTAATAGAGTTTTGTAGATATCTTTATTATGCAATTTCCACATATTTTTCTTCTCAGCTAAACTTTTAATACCTTCCTTATGCAACCTATTAAATGGATGAATTTCAACTTCAAAGTTATGGCACTGGTAAGAGCATATTGTATTAGTTATGTTTGAATTATAACACGTATTTGTTGAGTAAGTAAAACAATGACCCACTAGTTCAGTATCCCACTGGCAGAAACATTTGAAACCCACATAACCACAATTGAGCAGGGAGAGAGCCAGCATTTTTAGAATAAAACAGTGAATATACTAACCATCTTATAAGAATGGATATTGTTGGCTAATAGTGTACATGTTTATGACATACACCTTGTTTTAGCTTTTGTATTGCTGTGACCAAGAGACCTGACTAGAACTTAAAGGAGGAAGTTTATTTTGGCTCACAGTTTTAGAAGGTCAGTCCATGGTCAGATGACTCCACAGCTCTGGGACCAAGGAGGTGGAATATCACAGCAGAAGGGTGTGTTGGAGTTAAAAACAGTTCAGGAACTGGCAGTCATGAAGCAAAGAGAAGTCTGTTTACTAGGAACAAAATGTAAACCCCACAAGTACAGTAACCTACTTCCTCCAGCCACATCCTACCTGTTGACATTTACTACCCAGTCAACCCAGATTGTAGACTAATCATAATCCACTCATAATCTAATCATTTTACCTCTGAACATGTGGGGTACCTCATATTAAGTCATAACACACTTCTTTATTGAACACTTCAGTAGTGAATAATACTGTTTCCAAGAACCCAAGCTAAGGCATCCAGATGTTTTATTCTGTTAATAAGTAAAAACATCAGTGAAACATATATTGTTGAGATTGGAAAAATGAAAAAACAATTTCCTGAATACCTTTTGAATTTCAAAATATAAAGGAACCAGAGTTCCCTGGCCATTAACAATGTCAAATTATTGTTTGTGCAAGGTATTTTTAAAAGCAGCTTTGTTCCATAGTAATTATATTTTAGGTAATATTACATGCCTCTATGTATGTATTTTTAGGAGATTCAGGAGAATTAAGATATTCTTACAATAAGAATTAAACCTAAACACCTACTCACACCTCAGGAGACTTTTCAATAGAGGTCCCTTTCTACTTCTCTGATGTTATTTCCAGCTAAGATTCCCTGTCTTCATTGTGTTTTAGCTGTACTAATCAAGGTACTTTGTTCTACTCCTCATCCAGATGAGGTCATTCTTACTCTGTTAAAATTACACAGGTTCCTTTTGCCTAGAGCAATCCCCAGATCTTCACACAACCCAGTCACCTTATTAGTCAGCTCTCGGTTCAAATATTATTTCCTAAAGAACCTGACCTTAACTTTATCAAAGGTAACATTCCCTTCAATCCTCCCTATATGCTTACCTCCTCTGATATATCTTTCATAAAATTTGTCACTCTCTTAAAATGATCTTACTTATGCATCTGCTTAAATACTTCTCTCTTTCTTCCAAGAAGACAGGGAGTTTGTTTTCATTGTTTCTAGATCTATCTTTAACATATGTTACAATTCCTGACACAATACATATAAAACTAATTGCTGAAAAAAATGAATAATTGTAGTGACTAAATGACTGCATTTGCTTTCTAGAGTGCATGTATCCTTGTAAGGCAGAACATTCGTTTGAACTTTGTAGATTTGTGCTCCACATAACTTTCTTCATAGCCTGCAGTCTCCTAATTGTGATACATATTAACCTGGAAATCAGTGAACTGATGCCTTGGATATAAAAATTAATGCCTCACCACCCCCACATTATAGATCACTATGTCTCAGAGTAATACAAATTAAGACATTTTTATCTGAGATAGTGTTAGAAAAGCTGAATAACATATGACTTAATAAATATGATAGGAATGAGAATATATCTCCATCTAACACTGACTCAGTTGGATAAGCTTTCTAAAGATTTGTAAATGAAGTTTCTCTGATTATGTCCTAGTTTCATGACAGTGGTCCTTCCTAAATAAGAAAAACTTCTATATGGAGAGAAAATTACAGGATAAACAGGATCTGTTGCTAAGACCCTCTGCTACTTCTTTTTGTAGGGTTTTATGACCTTCAGTTTTTAATAATATGGGAAAAAATCTGGGCTTTTATCTAGAGGAACACAACTACAGGAGACATATCTATACATGATTTACTGGATTGGCTTACAGGATTAGAAACTGGATAGTCCCACAATGGTTGACTACAGACTAGAGAGCCGGAGGAAACTGTAGCTACTCTATCAAGAAGTTGGAACTTCAGAAGAAGAACGACCATTGATATGGTCCTAGTCCAGGATCGAAGGCCTAAAAACTTCCTGGGAACCCTCTGGTCAGAGTCCTATAGGAAGAATAAGGAGCTGAGTTTGATGTCCTCCCTTACAGGACATCAAAGTACACGCTCAAGAATTGAGCTTGCGTCTCTATTAGCTTCCTCATTCTTCCACCTTTCTATTCCATCAAGGTCCTCAACCTGTTGGACTGTGCTGCTTATATTTAGGGTGCCCCCTCAGTTTTCTGTCCCACATACCACTCATGCCTGAAAACACCCTCATCAACCCATTCAGAAGCCTTTTAACTTTAGTGTTTTTTTGGGTGTGAGGGTACTGGGGATTGAATTCAGGGGTGCTAGATCACTGAGCCATCCCCAACCCTATTTTTGTATTTTATTTAGAGACAGGGTCTCACTGACTTGCTTAACACCTCACTTTTACTGAGGCTGGCTTCAAACTGGTGATCCTCCTGCCTCAGCCTCTTGAGCTGCTGGGATTATAGGCCTGCACCACCTGGCCTGGCTAATTTTAGGCATCTCTTAATTCAATCAAGTTGACAATTCAGATTGACCATCATAGAAATCACATATGTACATACTACTATTAGTGCTCTCTCTTTCTCCACAGCCCCCCCCACAACACACACACCACACAAAGGAGTACCAACATCAGATGGCTCGTTTCAAAGATCAGGGACTATTGGTTAAATAGCTTATAAAGTGAGTCTTATAATAATCCTGGCGCATCTATGAATCTATACTCAAAATACCTCCCCAATGTATTAAAGGCATGTTTACTAATTATGTGAGGAACTGTACCAGAATGTTTTTATACTTTAATTTAATTAGGACATAACAAGGGAAGAGCATCATCATTTGACAAAGAAGTAAACAGAAAGATTATTTAACTAGTTTAATACTATACCTGTTTCCTAGAAAAACTATGATCTTCCTTATACAAGGAGATTCTCTTCCTATGAGAGGGTTTTATTTTTCATTTAAAAATAGTGCTAACTCAAGATTAACTTGAACCTGAAAATTTCAAGATATATTGTTTGTCTTATATTCTGATTCATAAAGGAATATATATTACTTTCTTTTTTGTTATATGTAGCTGTGTGATCAACGAAGTATTATAATTATCACTGGGAAAGAGAAGATTTCTCTTTCAATTTTTAGCACAGTCAAGTTCCATAGTCCCATGTTATGTTGGCAAAAGATACACTTATCTCAAATAGTGCTAATATTGGAAGGTGGAACCCCTACCAGTCTAAATATCTGTACTATTCCATACAGATTTCACTTGGAGAATGTGACAAAGCCTGCAGAAAATTTTGAGTGAGCATTACATCTTGGTTGTATGAAGTAAGTAAGAATTTATGGTCATTTGTGAAACATATCCTAACTTATCCTGACTAATCCCTTGCCTATTCCAAATATAATATGGAACTTACAACTTCCTATATTTTATAATTAATGCTCATTCACTCAATAAGTAAAAATTTTTAAAAATGCTTTTAACCTTTTATTTTGAACTAATTTGATATACATAAAAATTAATATAGGTATTTTCTATATAGTCCTTTCAAATTTTCACTCATATTAACATCTTACAAGATCGTGGTACAATTATAAGAAACAGAATGTTGACATTGGTGCAATGCTATTAATTAAACATTAGACTTGATTCAAATTTCATCAAATTGTTTCTCTAGTATCTCTTTTAGGTGGTTGTTGTTCTTTTTAGATATACATGACAGTAGAGTGTATTTTGACCTATCACTCTTACATGGAGTATAACTTACTCTAGTTAGGATCCCATTCTTGTTGTTGTACAGGATGTGGAGTTTCTCTGGGGGTGTATAAATATATGAACATAGGAAATTTACATCTGACTCATTCTACAGTCTTTCCTATTCCTATCCACCCTCCCTTCTACTAGTGTCTCTTTACTCTTAGGATTCCAAACTCCATAATGCATTTAGTTATTATTTCTTTATTTCTTTTTAGTACCCTGAAATCTGTAACAATTCACCTATCTTTACATTTCTTTTGTTCATTTTTATAACCTTGATTCTATTGAAGAATATTTTTCAGTCACTGTGTAGGATTCCCTCAGTGTGGGTTTGTGTTGTGTTTTCTTATGGTTAGAATCAGGTTATAAATTTTTGACATGAATAACACAGAAATGACATTGTGTCCTTCTCAATGTTTCATATTATAAGTTTTGATGCTAATTTGTCTTATTATTGGTGATGTTTTGACATTAATCTTTTGGATAAAATGATTGCTGCCAGGTTTTTCCACTGCAAAGTTGCTCTTTTCCCCTTTGTAATTAATAATTATTAGGTGGGGAGAGACTTTCACAATATGTAAATCTTCTTTCTTCTCAAACTTTTTCCCATTAAATTTAGCATCCATCAGTAGGTCTTGTTTGCAGCAATTATTACTATGATATTTGCCAAAGGATGATTTTTGATTCCATTTTAAACAATACATTTAATTGAAATTTTAGTACATTAAAGAGTCCTCCTTTATCCATTTACTTAATTATATTTTATCTATATTAGTATGAATTCATGAGTATTTTATAACTATTGATTATAATTCAATATAAGTAGTTTAGTCAATTTTTTCCAGCTTGTCCATTAGATTTTCTCCCGGATTATTTTCATAATGCTTTAACTTTTTTGTCATCTTACTATGCCACTTCTGACATTATAAGAACATCCAGGGTCATCTCTTAAAATCAGTCAGTAGACAACGATCTCTCCCAAAATCCTTCTTCCTTTTATTGAAGAATGTTGTTTAGAAATTAAAATTTAGTCACTAGGTTTATCCTACTGGGATATCATAGCTTTTAGTTCCTGAAAATGAACAGAGATAAGAAGTTTATGCATGTTTAATAACCCACATCTATAATCTACATGCCTGTTTCTATTTATTGAACAGTACATGAATGAAAACTGCTAGCTATTAAAGCTATCACAAATGCAGGAAACTTTAGCCTATATATATATGTACTCAGTTACTATTGAACATGAAAAATCATGTCCATCTTTATGAAGATTTATTGATTTATGAATTTTTTTCAAAGCTCATAACAAGTTTACATTTTCAGCATGAAATATAAAACATAAATAATACATGATCTCTGTTTTCAAAGTTTTTACAATTAATGAGAAATAAACAGAGTTTTGCTTAAATATAGCTCTATCGAAGCCAAATTTTAACAAGTGGAAAGTCATGCAGGTGAGTAATCACATGACAGCTATTATACAAACCAAGAAATTCTATCATAGCAGAGAGCTAGAAATGGAGTAGAGAGTAGTAATAATAATATCATTTAAAGAGTACTTAGTATATATCGGGCCTTGTGCTAAGTGCTTTAAACATATTTACTCATTTAGTACTCAACAACTTACTAGATGCCATTGTTATCTCCTTCTTATAAATCGGGAAACTTAGATGCAGAGAAATTAACCTACCAAAGTCAAACAACTATTAATTGGCAGAGTAGAAATATTAACTAAGTTTAATCCAGAGTTTCAGCTTTATTATTACTATGATATTTGCTTTCAATCATGACAAAGGAATGAGCTGAGCATGGGACTGACCTGTCTCAGAAAAGAAGAGGAAATACAAAGTAGGTTATTTTTCTTTTCTTCACTTATCATGGGCATTCATCAATAAATAACAAGGAACTTTCAAGCATCAGGGTAAACACAAGTGAATTCTAAGCCTCAACCATCAGTTGAGATCTGGGTTGAAATCCTTACTGTATGTGTTATGATTTGTTAACTGTACATGGCAGTCACACATTTAAATACCAAATCCTTAAGTGCTACATTTGATCTTAACCAACATACTGTCTTTGTCAAGGCTAAACTTCTGATGATAAGGAAGAAGGGTATTTGCAAGATATTCCACATAATAGTTCATAAGTGAGTGATTCATCCCCAAAAGTAGTTACCCTGAATTTTAATGGTTTGCAAGTTTAAAGCGTGAAGTATGTCATCATGTAGTTGTACTTTAAAATATGAACTCTAAACTATTTATTGAATCTGAGTATAGTACCACAATTTTTATTGAAAGCATGAAATGCAAAACACTAAATATCACCTATTTTGCTAAGTTGATATTAATAAATAATTGTTGCATTAGAGTGTGTATGAAATAATGTTATCCTGAGTGCTCTTAAAGAGAAAATAATTATAAAATCACAGTGATATTTTGAACATGTATGCAAATCTTGGTTTAGAGGTATGTGCAAATAAATAAGCGTTTATGTTGATAGCAAATAAATTCATATCCATATACTTTTTTGAGTACCATATGAAACTGATGTTATCTCATTTTCTTACTTTCAAACAACTATTTATATGTTTAACATGAGTTATGAAATCACATTGATAATCTGTATAAAACAATGAAAAATGATGAGAATACAAAAACAATTTCTAGAGAAAAGATAAAATTGATGAAGTGCATTTGACACTCTCTCTCATTATTACTAATAGTATTATTATATTCTCAAATGTAATCCTGGTTAAAATATTATATGTAGAAGTACTTGAGAAGTATTAATGTTTCCCTCCATTTTTATAACTGCAGCAAAACATTTTTAATTGCCTAATTTTCTTTCGCAAGTTATTCACTAGACTATAAATCTAAACCACATATTTAAAGTCATTTATATTATATAGTCATAATGCAACACAGTATTTTTTAACAGAGAGAAAAATAGTTTAAAAGCATTGAATTATAATTTTGAATTATAGTTAAAATGATATCTCTCCTAAAACATGTATTTTTCTATTGCTATAATATCTGTTTATCAGCAATTTTAAGAATCAATTAAGTAGTAGCAATATAAGCAGTAATAAAATAAAGTTATATTGCTTGATCATGACTATGATTTTCATAACACAAAAAAATAATCAGTGCTAACTTTAATGTGCTATTTTTCATCACCACAGTTGCAAAGGAGACAATTAAAGCAAGGAAATCTATGTAAATTTCAGCTAAAATGAAGAGTCTTTACTAATTACCAAGTATGTGTGAAAACAGGAAAAAAAGGACAGTTTAGGTTCCTAGCATCAGTGACTCCAGTTAGTATGGTGGTAAATACTTTTACAAGTATCAGAGTTCTATAACAATGTGGATATTTAAAATATATAAAAAACTTATGATTATTTTATTCCAATCTGAAATAAATTTCTAAAAGAACATTATAAACAAATTTTCCCATTTGGCATCTGTCCTTGCAGAGAAAATATCATGGAGCAAAAATCATGAATTCTACTTCAGTTGATCAATTATGTTTGTGCCAGAGCTTTACAATGAAATGGTAAAGCTGACCTGAACAAAATATCAAGATTCAGGTCTAAATTATTTTGTAAAGTAGCTGATAATCAACTCAATTTCTCAACTGGCATTTCTTAGTTTGAATGAGTTTTGTTCTCCATTTGTGTTATATAAGACGATTGCTCATACTTAACATTTGGGATATTTACATTTCCTGTCCACTGTAAGGAACTAGAAGTATCTCTTCATGCTGAATTCTTTAAGCATTTATCACTTTAGTATCGAAGGGTTTAATTCTTTAGAGAGAATATATTTACTAAATTTCAAACCTGGTCCAGTAAATCATTCAAACCTCAGTGAAACCAATGACAATTATATTCTAGCAAGTTAAACTTCTAGATAAGTGAAATAAGCCCACTAATAGTAGATGTGTAGTATTCAAGTCACATGTCCATATCATCTAGCTTTTCTATATTTGAACTAGAAAAAAAAAAAAAAAACAAGCTTTCTTTCACAGATGCAAGGAGATTGTTGTGGTGCCTGCTTATTTTATCTCTTCTATCTGTGGTTATTGACTAGTTTTTCTCCACAGGTTTTTTTTCTAACATTTAACCTTAGTTTGACTCTTTTTCTTAGGCAAATCAGGAGCAAAGTTCCATCTCATAAGCCAACCATTGGTCTTGCCAAAGTATGCCTTTTTCATTCCATATTTAACATTTAACCAGAAATATCAAATACTTATGCATGAAAGGTACCACTTAACTACTAAAAAAAAAGGGTCCTGTTTACAAAGAGCCCATATGATATTAAGTATTGGAAAAATAAATAAAGAAGTAAATATCATATTATGGCAAATGTTTAAAATTAAATAACCTAAATATACAGGACTTTCAAATTAGTTTGATATTTTATAATATATTTTTGTTACTTAATATTATATATTTTAACAATATATACATTAAAAAATGTAGCTGTTAAGCTATCATTTTTGTTGCTATTACTTGAAGTTGTTCCAAGAAATCTTATCAAATAAAACCCCAAAACTAAAACAAACCTAAAGCATGTAGCGGTTATTTGCTCAGTGGTATCACTGTAAAGTGCTTGCTCCCTGTTCTTTCAATAAGCAGAACTCATTCTCAGACTTATTTGTGTGGTGCAGAACCAACCAAGTTAATCTACATAAATTTTTCTCTCAAAAATTCAGTTTTGATAGAGGCAACTAGGAAAATTTTTTTTAAATATGAAAATTTTATAAGAATTATCATATGATAATAACATATAATGTTATCTACTCATCTCTAATTTTTACTCTGATTTATTTTTACGTGTTTGTGTCACTAATAAAGCAAAATGTTTTTCAACTTAAATATACAAATATTCCAACTTGCCTGTAATAATTAAAAGTAAACACATAAAATGTCAGTTTGGGAACTTACTTCAGTACAGATCACCTCACCAGGAAATATAACAAAAATGTACACGTCCCTCAGTTGTAGAGTCTTGCCTGAATGATCAATGTGATCTCAACTCACAATTTTAATGTATTATATGACACTCCATTCAAAATGTTCTCTAATGCCCTTATTTTGAGATATTTATTGCATTACTGGTGACACATAAAGATACTCCTCTTTGGGTACACCTACTAGGTTAACTAAGAATGTGTAACATACTACCTAAAGCATAGAAAAGGCAAACACTGAACTTACTGAATGCCAGTAAGTATCAAGTCTCAAAGTATGTAAAGTTTAGAATCTGGGAGTGTAAGAAATTAGATGGTTAATTGGAAGTTGTGTCCTCTAGGGAAAAGGAAGGGTTGTCAGTGTCACTTCAGACTTTTGCCCAAGTTCCATCCACCCTGCCACTGGCTGATGGCCTTGATGTCTGTCATCTGGTTTTGATCTCTCCCCCATTAGTGTACAGAGCAGATGAAAATCAGGCAACGTTCCATCTGGAACTTGTTGGGTCAGTTTATTCTATGTGGAGACAGAATGGTAAAGAGTTGGCAATAATATTGACACAATACGTGGAGTTTTACATCTTTGATTGGATTTCAGCCATCACAGCAACAACCTGCACCACTGTGTTATAAATTTTGGATGCAGCTACTTAACAGAAGGCTAACTGAGATTATGAAGAGACAACTGTTTGGCTCATTATAAAGTCAGATGTGTTCTTTGGCATTTGAGTGGACAGCAGAGACTTTGACATTAACACATGGTTCATTAGGAATGAATTTGAGTTTGGCCTTTTGCTGCACTTAAAACAAAATATCTAATATAGAAAAGCAACTCCTTGAAAATGCCAATACAACCTCTTAAACATACACAGCTGTGATTTAAAATGAAGGCATCACACCTCTAGGCATTTGCCATCAAGAGCATAGTGCGTGTCTTAAAATTGTGAAGAAAACAATGAAACAGCACAAGATCATCTTCCTTTTATCTTTCTTGTTCCTAGTGACAAATACACTGCCTTTTCCTGTTCCTCCTAACTGAATGTCATGTTGTAGAACAGACAGTCTTGTAGTATCATGATAGGGTCATGTTTACAGTGTTGCATGGTAGGGTAGTTAATGATCAGTTACCATTTTTATGATAAACTTGATTTTACAACTTAACTCATTCAATTTTCACCACACTGAAAGTTGAAACATAAAACAGATTACTACCTTGGATCTACAAAACAAAATACTCTTTGATGTCAAGGCAGCTTAGTGATGTGTATTAACAGTGGTATGTACTTAAACTATTGGCACAGTTGCTTATTTATCTTACAGCCATGATCAGCTTTGCATTTCTTCTAACCTGCATCATTTTTGTTGCTTCAAATGCTTTAAGCTTTCTACACTAAAACAGATTGCTTCACTCAATTTGAATATAATTTTTATTTAATTTTGAACAAGCCTATGTTATAATCTATTTCACTTTGTGAGAATGTAAAATTATAAGCAAATAATGTTGCTTTAATAATTTATGCATATCAAAAACAAGCATCAAATCAACTGAGAGAAGTGTGTCTGCTAGTCCTGTCAGCTATGATGAAAATTACAAATTCCTTATACTTTGAGCTATGTTTCTCGAAGCAAATACAATGCCCAAGGAAAGAGCACATCTGTCAAATATTTCATGGACAACATGACATGAATAAAAGCTTCAGAACGTGAGTAATGCTGAAATGCACAAAACAGGTTCATATCGTTTTAAACTTTGAAAATTTTAAAAGATAAGAAGGTACTACCAAGAATCCATAAAACAAACAAAATAATAGATAAAATGAATTTCCATGAGCAAAATTTAGTTCAAGACTCAATTAGCATCCATAACTCCTTCTGGTGCTGCTCCTTTCTTGTAGGGACTCCAGCACGGTATGTGACACACTGCAAATGATGGAACATTCCCTCAGAGGCTTGTGGACTAACAGCAGGGTAGAACTTTCCCAGCAGGCCTCTCTTAGGTTGCACCAAAATATAAAGAGGAGTCTCTGCTTTTCTTTATTTTTATGTGCCTTTTTGATCCCTCATCTGTGGAAGATACTTCAGTGAACATTGACTAACGTGTTGAATTACTTTCTAAGTTCTCAAAAACAAGATAAATATGTGAATGAGCTTGCAAAAATAGATCCTAGAATAAGAAATGAAGTAGCTACATAGTGAATATCATCCAGAAGGAATCAGAACATATGTTTTCTAGACATGACCAGAAACTAACTACTTAAAACTAAGTCTCAGTTTTTACTAATCAAAATGGAGAGAACCACTTTTGCCTTTCCAAACTGCAAGCTAATAAAGGACAAAATAGAAAACATAGTAAGACTTTCAGGAATTTTAATATGGGAGGTTAGGAAAGATAGTATGCATATAATAAAAGAGGTTCCAATAAAAGTGGAATAAATCTGACATAACTTTTCTATGTACATATATGCATACACAACAGTGAATCTCACCATTGTGTACTTCCACAAGACTGGGGTTCTAATTAGAATAAGATATATTCCATTCTTGTGTAATTATATCAAAATGGACTGTACTATCATGTATAACTAAAAAAAACCTATAGAAAAAGAAAAAAAAAAGAAAAACAAACAGGCTTGAAAATAAAAATCTTGAAAGAGATTTACAAAATTTACTGAAAGTCCAAATTCCCAGTAGAAAGTACACCTCTTGAGTAAATGAATTTAGTTCTGTTGAGTAAGGAAATACATTCTCACTAAGTATGTGGAAATTTTTCATTTCCCTGTTGTTTGTTACTTTAAAGTATCATTCTCATCCCAGAATTCAGACAAGCCTGCGTTTTCTGAGCTAGAATTCCAGTGCCCCTGATGTCAGACACGTGCCAAGTATTTGGAAGTATCAGAAGAATTAGTCACTTTGTGTTATTCTGAATTCTCCTGACCAACTTGGAACATTCCATACTAAATAAATGAGTTCTATAAACAAAGGAAGAATTCTCATTTAACACCTTTTGCACAAATGACTATTTGCATTTTGTTTGTTGTACATAAAGGGTATAGAGAAAAAAATCACCTTGAAAATTTGCCTGACCCAGTTATTTTAAATAGATTTGCTTGGCTTTGGAAGCCATAGAACCAGTTTGACAATAAGAACTAGAGAGGGAGAGGATGTACAAGTGAAAATCTGAAAATGTATGAAAATCTGAAAATGATGACCTATGAACTGGTTAAAGATTTATAAACTTCCATAGACATGGATAAGGATATTTATTTTTGAAAAGTAGTCTATTCTGTTACTACCTGGTAAATATTCATTCAATTTCTAGTATTAAAACAGAAAGAAGACAATGTAAAATGTCTCATTTGTAGCAATTCTGGCAATTAAATAAACAAGGTTTTGCAGAACCACTATTAAAATTTATATTTCTCAAACTATCAGCAATGCAAAGAAAGAGCCTACAGAGTGGGAGAAAATCTTTGCCAATCATACTTCAGATAGAGTGCTAATCTCCAGAATCTATAAAGAACTCAAAAAACTCTACACCAAGAATGTAAATAATCCAATCGACAAATGGGCTAACGAAATGAATAGACACTTCACAGAAGAAGATATACAAGCAATCAACAAACATATGGAAAAATGTTCAACATCTCTAGTAATAAGAGAAATGCAAATCAAAACCACCCTAAGATTCCATCTCACCCCAATTAGAATGGCAATTATCAAGAATACAACCAACAACAGGTGTTGGCGAGGATGTGGGGAGAAAGGTACACTCTTACATTGCTGGTGGGGCTGCAAATTAGTGCAGCCACTCTGGAAAGCAGTGTGGAGATTCCTTAGAAAACTTAGAATGGAAACACCATTTGACCCAGCTATCCCACTCCTTGGCCTATACCCAAAGGACTTAAAATCAGCATATTACAGAGATACAGCCACATCAATGTTCATAGCTGCTCAGTTCACAATAGCCAGATTGTGGAACCAACCTAAATGTCCTTCAATTGATGAATGGATAAAGAAAATGTGGTATATATATATACAATGGAATATTACTCAGCCATAAAGAACGATAAAATTATGGCATTTGCAGGCAAATGGATGAAACTGGAGAATATCATGCTAAGTGAGATAAGCCAATCTCAAAAAACCAAAGGAAGAATGATATCGCTAATAAGTGGATGATGACACAAAATGGGGGGTGGGAAGGGTTAGTGTTGGGGTTGGAGTTGGGTTTAGGGAGGGGGGCAGGAATGGAGGAAGGAAGGACTGTATAGATGGAGGGGAAGGGTGGGAGGTGAGGGGGGGAAGGGGAAAAAATGGCAGAATGAATCAAACAACATTACCCTATGTAGATTTATGATTACACAAATGGTATGCCTTTACGCCATGTACAGACAGAGAAACAACATGTATCCCATTTGTTTACAATTTTATAATAAAAAAAATTTATATTTCTCTCAAATATAATAAATAACTAACTTAATTTTAAAAGCTTCATATTAATGATAATGGAGACTCTTCTCCCCTCACCCACACCTTTTTTATTGCTTTTAAATTCCTCTAATTGCCATTCACTTAAAAACTAAAAGATTACTCTGTATTTTTTGTATATAAAGGATATTCAACCAATGTGGCACTAAGAAAAGTAGAACAAAGTGGCCTTATTTTATTCTTGAACAAAGCAGGCAATCCACATTTCTCATAAATTGTCTATATTTTCTGTGGGGCAGTCCCTGAAAACCCACTGCAGCAAGTGAGCACATATCTACATGCCTGTCTACATGAATTGAGACGCTTGGAAAACAATTCCAAGTTCACTGTACTGCTTACCTAACTCTTTCCTTGATCTTTTACAGTTACCAAAATACTCATAAACATATCAGGAAAAAAAAAAAAAAAACCCTGTTTATTCCATAGTTCCTCAAGGTGTGTAAGAGAGCTAAGTCACTCTAAAAGTGATCTGGGATTGTGTGCACAAGTGAATCTGGAGATAAATATAGACTTTCAAAACAATTATTGTTATGCAGCAGTTTATTGTAGTTAAGTTCGCCTCTGTATGCATTTCCTTATTCATCACCAGTTCTACCCATCCATACCCAGTGTCTGAGATTAAGAGGACACCAAGAGAGACTTGAAAGATAATTCTTCAGAGTTGTGCACCAGGTGTATGATTGTATCTCAAAATTAAAAGAAGGGATTGATTCTCAGCACACATGATATGCTTTGTTTTAAACTCTGCAGTCCTGTTTCTTCTAGGCTACTGTATTCATCTTTATTTGTGAAGCTTTCATTTAGGGTATGTGCTAGAAGAAATTGTGCTCAGTTTTATACTTTCATATGCATTTGCCCCATTCTTTTTGCTTGTTCTTGGCAGTGCTTTCCACTCTTTGGAATTAAATTTGAGTTGAATCTTCATCCCCATCATTCCTCTAACAAGGGACACTTTAAAAAGTCTTTGGTTACTGGTGAAACTGTAAGCACTGACCTCTGAACGTCCTAAAGTAAAAAGCTCTCATCCATTGCCAGAAAAAGTCTCTCAGGGATATCTCTCCCTGTATTTGGCTGGATTTCTGAGCCTGAGCATTTCTGTACACCACAGAGTAGGTTATCCCTCCTGGTATAATCATCCTATCAAACAGTCATTTATCCTGAACAATGCTGTGCTGCTGCCTACATTTAGTCTCATAGTGAGAATGAAGTCATTTCTCATGAAATCCCTTAATAGATATCTCCACAACTCATTATTTTTTATTGTAAATAAGGTGCTAGGCAGTAATAAAACATGATAAAATGTAAAATGCATTAGTGCTTTTTGTTAAATCTCAAGATGGTATTGTACCTTAAACCATATTTTTAGAAAATGTTTCTTACATTTAAACAGATAGAACTTGAAATTTTTTTATTTAACAATTCCACTTTCATAGGTATTTAAAACAAATGACAAAGTATAAGGGAAATGGGGATTTTTAAGCATTAGGCATACTGCTTGCATTCACAATGTACTACCAAAAGGTGGTACAAAGAAAAAAATTATTTCACTACTAAGAAAGTTCCAGTTCAAGTGAAGGATCAAAACAGATATTTGAACAAAATATTGGAAAAATACATCTACAAGACAAAACTCATCAAGTGTAAAGAAAAAGATGCTTGTCTCAATTGGACATAAGTACAGGTTGGAATAAATTCAAACTCTTAATTTCAAAATCTTTGTTGGTAGTATGTGAGGGTCAACCTCTATCATATAGCAAAACAAATGAGCTCATGCACCAATTTTTATATATAAATAGTCTGAGGTATTTGAAAAGTATATTTATCCTTTGATGTGATTTGGTAAAAAAATGTAGATTAAGTAAATGTTTTATTGAGCTTTTTACAAGCTTTTCCTTCTCATGTCTCTATCCCATTCTCCAGAACAGCACTTTTCATGGATTCTCTAAGAATCTTTCCTCTCTATTCATATAGAGGAAAACCAATGAACACATTCAGCTAAGATTTAGATACTGCAATATTTTAATCCTCATGTCACATCCTTATTTTAAAATTTTGGACATGTTCTGCCATTTCTTCCTGGCATATATGCCCCCCTGCCCCTGCATGTAAGTGTATAAATGTGACTTATGATTATTCAAATAGGCTAGGGGAGTGGCATATCTACCTTTCAAACATGAATCATAAAGTCATTTATCTCTTCTGTGCTCTTTTTTCTTTCTTGCAGAATGGCCTAGAAATGCCCATACTGACACTGGAGGCCACACGTTAACAAAGTCTTCTCCATATGTCTACATTTCTAAATGACCAGGTAGAGGAGAACCTTTTCTACTGACCTGAAACATCTTTGCACTGTTACACAACACATCACAGAATTCTATTCCATTTGATTCATTGTTCACTTTCTGGTCTATGTGTTTTAGCAATGTCAGTACCAAATACTGTTAAAGATCCCACACATATGGCACACCATCAGAGACCCACGCTCGTAGGTGGGAGAGGAAAGTTTGCTTAACAATACAATCTAGGTATCTTTCCACACAGGTTCAAAACAGTTATTTCATTGTTTTAAAAGTTGTATATTTTTGCCACATTTTAATTCACTAATTTCCCACTGACAGGACATTAAATTTCATTCCATTACAGATATGAATCTATTCAGTGCTTACTAAAAGACCATTTTGCCATAATTGTTCATCCTTGATCTAATTTATATTTTATCAGTTGGCTGGATTTGATGCTTTCCACTTTTTAAAATCTGCTTAGAGTCTACCTTTTGCAAGTGATTTTTATGTTTGAGATATTCTGTTCTCTATTTCAATGAGAATTTGAGACCATGCTTACTTCCCCCTAAGGTCCATAAGACATTATTCCCCAGTGACTTACTCAACTTCGCAATGTAGAATATGGAGACAAACTAGATTTTTTTTTCTCTATTCTCTGTAACACTTTGTCTGAATACTCATAGGATGCTGTTTTTATCTTGAAAATAGATAAAAGCAGAGATCCCTTCAATTGCTTTAGGTTACATTTTTACTCTCATTTTAATAACTATAGAAAGTTGTTAATATTGTAAATAGTTAATATTTATAGCCCTCTACAAATTCCTCCTGGAACAAATAAGCCATTTGATGTGGAGATTATAGTTTATATCTAATGACTATTACTTTTTTAGAACGTTTAATAATTTTCAGGTGAATTAATTATGCATACATTGCAACATTTTTGCCTAACTCCTTTATCTATTACCATCTCTTGGGTTACATTTATTTATTTATTTACTTTAATTTTAGAATTGAAAGTTGAATGATTTTTCAAACATGATATCCATTTCCCTACATGAGTTTTTAGGTATATCATTTCTAATGCTTACTGCTTCTAATCTGTTTCACCTCCATGAATTTATTTAAACATTTTATGTATCTTTATTTAAAATTTTAGATAGCTTTAACTGGAAGTGAAAACTTATGTATTAGTTCATACTACCATATTTTTTTCTTCTTGGTAATCAAATACATTTCACTGTCTTTATTTTATTGGGTGTCCTTCTCTGCTTGCATGATAAAGGATAGTATATATTCAGTTATTTCATTATATAAAAATTCCATGCACATTACTTTTGCCATTTACCTACTATCTATTTACCAAATTTATGCTCTCTACTATTATATCCATGGAACTATCCTTATTATGAAAATATATATGTAAGTGAAAACTATCAAGACTATTATCCAAAGATAATAAAATTAAGGAAATTGGAGACTACACTGGAGGTGATAATAGAATATATAAACAACCACAGGACCAATGCAACTAAAGAAAATGCCAAGCATACAGGTCTTCCTTGTTTTCTGCAGTGCAGATTCCCAAAATAGACCAAAGGCCTGAAGAAAAATTGGAATTAAGAAAAAGACCTACTCTAGTGCTTAAAATGCATAGAACCATTTCTTTTTAAAATATATTTCATAAAACCCTGGGTTCTTGTATAAGTTGACCCTTGTGACATCTATCCTATCACGTCTTCAGATATACCCAGTCTATATCATTCAGGAAGCATATATTCATTTCTAATCAAGTTTCTTAGAAGAAAAGAAGAGCAAAGTACATCTGAGGTAAAAGGACAGGAAAAACCATATTTTAGGAAGTACTAAGAAGAAAATACTTGAATAATAATTTTGGGTAGGTAAAATCTATCCAAGTTGAATAGCAACATCAAGGATGACATTTGATGAGAAACACTAGTCATTAGAGAGCTTTATTCTTTCCCAGAAACAATTTTTAAGATTGCAGTGTGCAAAGATAGCAGGGTATGTGTGTTATAGGAGAATATTGGCAAAGAGATGATGTCGAGCTTCTTAAATAGAAAAAATTGTATCTTCTATGGTGCATTTGTATATAAATTCAACACGGGCATACACACCTCTATTTTATTAAAAAGAAACCTCATAATACAGTACATGATAAGTGTGAAAAGATATTATTTATAGAGAGGTCATATAACTATCTTGGAATTGTCTAAGTAAATAATAATTAATGATAACCTAAATAGAGTCAGTGGAGTAGAGGGGAAAATTTGCATTCAAGGTCAAATTCTGTGGTATATTTGATGAAATGAATGTACAAATGTTTATGAAATTGAGTTGTGGTTACAAATAAAAAAGAAGAAGAGAATAAATGGAAGTAAAATTTTGACTAAAATTTACATATATTGTGTAGTATCTTGGGAGGGCAAGTTATGAATCCAATATAATAGTTTTAGTTGAAATTAATTCTAATTAGGAATTCTATTTGTATGGAAATATTTGTATTAACTTTTGGAAATGTTATTGAGAGCACCAAGCTTAGAAATTATAAATAAAATTATTGAAGTTAATAATATTCCATTAAAATTTGTCAAGTAAGAGTTTAAGATTACAAAGTAATCAAATTGAAAAGGTCAAAGAAGCTCCACATCTAAAGCATTTAATGTGTGAACTGGAGGAAATGATCTACAAAAGCTAGAATCATTATAAATGTAATAGCAGAATCAGGTGCCACTAGAAGAAATTAATTTCTGAGCCTAATGGGGATCATATTGTGAAACTCAGAATCTGTGTAACATTATCAAAATATTGAAGAAAAATTAAATATGATGGAAATTTTCTATGAGTCAATTTTTTTTTTTTTGTACTAGGGATTACACTCAGGAGCACTGAACCACTGAGCCACTTTCCCAGACCTTTCTTGTATTGTATTTAGAGACAGGGTCTCACTGAGTTGCTTAGGTGCCTTACTGTTGCTGAGACTGGCTTTGAACTCACAATCTTCCAATCTCACTCACCCAAACCCCTGGGATTACAGGTGTGTGCCACCTCACCCAGCAATAAGCACATTTTTATGAGCCAGGAAGCACAAATTGATAGTGAGCATAAGAAAAGACTAGTCAGACAACTAGTTTGACTAATGATAAGACACTAATGTTTTAAGAAATGTGTGACCTTGAGAAAGTAAGCACAAAATATTATTTCAAGATGAACTGTGGTAAAGGAAGTATGTTTCTAAGGAATGTTATACTAAAACTTTCTCTTGGTTGGTTGTTTTCATTGTGAAAATATGTTGACACAAGACAAGAATTAAAAGAAAACCAGAGAGAACCAAAGATGAGAGAGAAAGAGAGAGAGAGAGAGAGAGAGAGAGAGAGAGAGAGAGAGAATAAAGGAAGGAGAGAAAAAAGAGAGAGAGAGTAAAGGGTGTAAGATTCCTGGAAAAGATTTATCTGAGGCAGAAGGAAAGAGAAAAAACATATGAGCTTGGAAAAATGAGACATTTCATTTCAGAAAGGAAGAAAGGGGTGGATGTATTGAGGAACTAAAAGGAATGGAGGGGGTATTCTTTTGTGCATATGTGTACACATAGGCATGTGTCTTCTGCCATTATTGATAATCTACAAAATATGAGGCAAAAGGCAATGTTTTTACAGGCTTAACATGTTTTTTATGGGCTTTTGCAAAAGTCTGTACGCACAAAGAGTTTTATGCTTTACATGCAGTTATGTGGAAGGTATGGGTTTGTGGCACCAGCCCTGAAGGTTGTGCAATTTTCTCTAGCCATTTCAGACAATGTTAAGGAAACTAAGGTGATAAAGATACCTTCCTTCACTTCTTGTTTGGATTAGTCACCATTTAGGGATAAAAATGAGGTTTAGAAAATTTGGGAGAAATTCTTGGGGGAAAAGTGTTGTTGGAATTAAACCTGAAACACTGGGTTAGGACGTTCTTACTTGGAATGCTATTATTCCACTTGAAAACCACCATGTATAAATTCCTACAAAAATCTGTTTCTCCATACTGAAAGAGTTTAGTTTCTGTTTATATTTTTCACATACCTCCCTCACTTCCACAGGGAGTGTTTAAATGTTTTACTTTTATATTTTCTGAATTGTTTCCTTCAGCCATAACAGGAATACAGGAATTTCATTCACTCATTTTTCTCATTCTAGTCAACATTTTAAATCTCTTCCTTTTATCAGATTTTTGCCTGTAGTTTCAGATATTCAGCCACACATCATTTAGATTTGATTTACCTTCAAGTTACCATGTGTTTCCTACTCTTCCCTTCCTGTGAAATTTTCAAAGTCTATAAGCATTGTTTCTATGTCTTGATCACATTTTTGCTCCCTTCTTATTTAGTCTTACTTTTGACACCACTACATTTCATAAATTATATTATCAAAAAACTCCATTTTCCATTATCTTTTGTCTCTATGCCAGCTTCTAAGATGTCCCAATGTAACTTCCACCTATTGGTATTCACTTTTGTTTAGCCTCTTCCCAGATTATAGCACGAGAGCAGAGTTGGTGTCTGTGACCAATGGAATGTGGCAAAAGTGATAATGCAATAGCATTAAGAATGCCAGGAAGAATGTGGAAGTTTCTATCATTCTCTCTGTCCCCCCTCCCTTCTCCCTCTTTCCCTCTATTTGCTCTGGTGGAATCCAGTTGCCATGTTGTGAACAGCTCTATAAACACTTAATGTAGATCTGACATTCACTATATCTCCCATTTAAGTTTCTACCAGCACTTATCACAGCACTTATCTAAATGTGTCTCATGTCTTTATTTGTATGTATTCATTATCTTTCTCTCTACTAAATTGTACTTTCCGTAAGATAAAGGACTTACTGTTTCTTTACCACTATAATTCAGAAACGATAACCTTATTTGACACAGAGTACATCAAGAAATTCTTATTAAGAGAATTTGAACCAACCCTTAGCCACACTAACAAAGAGAAGGAGGGAGAAAACTCAAATTACTAAAATTCGGAATGAACAAGGAAACATCACAACAGACTTGAGTGAAATACAAAACATAATTAGAAGCTATTTTGAAAATCTATACTCCAACAAAACAGAAAACCTCGAAGACATCAACAAATTTCTAGAGACATATGAATTACCTAAACTGAACGAGGAGGACATACACAACTTAAATAAATCAATTTCAAGAAATGAAATAGAAGAGGTATTCAAAAGCCTACCAACAAAGAAAAGTCTGGGACCAGATGGGTTCTCAGCCCAGTTCTACAAAACCTTTAAAGAAGAACTCATTCCAATACTCCTCAAAGTATTCCATGAAATAAAAGAGGAGAGAACCCTCCCAAACTCATTCTATGAAGCCAATATCACCCTGATACCTAAACCAGACAGAGACACATCGAGGAAAGAAAATTTCAGACCAATATCCTTAACGAACATCGACGCAAAAATTCTCAACAAAATTTTAGCAAATCGCATACAAATATATATTAAAAAGATAGTGCACCACGATCAAGTGGGTTTTATCCCAGGGATGCAAGGTTGGTTCAACATTCGGAAATCAATAAATGTCATTCACCATATCAACAGACTTAAAGTTAAGAATCACATGATTATTTCAATTGATGCAGAAAAAGCATTCGATAAAATACAGCATCCCTTCATGCTCAAAACATTAGAAAAAATTGGGGTAGTGCGAACATTCCTTAACATTATAAAGGCCATCTACGCTAAGCCCATGGCCAATATCATTCTAAATGGTGAAAAACTGAAAGAGTTCCCCCTAAAAACTGGAACAAGGCAGGGATGCCCTCTTTCACCACTTCTATTCAACATCATCCTTGAGACTCTAGCCAGAGCAATTAGACAAACCAAAGAAATTAAAGGGATACGAATTGGAAAAGAAGAACTCAAACTATCCCTGTTCGCTGATGACATGATTATATATTTAGAGGAATCTGGAAATTCCACCAGAAAACTTTTAGAACTCATAAGTGAATTCAGTAAAGTAGCAGGATACAAGATCAATACTCATAAATCCAATGCATTTTTATACATAAGTGATGAATCTTCAGAAAGAGAAATTAGGAAAACTACCCAATTCACAATAGCATCGAAAAAAATAAAATAATTGGGAATCAATCTCACAAAAGAGGTGAAAGACCTCTACAATGAGAACTACAGAACACTAAAGAAAGAAATTAAAGAAACCTTAGAAGATGGAAAGATCTCCCATGTTCCTGGATAGGCAGAATTAATATTATCAAAATGGCCATACTACCTAAAGTGCTATACAGATTAAATGCAATTCCAATTAAAATCCCAATGATGTACCTTGCAGAATAGAGCAAGCAATTATGAAATTCATCTGGAAGAATAAAAAACCTAGAATAGTAAAGCAATCCTCAGTAGCAAGAACGAAGCAGGGGGTATCACAATACCAGATCTTCAACTCTACACAAAACAATAGTAACAAAAACGGCATGGTATTGGTACCAAAATAGACAGGTAGATCAATGGTACAGAATAGAGGACATGGACACAAACCCAAATAAATACAATTTTCTCATACTAGACAAAGGTTCCAACAATATGCAATGGAGAAAAGATAGCCTCTTCAACAAATGGTGCTGGGAAAACTGGAAAACTATATGCAATAGAAGGAAATTAAACCCCTATCTCTCACCCTACACAAAACTCAACTCAAAATGGATCAAGGACCTTGGAATCAGACCAGAGACCCTGCATCTTATAGAAGAAAAAGTAGGTCCAAATCTTCAACTTGTTGGCTTAGGATCAGATTTCCTTAACAGGACTCCCATAGCACAAGAAATAAAAGCAAGAATCAACAAGTGGGATAGATTCAAACTAAAAAGCTTTCTCTCAGCAAAAGAAACTATCAGAAATGTGAAGAGAGAGACTACAGAGGGGGAGAATATCTTTGTCACTCATACTTCAGATAGAGCGCTAATTTCCAGAATCTATAAAGAACTCAAAAAACTCTACACCAAGACTACAAATAATCCAATCAACAAATGGGCTAAGGAAATGAACAGACACTTCACAGAAGAAGATGTACAAGCAATCAACAGATATATGAAAAAATGTTCAACATCTCTAGTAATAAGGGAAATGCAAATCAAAACTACCCTAAGATTTCATCTCACCCCAATTAGAATGGCAATTATCAAGAACACAAGCAACAATAGGTGTTGGCGAGGATGTGGTGAAAAAGGAACACTCATACATTGCTGGTGGGGTTGCAAATTAGTGCAGCCACTCTGGAAAGCAGTATGGAGATTCCTCAGAAAGCTTGGAATGGAACCACCATTTGACCCAGCTATCCCACTCCTTGGCCTATACCCAAAGGACTTAAAATTAGCATACTACAGAGATACAGCCACATCAATGTTCATTGCTGCTCAATTCACCATAGCCAGATTGTGGAACCAACCTAGATGCCCTTCAGTTGATGAATGGATAAAGAAACTGTGGCATATATATACAATGGAATATTACTCCGCAATGAAGAATAATAAAATTATGGCATTTGCAGGCAAATGGATGAAATTGGAGAATATCATGCTAAGTGAGATAAGCCAATCTCAAAAAACTAAAGGACGAATGATCTCGCTGATAAGTGGATGAGGACATATAATGGGGGGTGGGAGGGGTTAGCATTAGGGTTAGGGTTAGGTTTAGGGTTAGGGAAAAGGAGTGTGGTAAGAATGAAGGAAAGAAGGACTGTATAGAGGGAAAAGAGGGGTGGGAGGGGTGGGGGGGAAGGGAAAAAAAATAATGAATCAAACATCATTGCCCTATGTAAACGTATGATTACACAAATGGTATGCCTTGTCTCCATGTACAAATAGAGAAACAACATGTATCCCATTTGTATACAATAATAATAATAAAAAAAAGAGAATTTGAAGTCCTTATCTTCAAAAAGAGGGAAAAAACGAATTTCATTATTCATATATTTTTATGGTACACTCCTTATGTCCCATAAGAAAAGCACATTGAGTTGAAATGCTACATATGCAAATCACAGTTCATTAATCAAGATGCAGAAATAAAAGTTTGGAGATGCTTCATGTGAGGTAGATTATTTAAAATTTCCCGGTTACTGGCTACTTCTATATCCTTTGTATAAATGTTACCTTGACACTGATTTTCCATTTCAGAATGAGAAAACTTTTGTTTAACTACTTTCCAAAATATATCCTTAAGATATATTATTGTTGATGATCTCATGGTATTCACTAATCTCACAACTGAAGATAAGAAAAAGAGTTCTGGCCATGCCATCATCCCAGTATCTCCCAAGAAACAGTAGTTTCAATACTTGACATCTAGACATTGATTTGGGTCCATGTGGGTCACAGTTGATTCAGTTCATAAAGTGTTCTACAAGTGAAAAGCTCTGATTTGTTAATTTTTTTCTAGCAGAGTCATTGAGATAATGGAATACTGATGCAAGTTATACTTCTATTAATTTTTTAAATTATAGTGTCATCCTTATTATTAAAAGTATTTTTCAAAATATTAATTATATGTGCATATCTTTCAATAAAGTTCTTATTACTTTAAAATAAACTTTTACAAACAAATTAAGACCTATTTATGAAATTAAATGTCATTGTGAAAGATATTTTCATCAAACTTTCTGAGTTCTAGATAAATGAAAAAAGTCGTACCACAGATTGGAATGCAAAGTCTACCCATTGATGAAAAGTCAAGCTATTAACTATAAAATGCCCAGAACAAGTTCAAGATAAGAAAATTAATAAAAAGTAAATATGCATTAGACTAGTTACAATTCTAACAGTAGAGGAAAGTCCAGTAGTCAGAAACTAAATGACTGTCTGTATACATAATTTTTGTACTTGTACAAATTAATTCACAGAGTACAAACCAGTTTATAATTACTTAAGATTTTTCAACTTGTAGAATGAAATGAGTTGTTTATGTTCTCTAAATTCATATTGTTACATTGGTACTGCAATTTTTTTTAAAAAAAATTATTTTTTCTAATTAGTTGTACACAGCAGTAGAATGCATTTATACATTTTGATAAATCATACATCAATAGAGCATAATCTCTCATTTTTCTGATTGTACATATTGTAGGATCACATCAGTCATGCAGTCATATATGTGCATGAGGTAATAATGTCTGTTTCATTCTATTGTCCTTCCTACTACATTTTTTTAAAGTCCCTCTCATTGTGTTCTATGTCATTCACTCTGTAATCAGGGTTGAGTTTGAATCCTTTTACTTACCCCATAGAGCTATTGAAATTGGAAGATTTCATTACAACTATGCTAATACATTTTTATTCTTGAAGTCTCTTCATAATTCCTACATACAAACCGAGGAACTCAGTAGTACTTATGTTTGTATTTACAACCTATGTTCCATTTGGACATATATATCCTGAAGCCAGTTGGAATCATATCCTTCAGAAATAAATCTGGAGACTACATACAAACCTCCAATAAAATATTAAGATATGCCTTGTCTGTTTTATGAATTTATTATAAGAATTAATTAGTAATAAGTTTTTAAATCCCTTGCCTTGGCTTTATGCAGTTTATAAGTGATTTCACAGCTTTCAGATAATTAATTCTGCTACTATTCTTTGATCTTTAATCAACATTTCATATTCCTCTGTTTATTTCTAATGGTACCCTGCAGCTTTTAAATTTACTCTATTCCCACTTTATTTTCAAGACCTAAAAGCAAAGCTTAATTTTCTAGGAGGAGCCAAAGGAACAAAACACCTGTGCCTTAATCCAAAGAGGAAAAAGAAAAAGAAGAAAAAAGCGAATATAAAAAATATTAAAAATTAACAAACTAAAAATAATTGAAGAGAAATTTTTAAAAAATGCTTTCTCCTACAATGAAGTCTTTGGCATTTCATCCACTGTTCTTATGTTCTTACTGAGATTACCCAAACTTTTACATACATGTGCTACAAACTTACAAAATTTAGTAGTTATCACAATTTAAGATCTCACAAGAGTAAATATATAGATGTACCTATAGTAGATAAAGTACGTCAAAAAAAAATCTATGGGAATTAGAATGGATCATAGATATTTTTGTCACATTTACCTCAAAAGAAAAAACCTCAAAAGTACTATATAGTACTATATATTACTATAAAAGTACTATAGTATCACAAACCAGTGTTCTATTGCAGTTTGATTTTTCACATCAAGGAAGATAATATAAAATAGTTTTATTCTATAAATAAGTAAGAAATTGATACTAAGGTTCAAGAACGTAGCTCAGTGGTGGAGAGCTTGCCAAGCATGCACTGGGTTTAATTCCTGGTACAGCAGGAAATATTTTTTAAAAAGTAGGAACTCATTTTGCTGACCAAGATTAAAATTTTCTAATGAAATATGCAAAGAATTTTACATGGTTTCAGATTTTTAAAATATTTTTAATTGTCAATGGACTTTATTTTATTTATTCATATGGAATGCTGAGGATTGAACCCCGTGCCTCACACATGCTAGGCAAGCGCTCTCTTTAAAGTGGATGATATGATTTTTATAAATTAGAAATGCAGTATGTTAGAATTGTAAATGTAGAAATTACTTCAAATTTAGATTATGAGAAGATTCTGCTTGTGAAGTGTTACTAAGTGGTATACAAACTAAATTATAAAGTTGACAAATCACTGACTTTTTAAAATTAGACAAGTATATTACCTAACCCACAGGATGGTAAAATACAGTGAAAAAGACACCATTAATATGATCTCCCTCTAATTAGAAATAATGATAAAATACAAAGACTTTGACAGAAAAAGCTTAAAGACAAACTCAACCAAAAATCATCATGATATTATCAAAACTCATTGTTTTGTGAATAAGTTTATTTACAAATTGGGTAGAACTGAAATATCTAATTCAATGATCAAAACAGAAAAATCATGGTAACAATTTATTTAAACTTAAAATTACTTATTCTTACTAAAGCATCTTAAATAAATTGCATTCATTTTTGTTCATTCATTTTATACACCATATTTTTCTCACATTTCTCACTATATCTAGTGCTTAATACAAAATGTAAAATCTTAAATTCAAAATGCCAATGAGAAACTACTTTCTAACTAACATAAAGCGACCTGAAAAGAAGTCCAAAACTTCACAAAAGCAATTAGATCAAATTTGAAAATGCACAATCATATAGATGGATATAAAAGATATAATAAAAGACTTGCATGTCTGCTGAGGCAGCAAAGACTTGAAAAGTCTTCAAAGAAGTGTAATGAAAAAGAGGTAAGTCAAGTTTGCCTTAGAGATAGTTGCCTATTTTGGGCAAGTCTAGGAAGAAGTCTACTTCTGAGAAAAAGACAATAAGCAGAGGCTTTGAGGCCTTAATAGCACTTGAGAGTTAAAAACTGAAGTTCTGGTATTTAAAAAAAGTATTATCTGGTACTCATGGGGTCAAGACCTCTAAGGAAAGACAGGCATAGAAACATGAGTCTTTTGTTTGGTGTTTTTCTCATGACATTTTACAAATTTTAAATACACAAAAACCAGAGAGGTAAGAAGACAAAAATTAAATATAAATAAAATTAAAATGAGAGGAATTTTAGAAGATGAAACATTCTGAAGTTAAAAAAGTGGAGTTCAGAAAGAAACCTTTGAAAATACCATGGGATCAATGAAAAACTGTTGAAGGCTATGCTGTCCCAACAGGCAACACAGACATTGATGAAATTAAACTGAGGCTGCAAAAGTGTTGGAGTTTAAGATCAACTACTGACCTAGATGACACGTATCCCTCTTATTTAATATGAACATTAAATAACAACAAACAATGAATGACTTCAATGTCTAGCACTTGGAGTTTGACTCCAATTTTGTTGTTTAAGGCCTCACAGCTTTTAAGACTCACTCCTTCTTTAATTCCCCTTGTGCCCACATCTGCACAAGCTAATATGACAATACATTCACTAAGACCCAAACATTAATGGTGATTTGGGATTTAAATGTTCTCAAGGAAATTGATCCAGATGTTTTAATACCAAACTACATAGTTTCTATTTTTCCCACTTCCTCCAAAGGAGACTTAACTTTGGAACAGGAGATCTACTTGGGTTAAGAATCTACTCTTTCTGGAGTTCTGTTTTCTTCTTTATTAGTAAAGCTCATGCCTCAATCTCAACTCTTTTTGCTTCCACCTGCAAAAACTGAGTCTCTAGTTGCCAAGTGGCCCTCTGTTTCGAAACTTCACTTCATTGGTGATTAACCAAACTCAGACTTTCATCATGTTTCTTCAATACTTTGAAAGCACCCTGCAAGAGCAATTCAATTCCACAGTATTTTAAATGAATCTTTCCCCTGTACTTCTCTAACACCTCATGAATTACATAGCTGGTGTATTCTCTTCCATCTCAATTCCTCACTGATGAAAAGTTTGACAATTAAATCATGAATACATGCCAGGAGCTATCAGTGTTCTATCTACTTTCAGTAATGATTTTCACTGTTAGCCTGCTACCGATTAAAATTCCCTGGCTTCAAATTCCCACTTTTAAAATTTCTCCTAGAAATATGTCCATTACCAATCGTTTTACATGCATTCTATGGAAACATTTCTGAGGTGGAGATTTGTATGATGGAAATTTCTAGGATGATCTCAGAAACAACATTTGAAGAACATGAGGGAAGCTAAATTGGACACTGGAAGATGTTCAACTGTAAAGGGCTGCAGTAGACATCTTTGATGATGTCACTGCGAGTTCTGGATTTGAGCTGACGGTAGTGCCAAATTGAGGTAAGGGGACTTAACAATGTGCACACATGGCATTCTGTGTAGGCTACCTCCATGAAGCAGGTATGAACTTGGGTCAAGTAGCTCCTTCACCTCAAGGGCAATTCTGAGACAGACATATCTGGAAACTGTCAGAAGCCAAAATTTTTGGTAGCTAGGAGAATTAACATTTCAACCCTGAAAGACATGGCTAGCCCAACACAGCCTCTGCTACATCACATTTTGTGTAATTGCAACTTTATGTAATTTTTTTGAAAGGTAAAATTAATCTATAGCAATGGAAATCACAATAGAAGTTAACATTAGGGAGATAATCATTGGGACAGGGCATGAAATGGATTTCTGTGATGTTATTAATGTTCTAGTTGTTCTATAAGAATGATTATATGGGTAAATTCAATTTGTGGAAATTCCTCAAGCTTCAAAATTACAGATTGTATATTATTGTATACATGCAATATTTCAACTAAGAGTTTATTTTAAGGAGTGCTGTGACACATAGATGCAATAATTCCAAAATAAGAACCAAAATAATTTGTTTGTAATTTAATCATTGGTTTACTTTCACACTAGTTTGTGTTTGGGGATAATTTTTTATCCTCTTTAACTGACAATATATTATTTGGTTTTCCATAGTGAATATGCATTATCTTCATCAGAATATTAAAAATTAGCTAGTTTGATAGTTCATTCCTATAAATGCTTAACTGATATCTAAAAATATTATTTTAGCCAATTATTAAAATAAGAAAAACAAATAGCAGAATAACTACATCAATACTGATGGCAATGGCTTTAAATATATATACTTTGGTATTTAAAAGTTGTTTAGCTCAACCACTATTCCTGGACAAGATTTAGGAGATGGAGCGGACTAAATTAAAGGAAAGACAATGGAAAGGCTTAGTAATTTCCATGTAAATACCCCATCATTATAGTGTGAATATGTGATTACTTCTCTCCTTTAAAGAAGGCTATGGTTTACATGGTATTTACTTCAGGACTATTAAATGTAATTATAGGATACATTTCAGAAGAAAGGAAACAAAGTGAAATTTGGTTTTTTGCTTATCTATACACCTTGAGGTTAATATTTATTTTCCAAAAGTCATTTTGGATATAAATGCATTGGTTGTCTCTAACTTTATCAATCAATAAAGTTACACAGTTGCCCCATAGAAGTTTTTAGCATAACTTACTTAATATTTTACATAACTTATTTTGAAACATAAGAATATTACAGCTTGAGAAATAAAATTATTAATGTTAGGAGCTCAAAAAATTTGTTAATGATATTAGTGATATTAATGTAATGTCACATGACGATCTCATTACAGTTTTTATTACAATGCTCTTTGAGTTGATAATAGTCTGTAGCTGATATTTTGTGGTAATGGAATATTTCTACTGCTTACTGGAGGAAATCATGCTACAACCCCAGCATCCCTTACAATTACGTTTGGTTATGTAACTAAGTCACGGACAAGGACTTGGTACTTCTTCTTGATGTACACTTCTTCCAGGACTGACCCCATAAAGACTCCTCTAAATAGCTTCCATGCCCTCTTCTTCTAATTGTTATCCAGAGACAGGCAATCCACCAGAAGCCTCGAGACTCAGACAACAGGAGAGAGGAACATGAAAGGAATCTAAGTGCCTGGATGGCAAAGTGCAATGCTACACAATGACTGAAAATGCCGACATTGTAGTTTATGTAAGAACTCAACTCTGTGTCAAGGCTCTTGAGTCTGGAGGTACCTTTGTTGCTTACCTACTACCCTAAATACTTACTCACTCTATGTACCACAGAAAATCAGACAGCAATTGATGTACTGACATTAAAAAAAAATAGGACCTTTGCTTAACAATCAGGAGATGAACATAAAGATAACCTAGAGAGTTCTGCTGAGCTGGGAAGAAAACTCTATCTGCTGTAACTTCCAGTGCAGGTCATGTACACAATGAAACTATTATGCTAGAGAAAACATTAGGGAGTTGGCAGTGAGTTAGATATTTACTATTGGTTGCGTTTTGTAAGTTATATCAAGAAAGATATGCTTACAAAGTTTCAAGATAAATGGAAAATGTTCAGATATAAAAAGCCTTTAAGTATTAGAAAGGCAACTATTTTAGACTCTCCTTTAAAAAGAACTACATATTGAAAAAAATCATGAAAACAGGCTCAATGAAAGTTGAATAGTGTATAATATATATATAACTCAGCTTAGTGATGTTCCTTTCCAAATCTGTCTTTTACATTAAGTAACCTCAAGATAATTATTATTAAGTTGAGAGAAAAAGGGAGAGTGGGAGAGAAAGGACTATCAAAAATAAAGCAGAACAAAATTGGGAAAAGAGTTTTGGGTGCTTATTGGACCATGGAACTGACTGGATTCAAGTACATGAGAGGCTTAGCAAATTTACTGGGAATTATACAGGCAAAATAAATCAAGAGTGTTGTGCAATAATGCTTGTGACTTTCAAGTGAAAACAAAATCCGACAGTAACAGACCCCATGTAAATACTCTCCTTTGTTCATATGAATTATGATCAGGAATGATAACAAATAAGAAAGGCCCTACAAATGGTAGAGCCAGTTCCCAGTGAAAATAAGGATGTTTTGCCCAGATGTCAAAATCAAAGTCTAGTGAAAGTATTTTCCTCACTAACTTCTACCCCAAGTGTAGGTCTTCATGAGATACATCCAGCACAAGGCATGCAAAACATTGAAATTTATCTACAATGGCTATGTTTTTTGATTTTTATATTTTCATTTGCTCTTCTGAGCCTTTTCTACCATCATACATTTAATGAATTAGGAAGAGATCAATTATTTTTCTGGTTAAATAGTTGCTGGACCAGGAAAACCTGGCTTCAGCCCAAAAACCATACTTTACGGTGGATGGAATGACTACATTTGATGTTACTCCTATGTGTCCTATGTGTGGAAGGAAGGATATAACAGATGTTTGTTAATCCAAAGGTAGGCTATGCTGAGACTGCTTTTCCCTCTACCATCCTGCCTAAGGATAAACTTCCCATGAAACAGTCTAAGAGGTTGTTTTGCAGGTGGGTTTGTGTGCCTTGTGCACAGAAATGAAGGAAATAAAATGGAGTTGAACTGTTTGAATTCACATCTAGGGCCTCAGGCAACTCATAGCAAAACCTTGATCCCAAAACGCCCTTCTGAGTCGTACTTTGTGACAAGTGGCCTAGATATTTACTTTCTACAATGACTGGCTATAAGACACAAATGAGGCAAGAATATAGCTATGTCAGATTTCTTCCAGAGAGAAGTTCTCAGAGAGTGAATTAACTAAAAATAATTCTCTGCCAGTTCTCAAAGCAGCCAATTAAAGGAAAAAAAAAAATATCTAAGGCAAGTGCACTCAGCATCCACTATATTTCAAAACTCAGAGTAAAACTACATTTCCCAGCCACTGTTGTGCTTAGACATGGCTACATGACCAATTTATTCTCAATTTCCAAGTCTGGATCATAAAAATCTCCTCCATGATTATCTATGATTCTCCACATTCTGTCTTCATCCACATGCAGCTTTTCACATGGTCAAGCATATGACAAGTTTCCATGGTAAATCAAGAAAAGAAAGCCTCAGATACCGAATGCCAGGTTAAAGGTCACCAACTCACCAAATATCTAATTCTGGACTTTTTGCAAGGATAAAATAAACACATAAGCTCATTTTGTTTTGAGAAAGAGACGTCTGTGAGTTATTTACCATGAAACACAGGCTATTTAATTTTCCAAAATTAATAATTTCATCAGAAATAATGATGATGGTAACAAAAAAGTTACATAAAGAAACAGACTTTACATATTTGGTAATTCACTTGACTCTCCAACTCTGTTTTCTATTGTCTAATTAATAACTGGCACAAACCTGTAATCCCAAGCAGCTTGGGAGGGTGAGGCATGAGGATCATGGGTTCAAAGCCAGCCTCAGCAACAGCAGGGCACTAAGCACTCAGTAAGATCCTGTCTCTAAATAAAATACGAAATAGGGCTGGAGATGTGGCTCAATGGTTGAGCGTTCCTGAGTTCAATCCCTGGTACCCACCCCCGCAAACAAAATAATTGGATTTAATCATCAAAGTTCTTTCTAACATTAATTGTCAGCGATTTCATCACACCCTTTCTAGGATAAAATGGTCACATACAGTCACTCTTTAGGTCTAAATAATTCTACAGAGTTGCACAAGTCACCCAAGGTGAAATTTTATATCTAGAATTCATGCCCAAATGGATGTAATTCACTTAAGGGAAGTCCTCTGCTTCATCTTGTTCACTGAATCTTTGCAGACCTAGACTGCATGTTCATGATTAATATACTTCTTTTTGGCATGCCTAAGGCCTTGATGGCAGCACACTTTGCTATTGATTAAATAAAGTATCAGCACCTCTTTCTTGACACTCTGGGTTCTTCATTTATAGGAAGTCTTAATACATAGACTGCCTATCCTAGTGGAAGGGATTTTCAGAACTTTTTTTTCTTTTTTATTTCAAGAAATTGATGTGTTTTTGCATTCCTAAAAAGATTTTCCTGATCTAGTCTATCATAGTAATCAGGATGCCTCTTCTTTGAGAGGTGCCTTTCCTAGCTATTAATAGTCGATTGACCAGGTATGGTGGCAGATTGAGAGAATTATGGGATAATGAGTGTACTAAGGGTAGTCCTACCAAGAAGAAAACTGATATAGCTTCTAAAAGTGTGTACAGACTTGTCAGGAGGGAGGGTTTCAAGCACAATTAATGGCCACCTTGCGCTTTTTTTAAAGTTGACATATTATTGGAATGGTATTCATTCAAGGTTGCACAGCTGGTTTGATGCTGATTATACTTTAAGCCAGAGAGGATAATTAAATAGGATAGAAAATAGTGTAAGGTTATTCATGACAGAAAAGATGCCAAGAACACTACAACAAAGGCCACTTGCAGATTAAAGAAGGAAGCTATGATAAATTTAATGAAAATCTATTAGTTTACAACTTTTTCTTCCTCCTTCTAACAGAATTTGCTTTGTTAAAATGTTGTGCACACTTGGAGAGTTCTGCCCTTTAAACAAACTCTCATACACATTCTTATTGTTCTTATATAGTGACTAGGACAGATAAAACCCAATTAGAGTTTAGCCTTATGGGCTTTTTCATATCTGTGTTAATCAAATAAAGCAATGTTCTCAAAGAAAAGGGCTCTTTGGGGCCTAGATTAAAACATAAAAATTTTAAGAAATACAATCTTACCATAATTATTTTAATAGATGTTCATGAAATAAACCTGTATCATTAGATCATTTTGGGGAACTTGGATTTCATTGCTAATACTTTAAAACATTTTATTAGCATTTTATTTTCTTTGTCACGCCCTTTTGTTAATGATTCATTGGTATTAATCTTTTGAATATTGATGCTTCTTTAAGCATAATAATTAAAATTTCTCAAGTATTCAGACACCATTTTAAGAGCAATACTAAACTCATCGTGTTGTAATTCTTGTTCTTATCTTTAGGAAGCTAACATGATATTTCTCAATTGAAGTGACTTGTTTCATTGATTTTAGCTTATTTTAAAAGCTTTTTCCTTGCAGAATCTTTAAAAATTTTTATTAGATATTTACTATCATTGGTTAAGATTTGAGATCATTGAACTGCTTAGTGCACAGACATATATGAATTGCAGGATTTCAGAATTATTTTCAAAACAATTAAAATTTGTATATACACACATTTACAGAACCTAAAGTTTGGGGAGATTCTGCTTGTCTCTGGTGAAATTACTAAAGTTTAAAAATGACAACACCAACTTCAATGGTTCTTATAAGTATATATAAAACATCTATTTTTCCACTTGGACCACTGCGCAAATGCATTTCATGGAGAAATTGCAGCTATCTGTTACAATATCTTCTATGAATTTTAAGCTCTCTAAGCAACGATGCATTTCAGTGAACATCTTTCTGTACTCTTATTACACGAGATAAGGTAAGAGTAAGATGTAAAGCATCTCTTCACTCTTAAGAGGAAACAAAACTTTGGTCTACGAATGTCTAGGAATTACTCTTTAAGGAATTATTTCCATAGTTTTTGCAATGATTCAGGAGCAAAATTCATTCTGCATTGCTTTGTTAGCATCCTGCTGATTGTTCAGACTGTCACCATATATAAAATATCTTTTCTCTGACATCACTTTGCAATCTTGCCAAGCAATTGCTTTCCAAATATAATTATGAATAAACACATGCCTTCAGACATGCTACTTTTTTATTCATTTCAAGTGATCATTTTACAGAAGAATGCATTCTACTTTTCCATCAGAGTCTGATTTACTATTAAAATAAATGTGATTTCTTTTACTTATCAGATATTTTATAATAAATTCCTATTTTCATTTGAAAAGATATTAATTTAAAATGATACTTTTAATAGTTACCAGTTCATCTCCTATAAACCTCAATGACACCCAAAACAAAGAACTTTTAATACTCCTTCAGCTGATGAAGATGAAAAATATCATTTTAGTTTTCCTTTCATAATGTGATAGAAATATATACACAGGGTCTTATAATTTTTACTTGGCCTAATTAAATGGAAAAGTTCTCAGATATCATCTTGGTATTTAAGATTTTTAAAAATGGGGAAACAAATGCATTGGTTTCTTATCACACATGAAAGTTTTGTTGATTTTGTTGTTGTTACTTAAAGACTACCAAAATGGTACCTATGACGAAATTAGTTTAGAGGTTTCAGGACTTCATTCTCTCTGCCAGGGCAAAGAACATACTTTATCATTCTCACCAATCCTTTACAAAGTTAGATTCAATAGTTCATACTCTCAAATAGTGTCACTTTCACCCTTCCAACTAATTATAAAAACACTGCAAATTAGAAATTCATGTTTAGATAATTTCTAATAGTATAAAAATGCATGCAATTCAATTCACCCTTGCTACCTATTATCACATTCTTATTCTCACACCTGATGATTTTGGTTAACAGGCCTTAGAAAATATCTTACCTAATACTGTGTGTGTATAGTGTGTCTATCATATATTTGATTCCCCTCTGTATGATAAATGATTCCTTTATGTTTTGTGAGAGGCTACTTACAGATGTTTTATCCAAGCTCAACTTCATGATGTAATTGATTACTAAAGAATTCCTTTCAAGATATTTATCCACCCAATGGAATTTCGTAAATGCTATTGTTTATTCTAGATCATGGGTTGTTTTATTGTTAATCAAGCAGAAATGTGCCACCTCCAAAATATCAAATGTCCACTGTAGCTGCTGCTAGGGAAGCTGCATTCCTGCTTTTAGAAAATGTTTTATTTTTAATGGACATATAACACTTACACAATGTGATGTTTTGGTACATGTATATATTGTATAATGTTCAAATCACATTAATTAGCATAATCATAATCTCTAATATTAATTTTTTTGGTTGGGGACATACAAAATCCTCTCTTCTAGTTAGTTTGAAATAGACAAGGCATTGTTATTTATTAAAGTCACTGTACTGTGCAATAGAACATCAGCACCTATTCCTCCTACCTAGCTGTAAATCTGCATCCGTTTATCAATCTCTCCCCTTTCCCCTTTCATCCCTCCTCTACAGTCTCTGGTAAACACAACCCCTGTTCTACAGTCTTGCAATGAGATCAAGTTTTTTAGATTCCGCATATGAGTGAAACCATAAAGTACATATCTTTCTGTGTCTGCCTCATTTCACTTAATATAATGTCCTCTGGGTTCATCCATGTTATTACAAATGACAGGATTCCATTCTTTTTGTAGCAGAACAGTGTGTGTGTATATATAGCATACTTTCTTTAGCCCTGTGCTGATGGACAGTTAGGTTATTCCATGTCCTAGCAATTGTGAATAGTGCTACTACAAACATGGAGAGGCAGCTACCACTTTGGCATACCGATTTCATTTCCCCTGAGCATACAGCCAATAGTGGAATTCTGGATCATACACTAGTTAGATTTTTAATGCTTTGAGTAACCTGGATGCTATTTTCAATAACAAATGTGATAACTTACATTTCCATCTCTACATTTTTGCCAGATGTTTTTATTTTTATTCTTTGACTTTTTCTACCTTCTTTTAAACCAACTAATTTTATGTATGGTTTACATTAAAACACTAAAAGATATTATTTATAATTGTTTAAGACAATTTATGATTTCCCACTTATGGATGTAGTTTCTGTGTTTATCACCTTTGAGCTAAAATGAGTGAACAAACACACCAGTCAAAAGATAGGATTTGGTTTAACAAAATTACTTTTTATACTAATTTTCAAGGCAGTCAATATTTTGATCAAAGTTCAATTCTAGTAAAATTACTAAATTGTAATAGCATGAAAAGATTAAGTTGATATTATTTGTGTTGGGTATTAGAAAAAGACCTTTAATTTTGAAAATTATGGTATAATACCTATAATTATAACAAAAATACCATAGAATGGGTGGCTTACCAATGACCAATATTAATTTCTCAAATTTTGAAGGCTGTAAGTCCATAATTGGTCAGGTGCTAATGAGGGTTCTCTTTGGGGGTGCAGACCACTGTGCTCTCTTGAATCCTTTAATAGTACAAAAAAAGAAGGAGAATTCTTTGGGGTCCCTTTAATAGGGACATTAATCCCATTCAGGAAGCTCCACCCTCATGACTTAATTATCTCCCAGAGACCCAGTTTCCTAATGCTGCCATGTAAGGGCTTAGGATTTCAACATGAATTTTAGAAGGACACAATATGCAATCCATTGCACTGGCTTTCATATATACTATCTCTAATTCCTAAATATATAGGTAATGTTTATGAACATGAAACAAAAGAAAAGAAAACATATTTAGCACAGGAGTGCATTTATGTAAATACAAGTCCAATGTGTTTCCATATCCACACTGATTCATCTTTATTTCAGATTCTTTCCTCTCAGAATCAGTTTTGCAGGCAAGTATGCATTGGCTTTTGGTAAATTATAATCAAACCTCTAGTACCATGTATTTGTTAGATTCTATTAGCTTTAATTAGATAGTTTTATTAAAAAAAAAAAACTCTTTATTTCTCATTGTGGGATGTGATTGGACCACTTTGGTGCACTAATGATTATGCTCATTTTGGTGAGGTTGCTTCTTTTGAAGGCACTAATGGGATTCCCTCTGTTGCTTCATGTGGCCACAGCTTGACTATGCTAAAACCCAGCAAACTTGCTTTTCCTCTCTTGAGTATATCACATTCCTTTTTGTCTTAAGGTCCGCACACAAACTCTATTGAAATTGTCTACCACAGCCCACCTGTTCTATCATGTGAAAACTTCTAACTTTTATGTCTAGCCTTCTGAATCCCCTTTTCACGCCACCCTCCTTTTGATTGAATATTTTCTTTTTTTTTTTTTTTATTGTACACAAATGGGATACATGTTGTTTCTCTGTTTGTACATGGAGTAAAGGCATACCATTTGTGTAATCATATGTTTACATAGGGCAATGATGTTTGATTCATTATTTTTCCCTTCCCCCCCACCCCTCCCACCCCTCTTTTCCCTCTATACAGTCCTTCCTTCCTACATTCTTGCCCCCCTACCTAACCCGAACCCTAACCCTAACTCTAACCCTAACACTAACCCCTCCCACCCCCCATTATGTGTCATCATCTGCTTATCAGCGAGATCATTCGTCCTTTGGTTTTTTGAGATTGGCTTATCTCACTTAACATGATATTCTCCAATTTCATCCATTTGTCTACAAATGCCATAATTTTATCATTCTTTATAGTAGAGTAATATTCCATTGTATATATATACCACAGATTCTTTATCCATTCATCAATTGAAGGACATCTAGGTTGGTTCCACAATCTGGCTATTGTGAATTGAGATGCTATTAACATTGATGTGGCTGTATCTCTGTAGTATGCTGATTTTAAGTCCTTTGGGTATAGGTCAAGGAGTGGGATAGCTGGGTCAAATGGTGGTTCCATTCCAAGCTTTCTGAGGAATCTCCATACTGCTTTCCAGAGTGGCTGCACGAATTTGCAGCCCCACCAGCAATGTATGAGTGTACCTTTTTCCCCACATCCTCTCCAACACCTATTGTTGCTTGTATTCTTGATAATCACCATTCTACTGGGCGTGAGATGGAATCTTAGTGTAGTTTTGATTTGCATTTCTCTTATTACTAGAGATGTTGAACATTTTCTCATATATCTGTTGATTGCTTGTAGATCTTCTTCTGTGAAGTGTCTGTTCATTTCCTTAGCCCATTTGTTGATTGGATTATTTGTATTCTTGGTGTAGAGTTTTTTGAGTTCTTTATATATTCTGGAAATTTGTGCTGTATCTGAAGTATGAGTGGCAAAGATTTTTCTCCCACTCTGTAGGCTCTCTTTTCACATTACTGATAGTTTCCTTTGCTGAGAGAAAGTTTTTTAGTTTGAATCTATCCCAGTTGTTGATTCTTGCTTTTATTTCTTGTGCTATGGGAGTACTGTTAAGGAAGTCTGATCCCAAGCTGACATGTTGAAGATTTGAACCTACTTTTTATTCTATAAGATGCAGGGTCTCTGTTCTGATTCCGAGGTCCTTGATCCATTTTTAGTTGAGTTTTGTTCAGGGTGAGATTAGGGGTTTAGTTTCATTCCATTGCATATGGATTTCCAGTTTTCCCAGCACCATTTGTTGAAGAGGCTATCTTTTCTCCATTGCATATTTTTGGCACCTTTGTCTAGTATGAGAAAATTGTATTTATTTGGGTTTGTGTCCGTGTCCTCAATTCTGTACCATTGATCTACGTGTCTATTTTGGTACCATGCCGTTTTTTGTTACCTATTGCTTTGTAGTAGAGTTGAAGATCTGGTATTGCGATACCCCCTGTTTCGCTCTTTCTGCTAAAGATTGCTTCAGCTATTCTGGGTTTCTTATTCTTCCAGATGAATTTCATAATTGCTTGCTCTATTTCTGTAAGGTACGTCCTTGGGATTGTAATTGGAATTGCATTGAATATGTATAGCACTTTTGGTAGTATGGTCATTTTGACAATATTAATTCTGCCTATCCAAGAACATGGGAGATCTTTCCATCTTCTAAGATTTTCTTTAATTTCTTTCTTTAATGTTCTGTAGTTCTCATTGTAGAGGTCTTTCACCTCTTTTGTTAGATTGATTCCCAAATATTTTATTTTTTTCAAGGCTATTGTGAATGGGGTAGTTTTCCTAACTTCTCTTTCTGAAGATTCATCCCTTATGTATAAAAATGCATTGGATTTATGAGCATTGATCTTGTAACCTGCTACTTTACTGAATTCACTTATGAGTTCTAAAAGTTTTCTGGTGGAATTTCCTGGTTCCTCTAAGTATATAATCATGTCATCAGCAAACAGGGATAGTTTGAATTCTTCTTTTCCTATTATTATCCCTTTAATTTCTTTGGTTTGTCTAATTGCTGTGACTAGAGTTTCAAGGACAATGTTGAATAGAAGTGGTGAAAGAGGGCATCCCTGCCTTGTTCCAGTTTTTAGGGGGAATGCTTTCAGTTTTTCACCATTTAGAATGATATTAGCCATGGGCTTAGCATAGATGGCCTTTACAATGATAAGGAATGTTCCCACTATCCCTAATTTTTCTAGTGTTTTGAGTATGAAGGGGTGCTGTATTTTATTGAATGCTTTTTCTGCATCTATCGAAATAATCATGTGATTCTTAACTTTAAGTCTGTTGATATGGTGAATGACATTTATTGATTTCCTGATGTTGAACCAACCTTGCATCCCTGGGATAAAACCCACTTGATCGTGGTGCACTATCTTTTTAATATATATTTGTATGCGATTTGCTAAAATTTTGTTGAGAATTTTTGCGTCAATGTTCATTAAGGATATCGGTCTGAAATTTTCTTTCCTCGATGTGTCTCTGTCTGGTTTAGGTATCAGGGTGATATTGGCTTCATAGAAGGAGTTTGGGAGGGTTCCCTCCTCTTCTATTTCATGGAATACTTTGAGGAGTATTGGAATGAGCTCTTCTTTAAAGGTTTTGTAGAACTCGGCTGAGAACCCATCTGGTCCTGGACTTTTCTTTGTTGGTAGGCTTTTATGACCTCTTCTATTTCATTTCTTGAAATTGATTTATTTAAGTTGTGTATGTCCTCATGGTTCATTTTAGGTAATTCATATGTCTCTAGAAACTTGATGATATCTTTGAAGTTTTCTGTTTTGTTGGAGTCTAGATTTTCAAAATAGCTTCTAATTATGTTTGCATTTCACTCGGGTCTGTAGTGATATTTCCTTGTTCATTCCGAATCTTAGTAATTTGTTTGAGTTTTCTCTTTCTTTCTCTTTGTTAGTGTGGCTAAGGGTTTATCAATTTTGTTTATTTTTTCAAAGAACCAACTATTTATTTTGTTAATTTTTTCAATTGTTTCTTTTGTTTCAATGTTGTTGATTTCGGCTCTTGTTTTAACTATTTCCTGTCTTCTACTACTTTTGGAGTTGGTCTGCTCTTCTTTATCTAGGGCTTTGAACTGTAGTGTTAAGTCATTTATTTGTTGATTTTTACTTCTTTCGTTGAATGCACCCCATGAAATAAATCTTCCTCTAAGTACTGCTTTCATAGTATCCCAGAGATTTTGATATGATGTGTCTTTGTTCTCGTTTACTTCTAAGAATTTTTTTAATTTCCCTCCTGATGTCTTCTGTTATCCATTCATCATATAATAGTGTATTATTTAATCTCCAGGTATTGGAGAAGTTTCTGTTTTTTACTCTGTCATTTATTTCTAATTTCAATCCATTATGATCTGATAGAATACAAAGTAGCATCTCTATCTTCTTGTATTTGCTAACAGTAGCTTTGTGGCATAATATATGGTCTATTTTAGCGAAGGATCCATGTGCAGCTGAGAAGAAAGTGTATTCGTTCTTTGTTGGATTGTATATTCTATATATGTCTGTTAAGTCTAAATTGTTGATTGTGTTATTGAGATCTATGGTATCTTTATTCAATTTTTGTTTGGAAGATCTATCCATTGGTGAAAGAGATGTGTTAAAATCACCTAGTATTATTGTTTTGTGGTCTATTTGATTTCTGGAATTGAGAAAGATTAGTTTGACATACATGGATGAGCCACTGTTTGGGGTGTAGATATTTATGATTGTTATGTCTTGCTGATTTATGCTTCCCTTAACCAGTATGTAATGTCCTTCTTTATCCCTTCTGACTAACTTTGGCTTGAAGTCCACATTATCTGAAATGAGGATGGATAATCCAGTTTTTTTGCTGTGCCTGTGCGCAAGGTATGTTTTTTCTCATCCTTTCACCTTTAGTCTGTGGGTATCTCTTTCTATGAGATGAGTCTATTGCAGGCAGCATATTGTTGGATTTTTCTTTTTAATCCAATCTGCCAGTCTATGTCTTTTGTTTGATGAGTTCAGGCCATTAACATTCAGGGTTATTATTGTGATATGATTTGTATTCCCAGTCATTTGACTCATTTTTGTTTTTTGATATGATTTGGTTTCTCCTTTTTTTGGCTATTCCTTTAGGCTAGTTCCTCCCGTTGCTGATTTGCATCGTTGTTTTCATCTCTTTCTCATGGAATATTTTGCTGAGAATGTTCTTTAATGCCGGCTTTCTTTTTGTAAATTCTTTTAGCTTTTGTTTATCATGGAAGGATTTTATTTCATCGTCATATCTGAAAGTAAGTTTTGCTGGGTATAAGATTCTTGGTTGGCATCCATTTTCTTTCAGGGCTTGGTAAATGTTGTTCCAGGCCCTTCTAACTTTTAGGGTCTGGATTGAAAAATCTGCTGATATTCTTATTGGTTTCCCCCTGAATGTAATTTAATTCTTTTCTCTCACAGCCTTTAAAATTCTGTCTTTATTTTGTATGTTAGGTATTTTCATAATAATGTGCCTTGGTGTGGGTCTGTTGTAATTTTGTATATTTGGGGTCCTATAAGCCTCTTGTACCTGGTTTTCCATTTCATTCTTCAGATTTGGGAAATTTTCTGATATTATTTCATAGAACAGATTGTTCATTCCTTTGGTTTGTTTCTCTATGCCTTCCTCAATCCCCAAAATTCTTAAATTTGGCCTTTTCATGATATTCCATAATTCTTGTAGATTCTGTTCATGATTTCTTACCATCTTCTCTGTTTGGTCAATTTTGTTTTCAATATTAAATATTTTGTCTTCAATGTCTGAGGATCTGTCTTCCAGGTGTTCTATCCTATTGGTTATGCTTTCTATGGAATTTTTAACTTGGTTTATTGTTTCCTTCATTTCAAGGATTTGTTTGTTTGTTTTTCAGTATCTCTAACTCTTTATTGAAATGATCTTTTGCTTCCCGTATTTGCTCTTTTAATTGTTGATTGGTGCGATCATTTAATGCCTGAATTTGCTCTTTCATCTCTTCCTTTAATGCCTGTATTTGCTCTTTCATCTCCTCATTTGCTTCTCTGATTATTTTAATTATGTACATTCTGAACTCCCTTTTTGACATTTCTTCTGCTGTGCTGTTATTGGGTTTTATTGATATAATATCTAGGTTTGTTTGTGACATTTTCTTCTCTTGTTTTTTCATAATGGTCAGATATCAGTGGGACTCTGAGATAGTGCAGATTTCCTCTTTTGACTTATTGTGTCCCTGTAGATTTCTAGTATATCACCTCTCAGCCTTCAGTAACCTGAAGTCTTGGAGGACTTGATAATGCAGTGCTTCCGAAGAAATCTGCCCCTAGCCCACTACTTGGTCCAGGACTGGGGGCTGGTTCTGTGTGGAAATTCTCTCACTGGGCGATCCTGCTCCTAAAAGCTGGCTATAGACAGGGCCTGTCCCTGCCTGAGGGAGCCAGGCTGCTCGGGGAAAGTCTCTCCCTGTCCTGTCTTGGTCCCAGAAGCCGCCTGTGGACCGGGCCCACCTCTGGGTTGGGACTTGGGGTTGGCTCTGTGCAGAAAGGCTACCACTGGATGGGCCTGCTCCTATAAGCTGGTTGTGGATCGCCCGCACTGCCGCCGAAGGGAGCTGGGCTGCTTGGGGAAGTCTATTGCTGCCCTGCCCTGGTTTCAGAAGCCACCTGTGGGCCAGGCCCCGCCACGGGGTTCGGGGCTTGGGGTTGGCTCTGTGTGGAAAAGCTCTCACTGGGTGGGCCTACTCCAAGAAGCTGGCTTGGATCGCACCTGCCACCGGAGAGAGGAGGGCTGCTTGGGGAAGACTCTTGCTGCCCTGTCCTGCTCTGAGAAGCTGCCCCCTGTCTGGGCCTGCCGCCAGGCTGAGCTTCACCTGGTGGGAGAGACTCACCCCGCGTCTCTATGTTGGTCTGAGTCTCCCAATACCTCCCCTTCTTGAATCCTGAGTTCTAGAGCAATGGGAGATGCAGTCACCCTCTAGTCCACCATCTTGGATCTCCAGTTGAATATTTTCGAAACATACTAAGCTCTTTTTACATAGTGATTGTCACAACTATGATCATTTTGCTTTTCATTTTTTTGTTTGTTAAAGACTGTTTCCTCATATTCCTTAGTTAGCAAGAAGATTGAACCTCTGTGTTTTAAACACATTAATACCAATAAATGGAAATATTCCATAATGTTTGTAATCATTTGATATAAAGAAGAAAATTTTGAAGAGTTTGGAATATAGATTCATATTTTTCTTCTTCACCAACAGGAGTAATTTTTTCAGTGAAATAATTTTAATAACATTCTGGAGTACCTGAGAACTGTTAGAAACAAAATATTTAGTAGGTGCCTACTATTAGGACACATTCTACTGCAAGAAATATAATGAGTAGCAGTAAAGTTGGTTTGCAACAAGATGGAAATTTATTACTTCTTATGACTAAAACTTAGTCATAGGAATAATCTAGACTTCATTAACTCAGTGCTCAAAAATATCCTGCAGGCTGCATGTTATGTACATCATTAGAATCCTATAATCCTAGGTGTTTCCAAGACTAAGCTACTGAAGCAATTTTATGTGTCAGTTCCAGAAATGAAAAAGAAAATACAGAGAAATATTTTGTTTTGCTTGTTTTGTATGTTTCTACATGTGCCACAAAAAAGTTTTTGTGGTCAATTATAAAAATAAAATAGCACAAACACTCAAGATAATACAACCAACAAATAAGACATTAGTTCTGTATGTACTACCACGAAAGATTATTCACAGTATGTTGTTACATTAAAAATTATAGCAATGATCTATACTTTGAATTACATTTTATTTAAATATGAATGCATAGCTGTTAACTTTCAATGAATTACCAAGAAATAATTTTTATTTTGGAATATTTTTCTTTGCGGCAGATTGTCAGTCAGGACTCATCTGCTGGAGTTACCCAGTATATGCTCTGAAGTAAATTAATTACGAGCCAAGAGGAAAGGGACCACCATAATTAGCTGAGAACAGTAAAGATCTACCCACTCTCCCCTGAGCTACAGCTACCAGCAAGAAATAAAAAGATATAACTAATCAAATCAGTTTTCTTTTAGGAGGAAGGAAAAGGTTGGGGGGATCAAATTTAGTGATCCCCAAATGTAAGTAATGTAAAACAATTTCTTCTAGCATTTTCTACTTTAGCTAAAGAAAATACTGGTTTAAAATTGCACTTGTGTTATTTTCCTCAATACATGACACAATATTCACTATGTAATTTGTGTGTACTATTTTCCATTTTTAAGTGGAAGGCAGTCAGGGCATGGAGTTTAGACAGAGGTTAAAAAGCAGAGGATACCTGGAAAAGCTACACAAAAGGTACAAAGATGAAAAGAAAGACAATTGCCATTTTTTGTAATCAAAAGATGTTTCCTATAAAATGTATTCTGTCCATAGTACAGAACAAAATTATAACAGTGGAATTTCCTTGGGAAAAAATAGATGATGGGTAGAGAGAGAGATACATAAAGAGGCAGGAAGATAGCTAGATAGAATGTTTGCTAAGGCAAGCACCAAAATATAAAAAAGTGTCACGCAATGTGAAAATATGTTTTCTTTTTACTGAAGCAGATTTAAAAATCATAAACTTCTTATATGATCCTAAAATAAGAATTCTACTTTTCTTTTCTCTCTTTCTCTTTCCTAAAATGAGGTAATGCTCTGCTAATGCATTTAGTTGGAATTGGATGTGAAGCTCAATTAACATGTGTTCCTTGTATTCAAGAATATTATGAAAAGCATCCTAGCATGATAATAAAACCTCAATGTATCCAAGCAGGGAAGTTAATCACCATCATTACCATTTATACCTCATTCTGATAACTGCTGAGTCTTGCAGCAGTAAATTACATAGACTCCATAAAACGGCAAAAACCAATATTATGTTCAACAGAGAACCCAAAATACCATATACAATACAAATTCTTCATAAGATTTAAGAATCCTTTATTTATGTAAAAATAAAGAAAAAAAAACACTGAATAACACTAGTTTTATTATGGCAAAGGAGATTTCAAGGCGCACACCAGTTGTATACTAGGTAGAAACAGTCTACTATGCTAGCATTACAACTGATAGTCATTATTATTTTTAGTAAATTAGAAGCATTTTCTACGATTTCAAGCATTAGTAAGAAAGAAGATATTAATATTTCTACAATGGACTTTAGCTTTCCTTTCATAAGTGTTCTGAAATTGCAATTTTTCCAGTATCTCTACTTACTCCTTTGGATCAAGGAGTAAATAACTTTGGATCAAGGAATAAGTAACTTAATAAAAATTTATCCACATGGGTTCCCTTAGTGTTTCTATTATTTTACAAGATGAGTAGTCAGATGAAGCCATAAGAGGGGACACAAGAGAAAATCAGAAAAGTAAAACTTACACTTACAGGTCTATGGAGAAGGAGGCCTGGATCATGAGGCAGGGCCACACAGGAAAGGTGCTCAGGTCTCTAAAGTTGCATTTGAAACATTAGCAAATATCCTTCAACATCTTTAAAATAAAAAAGTCTGTATTATCAATATTTTTGTTATTATCAGAAATTATTATTATTATTAAGAGCATTCGGTAAGATAAATTGTCCTAACTTAGCAAAGAGATCTTACACAGATTTATAAATGTATCATTATTTCTTATTTATTTATTTATTCATATTTTAATCCAAAGACAAAAATTATTTTTACTGATATAAAACATAAATATATTTTGTAGACTAATGTAAAATTCACATTAAAGATGAGACATGAAATTTTAAAAATATCTTATGCAAGTTTTGCTCGTCACTGGATGCCACTGTCAGGTTACCATTTGTTTATTTTCTTTTGTCATTAGATGTATTTCAGCAAAGTTTTTCTCCAGATGTCGTTCTTATTACTTGAGACTTTACTAATTACAAATGATAGAAACTCCTACCTAAATTAGCACAAATAAAAGTGGTATTTAATGGTTTACTTAATTTAAGCATGGCTGTATCCCTGAGCACTAACTAACTCTGACACTAAGACCTGGTTTCTCATTTTGGTATGTCTTCTGAGTTCTGATTTTTCATCTAGACATTTTGCTTATGGGGGAGAGATAGGTGTCAAGCAGACATCCTAGGCCTCAGCAAGAGAGCAGGAAAGAGGACACCTCTCAACAGTCTCAGAAGAAACACAATGGGTCCTAACTGCATTGTCTTCAGGTTAGCAATGTAGCCAGGGAACTCTGGATTCTGAATTACATGGTCATTCAGGTGAACATATTCAAATCCTCTGGAACTTCATGTATGAAAGTGGGTAAAGACTGACCCCTGAAGGAAAATAAGGAATCAAGGCTCTTACCACAAAGGTGAATGAAGGTAAGTAGGCAAAAGCAACAGGTGCTGGGGGAAGCTAACTAAGTGTCAGTCAACTGGATAAATGAATTGTGCATGCATAGTGGAATACTACTTCTGAATAACAACAATCTATAGACACATGTAACAACAGGGATAAATTTTAAATGCATATGCTAAGTGAAAGAAGCCAGACACAGAAGTCTATATACTGTATGGTCCCATTTGTATGATATTCTATAAGAACAGAAATCAGATCAGTGGTTAACAGGGTCTGAAAGTGAAAAAACTGGGTTGATTACAAAGAGGCATGAGGGAACTTTTGTTTTGAGTGAAAGGAATGTTCTGTAATCTCAATAGTTGTGGTTGCATGCTCAAATGTGTCAAAAACCACTGATTAGAACAGCCCCAAAGGATACATTTTCTAGTATGCAAATCATAGCTTAATGTGTATCTGACTTAAAAACAGAAAAATAACATTTCGGTACTTCCTGTCACTTTTGGAATAAACCTTACTCATCGGCATTGTTTGAAAAGTCCTGCACCATTATTTCATATTTAAATAATGCAAAGACATTAAAAATCTCAAGTCTCCTATTCCATCTCCAATTATTTTTCAGTTTAGAATAATTTTAACTCAAAATGAAAAGAAGTTCAAGTAATACACCATTACCTAGATATTGACACTTGTTTTGCCAATTCAAATTATAAACAGTATCAGACTAAGTGCCCAACTTATGTATGCCTGTGCACACACAGACCTTACCATATTTTGTATATACTGACATTATTTTTGAACTCAAAATTGAATTGTGAATATATTCCCCTGCTAGTGGTCTTCATATGAATTCATTTTGTAAGTTCACAGTCTTCTATAATGTGAAACTTGCAATATAATTTCAATTATTTTCTTTCATAGAATACTTTTCCCTGGCATGACTGTCTACATGCCAGTTTTTAGAATAATTAGATTATTTTTCTAGTGTTTTGATATCTATTTCATCTTTAATATTATATCCCAGATATAATTTGATCAAGCCTAAAAATTTGCACTGGATACCTTTATGTGGATATTCTCTTAAAATTACTTTATCTACATAGAGACTCAGTTATCATATTTTTCTGTACTTAGACCAGTTTGACCAAGCTACTATATAAATTGCTAATTGATAACTCAGAAATAATGTATGAATCAGTTCATTCCAAACATAGGCATTTTGAAAATGATTTTTTTTCCCTTTGGAATAGAAATGTGATATGAAAATAACTGGAAGTAACTGATGTTAATATTACTATGACTCTGTTGTATTTAGCACAAATTTCACAAACTTTGACCAATAGGCACTAGTCAAAATGGGTTAGTTATTATCTATTCTCACAATTATATATTACACATTATGAGTCACATATGAAGTGGCACATAATAAATATTTCAATCCTGCAGAACTTGTTGGGTAATTTAGCAGGATACATTCAACCCCAACAGATAGCTATAGTGCTAAATATTCTTTAAATATTACTTTTCAAAAAAAGATGTTTTATATATATATATATGTATATATGTGCACATCCATGCACGTGTGTGTATGTCTATCACATACACATAGACGATGCAGAATGACAAGGAGAATGAGTCACATTTTTCATTACAACAGTATTATGCATTGGATTTTAGAAACCTAAGGCAGGTCAGCAGCTACTAGATTTTTAAAAGTCACTTTAAATACATTAGTCTCAAGGAGCAGGTTCTATAAAAGTGTTGAGAAAATGTGGATCAGTTCATTACATTAAATCTCTGAGAACTGGACAGAGGCAGGTATTTCTCTATGATAGTGACTATGAAAAGAAACAATTGTACAATATATTACTCAGAACACTGCATCAAAAATTATCATTTTCTGTCAGTGTTTTCACTCTTTCTCTGTTCATTTCTGGTAGCCTTAGAAGAGAACAGTTATTCTTTGTCAGGTTGAGGGCATTCAAGTGAACCAAAAGGTCAATCTAATTAAAAAAGGGAAAGAACTTCAAACCACAAGGGGAAAAAAGATCCAGCTAAATGCCAAGGAATTTATATTACTGAATACATGAGGTAAACAGTCAAACAATGAGATGAATGCACAAAGGTGTCAAAGACAGAGCAAAAAAAGTAGTCTGTGACCTTTAAATTATTATTTTTTTAGTAAATTAAATGATATTTACTCCTTGAAAGAGAAACATTATGCAGTAAGAATCATTTAAAATGTAATTAGGTTTTATCACAGCTTAGTTTTGTAAAGCTTTGGTTTTCTCCAGTGATTCAAAATAGATTTATATTCATAAATATTGAGAAGGGAAACTAGATTAAAAGGTAGGACCTTCTCTGAATGACTACTCCCCCCCAAAAAATTTAATTATGTATAGTTTTAATATTTGAAAAAAAAAATTGCTATATTTTTATTTGGAATTTCTCCCACCCAAAAAATACCAAGTCAAAACATATTGCTAAAATTCAGTTAGACCTTTTCAAGAATAGAGTTCAAAATTACAGTATTAATGCAGGCTTGCAAAACAAATGAGTAAAAATGGTTGTGGCTGGACCTTCTGATTTTATCATTTTTCTCATGTCTTTTTTTTTTTTATCCTTTCTAGCTAATTTGGAGCCAGAAGTGACTACATAGCACACATTTAGCAATTTCAAGAGTGAAGAAGGACCTTTCTATTCTCAGCAAACAAGCTAATATGCAATCATCAAGTGGTTTTAATCCATTATAACACTTCAGTCAGATACTTCATGATGGAATCTGTCACCAATCCTTAGTTCACCACCAACCTCAGTGCCATGGGCCACGGGAAGTAGGCCTTCCATTTTCAGCTGTATTATCTTATCAATGATTTAAGATCTTGAATGAACTGGCATTTTGCCATTGGCTATTATTCCCCCATATTTTAGAAAGCCATAGAATAGAATACAGTGTCTCTGTGAATTAATGATTTCCAGTTTTGCTTAACTTATTAACTCAAAATGTCTTTTAACTTTGTTTTAGTAAAATCATTTCTAGCTGAAATGAGACTGAGAATACATTGTCCAGGTGTGAGATTTGGGTTAATGACCAGATTTCACGATAAATGACCATTTCTCCTGTTGCCTCTGTCATTTTCCTCTGTGGGTGTTGTCTGCAGTTGTTCTATTTTCCTCTACAATATCCTAGTTCTTCAGGGTGACTAGCACTCAAGCTCTCAGAACTAGCGCACTTGGTCTGGCCCTGGAAACAGGCCAGTTCTTAACAGTTTTCTTTACTTTGATGGCTCCAGCATCCCACACTCTTCCAGCTACTCCTGCTTCTATGCAACACTCTCTCAGAATCCCCAATGCTGCATGCCTACTGGTTCAAAACATGAATTTGTCTTGCTCTGCATCACACTATGGATAAATCCTGAAGTGTTTATGGTTTCTTGGATTACAAAGTAGCCCACTGTATCTCTCAGCCTTTGTGCGTGACATTACAGGTTAGTCTGGTTTCTGTAGTGAGGTTAATTAACCCAAACAAATCATACATTTACTGAATGGTTTCTTCCTTACTGCTATAGTCTCACTTTTCCTGCTAGTTTGGTTAGTGTTGTCTAAGTATTAGTATATCTTCTGTTAATTCTTTAGCCTTAATCAACTGCTATTTCCAACAAAACACAGAAACAATCACAAAATGACTGACGGTGTGTCTGCATATAGGCCTTGTCAGCTGCTCTCTGAACTACAGAACTTACAGGAAAACATATTTCTCAGAGGGTATTTTTCACAGAATTTAATATTTTTAGTGGCTACAAACAAACCAAAGTCAAAGGACAAAAGAAATAATCTGAAAAGTGATTTATTGTCTATGTATATTTTTAGTTTTAACACTTTCTTTTTGATTACATTATAAATGGATATGTATAATAATTTTTAAACAAAGTTAAAATCAGGTGTGTAAAATGAAAAATGATATTGCATATAAGCTAATATAAACATGGAAAAGTGAAAACATGATAAATTGGATTTATTTAATTAAAGTTTTTACATTTTGAATGCTTTCCTTTAAGAAAATATCTTGATATTCAGAGGACACCCAAGTCCTCTGTTGAGTGTCCTGAGATTTAAATTTCCTCTCTGAGCAGGTTGTCAGAGTAGACCTCAAAAACAAACAAAATAACAAGGAAGCAGAATCCCAATTGGTCCGATTTGAGATAAAATGGAATGATATTGCTTCAGTAGAATCTGTGCTTAGGTACTGATTTTTAAAAAATTCTTTATGATGTCTGAAGATTCACTATGACTTATGTACTGTAAAACTGTCCTAGATTATTAAACAAGGCTTGATGACTTAGGACCTAATGTTAAGCTTATCCTCAATCTCTTCAGTCTTAGGTTCTATCTTTGTATATGTTCTTGCTGAATATAATGGGATAGACTGACTATGATTCACAGCACAAATAAAGATATGAAGTATAGTCAGGATAGAGTTTTTATTTATAACAGATTTTAATTTTTGAAAATATTCTGATTTTGAAAGAATTCTGAATATGAGGCAGAACCACTAGGATGCAAAAAGCAACTTTTAAAAATATTTCTCTCATAATCTTTTATCCCCAATAGCTCATGCACAGTAAGCAGTCAATATATATTTTGGGTGTGATTTATTTTTAATATTTACCATGGGTCCATACACTTGATGCCAAATTCTTGATTTGATTGTTTCTCAGAAGTTGACTCATGTTGATAATAATAATAAGCTAGGACTGAAATTTATAATAAAAATGTTCCTTTATACTTAATGTCTACCTTCTAAAGTGAAAGAACACTAATACAATTCATACAAGGATTACATTATAATTCATGAATGCCTTGGTGAGGATGAACCACAGTAAAGGGCATTGGTATTTTAATGTAACAGGGTTTCAAACTAGCTCTTGGGGTATACATCCTCAGCCAAGGACAATAATTGGAAAAGTATTTTAGAGTTGCATTTTCAATGTTTCCTTTTCTAAATTTCTGTTTAGTCAAGCTTTTAAATGATATATATATATATATATATAATCATTATATATAAATAATATATATATAATGATATATATGTATTATTTCTTTAGATGTATCAAAAAAAATCAATAGGATTGGACTGAAGTCTTATCTGGGAGTGGTATTATTTAGCTTCTTTAAGAATATTCCTCTTTTTGTGCTGATCATTTGTTTTGTAGGTTTAATTCATACGGACATTGTACTCATGGTCTTCTAGGTACCTTACTGTTTCCCTATATCTGTAATTTTGTTTCTAAATAAGTACATTTTGAGGATCTGCTGTCATCATTTCTCATCTCAAAGAAAGAGCAGAAGAGCAGGCCAGGAAGGAACAAGAACAAAAAACAGAAAGAGAGAATTCGTATGGAGAACATTCTGAGTGGAAACCCTTTTCTTAATCTCACTGGCCCATCCCAGCCTCAGACCAACTTCAAAGTTTAAAGAAGGTGGGGTGATGATGTTGTGTTCAAGAACTGCACAAAAGGTGTAGATGATCAAAAGAAAGACAAAGGTTTTTGTAATTGATACCCTGCGATCTGAATTTCACAAAAAGTTCACGGAAAAATATATTAAGTAGTATACAGTTTTACGTGCTTAATTAAAGTCTGTAAAATGTTAAGGATCATTTTGATATTTTTTTCCTTTCCTGCTGTCTAAATGGTATATAATAGACTTCTCCAATTTTAAGTTCCAAAGTATCTTTTCCTTTATTGGGTAATGGATTGGGAATAGGTTTAACTCGATTTCTATTCTCAGTTTCCAATCATGTTTTTTTTTTTTTTAATATGGGAAAAAAGAACCTGCTTGTAATAAAACATTTTAATCTAAATTAAAAAATTACTTGTAAACTTAAAGCAAGAAAGAGTAAGCAAATTTTCCTCCTTTTCCACTTTTGTTTCAAATATAAGAGGTGGACATTTAATCCTGCAATATTTATTGTTGATGAAAACATTGCTTTTGTATCCATAGGCAACCACCAAGTGTTTAAATATTTTTAGACAGAATTGTACTTACATTTTTTCTGATCTTCCTTTCCTGGAAAAAATATCAAGAAATTCAAAGTGTTTTTCTCACTTCTTAAGAACTGATTTTTCTTTTCTGTATCTTTGTATTTGAGTATAACAAATTTTATCTCACAGTGAGAGTGTTTAACATTTACATGGTAGACACACATCTCACAAATGGAGAAATTGAAGCATAGTCCCATTGAAGAACTTTTCTAAGGTCCACAATTTGCCAATACTCCAACAGAAAGATTCTTATATGTGCCACCCGAAGCTTACAGTTTATTAAGCCAAATTATAAATTCTGATGGTGTTTTCTCCAATTTATGGAATGTTATAGCTAACACCTCTGTTTCAACATCTGTCTAGTTCTCAGTATATAGAATTATTTAGGAAGCATCTAAGCAGATGAGAAAGAATTAAGATATATTTTACTCCTAAACAATCCACTTCTTTGGAATTTTAATTAACTTACCATCCTTGTTTATTTCTCTTACCATGAATTACATAAATGATAATAGCCAGTTTTTGGCTTGCTGTTATTGCCAGCCAATGAAATGCATTTGCACTGTTTTAGGGTGCTTTTGAATGATACCCTTCTAAGGGTACAGTAACCTCAAAACAGAGTTGGAATAAAATCTCTAGGAAAAAAGACTGTATATAAACATGTCCACCAATAGTATGTGCACTGACTTTCAAATACACTTGTTTTTTTTTAAACATTTGTTTGACAAATTGAAAGATAAATTAATAGATGAATCTTGAATATATCTATCAATGAACACTTGTTTCCACACCTTTGCTATTATGATTAGTGCTATAATGAACACAGAGGTATGGCTATCCCTTTGAGATAGTGATTCTAATAAACATTCTATTAAAATTACCTTTCCTCCACACCCTCACCATCACTTGTTACTTATTTAGTCCCTTTCATAATAGCGATCCCAATAGGTACAATGTGATATATTATTTTTATTGGGTCTTTTCTGTTATACACTATTATAGGATTTGTTTTGACATAATTATAAAATCATGGAATATAATTTGTGCTAATTCAACCCTCAGTACTTTCCCTTATCCTTCCATCCTCCCTCTCCCTATTCCCTTCCCTATTTTCTATATTTCTGGTATTTCTGTTATTTACTTAGTTTCTTTTTAATTATTGTCCTGTGGATGGACATGATGGTGAGGTTCATTATGGTATATTCATATATGTACATAGGAAATTTAGGTTAGATTCATTCTACTATCTTTCCCTATTCCATCCCTCCTCCCTTTCTTTAATTCCCCTTTGTCTGCCCCACTGATCTTTCTTATTCTTTTTATCCATCCCTCCTTATTTTGGATTTGCTTCCACATATCAGAGAAAACATTCAACCCAAGGTGATATTTGTGATTTGGATTTGCATTTTCCTGATGAATAGTGATATTGTCCACCTCTTCCTATACTTGTTGGCTAGTTGTATGCCTTAATCTCATTTGAAAGAACATCAAAAATAAGAAAATATTTAAGAATAAATTTAACCATGAAGGTAAAAATCTGTATTCTAACAATTATAAAACTTTGATGGAAGAAATTGAAAGACTTATAGACAAATAGAAAAGAACCAATGGAATGGAATAGGAAAGAGCCACATACACTCGGTCAATTCTTTGACAAGGACAAGAAGAATACACAAAGATATAGTTTCAAGTGGGAATGTCTTCCAAAGGCCATGTTGCAAAGGCTTGGTCTCCAGCATGATCCTTCTGGAAGGTGGTTGGGAAAGTTAAGGGCTTGGGATGTCTCTATGTCCTGCACAGAAAGGGATCAATAAACTGAATGGAGGTGTGAACTGACTGAGAAATTAAAAGTTTGAAATGATTAATTAAAAATAAAAGACAAAAAGCATAAAAATTACTTTTATAGATTCTGGGTCTGTTGCCCAACCAAGAAAAAAAGTCTGCCAATGCTTTATTTATAGCAAAACACATCAAAGGGGGATTATTGTGAGAAATTCTTTCAAGATACGCAAGAATGGAGAGACTGTAGGGAAATTGGCCTAATTGGAGACATATCACTTTCACAATAATTCTTCCTCCAGGCAGCTGGTTGTCTCAAGGCTATTTGGGCACACTGGTATCTCTTTCCACCTCCAGGGAATTGTTTAAACCTAGGACGTGCCTGAACCAATAAATTCTAAGGCATCACAGAATTCTCTTTGAACAGGACTTTGCCAAGGCAATGGTGCTATCTCAGATTGGCACCATTCTCCAAGAGTTCTCCAAGGGGCACACCTCCTGTTAAGGTTTGGATGTGAAGTGTCCCCCAAAAGCTCATGTGTGAGACAATGCAAGAAGGTTCAGAGGAGAAGTGATTGGGTTGTAAGAGTCTTAAATCAATCAGCGATTTAATGCCCTGATAGGGATTAACTGAGTGGTAACTGAAGTGGTAGGGTGTGGCTAGAGGAGGTGGGAATTGGGGTATGGCTTTGGATATATATTTATATCTGACGAGTGGACTCTTTCTGCTTTTTGATCACACATAAGCCATTTCCCTTTGCCACTCTTGTCTGCCATGTTGTTCCTGTCTCACCTGGAGCCCTGAGGAATGGAGCCAGCTGTTTATGGATTCAGATTTCTGAAACCATGAGTGCTCAAATAAACTCTTCCTCCTCTACAGTTGTGCTGGTCAGGTCATTTAGTCACAGTAGCAAAAAAGGTAACTAAAACACCTCCATTTAGAGATGGCTCAGACAGACTCACTATTTATTTGGGGTTCCCAACATGGGGACTTTAATAGGTCCAGTCTAGTAGTACATTTTAGATCATTCTGGGCATACTCTCCAAGGGGACTGTGAGACTCTGCTCCTTTCCTCTCTTTGTTTCCTGACTGTCATGGGTTGAGCAACTTTTTGCTTTACCATACACTCCCACCATAATGTAGTACCTCACTACATGCTCCAAATCAATGTGGAACAAACTATGAACAAAAACTTCTAAAACTATGAACCAAATAACTTCTTTCTCTTTTTAAGTTGATTATTTTGTCACAGTGATAGAAAGCTCACACGTAAGGATAGTTACTTCAATAAATAGTGTTGGAACAAATGATTATTCATAAGGAAATACAAAAATATGAATGAAATGAAATGGTAAAAATAATTATAAACAATAACAATTGGGGGCTATTATGCAATATACACAAGGAACCCAAATAATACAATGGCAAAAATTGCAAAATAAGGATTTGCATATATATACATATATACATATATATACTTTTGAGTTTTTCATAAGATATGGTAAACAGGGATGATTATGACTACTATATTGAAAAGGAAAGTTGAATATATTCCAGGGGCTTATAAATCAGAATTCTGTATGTACCAAGGAAAAGTATATAATGCATAATATCAAATATATTATGCATTCGAAGTAGTAGATATCCCTTGGATTATAGTATAGGTAAAGTGAGATTATTAATATTCTAATATTAATGTCATTTCATAGAATATAAATAGAATAATGATATATAATTTTTGTTTTATACAAGAAATGTAATTGAGATTAGCATTTAATTTATTCAATATAATTTGACACAGAAAATATTGAAATATTTTTATAGAAACAAATTAGGAGTAACAGAGTTTCATTTTTCAACTTTTCTTATTTTTCTAAGTGTGTTTTCTTTTTATGAAAACAGCATATGTTGAAGATTAAAATATCCACAGTACTCACATTTTGGGGGGTGGGAGTTCCAGGGATTGAACTCAGGGGCATTCAACCACAGAGCCATATCCCCAGTCCTATTTTGGATTTTTATTTAGAGACAGGGTCTCACAGAGTTGCTTAGTGACTTGCTTTTGCTGAGGCTGTTTTTAAACTCAATCCTCCCACTTTAGCCTCTGTAGTCACTAGGATTACAGGTGTGCTCCAATGTATTCACATTTTTAATATTTTTTTTATTCAAACTATCTCAACATTGAATATAATATTTCATTACATGTATAAATTTTGCTTTTTGCCAAGGATTCTTTAAAAAAGATAATAAGATAGTCATAAAACTGATTTGATGTAATGAGAAGCAAAGGTCATCTATTTTTCAGTGGAACAAATATTAAAGTAAGATTATCATCATCAGTGTCAATAATTTAAAAACTCTTATGTTAGACTAGTCTTATAAAAACAAAAACACTAAAAATTTTTTTATAGTATTGTATCAAATTAGTGACTTAAAACCTACACATCTTCAAGACTTCTGGATTATGACACAATGAAATAAATTGTGCCTCCCAAATTACTACACCAGATATTGTGCAGAATAGGAAGTAAAACCCAAACTTCTGTAGCATTCTCCGTCATGTCTACACTTCTATAGAGCTCATAAACTAATTTAATTCAGGAACAACAAAAACAACAAAAGAAACTAAATACTTTAAAATCTAATAATGCCATTAATGATGGAAAACAATGGTTTTTAAAATGTCTACATAATTAAACTAAAATGATATAAAATTAGGATAGATAGCTCTGTTGATATATAATTATAGACAAGGTTTTAAAAAGTGAGATCTCAATTGTTCCTTAGATTATGAGACATTGAAGAGATTTTTATAACTGACGATTAACATAATTGGCAAGTTTAAATTTCTCTGTTTGCAAACAAGCAGCTTGCATTTTGAATTAGAAATGTTGGTAGAGAAATAACAGTTTTGACTGTGAAAACCTGCTAATGAAAGCTGCTACTTTATGCTCAATGCATAGAAATTGCATAACTACTGTACTGAATTGATATTTTTATCTCACAGAATTTCAAAAAAGAAACCCAAAGAATGTAATTCATAGCTTAGAATTTCCTCTTAAATGTCTAATATTGAGTGAGGAAAATAGATGTACAAAATAACAGAAAAATATTGTTCATGGATGTAGGAAATTAACACAAAAATATCTGTTTTCTGTGTATGGTACAAATTCCAGGAACACAAATATTTATTCTAAAAATGTAGAACTAATAACCACTGCAATAGTAATATTATTATAAAGTAATTTTGTAATATACAAAATAAATGGGAAAGCAAGATGTATGGAAATTTTAATCTCAATCTTTATTTAGGATGAATGTGTATATTGATGTATTATCTTCAGAAATTAGTTTATACAACATGTGCTGATATTAAAACAGAAATTACTATAGTTGGAGATAACCATGTCACAATTCGTAACTGTCTCCTACGGGTTAATATTAACTTTAGTTTTATAATATGTAATATCAACAATAGCATCACCATCATCAAATTAGTTAACAATATAGGTTAAATAATCTAATTCTATTAAAAATTTCACAGTGTAAAAACTATTAGCATCTCTAATTTATATATGTATAAAATGAAACTCAGATATTATGCAGGTCAACTGGATCACAGGGATGATGCACAGCAGACCCGAAGTATAAGTTAAGCAATTTGGACCCAGTAAGGAAATAAAGCAAATGATTTCACACAACATTCCACTTCAAAAAACTACCAGCTGTACTCAGGCAAAATATTCTGGTGGCTCCCATTTTTCTCTTAATTAGTTAAAAACTATAAAATTATGTAGCAAAGTTAAAAAAACAAAAACAAAAACAAAACAGATTTTGCTTCTGAATATCATTGAGTAAAGATATTTCTAAGTATCATTTACAAAGAACTGTCTTGCTCAATCAATACTATGATATAGACATAGAAGTGACTAGTAAAATTTAAAAGAACTGAGAAAGTTGAGGCTATGAGGAAAGAAAGGCCAAGATCAAAGAGAGAAAACAACCTCAGAGAGGTTAGTTTTCATTGTGCCAGTCATCTTCCTGCTCAGCATTTAATGATTCTTGGTACAAAGCAATAGACAGAAGACCATGATCAAGAGACAGGAAAGACCATATATATACTAACAATTTTCACAAAACACTTCTACATGATTTTTAAGTGAACTAAAGCTTAGTGAATAATGGAAAAAGTGCTGAAATAAAATTTTTGCAAGTATAGAACACTATGTGGTTGAAATATCCTTCAAATAAAAGCTAAGTAAAAACACCTCTGGATGAAAAAAAAAAAAAGAATTGAGATAATTCAGTGCCAGAAAACCATACTATGTAGATACTAAATCAAAACAATTAATAAGCTCTCAGCAAATATGATTTTATAAATTAAATTAGGGAGAGATGGCACCAATTTCTAACATTAGGAACAAAAATAAACACAATATAGCCTACATACATTAAAAAATTAAGAAGACAATATCAAGAACATCTTCCTAAAATGGGGAAGATTTTAGGAAATACTTCAAAAATTCATACAAAAAAGAGAAAATATGACTGACTTTTTGTTTACTTAGACATGAATTTCAATTAATTAAAATATTTCTCATAAAGAATATGTTAGCTTCAGATACCTTTATCAATGAGTTCTTAAAAACATTTAAAAGAGGAAAAACCTTAAACCAATTCTACAAAGCACAAAAAAAATAATTGAATACCAGTTATCATTCTATGATGTAAGGATAACACTGAGAAAGAGAACACAAAAGAACACTACGATGAAGAAAAAATACAGTCTTATTATCACAAAGACATGAAAGATAAACTAAAACATTAACAATACAATTCCAGTAGTATTTGAAGAAAAAAATAAACCATGACTATTGTACACTTTTCTCCAATGCCAAGTTAGCTTAACATTCAAAACTCTAAAAATTAGACACATTAATTTAATATAGGATAAAACATATGCTAATTTCAATATAGGAAAGGCATAAGTCAAAATCTAACACCGATTAATGACAGAAATTCTGAGTCAACTGCATTTAAAAAGCTAATCTCCCAGTGGAGCAAAATTGTAACTAACATCCTCCAGTTCTAATCTAGCCACAGAAATATAAGTTTTGTTAAAGTAGGTACACAAATGTGAGCTGGAGAATGGGGGAAGACAGAATAGGGCCCACTCCATGATCACTCCATCTCAGATGATGAAAAATCTCATCCATAACTACCTCCTTCAAGACCAGATTCTACATTCTAAAACTAAAAAGAAAATGGTATAACCAACCTAAGGGACATATCAATTTTGGAATATGAACAGAGCACTAAAGCACTAAGCCATGGCAGGAAATTACGGTAACCACCCAAGTTAATAACTCATGGAGTGAGAACATCCCAAGTCAGCCATAAAACCCAAAATGCAGAAGATACATGGTCACTTCCTGCATTGGAAGAGCCCTGCCCATGTTCTCCCTGGAGTGTACTTCCATTTCACTAAATAAATCCTTTATGTTTTTTCTATGTCTCTGAACTGAAATCTTTCTATCAAGAAGGTAAGAACAGAGGAATCTTCACCCAATAATAGTTTGAGTAGCTATTTACGCACCAAACTACTTTTACAAGAGCTAAGTAATTCACGTGAAAGACCATAGTGTCTATTATAGTATTATAAAAAGAAGAAATGCATTGAAGAAGCCAGGAAGGAAGGAGTAGTCAGTGTCATCTCTCCCTCAACTCCAAACACCATGGAGAGATGCTTCCCATTTGGGTGAAGAGAAAGGAACTAAGTCCAGGTCTTAAACTTGAACCCAATACTAGGCACACCATAGTGAAATGCAGTGGTAGTGGAGCCCAATCATTTCTACACCCAACCCACTGGAAATTTTTCCGCCAAATGGTTGCTGCCTCCACCATTCCTACATGAAACTCTGCAGCAGAAAGAATGACTCCAGCCACTGGGAATCGGGGCACAAAGGCAAGCACAGGGCTTTGTCTTGTAGCTCAGAGTGAGGCTACAGTAAAGTCATCTGGCACTGGTAGGAAAACATATCTCAATATATAAAGTTCATTTGTAATAAGCCAACCTCTAACAGTATAGAGAAAGGGTAAATATGCACAACTTTCTAAGATCTGGAACAAGCTAGGAATGCCTGCTTTCACCACTTTTATTCATTGTAGTACTGGAAGTCATAGCCAAATCAATCAGGCAAGATAAAGAAATAAAGGCAGTACAAATTAGAACATAAGCAAATTATCTCTCTTTGTAGATGGCATGATATGATATGTAGAAGACTAAAATTCCATCAAGAAACTACTAGAATTAATAAGTTCTGCAAAATTGCAAGAAATAAAATCAGCACACGAAAATCAGTAGGACTGCTGTACACTAATAATAAAACTTATATGAAACAGAAATTGGAAAAGCAATCCTATTTCCAGTAGATACAATAAAATAAACAAATTACTTATAGGTAAACATAACCAAAGAGGTAAAAGATCTTTACAATTAAAAGTATAAAATGCTAATGAAAGAAAATGAAGAACATTTTCTCCAAGTATGGTTGCAGTCTACACTGCTGCTGTAAACACTATTGCTGCTATGACTGACATTTCTGCTGCAAACAATGCTGCCAGACCCCAGAGGTCACCTGGAGGTCTTCTCCCTGGGTGCTGCTGCAGCTGCAGCCACAGCCCCTGTTGCCACCACTGCCACTGACTCTGACCCCTCACCTGCTGTCAATGCCACTGACCCACTTCAGCTGCTGCTGACCCACTGCCTGCTGCCACTGACCCCTGACCAGGGAGACTGAAGGTTTGGTTGCACGTGACCAAATACATCTTGAGATGCCAGCCAGAACCTGGGGGTGCCATCTTGGGCACAGCCACCCCTGTCTGTGAATGCCCACCAGGACTAAGAGGTTAATTGTCGGGGTGCCTTTGGGTTTGACTATACCTGGGGTCTTCCTCCTGGGAGTGCTGGTGGCCACCATCTAGTCACCGTTTCTCAGGATTGTTCATCCCTGGTGATCTTTCTCCAAATTCCAGCATTGTTGAGATCTTGAGACTGCAACATGACCACACCCAGGATATCTGAAGGCCAGATTGGTGAGATAGTAACTGGGTCTGTCAGGGCCAGTCTGGGCCAGGCAATCTATGAAAAGTAAGAGACAGAGCTGAGAAAATTTCAAATGCTGATGGAGACAGTTGCTCAATTTGCCATTGAGATGTATTATATTTTTATTTTTTTCTTCTCCAACATCTTTATCCAGCATATTTGGAGCAAGTTATTTTTCATGCATGAGTTTGTTGAGGATGGTGATATATGCATGGTGTCTTGCAGTTATGTTGCATATTTTTGTTTTTTTTTTCTCTTTATATGCATTCTTCCTCTTACTTGTCTATTTTTATGGATTCTCTTTCTGACTTTTCTCCACCTAACTGTCAATCTTTGTTGGTTCCTCCTCCACTCTACCTGTGGATTTTTACTTCCTAGCTACTGTCTTTCTTCCTCATGAACATCATGTCCTACACTATTTCTATTATATCCTGTCTACCATTTGAAATCATAAACCCATTTAGAAATTTTTTTGTTAATATTGTAGATAGTGATTGAATTCATAATTTCTGTTTATAATGAGAAAGCAGTAGACAGCTTGGTTGGATTTATTAGATTTAAGGCTGTATATAGTTTACAATGGGTGCTGTTGATATTAGTCTCCCTTTTAAAGGTGGGCTATTGGAAATCTTCAGGGACATTATAGGTCTACAGGGAAGAATCTATGCTGCCTCAGATTCATACAAACAGATGGGAATAATACAAGCATCATGAAAAATGAAGGGAACAAAGTGCCCCAAACAAACCAAGATGCCTCACTAAGAGAATCCACTGACAACACAATAGAAGAGATATCTGAGGAGTTTAGAATGTATGTAGTTAAACTTACCTGTTAAGTAAAGGATTGAATAAAGAATGAAATCAAAGAGAAAAAGCAGGTAGTAAAAGATCACTTCAATAAACAGAGATTCTGATATAAAACAAGCAGAAATCCTTGAAATGAAGGAATAAATAAACCAAATTATAAATTCAGTTGAGAGCATAATCAACAGACTAGATCATTTAGAAGACAGAACTTCAGGCAATGAAGACAATTTTGAAATACTGAAATAAAGTTGACTGTACAGAGAAAATGATAAGAATCCATGAAAATTAAGTTGACCATGCAGAGAAAATGGTAAGAATTCATGACTAATCAATAAATGGGCTAAGAAACTGAACAGACACTTCACAGAAGATATACAACTGATCAACATATATTTGAAAAATGTTCAACATCTCTAGCAATTAGAGAAATGCAAATCAAAACTATGCTTAGATTCCATCTCACTCTAGTCAGAATGGCAATTATCAAGAATACAAGCTACAATAAATTTTGGCAAGGATGTGGGGGAAAAGGTACACTCATACATTGTTGGTGGGAATGCAAATTGGTACAACCATTATGGAAAGCAGTATGGAGATTCCTCAGAAAACTTGGAATGGAACTACCATTGACCCAGCTATCCCACTTCTTAGTTTATAATCCAAAGGACTTAAAATCAGCATATTAACAGTGATGCAGCCACATCAATGTTTATAGCAGCTCAACTCACAATAGCTAAACAATGAAATCAACCTAGGTTTCAACAGGTGAATAGATAAAGAAAATGTAATATATATATATATATATATATATATATATATATATATATATAAATTATTCCATATATATATATTCCATATATATATATATATATATATGATGGAATATTACTCAGATTTAAGAAAATAAAATTATGGCATTTGCTGGTAAATGGATGAACTTGGAGAATATACTGATAAGTGAAATAAGTCAAACCCAAAAAATCAAAGTCTGAATATTTTCTCTGATATGCAGATGCTAATTCACAATGGGAGGGTGTACTAGGGAAAAAGAGAGTTACTTTAGATTAGGTAGAGGGTAGTGAAGAGAGGGGAAGGGGTCTGGGGTAGAAAGGATAGTAGAGTAAAACAGACATTATTACCTCATGTACATATATGTGTACATATATGACTGCATGAGCAATGTGATCCTACAATATGTATGATCAGAAAAATGATAAATTATACTCCATTTATATCCAATTATATTTGATTTATGAAAATGCATAAATGCATTCTACTGTCACATATAACTAATTAGAACAAATTAAACCATTTTTTTTTATTGTAAACAAATGGGATACATGTTGTTTCTCTGTCTGTACATGGCGTAAAGGCATACCATTTGTGTAATCAAATGAAGAAGACACAAAGAATGGAAAGATATTCTTTGTTAATGAATTAGAAGAATCAATGTTGTTAAAATGTTCTTTATGACCAAAGCAATCTACATATACAATGCAATCCCTCTCAAAATATCAATTACATTCTTCATAGATCCAGAAAAAAAAAAAATTCAGATTAGAGAACCCAAAAATTACCTGAAAATGAAAGCAATCTTGAGAAAATAGACAAAGCAGTTGATATTATACTACCTAACATCAAAATATAGTGTAAAATCATAGGTTTTGACATAAAAATGGACACATAGGACAATGGAAGAATAGATTACCAAGAAGTAAACTGACCTACCTACAGCCAATTGATTTTTGATGAAGGTGTTACAGCATGCATTAAAGAACCATCTTTTCAATAAATATTTTCAATAAATGTATACATATATACACACATATATATAATATATATACATATTTATAATACAGTGGAATTTAATTTAGCAATAAAATTAAAATCCTGTCATTGAAGAAAACATAGATGAAAATGTACATTATAATGTTAAGTGAGATTATCCAGACACAAAAAGATGAGTACTGCATGATCTCACTCATATATGGAATCAAATATTGGTGATCTCATGGAAGTTAGAGGTAGAATGGTGGTTAACAAGGTTACAGAGAAGATGGGGGGAGGTGGGATGAAGACAGGTTGCTAGATGGGTACCAAACTGCAATTAAATGTAATTTCTATGGTGCAATTGCTCAGCTTGGTGACAATAAAGAGTAATACTATAGTTTACATTTCAAAAAGCTAGAAAAAAGAACTTTGAATATTTTCATCAGAAAAGTGATGAATGTTTGAGGAGACAGTTATGTTTCACTTGATTTAAATATCACAATGTGTACTGAAATATCATGTTACACAAATAATGTGTACAATTTTTAATTGTTTTTAATGTTTTATGTACTACTTAAAATAATTGTAATTTAAAAACAAATTAGCACTCAAAAATAACTAAAATGGCATAGTCTGTAATTTTATGTTCTCTGTCAAATTAGGAGTATATAAAAATTCACATGTCAAATTTTACATTTAGTTGTAAAATGTTTAAAACTTTCTAAGAGTAAGATAAGAACCTCAGTTATTTCCATTGATATTTAACTTTGCCTTGTAAATACTAGGTAGAGTTACATGGTAACTAAAGAAACAATTTAAAAGTAAGGTCTGAGAACTGTGAAGGGGAATATGAATAAAATCACCATAAGAAACAAGTTTCCCTATGTAGAAAGTCCAGAGTAGATTAAAGATAACTTTAAAATGAATAAGAGAAATTATCAAGTTTCCTGGAGACAAGATCAATATGACTTCATCATTTTTGTGTATGCAGGTGTATGTGTGTATGCATAGATATACAACCAAATGCACATACACACAAGCATACAACTAGGCATTTTACTTTCAAATTTCAAATATGTCCTACATTAAGTGAGGATAATGATCTAGATCTTGTTCCTTTTTAGGTACATATCACTTGAGCATGTAAGGAAAGTTCTCATAAGAAATACAGAAATCCCTAAACTTTTGCTTCAGAAGTCTCTTTTATTCTCATGCTCACTGGTTTCTGAGGTGCCTTCCAGTTCTGAGCTTGTCATTCCATGATTCATGGATATAGTCTACAAATCTGCACAATCTCACCCTTGCAGGGTATAACCTATACACCTGCACCATTAATTTTCTGTCCCCTATAACACCCTCTATTGTTTCTTTCAACATTTCATGGTCCACAGATATTCTTGGAACATAAAAATAGCCTCCAATGTTTTTGGACTTAACCAAGATAGTTTTTGTAGAAGAATTTTCTTTTAATTAAATGAATGCCAATGAGTTTCATCATGTACAATATCTCATGAATATAAATGTATCCAAAGTCATTGTTCAGTAGTGATGATGTAGTGTGCAGTATCCTATGTACATGTAGACTTAGGTATTAGCCCTATATTATCCCTTTCAGCATTCAATTTTTTGTCCAATTCCATATAATATGTGTTTGATACATATATTACAAATAATCTTTTTTAAAACTTGGAGTAGAGAATTTAAAAATCAATATAACATGCTCTTACACAAAGCAGGCATACATATTAGGAGGTAAAATGGATTCATCAACCAAGGATTATGGTTTTAAGTAAAGCATGACTAGGATTTTTTAAAAAGAATATCATAGTAGCATCACCTTATAAGTTCCTAGTATAAAAAAGAAATAGTTTCACACACAAACACAGACTCATGAAGCTTGTGCTTTTCAGATTTTTAAAAAATTATTTATTAGATATGTACTCATTATTATTTAGCTCTGAGGATAATATCATGTTATTTTCCCATTTTTCAAAGAAAGTTAAAAACCTTTCTGTACTTGATAAATAATGCAGATACATATTATGAATCAAAGGAATAAATTGACAATGGGGACGAAAAGTACATGGGACTGTGGTTTTGCCTTTGTGAAATGGTACTATCTTGAGAGCTCATAAAGTTCTTCATCACTGATAATTGTCAGGTGTCACCAATAAATCTGTTTGGAGTTGAGGTTTTAACCTCTTTTTGGATGCTATATAAGGTGAATTTTAAATCCCCTATTTCAAAGTCACTACAACTCTGAGGATATAAATTTCATAAATGCAACATGAGGGGATTGCACTGGACAGAATTTAATATTCCTCTCAACTTTAATTTTCACTGAGTCATGGTACATAACTAATTATAATTCAAACATTTTAGGATGACAACTCATTAAGAACTTAGGTAATTTGAAGAGGAAAGGGACAAGATATATTTTCTGGAGTGGAGTGTGATTTCAGTTATGTGGATCTTAAAAAACTCAGAGCTACTGTCCATGGGGGACCATTCTAGACATAACTAGTGCAGGTTCACAAATTTTGATATAAAATATGTGGATTTAGGAGCACATTAGACACTAGCTTGAAGAGGTAATTTGAGGATGATAAGTATGTATTAACATTTCAGGGCAGAAAAGAGATTTGCTGCAATTCATTAGGTACTAGGGGTGTTTTAGTCAGCTTTTTTGTTGCTGTAACTAAAAAATCTGACCAGAACAATTTTAGGGAAGAAAAGTTTATTTCAGGGCTCACAGTTTCAGAGGTCTAAGTCCACAGAAGGCCAGCTGCATTCCTCAGGGCTCCAGTGAAGCATAACATCAAGGCAGAAGAGTGTGACAGAGAGAAGCAGCTCACATGATGATCAGAAGCAGAGAAAGAGACTGCTACTCTCCAGATACAAAATATATATTCCATAGCCGCACCCCCAATGAACCATTTCCTCCAGTCAAACCCCACCTGCCTCCAGTTACCATTCAGTTAATCCCACCAGGGATTAATTCACTGATTAGTTTAATGCTGTAAGTGCCATCATTTCTCCTCCAAATCTTGCATTGTCTCACGTTTGAGTTTTTGGGGAACCGCACGGCTAAACCATAACAAGCTGGCAATTCTAGGCTTTGACCGAAGAGTATCTTAGAAGTTATCTCAATATTTTGTTTTGCCTATTCATTCAGCATGCATGAAATAATAAAGAAATAAAGGTTCATACTTAAAATTTATAAAATTATTGCCTTGTAAGCATATATTATGGAATACTAAATCCACCTAGTTAATCAACATATGCATTACAAGTAATTATTTCTCCATAATTTCCAAATTATCATATTGCCTAAATGAGTGGCATGAACATGGTAGGTATTTAGTCAGTATGTTCTATCATGTGGTTAATGGTGACTAAAGGTTATGAGTATAAGAAGGAAAAAATGATTACCAGTATTAAAGAAAATGAATGAAAAAATCTGGCTTTATCCTTCGAGAAAAAGTCTTTAATAAATGCTATTAAGTAATTTTTTTGTATTTATTTTTAGATGGAAAGTAAAATAATGTATACATTTATTGTGTAGTGGAAGTTGTTTTGAAATATAAACACTTTCCATAGTTAAATCCAGCTAATTAACATATGTGTAATCTCACATGTTTATCTTTGTGGTGAAAACACTTAAGATCTACTCTCTTAGCAATTTTCAAGAATATAATAAATACATTATTATTAACCATGGTCATCATGTTTTACAATGGATGTCTTGAACATATTCTCCCACCTACCTGAAGATTTTTATCCTTTAACCAACACCTACTCAACTCTTCCAGCTCTAGGTAATCAATATTATACTCAATAATCAATATTTTCATGAGTTCAACTCTTTTATATTTCTCATATAAGTGAACTCTTATCCATTTCCTCAGAAAAATAAGTGAAGTTACGTGATTTACCTCAAAGTTAAAAGCAACCCTGGGTTTGATCTCCAGCACCGCAAAAAAAAAAAAAAAAAAAAAGTTAAAAGCAAGAATATACAGTATGGCCATTTAAATGATACAGAACTTATGAAATATGTATGACTCACTCATGAAAACTTATTTACAAAATTCATTTCACATCCATTATAATTTATTTTAATAAATATTATTGAAGTTCCATATATTTGAGCTTCATAATAATCATATGCAAAATATTCAAACCAAAATGAACAAACATATTAAAATTTTTATTTTTTATACAGTAGTTTCTTAAAATATTCAAGTGACTGTCAATTAATTTAAGGAAAAAAAATCTTTGGATTAGAATTATAGTTCAGTGGTTTAATGCTTGCCTAGATGTGTGAGGTCCTGGGTTGCATCCCCAGTACCACACACACAGACACACACACACACACACATACACAAATATGTTTAAATGTTGAGATATTCTACTATTTTATTACTTTATTTTTATTTAAATGCATTTTAGCACAAATCAAAACAAAATTAAGACATCATCAAGCAAAATGCAGCACTTTACTGTATTAAATTACATTAAAACAAACATTGTGTATATAGTCACAACTATATTAGATCTCAATTCATTTTACCTCCACCAGGCCACACAATATAGCAGAAGTCAATGTAATGTATATGGCGCAATGCAATCAGACACCATTCCTAAAATTCATAAACCCAACTGTTTTCTGCTTCAGTGGTGCAATGAATTAATTGAAATTGAGTACATCTCAACATAAATTTGAAATGCCTTTGCTATGTCCCTTCTCTTAAAATTTGCAAGAATTAAAAATTCATTGGATTCCAAGAAAGTTACTGTAAATTTTCTTGAATGTCTCAATTATTTTATGTAATTTATGTTCATTTATGTTGATTTATACAAATTATTGGTACGTGAAGATTAATGAGCCATCACATCCTATATAAAATTGCATGTTCCCTCTTTATATTATTCCTTTATGATTAAAACATTACATTCTGAGAGATGAGATATATTACTGGCACCATGGGTTTGATGTACACATCTTATTAAGCCAAGAGGATGTCAAGGTGCTTTATTGCTCTGCTGAGAGAGTGAAAAACATAAAAAGGCCAAATGTGAGCAAACTAATGAAAAGAAATTATCTGTATGTGCCTTTAAGAATTAATTTATACTTTACCTTTATTCCTTTTATTCCTTTTAGTAATTTTACATTTTTGACCTTAGAATTATTGTATGATTTTGTACTTTGCAGTTTAGATTTTTATGGTAGACTGGTTCTTTCATTTATAAACAAATAGCCAAATATCTATGTTTTAGTTAGTTAGTTATTAATCCAAATGAACTGATGTCCCTTAGTGCCTGCTCATAATTCTAAAAGCATCTTTTATTATTTTTTTTTTTTAGTCACTTTTGAACTCTATGTCATTGTCATAGTTTTCTCAGGACACAAATGTTCCTAGATATGCAAACATGCATTATTTCCTGGGATACAACAAAAATCAGGTCTAACTCAGTTTATTAACTTAAAATTTTGAATAAGTTATTTATTTTACTCAGGCTTTTACCATCTGATAATATCAAATACAAAATTTAGGGAGTTTTCAAGATGGCAGACTAGAGGGTGGCTGCATTTCATGTTGCTCCAGGACTCAGGATTCAAGAAGAGGAGATATTGAGAGACTTGGGACCAACTCAAAGCTGCCGGGTGAGTCTCTCCAGTTGGGGAGGTGTCCCGGATGGGGTAGTAGTCCTGGAACGCAGGGAACTTTGTGAAGTAGAGTTGACCAACGAGACACACCCCCCCACCCCTGCTGGAGCACTGAACTTGAACAACTGGGAGCATCGTAGAGGAGGCCGCTCAGCACAACACTTGGACTTGGAACAACCCACAGGAGCTCCGGGTGGCTGCCCAGAGGAGGAGGTGCGTGGCGAGTTGTTTGGACTCAGAGCAATCGCACGGGAACTCCAGGTGGCTGCCCGTAGGAGGAGGAATGCTGCGGGTTGCTTGGACTCAGAGCAACCGCATGGAACACCGGGCGGCTGCCCGGACTAAGAGGCACGTGGTGGGTCGCTTGAACTCGGAGTGACCACACCAGAGTTTGGGCAGCTGCCCAGAGGAGGAGACCTGTGGTGGGTCACTTCAGGCAATTAGGTGCAGAGCACGGTCCCAGGACCTAGGCAGCTTCTTGGAAGAAGAGCCACACAGAGACAAGCTGAGGGGCGGAGCAAAGGTTCCAGGACCGCGGGCAGATTCTCTGAGGAGGGACAGCCTAAGGAGACACTTCTGGGCAGGGCAAGGCTCCCAGGCCCAGGAGGTAGGTCCGGGACCCTGGGAATATTACAGAGGAAGGTTGCCCAGCCCAGGTGGTAGTTGTGGATTGGGGGGAACCTCCAGAAGGGGAACTGACCAGCAAGACCTCCCCACCAGGTGAGTCTTCCCTGCCGGGTGAGGTTTTCCCACAAGGACGGTAAAACCAGAGACACGGGCACAAACAGGCCTTGCCTCAGTCCGCAGCCTAGTTCCCCTTTGATTGACCATTGGTCAACAAGTGGAGGCACCTCTGCCCACTAGCAGGGAATATACCCCATCTGAAGGCCACCACCCCTAAAGAAGCAGCTTCCTTGTGGAGCACTGCATTATCAACTTCCTCCAAGACTTCAGGTTACTGAAGGCTAAGAGGTGATATACTAGAAATCTTCAGGGACACTATAAGTCAATAGAGGAAATCTGCAATATCTTAATGACCCACTGATATCTGAACAATATGAGAAAAAAGGGAAGAAAATGCCCCAAACAAATCTAGATGTTACATCAATAAAATCCAATGACAGCATGGCAGAAGAAATGACAGAAAGGGAGTTCAGAATGTACATAATTAAAATGATCAGAGAAGCAAACGAGGAGATGAAAAAGCAAATGCAGGCATTGAATGATGAGATGAAAGAGCAAATGCAGGCATTGAATGATTGCACCGATTGACAGGTAAAAGAGCAAATACGTGAAGCAAAAGATCATTTCAATACAGAGTTATAGATACTGAAAAACAAACAGAAATCCTTGAAATGAAGGAAACAATAAACCAAATTAAGAACTCCAAAGAAAGCATAACCAATAGGATAGAACACCTGGAAGACAGAACCTCAGATAGTGAAGACAAAATATTTAATCTTGAAAACAAAGTTGACCAAACAGAGAAGATGGTAAGAAATCATGAACAGAATCTACAAGAATTATGGAATCTCATAAAAAGACCAAATTTAAGATTTTTTTTGAACAAAGAAACCATAGATCTCAATAACACAATCAACAATTTAGACTTAACGGACATTTATAGAATATACCATCCAACAAAGAGCGAATACACTTTCTTCTCAGCAGCACATGGATCCTTCTCTAAAACAGACCATATATTATGCCACAAAGCTAACGTTAACAAATACAAGAAGATAGAGACACTACCTTGTATTCTATCAGATCATAATGGATTGAAATTAGAAATAAATGAAAGAGTAAAAAACAGAAACTACTCCAACACCTGGAGATTAAACAATATGCTATTATATGATGAATGGATAACAGAAGATATCAGGAAGGAAATTTAAAAATTCTTAGAGGTAAATGAGAACAAAGAAACATCATATCAATATCTCTGGGACACTATGAAAGCAGTACTTAGAGGAAAATTATTTCATGGAGCGCATTAAATAAAAGAAGAAAAAAATCAACAAATAACGACCTAACACTACAGCTCAAAGTCCTAGAAAAAGAACAGACCACCACCAAAAGCAGTAGAAGACAGGAAATAGTTAAAACCAGAGCTGAAATCAACGAAATTAAAACAAAAGAAACAATTCAAGAAATTGACAAAATATATAAATTGGTTCTTTGAAAAAATAAACAAAATTAATACAAAATTTAGGATTATAAGAATTCATTCTAATTGGCCTTTACTATTCTCTATTAATATTTAATAATCTCATTAAATGATACTCTCATTTTGTTTCTTTTATGTTTAGGTTTATATTGTTTCACCACTTTTATTGCCACTGCCTTGACTTGTAGATATAGAATATTTAAGAATTCAACCCTTTTTTGGTTTGCCATAGGCAACTCAAATTGAACATTCCCACATCTCAATTCCAGTTCTCACCAAGAATCCTAGTACATCAGCGATCTTTTTCCCTATGAAAGTTCTATCTTCTGTCCAATTTCACTAAATAGAAAATTGAAGTTATCATTGATATCTAATTTCACTTTGACTTTCATGCCTATTCAAATAATAAACTTATGGAGTTCAAATCTTATTATTTCTTTAATTAACAGAGTTTGCTCTGTTTTGTTGCCACCATTCTGATCTGTATGCCTTTATCTCTAAATCATGTAATTACAAAACACTCATAACCCATGTGCCTGCATAATTCTAAAATATTTCTAATTCATTTTTCATATTAGAATTAGGATGATCCCTTAAAAATAATTTATTATATTGTCCCCAAGATTAAAATGTTTTGTTCTGGCATCGATTGCACTTTATGTAAGGATAAATACACCAGACATTAGGTGAATACAACAGTAGTTTTTACATACTTACATATAAACACCTACATAACATAAGAAATGAAAAGTTCAAATACCAAATGCAAGACTAAGTGATACAAAAAGTAATAGTAGAAATGTAAGCATGCCTTCAAATTCACCCTAGATAGAATGTATAAATTAGCATGCGGACCAAAAAGAAAAGTCTTAATTGTGTGGAAAATATGTCATATAACTTAACTTAGGAAACTGATTCTTCAATTGCTTATGGTTTATTTATTTATTTCCTTTTTTAAATGTTTTTAAGGGGAAAAAATACAGAGCAAATTAAAAATAACCAAAAGGAAAACCATAATAGAAAACATCACAAAGTTCAGTAGAAGAAATAAAGAAATGTTACGTAATTTACTATCCTTCCTCTTTTGAACCTGACTTTGCTTGTCTTTTCCAATAATACATTACATATAATTATAAAACTAGATTTAGGTGTCAATTTCGGAAGGGCCATTATCTACCACTTAATGTTCACGTGTATTTTCATGATGAAAGACACATATGCACTTTTATTAAGAGGGAATATCACTTAAATTTAACTTAAATTGGAATTGAGATAAATTCATCTACTATAAATTTCATTTATTCTCATATATGATACTCACAAAAGTCTACAAATTAGATAAAACAATTTATATTTTCAGGGAACACAAAGAATGACCCCATTACATGTTACTCAGTAAGGACCTTTAGAATAATTATGCAAAGCTAGGTTTGCATGATGTTCTACTTTGCCAATTCACTTTCTATGAATATAAGTTTACTGTAAGGTCTTAAAGAAAACAGATAAACTGTTTTCAAAAATTCCAAATATTCAGTTGAAGAATATTACATTTAGTGGGCTACACTGCAGAACTTAGAAACAGATTGTCAAACAGTGCCACTGACAATGAACTGGTGGTTTTAGGACACAGAGGTTTGACTACTGTTGGGAGTTACTGGGGTCACTGGGCTTGAACTTCATCTTGGACTCTAGTCTCCCGCCTTTTCCACCAACTCTGTGTCAGAGTCACTGTCTTACCAAAAAATGAAAATGCTGAATTGAGCAAATGAATGAACTTTGATTCATGAAAACAGTGAGAATTAATGGAAGCAGCAAGATATTAAACTTAGCTTATCCAGTGACACTTTAAGCTATTCATTTCAACCAGCTCTGCTTCTCACATATATCTCATAATAAAATAATATATAGTTTGTATGGTTTCTCAGTAAATTGAAGTTGGTCAGTAGATGTCTGATTCATGGTAACCATTATTATTTCAATCATTAAGACACATCACTAAAATTTATAAATTCTTACATTAAAGAGAATGCATTACTTGTAACAAGTTAGCCTGATACTTGCTAACTGAATTTAATTCCAGATGAGATGTATCTGCAAAGCATCACCTCATTTTTTTTAGCCAAAGCTCTAGACATATAATTCATCTTAAAACACTTAAAATTTAGTACCATAAATGCAAAACCCTAGCCTTATTTTATTCTGTAATGCGATCTCTGTCTTCAGATTATTCTGAATTGTAAGTGGGGGACTCAATCTCATTTAGCCCCCAAATCCAAGGTCAATTGAAATAAATGGAAGTATTGTACAGAAGTCATTTCCCAAGAAAAAGGTAGAAGTTATTTGTAAGAATGAGGAGTCTGATACAATGTTATTTTATTTTTTAAGTTCTCTGGGCACAGAAAGAGATTGAATTACTTATAGTTTTGATCAGAAGCCAGTCACATTCAGCAAGCCACCAATAACTTCATTATAATTATGTTACTCAAAGTCCTTTGAGATTCAAGTCCTTCAAAGTCCTGGCCCTTATATGTCCCAGGTTAAGAAAATACCATTTATCTTAGGCTTTTGAAGTGTTTTCTACTATGAAGTTGCTATCAAAGGCCAAAAATTATGTAAATACAGGAGGAATAAATGCACATTATTAAAAATCCCTGAGGAACACAGTCTATGATCCTCATTCTAATTTTCATCTCTGACTTGAGATAAAGATAAAGTAATACCTGGAAAATAGAAGTATCAGTAATAGAGATTCAATTTGAGGCTTGGAATTTCCAAACTTTCATCTACATATAACTTTTAAATGAATTTCAGTAATTCATATACATAGTACAAAATTTAAAAGAGACTACCATTTTCATATGAGTACTTTTTAAAAAATTTTCAGTTCAATTCAATTTAATAAATATTTATGGACATCTTATTTCATTACCACCAAGAAATCCTTATGCTGATTCATAATTCCTATTTCAGCATTGCTGGTTTTCTTTGATGACTGTGAAGGGGCCAAGTCTTCTTATTCAAGAAGATTTTTAAAGTTATAAGGACTCCTATGTGATTATTTGTCACCTGATACATGAACATGAATTTTTTAAAAATCAATGGAATTGTAGTCTACAAAGAAAAAACTTTGTGTAAATTTTAAAAAATCAACCAGAATATCAGGAATTCTAGGATGGAAAACTCACTGTGGAAAATTAGTATGTTAAACATGGATGGTATAATTTCAAAAAAGAATATCTAATGCATACCATATGTAAAGTTTTAGTATAATATAGGAGATAAAATAGCTCAATTATTTTTATTGGTTGCCTCTTGAAATAATAATGTCATAGAATTTGTTTAAATATATTATTAATATTAAAAATATATAGATGATAAAAGGAGCTGACCTTAATAAATTTGGGAAAGAGTGTTTTGTTTAGATACTGTAGAACTAAAAACAAAAAGAACTGTCCATGAACATGTTTTTCTTTTTGATAATTCTGAAACTACATGTATACTAAGGTTGAACAAATAAGTAAGTAAATTGTAGAAAATGTGAATCAGGTCTCTTCCTGTAGAAGGTAAACGTTATAATTAAAAAGGAGGAAAGCTAGGATGGACCCTGCAATGCTGAAATAGAGTCATAAAGGTGAAAGATGGAGATACATGAATAAATGAATATAGACAGAGAGATGTTTGTATATTTAAATTAGCACACACATATATTTCCTAACTCTTTGTGCTAAGATGGCCTAGAAACAAAGAGCACAACTAACACCCATACACATCTTGGTTTTAAATACCATTCCCCAATAAACAGATATGGATATCCTTGGAGAAATGTCTGATTCTAAAGATAGGACAGAAAAAACAAGATGGCCTGGAGTATCTTCTAGTAATTGAAAGAAAAAAAGTGTCAATATGCAAGAAAAATCCACTGATGAATACTAAAATTAGTGAACCAAAATTTAAAGAGAATAAAATAGTTGTATGGTCTCAAGGTGGCTTGCTCAAAATATTTATTAATTACTCTGGTGGTTCTAAAATATCTCCACAAATTATTTGATATTCTTCCCTCCAGGAGGTAGAGTTTAATTTCTCTCTTCATAAGTAGTGTCTGAATTTAGCAGCTTGCTTCTCTAACAAAAAGAAAATGAAAAGGGAAAAATAATACTTCATAGTGGAGAAGCCTAGAAAATGTCATCTAATCCAAGTGAACAAAGCTAATCCATGGTAACTAATCATGTTGCTATCATGTATTTCTGATATTACATAAAAAAATAAAAGGATACTTCGTCTTTGTGGTATCCTTTCTCAAAACCTATAATCGCAGACTAATTATGAGAAAGTACTAGATAAACTCAACTGAGGTTATGCTTCAAAGCTGATTATGAAGGTCCTAAACAAAACTCAATCCAACAACAACGGAACAAAAACAAGGGAAGACTAAAAAGTGACCAGAGACTGTGGGAGACCCAGAAGACATGATAACCTAATGAATCATGGTATTCTGTACTGAATATTTGATAAAAGAACATTTGTGAAATGCACAAAAAAGTCTATGATTGTTAGTTTATAATATTGTCCTTTTAATTTAATCTTTACAGCAACAATCTAAATGGGTCTCTGATTCTTAATTCTTAGATGTTATTCCTGGCCTCTACCTAGACAAAAGTTGTTAAGAAATTGAAACAAATTGAAATTTAGACAAACACACTAAATTACATGAACTGTTAACATTAGGAATGGCTGGATTCTAGGAACATGAGAACTCTCTGTACTATCATCACAAATTTCAGTAAAGCTAAGATCATTGATCATTTCAAAATTAAAAGTAAAAAGAAAATAACAAATTTTTTTTCTTTACTACTAATTGTGAACTGAAGCTAAGCTTATATGTCTTATTTTCTTTCTTATTTTATATTATTTAAAATTTTGTAGACTATAATTGCATCTGACAAACTATTCTTCTAGGTTTCTCTTTTAAGATTTCTGACTTTTAAAAATTGACTGGCAAAGTTCAAAAAAACTTATTCCCTGATCAATTCTTTATGCTGCCAATGTCACTCACATACAAGATCTTTGACCTACAATTCTTCTAACTAAATTTCTACAGTGTTGACTGTCATTCAAAGAAACATAAACACTATCCTCTGGGAATCATATGTGCAATATGGAGCACATTGCTATCTTTCAATGAGTCAGTGAGTTTTATTATTCTTCACAAAAATGTGTATATGGAAAAATAATTTGAAATTTAGACTGAGATGATATATATATATATATATCAGTTGAACTTATGACCTTATGGCTTAGCATTTATTGTTTTTAGAGTGATAGACACCATGCAACAAAACTGAAAAAGCAAAAGTGGATATTCTGTCTTTAAATAAGTTATAAGATTAGAGTACAGAAAGATAGTTGCACTCTTTAGACATGAATCTATATATCCTCATATAGAACAAAAAAGAATTGTTAACTCATTTCCAAAAATTGTATACAATGATGCTTCTAAGTGGACTTCACAGTTAATACTTGTCATCTTTAGTGTCTGGCTAGGGTATGGAAGAGAACAGAGTAATTATTACTTACAAAGAAGAATTAAGTTTTCCCTAATGTTCACTCTTACTCTAATCTTTACAGCAACAATCTAAATGGGTCTCTGATTCTTAATTCTTAGATGTTATTCCTGGCCTCTACCTAGACAAAAGTTGTTAAGAAATTGAACTGGCCCTACAGATCTATCCTGTGTAGATGTATTATCCATCTTAAATTTCTACTCCAATGTGTCTTTATGAGGTATCATATTATCTAAAAATGAACCAAAAGTTCTCAATCTGAATCAAAAGCATTGGTAGGTTTAGGACAGAAGGTTGGTATTTAGCACCAGAAGAAACAAATAGATCTGGGGAAGAAGTAGCAATAAATAGCAGGTCTGTATGATAATACAGTTTAGGAAGTTTGCTCAAAACAGTCTAGCAGTCAGATATAAGAAAAAATACTCAAGCTGGGGATAATTTGGTCAGACTCAGGTAAGCCTAATTTTTTCAGGTAAGTTTTGAACAAGAAATCAGACACAACATATCAGATATTTGTTCAAGTAAAATGTGACCTCAGACATGTAAATAATTTTCACTACATTCTACTGGAGTAAGATTCACTGAATATAGCTAATCAAGATGTGGAAAATCCCCCCTGTTGAATTTAAGTAATTCTCCTTTCCAAACATGTATTCTGAAATATGCAAAATTAAATTAACTATAGTCAATTATTTTCATGCACAAATTGTACTCTGCTTTCAGCTTTCTTTTCTCTCATAAAGGTATTGACAATACATAATATCCCATACTTAAATCCACAAACTACTGTTTCCATACCCTCCCATGGTCAATATATAAGGCTTCTATCCATGAATGCTGATGGTATCCATCCCTTTTCTTTTGTGTTATTGACAGTCTCATCATTTCACATAAGACACTTCATAATATTTTAAATGTTTTTTTGTTAACATTTTTCTTTGAATTTAATGAACTTCCTAAAAGACTTGCATAACTGTATCAGCCATAGCCCAAGAACTTTGACCACTCACAGAATAAGTCTTTAAATCAGAGTTGCAGATCCTCCCTGACAAGGCAGTAATGTATACTTTTTGCTCATGCAGGCTTCGCTGACCTGATTTGGTTCACTTAATCTCCCAGACACTCTAAGCATTTCTCAGAATATATATGATTACTTACATTGCTACTGCTCTAGTCTTTCATTTTTCCCATTTCCACTTGCAGATACCCCGACCATCCTTTACAGTATAGTTTAAATGCCATCATGCCAATCATGCACTTAATATTTATCCTATCAGATTCTTCTTTCTCAGTCTCTATGCTGCTATACACAACCCTTACATCCTTACGTTACTGTGATTGTATTAGCTTTCTTCACCAGCTGATTGCTGGATATTGAGGTAAGAAGCGCTGTCTGGTTCATTTTTGTATAACTCAACATCTGAATTGAATAACTGCTTAAGAATTAGGCTAATAGGAAATAGCAATTTGTGTAGAAAACCAATAGAAAAACAACATGCAATGAATGTAAGATTTTATAAACAGAACAACTTGAATAATAAACATTCAGTAAAACATGCCTAATCTTAACAAAGAAACTACTTACCAATAGATAAAGCTAAGGATTTTAAACATCTAATACTGAAAAAATATTTATGCTTTCAGTTATTGTTCAAAATGGTGCTTCTCCTTCAGTTAGCCAAGGTTTTCCATATTTAACTCGGTAAAATGTATAAACTGTTATTAGTGAGTATATAATCAGAAGATACCTAGTGGCTGGTTTTAACCACAGATTTCCTAAATGAATCACATGCTTTACTATATTTTCATATGTATTTATCAGTTACTAGAATTGAAAGATAAAACACTCTGTGTTTTTGGCAGTATTTTTTTTTCCAAGATTGGTAGTTTTTACTTAAGGGGAAGTAAATACTAGATCCAAATTCTAACTCAGTTTTACCATAATCAAACAATCATATTGGAATACTGTGCACTAAATCACTTGATTTTCATTCTCACATGCTGACTTGAACTATTTTTGCCAGTTGACTGGCCTTGTGCTCACTGGGCTATAATGCAAAGGCTAAAAGGAGACAGCTTATTTTAATTGCACCCTAATGTAGAAACAACCCTAAAATTATAAAATATAATTTTCAAGAAAGAAAATGAAAATAAAGATAGTAGTTTGTTCAAGAAATCAAAACCAAACAATGCATAAAGAAAGAAAGAAACATTTTTTGAAATTCTGGACCTTCAGGCCAGTGATGATAATATGCAACATTATTTCAAAATTATACTATTCTACTATTATTCACAGTCCTCTACCATCTCAACATTATACATCTGTCTTTCTGTCTATCTAATGAAATGTAGATAAAACCCTTCAGTCACTATGGTAGAAACAGTACTGTCAATTACATATCTCATGTGCATAATTGCATTACCTAACCTCCCTGAAGTTATATGACAATTCATGAATATTTCTAACCAACAGATCATAATTGGCCCACATAAATTCTGACAAATAGAGGAGTTGAGTTCTACATGTGATTTCGTCTCCTGTCAAGATGATCAAGGAGACCACAAAGAGAATTGATTCAGATTATTTAGTCTTTCTCTGACGTCCTGAATAGGAACTGGGTATCAAAATATATTTTTCACCTTTGAGAAATGAACTGGTGTATTCAGCTGCTTTAGTCGTGATGTTATTTGTTGTTGCAAAATATACTCATCTACCCAGTCTCAACTTTCAGACAGTAGGGAAACTCAAACTATACTATTCATATTTATGGTGCCTAGAAAATAAGTTAATCAAATTCTTGAAAACCTACTTTTCTTATGGAATATGTTAAGGATCTTTACCAAAGTGTTGTTTTCACACTGCATCCAGCACAAATCTTTATTTATGTGTAGTAGTTCAATGGTTCTGTCTCAATTCTGGTATATGAAATACCTAGTATGTTACTGAGCACCTGATTTTTCAAAGCCTACAGGATTCTAGCTCATAGTGATAGTTAAGAACCACAGCTACATAAAGTAAAGTTATAGTTTTATTTATTTGCTCAAATTTGGATGTACATACCTTAGTTGTATGTCAACATTTTAGAAATTAACTTTATAGTACATATATTTTCTTACAAATAATGATAACAAAATTAAATTAAAATGATAATACCAAAACAAATACAAATACAAATTGCTTCCTTTTTATTCCTGGAATATTACCTAACTCATACTTTTAATGAGAAAGTGTCTGAATTCAATAACAAGCAAACCAGTACAAAGAATACAAATTTGAAGTTAAAAAAAAAAAAGAAAAATCTATCTTCTAACATCAGTTTTTCATTTACTTACTCTGTGGCCTCCGGTAAAATCTTAATCTCCTTGATGTCAATTTCTTTTCTGGAAACTTGAGATAATATGCTTCTTACAATGTTGCTCTAGGATTAAACAGAATAATTTAAATAAAGGCATTATTATAGTAAGTTAAAGTTGCTCAACAAAATTATGTATTTTGATGTAAAATCAAGGGTGCTGAATTTGTATGATGGCTCAAGAATATATTTCACACTGGTTTCTCACTACTGGAATGTCTACAATTGGAGGTCATTTTTCTGGTTAATGATGTGCTACCTGTTTCATGTACACTTTAGAAAAATAACACATTATGCCCTATCTAAAGCACATTTTCTTCCAGAAGTACCTACATGTCCTCTTCAGGATTCTTTCTTGAGAAGAATCGTTGAGCGAAAAAATATTAGGAAAAGCATTTGGCCATTGGTTTCCTGGAGAATAGAGATTAATGACTTAGAAAAATCAAGAGTTATCTTTGCTTTTTAAAACAGATCTACAGAAAATTGACCTTGAAAGAAAGTGTTCTCAAGATGATATTGAGGATGTGGTATACCTCATTATTATTAAGTTTTTGCCTGTTTTTCAAAATTAACATTTTCAACCTCGGTTACATCTCCTATAGTGCCAAGTACTGAAAGTAAATTGAATGTGGAAAATACACTGCCTTCAGAGAACTTTTAGTACAGCTGGCAGGAGAAGGTAACTATAAAACTGATTAGGGATAAGAACATGGCAAGATATAAAAACATATGACATCTGTGCTTTAGTAGAGGTTTCAGCAACATAGTAAAGAAGCAGAAAGAAAAATTGATAATGACATTAATCACTTAAGCACATAAGTTCCCACCAAATAAACTTAAATTTCTTCTCATGATTAAAAATATAACAGAAAAGCAATACAAGATTTCTGTGGGGAGGAAGAGAGTGGGAAAGAAGAGATGAATGAGAAATACTGTTCTGGTTGCTCCACATTCTTAGTGTCATTAGCATGAGATAATAGACCCTGTAATATTGTGCAATCATTCAAACCACTTGCTTCATTCAGAGGTACTGAAACTGCTGAAAGAATCAATTGCTAAGTAGATGTATGTTCTGAGTCAATCACTCCCTGTACCTAATCATTAAGTGCTTCCATATCTCTAAAAGTTTTTGAATCACACGGACTATTGAATTTGTCAAAATCTTAAACACTAGCTCTATAAATAACCTTATGAAGTAGAGTTCTTAAAATAGGAACATTTATGAAGATAATTGTTTGAGAAATCCAGTAAAACAACAAAGACAAGTGTACACTCTATATAGGTGGTCACAAAAAATTGCATACCCACATATACAAATACGCATAACCCAAATTAACTAAAAGACCATGAACACTTAAGAATATAGTTATTCATGTATTTGATGTGGTATAAAAGTAATTTTTCTAGTCTGTTTTAATGCTTGAAGAATTACCAATCACAAGATGTGGTAAAAAATTAACATTGCATTTAATATTCTTACAGGTTCCCAGGTATCAAGTTTGCTAGTAAATGTTGAAAAACCATGTGGAGAGGGAATTGGAGATGTTTCTCATTTTGTTTTTTCTGATATACAGTTTGTTATTCACCACTACACTACAAATGCAGGGAAAGGTATTAGTTTTGAAGAAATATTTAGGTTGGCATTTTTATACTTAAGTTTTTTTTTTCCATAGGAAACTTTTCTTTAAGAAACTTCTACTGTTGTCTTTTTGAGAAGTCAAGTGATTAAAAGAGCCTAATGAGGAAAAGAATCAATGGCCCAGAAGAACTAAAATTAGAATTAAGAATTAATTGATTTTGAAAAATCAGATTCAAAGGGAATATTAAATGCAATTCCTCTAGAACCATTAAGCTTATGGTAATAAAATGAGTGGGTATTGCTTCTTCAGTGGAATATTTTTATTAGATAAGTTTTAAATTTCCAGAGGTTGGTTTAGAAGAAAGTTTTTCTGAAGGACATCAACAAAATCTTCCTTAATTATTAAAGATTACATAAAGCCAATGTGGTAAAAGTTCTTTATGGGGATGAAAAGAAATACACAATTTGCTATCATCACTATATTTTATAAAAGTTTACATGTGGTCACTTATTATAGGTACAGATATGTTTTAGCTATAAAAATGAATGATTGATTTGGCCTTTCAACCTCTCTTCCTAGCTTGTCTTCTCACTGACATGTTAATTAGATTTTAAAATTTTGTATTTGCCTTAGGAATTAAACATTTATAATCTAATATATTGCTGTTAAAAGTCCAAAATAAAGAGTAAAGCTATTCTGCAAATTTTTTTCAAATTAGTTCCTACTGGAAAATATAATCTTGATAGTGTACTCTAAAATCAATCAAAAAAATGTCCACAGTTAATATTATTGAGAAATTAGCCATCTTATTGTAACAATCTTTTATTGTTTGTGAAGTATCTTAGATGAGCAGATGTGTTTATGTAATTTGGTTTGATAATTTACTGAAAATATGAAACTCCACACAAGTGCCAAAAAGCACAGGTGCTACACAAAGAGCTCTAAAGAAGCTTTATTGAATTTCATAGATTTATCATTTAAAAGCCAAAAATATATGATAGAATAAAACTGTAGGAATTAATAAAGTCTAGGAAGCTTGATAAGCATACATTCAAAAGGGAAAAGAAGAATCTGTCTAGGTAAGATTTTTCCTATGAAAGTTCTCTCTCACTCTTATATATGTGTGTGTGTGTGTGTGTGTGTGTGTGTGGTGTGTGTATTATATGTGATTATATGTGTATACACATATATATCACTATATGTGTATATATGTTCATAGGTATCTATGCATATATGTGTGTGTGTGTGTGTATTGCTAGTACAGTACATGTTTGAATGCAATTTATTGGTGCAAAGAAGTCAATATACGAATAGTTCATGAAAATGAAATAATTATATAGTTGACATTTTTAAATGACACAGTTTATATGAAATTGGGGGGTAGTGAGAGTATAATTCAATATTATTATTTCTTTGAAAACTTCTATATACATTTCCACATCAATACTATTTATGTGAGAGCACAACCCACTGTGGTATATGATAAATATACCACATTTAAGAGATAAATAATAGCCAGGCACAATTGTGCCCACCTGTATTCCAGCTACTAGAAAGACTGATGCAGGAGGATCGAAAGTTGAAGGCCAGCCTGGGTAAGTTAATGAGACTCTGTTTCAAAATGAAAAAGGCTTCAAATGTAGCTCAGTAGAAGAACACCCCAGATTCAAACCCCAGTGCTGGTGTGGGAGAGAAAATAATATAGAAGAATTTTCTTTTCATATCCAAACAGATCTCTTACTCCAAAAATAATTTTTAAAAATTAGTTATGATAGCCAGAAATGGTATATTGAGAATATTATTTTAAAATGATGGTAAAGCTCATTCAAACTGATACCATCAGAAAACAATTTTTTTTTAAAATGTGACTTCCTAAACTATACTTGGTCTTTTCTACATTCAAGTAGAACTTTGTTTTTACTTTGCTTCAGAGTAATCCTTGGTTATCAGAATAAACCAGCCCTCACTGAATTGAACTATAGCATAAGCTCAAATACTACCATTGCAGCATTGCATCATTAACAGTGGATGATGAAAGTTTCCAGCTAATGTTGAGGAAAAAAAAGCTGTCAGTTGGATTGTTGAGCTAGTAATAAGGTGACTATAGATAGAAATTGTGTACTGTGTATCTCAAAAACCAAGAAGTACAAATTTTGAATGTTTTCACTAAAAAGAAGTGATTGATGTTTGAGAAGATAGATTAAACCTGATTACACAATGTATACATATATCAAAACATTACATGGGCCAGGCGTGGTGGCGCACAACAGTAATCCTGCTGGCTTGGGAGGTTGAAGAGGGTGGATCACAAGTTCAAAGCCAGCCTCAGCAACTTAGTGAGATCCTAAGCAACTTAACATGATCTTATCTGAAAATGAAACATGAAAAGGGCTGAGGATGTGGCTCCATAGTTAAGTGCCCCTGAGTTCAATCCCTGGTACTAAAAAAAGAAAAAAAAAATTATATGGTGCCCCACTGATATGCGTAGTTTTATAGTTTTGGGTTTGCAAAATAATTATATATTCTTTTGGCTCTAATTCTAAAAAGTATGTATTTGTGTGCCTATTTTTGGATGATTCTGTACCTAATTTCTTTATTGTCTGAATCCAAAGGTCTCTGCATTTTACCTCCTTTCCACCTTTTTCATGGTGAATATTGCTACCTATGACCTCCTCTTTAACAATGCAAATCTGTTTTTTATTTGCACATATCACCTACACAAATTAATGGATTTGACTGCGACATGTCCCTGCCTGCACTTATCATGCCTGGAACAGGTGGACAAGTTTTTCGCTGCTCCCACAGTACCACATGCTGAATCTGAAGTTTGTTCTGCTCTGGCTCTACAAAGTACATGAACCAAGCTGAGGCTTCCTTTGCCACCTAAAAATATTAAACAAAAATGTTCTATTTTGCTATCACCAGGTATATGCTTTTATGTCAGATTCCCTGTATTACAAATCTTGCTGTACCTTGTAGTGACTAAGTGACTTTGAGCAAGACAGTTAAGCCTTTTTAAGGGTCGATGTCTACTTCTGTGAATTGAGAACTGATGCTTCAGCTCCATTTTTGAGTTTTTGTTTAAAGTGAAGTAATAGAGATTCTTCAGCATTAGCTAGCATAATTATCTGACTCACATTTCATGTTGCTCCATTCTTCATTCCTGGTTGGCTCACCCCTGCATCACTCCATATACAGATGCTTACAGGTGCCGTTACTAGACTGCAGATTTCCTAAAAGCAAGTACTGAACTTCACACTTCATAGACATTTCTCTTAGTGAAAAGTCTTCCACTATGCAAGAAAAAATGTGTAGTATCTCAGAACTCTCTTACTGATCTCATTATATGGCTAAGGTGAAAGGGAGTGGTTTGAATCATTGGAAAATAATAATAACTACAATATTTAAAACTACAATATGAGAGCAGTAGGTTAGGCAATTTAGAGCATTTTATCATATTTAATTCTCACAAAAATGTACTGTAAGTCACCCAGCTAGTGTAATGGAACTAGCCTGAAAATTCAGATTGTTCTTACTCTACAACCAAGGCAGTGCCTACCTAAACAGGAGAAGATAGGCCTAGGTAAGGACACTCACTTTTTGTTTATAGAATTGCATATTTTAAAACCAACTATGGTAATTATAGAGCATATTAGCCATGTCTTTCATGAGCTCTATTAATTAAAGTCACTAACCAGTTTTCTTATTTTCTTATTTAGGTAAAAAGAATAAAAGTCTCAGATTTTTTTTTTTTTTAATTTGGTAAAGTGGTTGTAAGAGCTAGAGTTTCATTTCCTTTCAAAGCTGTTTTATGATAAATAAAAGAAACTTAAGCTAAAAATATTGAGTCCACTTTCAAATATGTCACTAAGACTGAGTACTAGATTTAAAAAAGGATATGGGTTTTCATCCCCTAGGAATAAGCTTAATATGCATTCTTAAATGACCAAAGGACAGAGGTTTCTTCTTTTTAATTATCACAAGCATCAAAATTGCTTTGCTTCCATGAATGCATCTGCACTGAGACTGAGTTTCAAAAGAAAACATTTATTTGAAAGCAATAGATGCACGACTCAGATATATTTGTATAGTGATTTTATATTTGCCCTCAGAGGACAATTGGTTTTGTAACCAACATGATTTATCATAGAATGACAAGGTGGGAATGAGCTTGAGATGCCATAAACTCCATTTTAAACCTCCAAATAGTACCAAACTTATTATCTGGAATGGATAAGAGTATTTCAAAGCAACCAAAAGTTTGCAACACAGACCACTACTCTGTGGACATGCACCATAGTGCTGCTAGAGAATGAATTGGTTACTGATGCCATGACATGAAAATAAATTAATGAAAGAATTCCTCTTCTTTCTGGGGAGGAGAGTTTTCATCCTACAAAGTAAATCTATTGTTGGTGTGATTTAGTGCATCAGTTACATAATACAAAGCAGCAGCAACCATTTTTACACTAAAAAGTAAACACTAAAATATCATTGACTTCAATGAGTAAAGTAGAATAGAATCTGCATTTTTACTGAACAGGTTATCCAATTTCTGCTGAAGACTCCATTTAATATGTTACTTTCTACCAAAGCAAACAACACAAAACAAAAACAATTATTGTTGCATCACCATGCATAAACATGAGATATACATAGCAAGTTCTAATCAGTGATGGTCAGTAAAAACAACAAAAATATGTGCTATTGACTTTTGCTTTCTGTTTCTGCATGTAAGAAGCTTAAAAGACATTGCTTTATCCTAACAAGTAAAAACTTGAACAAACATAAAAACGAAGAAAACTTCTTGGATTAAACAGAAAGATGAAAACAGAGTAAACTGCTGCTCTCAAGACAGAAGGGCAGGTGGGTAAATGAAGGGAGTAATGGCTTACCAAAGCAGAGACTCATAAGTACAAACCACCAGATGAACCAGTGCCCAGGTCAGTAGAGATAAATGAAATTATAATTGATGAATTGATGGAGGCTCAGTGTTGAATCTGAGAGTTAAAACTCCATGGGATTTCAGTCATATATGAACTTGCTCAATTTTGTGAGATTTACCTGTAAGTGCTTGGCCTGGTTCCATCACTAAACGTTGGGAAAAAATCCTTTGGTGCTTCTTGCAGAGGAGGGGAAAATGAACCATTTTGAAGTAGGGCAAAATATTCTGTTTCTAAAGAGTCATGCCTTCATGAGAAACTAGTTTACTGGAGCCTAACCTGCTTTAGTATTGTCAGAGCATAACTTACCTATGGGAAGGGAAATACCCCACTGTGCAGTCAACTCTAGCTTTCTATGTGGGAAAAGGTAAACATCCAATTCCAGCCCATTCTAGTCCAACCCATTCTACTTAAGGGAAGAGAAAAAAGAAGAAACTAAGAATAAAATGTGACGTTCACAGTCCAGAGTAAAGACTCACTAATAGATTGAGACATAATCATAGATCTATGTAAGTTCTTCTTCTCCCAACATCTAACCAACAAATTGTTAAATCCTATTTAAAGCAGTTCCTTTTACCTATCACATTATATCTGTCTCAAAAAGTCACCAGGCATAGCAAAAGGGAATATACACTCACAAACACACACACAATAAAAAAAATTGGAGACACAGAGAAAGCATTAGAAAGATTAGACTTGCAAAACTATAAGATCAGGAATTTAAAATAACTTCATAGTATGTAAAGTGAATGTTCTAAAGGGTAACATAGACAACATGCAAGGACAGGTTGAAAATAAACAGAGATGGAAATTCTAAAGAATCAAAAAGAAACGATTGTGATAAAAAACACTGTAATGGAAATGAAGAATGTCTTTGATGGACTTATTAGTAGACTTGGAATAACTGAGGAAAGAATCTCTGATTTTAAGATATAGCAGTAGAAACTTTAAGAACTAAAAATAAGGGAACAAAGCCCAGGTAACAAAATGCCAGAAGGAATGTCCAAGATTTGTGGGTATTGTACATTCGTGAATGAAATGAAGGACAGAAATTGTTCCTTAATTAGGAACTAAGATTATTTTGTTATTATAAGTTGCTTTCACTATATGTGTAGTAGTACAGTGGACTTGGATTAGTATCAAACTGTAATGCAAACTGTAGTGCAAACTCTAAATAGTTTTTTTTTAAACTAATAATATTAAGAATGAGGAGAAAATGAAATCATATAAAAAACTCACTTAACACCATAAAATAACAGCAGATTTCACAGATGAAACTCTAAAGGTCAGGAGAGCATAGAAATCTCTTTCAAGCCCTGAAAGAAAGTAATTGTAAAACTAGATTGCTATATCCATTAAACCTATCATTCACAATTGGAGAAATTAAACCTTTTGAGATAAACTGAATGAATTCATGACCACTAAGCCAGCATTGCAGAATTACATAAAGGACTCCAACACACAGAAGATAAAAATAAGCAAGAGAGCATGGGTAAAAATAAATATCATTAGAATAGTAGAAAATAAAATGAGAATTATACATAATCAAACATTAGAAATGAAACAAAAATGACAGAAATTAATACATACTCTCTATAATAACAGTTAACGCAACTGCTCTTAATTCTCTAATTAAAAAACACAGACTGGCAGAGTGGAATAAAAGACAAGACCTGACTACATTTTCTACAAACAACATATCTCACTGAGAAGACATTCACAAACTGCAAGTGAAATTTGGAAACAGTGTTCCAGTCAAAGAAAATCCAAAGGAAAGTAGTGGTTATTCTCACATATGACAAAGCAGTCTTCAACCCAAAATGAACCAGAAAAGACAAGAAAGTCACTATGTATTGGCAAAGGGAACAATCCAAATGGAAGATGTACCAAAATATATTTTCTAAATGTCAGTTCAACATAGAACAAATACAACTTGGCATAAAGGGACAGATATCCACCAATATAATGATAGTGAGGGACTTTAATGTGCTGTTTAATAGGTCATCCATACAAAAAAAATAAACAAATAATACAGTTAAACTATATTTTATTCATTTTCATTTTTTGAGTATTATAAGTATACATATTTGGTTAGCTTTTGACAAAATTATGTACACAAGGAATTTTAATACCCATTCCCCCTTTCCATTTCTCCCCTCCTCACTTCTCCTTTCTCCTCCTCCTCACTCTACTGATCTTCTTTTCACTCCTGTATTTTTTATGTTTGATTGATACTTTCTACATCTACATACAGGAGCCCTTTGATACATTTATATAGGTATATAACATGATTCTCTTAGATTTATTCCCTATGTCTTTCCTTTCCCTTTCCTTTTCCCTCCCTCTCACTCTCTAATTCTATTCCACTGATCTTCCCTGTATCTTTATGATATCCAATTCTCTCTGCCACTGCCATCTTTCCCTCATTTTGATTTAACTTCCACATATGAAAGAAAACATTTGGTCTTTGATTTCCTGAGTCTAATTTATTTCACTTAGCAAGATATTTTCCATTTCCATCCATTTACTTGCAAATGCCATTATTTTATTGTTCTTCATGACTGAGTAAAACAAACCATTGTGTGTGTGTGTGTGTGTGTGTGTGTGTATATATATATATATATATATACCACAATTTCATGATCCATTCACCTGTTGGTAGACATCCAGGTCGATTCCACAATTCGGCTATATGAGTCATGCTGCTATATACATTGTGGTGGATCTATCGCTACAGTATACCGATTTTAGATTTTTTGAATTAATGTCAAGGAGTGGGAATGGTGGGTCATATGGTGGTTTCATTCCTAGTTTTAGGAGGAATCTCCACACTGCTCTCCAGAAAGATTGTACTCATTTACAGTCACACCAAAATGTATGAGTGTGTTTTCCCCCCTCATCCTCAACAGAATTCATTATTATGCTTATTCTTGACAATTGCAATTCTGACTGGAGTAAAATGAATCCTAGTATTTTGATTTGCATTTAGCAGATTGTTAGAGATATTGAACTTTTAAAAATATATTTATTGCTCTCTGCTTTTTTACTTTGAGAAATTTTTGTAAATAGATATTTATACATTGGGATATTTGTTTTTTTTGAGCACTCTTTATTTTGTTATTTAATGTTTTGAATGATACATAATATTTGCACATATTTATGAGACCCAGTATTATGTTTTTTGTTTGTTTGTTTGTTTGTTTTTATGGTTTAACACTGTTTATTGTTTCTTGTTTCCGGTTTGCAATGGTTTTTTACTATTATTTATTTTCCCCATTCTTTTTTTTTTAAATTTATTTTTATTGTAAACAAATGGGAAACATGTTGTTTCTGTTTGTACATGGAGTAACAGCATACCATTTGCATATTCATACATTTACATAGAGCAATGATGTTGATTCATTCCGTTATTTTTTCCTTCCCCCATCCCTCCACCTCTCTTTTCCCTCTATACAGTCCCTCCTTCCTCCATTCTTGCCCCCCTCCCACCCCCAATTACGTGTCATCATCCGCTTATCAGTGAGATCATTCGTCTTTTGGATTTTTGAGATTGGCTTATCTCACTTAACATGATATTGTCCAATTTCATCCATTGCCTGCAATGCCATAATTTTATTATCTTTATAGCTGAGTAATATTCCATTGTATATATATACCACAGTTTCTTTATCCATTCATCAATTGAAGCACATCTAGGTTGGTTCCCCAGTCTGGCTATTGTGAATTGAGCAGCTATGAACATTGATGTGGCTGTATCTCTGTAGTATGCTGATTTTAAGTCCTTTGGGTATAGGCTGAGGAGTGGGATAGCTGAGCAAATGGTATTTGTTTTATTTGGTATTGATTTTTTTTGAGTTCTTCATATTTTCTGGATATTAATCACCTGTCAGAGGAGTAGCCTGCCAAATATTTTTTGTATTCCTTAGGCTCTCTCTTCACTTAATCATTTCCTGTACTGTGCAGAAGCTTTGGAACTTAATACCATCTCACTAATTTATGCTTTGTTTTATTTCTTGATCTTTAGGGGTTTTTGAGTAAGTCCCTTCACCTATATGATGGAGTTTTCACCTTGTTTTCTTCTGGCAGTTGATAGTTTTCTGATCTAATTTCTAAGTCTTTGATATATTTTCATTTGAGTTTTGTGGATGGTAAAAGATAGGGATCTAATTTCATTCCCCTACATGTACATAACCAGATTTTTTTTTTAGCACCACTTTGTTTAAAAGTCAGTCTTTTCTCCAACATATATACTTTTTGGCACAATTTTCAACTATCAGATGACTGTAAGTATGTGTCATTTGTTGTTTCTTTCTTTAGTTCTCCATTCCACTAAACTTCATGTCTACTTTTCTATATTGGTTCTTTTTAGTTATACATGACAGTAGAATTCATTTGTTATCATTACAGAAGGATGGAATATATCATATTGTAGATAGAATCCCATTCTTGTGGGTGTACATGATGGTGTGGATTCACTGTGTTGTTTTCAAATATGTACATGGGAAAATTGTCAGATTCATTCAACTGTCCTTTCTTTTCCTATCCCCCCTTCCTTTCCTTCTACTGCCCATAGCCTAATCTACTGAACTTTATTCTCCTACTCACCCACCTTTATTTAGCTTCCATATATCAGAAAAAACATTCAACCTTTGGCTTTTGGGAGTTAGCTTACTTCACTCAGCATGCTAGTCTCCAGATCCATCCACTCAATGTCAAAAGTCATGAAGTCATTCTCTTTATGGCTAAGTAATTCTTTTGTGTATACAGACAACATTTTCTTTATCCATTCTTCTGTTGAAGAGCACCTAATTTTGTTCCATAGTTTAGCTATTGTGAATAAAGCTTCTATAAACATTGATATGGCTGTTATATAGCATACTGATTTTAAACCCTTGGATATATACCAAAGAGTAGGAAACTGTGGTGGTTCATTCCAAGTTTTATGAGGAATATCCACAGTGTTTTCCAGAATGGTTACATCAGTTTGCAGTCCCAACAATGATGTATGGGTGCACCTTTGCCCCGTATCCTCACCAAAATTTATTATTGCTTGTATTCTTAATAATTGCAATTCTGACTGGAGTGAGATGGAATCTCAGTGTAGTTTTAATTGTACTTATCTAATTGCTAGAGATGTTGACATTTTTTCATATATTTGTTGACCATTTATATTCTTCTGTTTAGAGTTCAGTTCCATTGCCCATTTATTGATGGGGTTATTATTTATTTATTTACTTACTTATTGGTGTTAAGCTTTTTGTGTTCTTTATATACCCTGGAAATTAGCACTCTATCTGAAGTGCAGGAGACAAAGTTTTCTCCCCTTCTGTAGGCTCTCTTTTCATGATCTTGATTATTTCCTGTACAGCAAAGAAGCTTTTTAGTTTATTGATTTTATTTCTTACCCTTTAGGAGTCTTGTTAAGATAGTCAGTTTTGAGCCAATATATTTGAACAGTTGGATCTACGTTTTCTTCTAGTATGTGCAGGGTTTCTGATCTAATTCCTAGGTTTTTGATCCACTTTGAATTTATTTTACACAGGCTGAGAGAAAAGGGTTAACTTTTTCTTTTACATGTGGAAATCCAGTTTTCCCAGCACTATCTGTTGAAGAGGCTATCTTTTCTTCAGTGTATGTTTTTGATACCTTGTCTAGTATGAAGGTAATTGTATTTTTGTGGGATTTTCTCTGTGTCTTCTAATCTGTTTCATTGGGCTTCTTGCCTGTTTTGGTGCTAATACTATGCTGTTTTTGGTTGCTATAGCTCTTTGTATAATTTAAGTTCTGAAACTGTGATGTCTCTTGCTTCTTTTACTTGCTGAGGATTGCTTGGCTCTTCGGGACTTCTTATTTTTCCAAATGAACTCTATGACATCTTTTTTCTATTTTCTACAAATCACATCATTGAAATTTTATGGAAATTTTTGTATAGTGCTTTTGGAAGTATGTTTATATTGACAGTATTAACTCTGGCTTCTCCAAGGACATGGGAGGTCTTTCCATCTTCTAAGTTCTCATCGATTTCTTTCTTCAGTGTTCTGTATGTCATTATAAAGCTCCTTCCCCTCTTTTGTTAGGTTGATTCCTAAGTATTTTGTTGTTTTGGACACTATTGTGAATGTAATGGCTTTCCTAATTTCTCTTTCAGTTGATTCATTGTTGGAAATATAGAAATGTAACTGATTTAGGGGTATTAATTTTGTATCCTGCTACTTTACTGAATTCATTTATGAATTCTAGAAGCTTCTTGATAGAGTTGTTGGGTCTTCTAAACATAGAAGCATGTTATCAGCAAATAGAAATAGTTTGAGCTCTTCTTTTCCTATTCATATCCTTTAATTTATTTCTGTTGCCCAGTTGCTCTGGCTAGAGTTTCAAAAACTATGTTCAATAAAAGTGGTGAAAGTTGGCATTCCTGTCTTGTTCCTGTTCTTGAGGAAATGCTTTCGGTTTTTTCCATTTAGAATGATTTTGACCTTGGGTTTAGCATATACAGCTTTTACGATGTTGAGGTATGTTCCTACTATCCCTAGTTTTTGTAGCCTTTAAAACATGAATGGATACTGCATTTTATCATTTGCTTTCTCAGCACCTATTGAGGCAATCATGTGGTTCTTGTCTTTAATTCAATTTGTGTGATGTATTACATTTATTGATTTCTATATGTTGAACCAACCTTGCATTCCTGAGATGAAACACACTTGATCATGAGGCACTATCTTTTTAATGTGTTTTTGTATGTGATTTGCTAGTATTTATTAAGAATTTTTGTGTCTATGTTCATTAGGGTTATTGGTCTGAAGTGTTTTTCATTGATGTGTCATTGGTTTTGATATCAGGGTGATACTGCATTCATAGAATATGGTTGGGAGTATTCCCTCACTTCTTATTTTGTGGAATAATTTGAGGAGGATTGGTATTGTTCTTTAAAGTCCTGATAAAACTCTTCTGTGAATCCTTCAATATCGGACTTCTCTTTGTTAGTAGGTTTTTGATAACTTTTTCAATTTCATTACTAGAAATTTATCTGTTTATATTTTCTATATCCTCATGGTTTAATTGGGGTAGGTCATATGTTTCTAGGAATTTTTCAGCATCTTCAAGATTTTCTAGCTTGTTGGAGTATAAATTTTCAAACTGGTTTCTGATTATTTTATGTATTTCAGTAGTGTCTGTGATGATATTTTCACTTTCATCATGAATTTAAACAATTTGAGTTTTTCCTCTCTTTCTTTTAGTTAGCTTATCTCGGGGCTTATCAATTTTATTTATTCTTTCAAAGAATCAGCTTTTTGTTTCATTGATTTTTTTTTTTTACCCATTTTTTAGTCTCAATTTAATTGAGTTCATCTGTGATTTTAATTATTTCCTATATCCTCTTTTCTTGTTTTTGTTCTTCTTTTTCTAGGGTCTTGAGATAGAATGCTAAATTATTTGAAGATTTTTTATTATTTTAATGAAAGAACTCAATGCTATAAACTTTTCTCTTAGAACCGCCTTCACAGTGTCCAGAGATTTTGGTATGTCATATCACCATTTTCATTTACTTCTAGGTGTCTTTTTAATTTCATCCCTGACTTCTGCTATTCATTAATCTTCCAATAATCAATTATTTAATTTCTGGCTGTTAGAATAGGTTTTGTGTTTTGTGTTATTATTGATTTGTAATTCCATTCTGTTATAATTTGATAGAATGCATGGTATTATCTTTATTTTATTTTATTTTGCATTTGCTAAGACTGACTTTTTGCTCTAAAATGTCATCTGTTTTAGACAATACTCTATATGTTACTGACAAAAAGGTGTATTCCTTCATTGTTGGATTAAATATTCTATATGTCAGTTTAGTCCTAGATTATTAATTGTATTTTTTGTTTTGTATATTCTATATTTAGTTTTTGTTAGACTGATTCATCTAATGTTCAGAGATGTGTTAAAGTCAACCAGTATTAATATGTTGTGATCTATTCAATTCTTGATATTAAGAAGGGTTTGTTTGATGTACATAGTAACTTCATTATTTATGACATAAATATTTATTCCTGGTATTTCTTGTGGTTTTATGGTTCCCTTAAGCAATGTGAATGGTCTTCTTTGTCTCTTTTCATTAACTTGGACTAGAAGTCAACTTTATCTCACATGAGATTAGAAACTCTTACTTGTTTATTAGATACATGTGAATGATAACATTTTTCCCATCCTTTTACCTTCACTTTGTGGATGTCTTTCTCTATGAGCTGAGTCTCTGGAAGATAGCACATTAGGGGGACTTTTTAAATTCAATCTGCCATCCTATGTCTTCTGATTGATGCATTTAGACCATTTATATTCAATGCTCTTATTGAGAGATTATTTTTGTTTCCTGTCATTTATTTCTAGTTTTCAGGTTGAACTAGATTCTTCTTCAATTGACTATGCTTCTAGAGTAGTTTCTTCCTCTGCTTATTTTCATGTTATCTCTTTTTTATTTTTACCAACTGCATTTTGATTCATTATGCAAAAATGGGGTACAACTTTTCATTTCTATGGTTGTGTATGATGTACATTTATATCATTCATATAATCATACATGTACATAGGGTAATGTCTGTCTCATTTCACTATTTTTCATACCCTTGCACTCTCCTACCTCTCATTTCCCTCTACATAATCTAAAGTTCCTCCATTATCCTCTCACCCCCCTCTCCCCACCCCCACTATATATCATCATCCACTTATTAGGGAAAACATTTGGTCTTTGGTTTTTTGGGATTGGCTTATTTCACTTAGCATGATATTCTCCAATTCCATCCATTTATCTGCAAATGCCATAATATTCTTCTTCTTTATGACTGAATAATATTCCTTTGTGTATATATACCACAGTTTCTTTATCCATTCACTGTTGAAGGGCATCTAGATTAGTTCCACAATCTAGCTATTGTGAATTGAGCTGCTATAAATATCAATATGGCTGCATTACTGTACTATGCTAATTTTAAGTCCTTTGGATATAAACCAAGGAGTGGGATAACTGGGTCAAAAGGTGGGTCAATTCCAATTTTTCTGAGGATTCTCCACACTGCTTTCCAGAGTGGCTGCATCAATTTGCAAATCCACCAGTAATGTAAAAGTGTGCCTTTTCCCACACATCCACACCAAAATCTACTATTGCTTGTGTTCTTGATAATAGCCATTCTAGTTGGAGTAGATAAAATCTTAGAGTTGTTTTAATTTGCATTTCTCCAATTACTAGAAATGTTGAACACTTTTTCATATATTTATTAATCACCTATATATCTTCTTCTGTAAAGTGTTTGTCTAGTTCCTTAGCCCATTTATTGATTGGGTTCTTTGTATTTTTGGTTTAAAGTTCTTTATAAATTTTGGAGATATGTGCTCTATCTGAAGTGCATGTGGAAAAGATTTTTTCCCACTCTGTGGGCTTTCTTTTCACATTGTTTCTTTTGCTGAGAAAAAGATTTTTAGTTTAAATCCATCTGATGTATTGATTCTTGCTTTGATTTCTTTATGCTTTGGAACTCTGGTTAAGGAAGTCTGATCCTAAGCCAATATGATGAAAATTTGGGCCTTTTTGTCTTCTGTTTGGTGCAAGGTCTCTGGTCTAATTCCTAAGTCCTTGATCCATTTTGAGTTGAGTTTTGTGAAGGGTGAGAGATAGAGGTTTATTTTCATTTTACTACATTTGGATTTCCAGTTTTTCCAGCACCATTTGTTGAAGAGAGTATCTTTTCTCCATTGTATGTTTTTGGTTCCTTTGTCTAGTATGAGATAACTATTTTTGTGGGTTTATCTCTGTGTCTTCTATTCTGTACCTTTGGTCTACCTGTCTATTTTGGTGCCAATACCATGCCATTTTTGTTACTATCTCTCTGTAGTATAGTTTAAGGTCTGGTATTGTGATACCCCCTGCTTCACTGTTTCTACTCAGGATTGTTTTAGCTACTCAAGGTCTCTTATTCTTCCAGATGAAGTTCATGATTACTTTCTCTATTTCTATGAGGAATGTCATTGGAAATTTAATTGGAATTGCAGACTCAATGAATCTGTATAGGACCTTTGGTAGAATGGCCATTTTGACAATATTAATTCTGCCTATCCAAGAACATGGGAGATCTTTCCATCTTCTGAGGTTTTCTTCAATTTCTTTCTTTAGTGTTCTTTAGTGTTCATTGTAGAGGTCTTTAACCTCTTTTGTTAGATTGATTCCCAAGTATTATATCTTTATTTTTGAGGCTATCATGAATGAAGTGGTTTTCCTAATTTCTCTTTCAGAGAATTCATCACTTTATTCATAAATGCATTATTTATGTGTAGTGATTTTAAATCCTGCAACTTTGCTGAATTCATTTGTTAGTCTAGAAGTTTTCTAGTGGAAGTTTTTGGATCCTCTAAATATAGAATCATGTCATCAGCAATTAGTGACAGCTTGAGTTCTTCTTTTCTTAGTTGTGTTACTGTAATTTATTTGGTCTGACTTATTGCTCTGTCCTTGAAACTGTTTTCAAGGACAATGTTGAATAGAAGTGGTGAAAGAGGGTATCCCTGACTTGTTCCAGTTTTTAGAGGGAATGCTTTCAATTTTTCTCCATTTAGAATGATGTTGGCTGTGGGTTTAGCATTGATAGCCTATAAATGTTGAGGTATGTTCCTACTATCCCTATTTTTTCTAGTGTTTTAAGCATAAAGGGATGCTGTATTTCATCAAACGCTTTCTCAGCATCTATTGAAATAATCATTGATTCTTAACTTTAAGTCTATTGATGTGATGAATTACATTTATTGATTTCCAGATGTTGAAACAACCTTGCATCCCTTGGGTAAACCCCACTTGATCATGGTGCACTATCTTTTCAATATGGTTTTATGCAATTTGCCAGAATTTTGTTAAGGATTTTTGCATCTATGTTCATCATGGATATTGGTCTAAAGTGTTCTTTCCTTGATGTGTCTTTGTCTGGTTTTGGTATCTAAGTTATACTAGCTTCATAGAATAAGTTTGCAAAGGTTCCCTCCTTTTCTATTTCCTGGGATATTTTAAGGAGTATTCGTATTAGTTCTTCTTTAAAGGTCTTGTAGAATTTGACTGAGAATTCATCTATTCTTGGGCTTTTCTTGGTTGGTAGGCTTTTGATGGCTTCTTCTATTTCAGTGCTTGAAATTGGTTTGTTTAAGTTGTGTATGTCTTCCTGATTCATTTTGAGGGGATCATATGTCTCTAAAAATTTGTAAATGTCTTCCATATTTTCTATTTTGTTCGAGTACAGATTTTCAAAGTAGCTTGTAATTATGTTATGTATTTCAATGGTGTCTGTCATGATCTTTCCTTTTTTATCATGAATTCTAGTAATATGAGTTTACTCTCTCCTCTTCATTAGTGTGACTAAGGGTTTATCTATTTTGTTTTCTTTTTCAAAACACCAATTTTTTGTTTTGTCAATTTTTTTGTTTCTCATTTCAATTTTATTGATTTCAGGTCTGATTTTATTATTTCCTCTTTTCTACTACTTTTGATGTTGATCTGTTCTTCTTATTCTAGGACTTTGAGATGTAATGTTAGGTCATTTAGTTGTTGACTTTTCATTTTTTTAATGTATGTGCTCTATGCAATGAACTTTCCTCTTAGTACTGCTTTAAGAGTGTCCCAGAGATTTTGATATGTTGTGTTATTGTTCTCATTTACCTTTAAGATTTTTTTTTAATTTCCTCCCTGATGTCTTCTGTTATCATTACACCATTCAATAGCATATTATTTAGTCTCCAGGTATAGGAGTAGTTTTTGTTTTTCATTTTATTATTGATTTCTAATGTATTCCATTAAGGAATAGAATACAAGGTAGTGTCTCTATTTTTTTGCATTTACTAATGATTTCTTTGTGGCACAGCATATGGTCTATTTTGGAGAATGATCCATGAACTGCTGAGAAGAAAGTATATTCACTTGATGATGGATGAAATATTCTGTACATATCTGTTAAGTATATATCATTGATTGTATTATTTAGTTCTATAATTTCTTTATTCAGTTTTTGTTTGGAAAAATCTATTCAGTGTTGCCAGCAGTGTGTTAATTTCCTCCACTATTATTGTGTTTTGGTCTATTTGATTCTTAAAACTTATAAGGGTTTGATGTACATAGATGCTCCATTGTTTGGGGCAAAATATTTAAAATCATTCTGTCTTCCTAGTTTATGGGTTCTCTGAAGCAGTATGAAATGTCCTCCTTTATCCTTCTGACTAACTTAGGTTTGAAGTCCACTCTATGTGATAGCAAGATGGAGACCCCTGCTTTTTTACTGATTCCATGCTCATGGTATGATTTTCCCCATCTTTCACCTTTAGTCTTCGATGTCTTTTTCATGAGATGGGTCCCTTCAAGGCAGCATATTGTTGGGTCTTTCTTTTTAATTCAATCTGCCAGTTAGTGTCTTTTGATTATTGAGTTTAGGTCTTTAACATTTAGGGTTATTATTGTGATATGATTTGTATTCCTGGTCATTTTGGTTATTTTTGGTTTTTAACATGATTGATTTCTCCTTTGATTGACTTTTCCTTTAGGATAGTTCCTCCATTTGCTGACTTGTATTGTTGTTTTTCACTTCCTCCTCATGAAATATTTTGCTAGAATGTTCTGTAGTGCAGGCTCTCTATTTTTAATTCTTTTAACTTTTGTTTATCATGGAAGGATTTTATTTCAATATCAAATCTGAAGTTTAGTTTTTCTGGGTATAAGATTGTTGGTTGTCATCCATGTTCTTTCAGAACTTGAAATATATTGTTCCAGGCCTTTCTAGCTTTTAGGGTCTTTCTTGGCTGAGAAATCTGCTGATATCCATATTGGTTTCCTCTTAAATATAATCTGTTGCTTTTCTCTCACAGCCTTTAAAATCCTATCTTAATTTTGCATATGAGGTATTTTCATTTTAATGTGACTTGGTGCGCCTCTGTTGTAATTTTGTGCATTTGGTGTTCTGTAAGCCTCTTGTATTTGATTTTCCATTTCATTCTTCATGTTTGGGAAATTTTCTGATATTATTTTATTGAACGGATTGCTCATTCCTTTGGTTTGTATCTCTGTGACTTCCTCAATCCCAATAAATCTTAAATTTGGTCTTTTCATTATATCCTATAATTCTTGGAAGTTCTGTTCATGATTTCTTACTATCTTCTCAATTTGGACAACTTTATTTTCAAGATTAAATATTTTGTCTTCATTGTCTAAGATTCTGTCTTCCATGAGATCTAGTCTGTTGGTCATGCTTTCTATTGAGTTTTTAATTTGGTTTATTGTTTCTTTCATTTCAGATATATCTGGGTTTCTTTTTCCTGAATCTTTCTCTCTTATTGAATCTCTATCTCTTTATCTCTTTTTTGCTTCCTGCACCTGCTCTTTTAACTGTTTATTGGAGTAATCGTGCATTGTCTGCATTTGCTCTCATCTCATCTTTTACTTCACAGATCAATTTAATTATGTATATTTTAAACTCCTTTTCCATCATTTCTACTGCCATGTTGTCATTGGATTCTATCACAATAGCATCTAGGATTGTTAGGGACACTTTGTTCTCCAGTTTTTTCATATTGTTTCTGTACATTCCCCTCTAGCAGTGAAGATCAGAGGTATTACAGCTTCCCCCCTTTAGGCTTATTGTGACTCTGCATGTTTCCAATACCTCTCTCCTTTGAGTGGAACATCAATATTAGCAGCACCCAATACAAACAATATGCAGCCCTACACCAAATAGCCCCTACAAAGACGTTAATGGTATTGTAATAAACAGATAGGATGAGTTTGGTTATTATCTACAGTATAGCCAACAGGCTTGCAATGACCTCTACAACTTGTAGTGGTGGATGAAGAGGATGGGGAGGGGTGTAGGATGTAACTAATGAAATAAGAAATGAGTAAATAGAGGTACCAGAACAAGGGAAGTGTGAGAGTGGGATCAAAAGAAGTTGATCTTTAGCATGAGAAAAGCGAGAAAGACTCCAAGGGAATAGGTAAATAAAAGGAAAATAGAGTGAGCAAAAAAAAGAAAAGAAATAAAAAATAAAAAAATAAAAAGTAAAAAAAAAAAAAAAAATCTATGGCTCACTGTCATCCACCACTCATACCTCCCAGTCCTTGGTATCTCAATTCGAGTGTAGTACCTGACAAAGGACCTCCAGTTTCCTTGTAGGTGTCTTAGGATGGGAGCTGCTCCTCCCAATGATGGTGGCCACACCCTCAGGGATAATTCAAATGCCTGCACTGGCCTCCAAAGAAGCTGGGGATTTGCAGTGTGGGCATCTAGTCCACGCAGGGCAGAAAGGTGCAGAGATCCAGAAGCAGCAGGGGATGGCTGATTTTCATTTTTATTCTCCATTTCTTCTTCATGAAATATTTCATTAAGTATGTTGTTTAGTACTGGCTTTCTAGATGTAATTTTTTTAAACTTTTGTTTATCATGGAAGACTTTTATTTTCTTTTCAAATTTGCAGTTTAATTTTGCAAGATATATTATTCTTGGTTGGTATCCATTTTCTTTCAGAGCTTGGTATGTATTATTCTAAGACCTTGAAGCTTTTATTCTGGGCTGAAAAATGAGCTGAGATTCAGATTAGTTTACCTCTACCTGTGACCAATCATTTTCTCTAGTCACTTTTAAAACTCTATCATCTTCTTGTATGTTAGGCATTTTCACAATAATGCATCTTGAAGTGGGTCTGTTGTAATTTTGCATGTTTGGAGTCCTGTATGCCTCCCGTATTTGATTTCCCATTTTATTCCTAAAGTTTGGGAAATTTTCTGATATTATTTCATTGAAAAGATTGTGCATTCCTTTAGTTTGTATTTTAGAGTCTTCATCTATCCTCATGAATCTTAAATTTATCCTTTTCATGTTATCCCATATTTCTTGAAAATTCTCTTACCATCTTTTTTCCATAATCAACTTTATTTCAAGATCATATACTTTTTCTTTATTACTTAAAACTCTGTCTTCTAAGTACTCTAGTCTATTGATGATCCTGTCCATTGAATTTTTAATTTGGCTTATTGATTCCTTCATTTTGAGGATTTCCAATTAATTCCTCTTCAGAATCTCTATTTCCTTATTAAAGTGGCCTTTCACTTCTTGTATTTTCTTGCTAATTTTACACCTTACACTATCTTTTTACCTTGTAGATAGGTTTAAACATGAACTTTCTAAATTCCATCTCTGATGTTTCCTCCACTATGTAGTCAATGGAGTCTATAGTTGTCATGTTCTCTGTTGTTTGGGATGGTTTGTTCCCTTGCTTTTTCATAATATTTTTGTATCTACCCATCTATCTGAATGGATCTGAAGCCGGGGAGTTTCTACCCTATAAGCTTATAGTGTTCCTTTAGGGTACAAATAACTCACAGATAATAGGGAAACAAATAATAGCAACAATGTATGCAAATAATATATAACAATAGACTAGGTACTTAGAATCTATTATTATTATTATTATTTGGAACAATAAGCAGGAATGGTATGAAAAGCAATTTCCATCAGTAGAAACCTTCTACTATATTAAGTATTGCTGTAGCATTGATGGTGGTGGTTGGTTTTATATAAACCAATTAGTGTTAAGAAGTGTTAGGGATACAGTTGATTGAAAGGAAAGAAGAGATAGGAGGGTAGAAAAGCATTTGCAATTTGAAGGGGTGAACAGAGCAAATGCAGTGATGTCATAGGATGTGTTGGTTATGAGAAGAGATGAGAAAAATGTAGAAGTGAAAATTTAAAGAAGAGTGAAAGAGTGAAACAGTACATTTGGTTGTTAGCAAAGGAAAGGAGAAAGAGGGAAACAAGGGGATTAGGGAAAAAGACAATAAAAAATATTAAAATACACTAATCAAAACCATAACCCTAATCCAAAAAACAGACCAAAGAAATATAACTACCTTCAAAAACAAAAACAAAAACAAAATGAAAACAACAAAAGAAAATGGAAAAATGAAAACTCTAGGTGTAAATTGAAAGGGTCATTTTCATTTCCAGGGGTGAACTGAAGAGTCAATGAGAATATATGTTCACTGTCTGTGTCCAGCTGATTCTCTTTTTTGTTTCTTTTTGAATTATGAACTGAACATGTGAGTATGGGCCCAGGCTGTTGAGTCGTTCCATTTTACTGTGTTGCTTATAGAGATGCCACTTGGGGTTTAAGACTTCTCAACTTCCCTTCTTGGCAGAGTGCTGTTGAGAAGGGATATGCAGAGCTGTGAGCTCCACTCCCAGGGTGTGTTCCTTACTGGATTTTGTGAAAAGACTTCCCATAGAAGAAACTCCTGGGAATAGGGCTTAGATTTAGTGAGGCTTCATGTGATTTATCGAATGGCAAATTGACTGGTGATATTGAATCAATGCCTCTCTAGAGCCCAATAGATGTCAATCTATTTTGGGAGACTGTACCCCAGGGTTCTCTCCACGGTTTCATTTGTGGGATTGGGGATCATATCCTTCACTGCTTCACTGCCCTTTCTGGCCTTCGTTGATCAATCATTCAGTGCTGAGCAGCAGACTGTACACTGAGGGCCAAGTAGCAGGAGCCCAGCGCCAGGCACCTAGCTAGTGGAGGGCTGGAGGCCAAGTGGTAGGATACCAAGTGAGCAGCAGTCCAGAGGTACTTGGCAGGTACAAAGTAAGCAGTGGGCTGGGAACACTGAGTGAACAATGGGCTGAGCACAAACAGCAGGCCTTGCAGTGGGTGAGAGCAGGACACCAGCACATCCACCCATTCAAAATTGCTGACCCACTGTAGCTTCCCTTGGGAGCCCTTAGGAGCCACTGGAGTCAGAGTTGAAGGGTGCCAGTTTCTCCCCGATTTCTCTAGCTTGATTCCCCTGGGGGGTAAAGCTCTCAAAGTCTGATTTTCCCCTTGTTTGGTGTGCTCAGTTAGTTCTTTGCTAGACTCAGATAAGATCATGCTGACTCAGCCACAAACTACCAGATCTGACTTCCCATTTTCTGTTGATGCTGCTGCTTGGTGTTCTAAGATGGTGTCTGGTCTCAGTTCCCCATGATGAAGGGTAAATCAGGGGCATTTTCTTGTGGACCCATTTAATGCATCAAACAGCCTTTGTATCAGCTAGAGCAGACTGCCTATCCACTCTCAGGATTTTCTGCACTAAGCCCATTTCTCAGAGTTTTCTCTGTGTGTGTGTGCTAATTCCACTTTTCCTGCAAGCACCTTATCTCTAATTTTCTACCTTATTTTTTTCTTGTTTAATGTACCAAAACTTTCTATTTTTCTAAGGTTTTCTGGCCAAATTGAATATTTGTGAAATTCCTTTCTCACCAACCTTAGGGAGAAACTGTTTCTACTGCTTGAGACCTGGGTAGCCAAGCGATGAAAAATGCTGTTATACTCTAATCCTCCATCTTGCTCCCTCTCCCTTAATATTATTTTCAATGTGGTTTGGTAATATTTGATTAAGGATTTTTGTGTCTATGTTTCACAGGGATATTTGTAGTTTTCTTTCTATAATGTGTCTGTCTGATTTTACTACCAGGGTGATACCTGAGGGATATGGTTATCTACCCATCTTCCTGACCCGCCTTAAATGGTCCTGCCACCAAAACTCCTCCTATGACCTGGTTCTGCCCTCTGCCCAACGAAGGGGCCCACCAAAAGTAACTAACCCCTCTTATGGTCTGGCTCTGCTAAGGTTATATATAAAGCCTGGAATCTCATGGTCGCAGTCATTTTATAACTGAAAATGAGCCACTTCAGGTATTTCTCCAGTTGACCCCGCCTCTGAATAAAGAGAAGCTTGCTGATCCGAGATATGCTCCCTGCCTCTATCATTTATGCATCATGTGTTTACCATACTGACTTCATAAGATGTGTGTGAAAGTGTTTCTTCCCTTTCAATTTTATGTACTAATTCAAGAAAGACTGATGTTACTTCCTCTTTAAAACTCTGGTAGAATTCAGCTGCGAATCCATCTCGTCCTGGGCTTTTTCTTGTTAACAGGCTTATAATTGCTGTTTTGATTTTCTTACTTAATATTGGTCTGTTTAAGTTTTCTGTATATTCCTGGCTCAATTTGGGCAAGTCATGTGTGTTTAGAAAATTGTCAATGTGTTCCTGATTTTGTAGTGTTTTAGAGCATAAATTTTCAAAATAGTTTCCAGTGATCCTCTGTTTTTCAGAATGGTCTATGGTGGTATCTCCTTTTTCATCTATAATTTTGTTGATTTGAGTCTTCATGCTCTCTTTTGGTTAGTTTGGATATGGGTTTATCAATATCATTTATCTTTTTAAAGAACTAACCCTTTTTGCATTGATCCTGCATATTTTTAATTTTTTTATTCTCAATTTTATTAATTTTGGCTCTGATTTTTATTATTTCCTGTCATTTGCTGATTTGGGGATTAATTTGAACTTTTTCTAAAGCCTTGAAGTGGAACATATTCTAATTTATTTGGGATTTCTCAAATTTTTGATGTAGGTATCAAAGAAATAAATTTTCCTCTTTGTACTACTTTTATACTGTCTGAAAGATTTTGATATGTTTTATCTTTGTTTTCATTTGCCTCTAAGAATTTCTTGATTTTTTTCTGATATTTCTTATTTGATCCATTTTTCATTTAAAAGGGCATTGTTTAATATCCATCTATTTAAGTGGTTTCTAATATTTTTCTTGCTGTTGTTTTCTAGTTTCATTCCATTATGTTCCAATAGAATGTATGGAAATATATCAATTTTTACTCTATTTGCTAACTCTTGTGAACTAAAATATGGTCTATTTTGGAATAATTTTCATGAGTTGCTGGGAATAAGGTAAATTCAGCTGTTTGGGAGTAAAACATTGTGTAAATATCTATTAGGTCTATTCAATTTATAGTATTATTTAAATTATACTTCCTTATTGATTTTATTCTTTGATGATCTGTACTGAAGTGTTGAAGTCATCCAATATTAGTGTATAATGGTCTACATGGGATTTATTGTCAAGGAGTATTTTTTTTTTAATGTAATCGAGTGCTGACATTTGGGGCATATATATTTGCTATCGTTTTATGTTTTTGTTGGATTGTTCCCTTTATGAAGATGTAATGACCTTGTCTCTTTTGTTTAATTTTTCCTTGAGATTACCTTTATCAGATATGGAATAGCTATTCCAGGTTCTTTCCATACTCCTTTTGCATGGAATTTTTCCTCCATCCTTTTCTCTTCTTCCTATGAATGTTTGTGCTGAAGAGATGAGTCTCTTGGTAGCAGAGTTGGATCTTATTTTTGATCCATTCTGCTAATCTATGTCTTTTCATTGGGGAGTTAACACCATTTATATTCAGTGTTATTATGGATATATGTTTCTGGTTTACTGTCATTTTGATTTCTTGTTATGTTTAATACTATGTTGATTCTCATTTAGATAACTAATCTTCTATTTGTCCTCATCTATTTGGGAATCTGGGAATTTTTTTTTTTTTTTTTTTTTTTTTTTGGTTCGTCTGAGTGCAGTTTATCTTTGAGAATTATTTGTAGTGCTGCATTGGTTGTCATGAATTCTTTGAGTTTATCCTTATCTTGGAAAGTTTTTATTTCCCATCAAATATGAAGGAAATATTTGCTGGGTAAAGCCATCTTGGTTGACAATTATTTCCTTTCAGAGCTTGGAATATCTTATTCCAGGTCTGCCTTGATTTTATGGTTGAGAAGTCATAAGAGAGCCTTATTGATTTGCCTCTTAATGTGATCTGATTTCTCTCTCTTGCAGCCTGTAATTATCTTTTCTTATTTTCTATGTTAGATATTTTATTATGATGTGCTTTTGAGAACTTCTGTTCATGTCTATTTGGGGTACTATATGCACTTCTATGTGAATATCTATTTCCTTTCTTATGTGGAAAAATTTTCCTGTGACTATATCATTGAAATATGCTTAATGCCTTTAGCTTGTATCTCAATGTTCTCTTCTACCCGTGATTCTCATATTTGGCTTCTTCATGTTGTCTCTGAGTTCATATATATATTTCCATCATATTCTATGATTTTTTCCTTTGTTGTGTTCTATGTACTCAAATCCATGTATTCTGTCTTCAAGGTCTGAGGTTCTGTCATCAGGTACTGAAGTTCTATTGGCTACACAGTCCACTATATTTGTAATGCTTTCAAGTGAATTTTTAATTTGTTTCATTGTGTCTTTCATTTCTAGGAGTTCTAATCAGTTTCTTTTTAATATCTCTATTTTGTTATTAAAAAGATTTTTCATCTCATATTTCCTGTCTTAATTCATTCCTTAGATTTTCTTTTATTTCATTGAACATTTTAACAATCAGTTTTTTTATTATCTTTCTATGGAATTTCATTCTCTTCCATATTTTAGGATACATTGCTGGGGGATTGTGAATTTGGGGGAAGATTTGTTTGACTGTATACTCATGTTTTCAGAGTTATGGACTTCACATGAATTGAAATGTGTTCCCCTTCCTCTTTTATATGCATGTCCTTATGGGTGGAGTCCTTTTTTTTGATAGTGTTTCACTTTGTTTTTGATATTTGAGTAGATATCGAAGAGTGTACCTGAAGTTCCATTCTCACTGTTCCTCTTTGGAGACTGGATTTTGGTGTGGAATTTTTGTCTCTTCAATTCTACAAGTTGAAGTTATATTTAGGTTCAGATGGGGCTAGACCATGTGTGGGGTGTGATTCACTGTTGCTTGTCTTTGTTTTGAAGGTTTCTTGGCAGCAGAATACTGCTCTGTCTCAAAGTGTCCTAGTGACTTCCAGCCCCACATAGAAGGAGCCAGGAATAACCTAGTATTAGCCACAGATGAAGTTTTATGATAAAGGTCTGTTGCCTACTTTGACACCTGTAACAGAAATTGCCAGCTATTTAGGAATGGTGAGGTCACCATTTAATATCAGTATCAGCATTAGAAAACTGTGGACAAGGTCAGGCATTCAACATTAAGCATCTACTATGTCATTCACTGTCTTAATCGTCACAACCACATGAAATGGGATACGAATTTTATAAGCTATAATTTCCTATTATTATAGTTTCTTAACTACAGAGAAATTAGAAAGCAAAGGTGAGAGAAAGTTTGAAATTTTTTAATAAAAGAGAGGCATGTAGTAGGTCACACATCTCAGCCATAAAGATGAAGGAAAAAAAAATTAAAGAATGTAATAAAATTTAAAAAGAAAGGAATTAGGAACAAGAAAATGTGGCTGTTAACGCAGTAAGAGATTGAGGAAGGGGAGATAATAGGGATGAAAACTATGATGTGGACAAACCAGCAACTGTAAGATCAAAATAGCTTAAACTCACATGTACTTGAATCTCACCAAAGACAAATCAAGGCGAATTAATAAACAGGTACAGATGAAAGCAATTAATATGAATGTAAAATTATATGAATGTACATTTTTTAACCTGTCCATGTAGTGTGTACACACACACACACACAAGCATACATAATGGAAATTAAAAAGTGATACAATATGATATAATGATACTTGAAAAAATTTTAGAAATAATTATTTTTTTTAAATAAAAGGCTTAGATTTAAAATGGTGAATATGAAGGAAAAAGAAAAATGAAGAAAAAAATAAAAAATAAAAACTCTTGCTGAGAAATGAAGGGCTTATTTCCACTGAGATGATCAAAACTGATGGCAGGAATGGATTTTCATTCTTGGGATTTGTTTTTGGCTTTGTAACCCTTTGGCTGAAGATTGGGGGCTGTTAAGCCCAAAACCTTTGTGTTCCTCTCTTAGTTGCCAGCCTTTGTAACTCGGAGGCAATGCCAGTTGTAGTAGATTTCAGCTTCCAGTATCCTAACGTACAATGGGATAACACAATTTGCATGTTGACAAACTGTGTTTTTGTGACAGAGGTGCTGCAAAATTTTAAATTGGAGATTCTAGTAATTGGGGATTAGTCTAGATCAAACTTTGGAACCTTATGGGTGGGTGTTTGAGAATTGCTCTACTCCTCCTATTGGGATTGTGCCAATCTTTGTGGGATGTCTGGATCTTGAGATTCTCTGGTAAAATCCACTTTGGGGACATAGGGTTTTACCTCCACAGGTTTAACCTTCACAGGCATGAATAGGAAATACTGGGTATCTGCCCTAGAGTTCAGACACTTCTGTGGGTCTTCTGTAGTGCCCAAAACAGTGGGATCTAGAGTCTGAATGGTCCAGGCACACTTTTCTTTCTGCTTATTTCAGTCTCTCTGGTTCAGGCGTCTTCTGGGAACTTTTTTGTCAGTTGCAGGGGTTCCTGATTTCCTGTCTTCCTGATGATGGGTGCATGGGGGTAAAGGGAATATGCGAACTGTGGTAGTTGGGTGGGGACCATACCAGCATGTGTTTTCCCTGGCCACCCTCTCAGGTAGTGCAAATACAAGACTGCACTTCCCAGCCAGGGGAACTAAGCAGGCAGCTGCTTTCTCTAGTAGAGTGATTGCAATGGGCAGCTGCCTATTCTGGTAGGGTGACCATGTGTTTTTCTGGTTGTGGGAAGTGCCATAGTACATTTCCCCAGGAGCCTGGCAGCCATTTTCTGAGCCCAAATTCTTCCTATCCTGTGGGAGTTATCTTTGGAATTGCTTTCACTGATTTGCTTGCCCTACTGACTCTGTATGTATTAAATCCAGTCTTTCTTTCTAATTCACATGTTACCTGGAGTCATTTTTTTAATTTTTTAATTTATTTGTCGGCCAGGCTATCCCCCTTGTTTGTCTGTGTTGCCCCTCTGTTGGTGTCAAAGCTGGTGCTTTTCTAATGAATTATTTCTTATCTTCATGTTTCTGACTTCTGTAACTCTATAGATGATCTTTTTTTCTTTTTCTTCTTCTTCTTCTTTTTTTTTTTTTTTTTTTTTTTTTTTTTTTTACAGTTCAGTATTAAGTTTTAGTTGAGTGTACCCAGTTACCATCTTGCTGAGAAGCTGGTTCTTTGCTCTATAAGTTCAGCTTTGAGAAACTACTGGGACACGCACTCTTCTTTTAGTACACCAATTTATTTGCTCATAAACCATACTTAAGATCAAATGAATTTAACTGACACCTACAGAGAGTTTAATTCAACAACTGTTGAATATACTTTATCTTTAACTGCCCATGAATACACTTTCTCTTCAACTGCCCATGATAACACTTTTTCTTCAACTGCCTATGGTAATTTCTCTAAAAATAGATTACATAGTAGGCAATAAAGCAAATCTTAGAAATACAAAAAAAAAATTATTTGGATGTTTTTATAACATGATGGAATGAGAATAGAAATCAAAAGAAAACTCCAGAAGCTAAGAAAACACAGTTTAAATAATACACTTTTGAATGATGACAGGATCACTGAATAAATCAAAAGAAAAATTTTTAAATTCTTGGAATCAAATTAAAATAGAAATGCAACATGAATCAACCAACTCAGTGAAGGAAGCACTGAGAGAAGTTTAAAGCTATGAGTGCCTAAAAAATAGAAAGATTCCAAAGAAACAGCATAATAATGCATCTCTAGTTCTGGAATAAACAAGAACAAAATAAACCCAAAACAAGAAGGACAGAAATAACTAAGATTGGAACTGAAATTAATGAAATGGGGAATAAAAGAACACACAAAGGACTAATGAAACAAATAGTTGGTTCTCTGAAAAAATAAACAAGATTAATAAATCCTTAACTTAGATAATCAAAAGAGAGAGAAAACAAAAATTCATAAATATCAAAAAAAGGAAATATAATAGACATCACTAATATCTCGAAGAACTATCATTAGAGACTATTTTAAAAACTTTTATTTCAATAAATTGGAAAAGCCAAAGAAATAGTCAAATTTCTAGAAACAAGTAACCTAACAAAATTGATACAGGGCACATAGAAAACCTAAACAGACCAATAAAATTCAATGAGAATGAAACAGTAATAAAACTCCTCCCCACAAAGAAAAATCCAGGACCAGATGGATTCACAGATGAATTTTAAAAGACCTATAGCAAAGTCTTAATTCCAATGTTTCTAAAATTTTCCATGAAGTAGAAAGGAAAGGAATGCTTACAAACTCATTATATGAAGCCAGTATAACTCTGATTCAAAAATCAGATAAGGAAGCATCAAGAAAAGGAAATTATATTGCAATAACTTTGAAAAAAAATAAATGCAAACATTTTTATTAAAATATTGCAAACCAAAATCAGCAATACATTAAAAAGATCATAGATCAAATCAGTTTCATTTAAGGGATGCAAGGGTGGCTCATCATACACAATAATAATAAACAATATTCACTCTAAATAAAATCAAGGATACAAATCACAAGATCATCTCAATAGAGAAAGCATCTTTGAGAAAATTCAACACCATTTCATAATAAAAAATAAATAAATAAAAACCTAAAGAAACTAAGGATAGAAAGAACTTTTCTTAACAAAATTAAAGCTATATATAATAGACCCAAGATCAACATCCTACTGAATAGGAAAAAAAGTAAAAACATTTCTCCCAAAATCAGGACAAGATAAGAATATCCACTCTTGACACTACTATTCAATAGAGTAAAATTGAAATTTTAAACACAAGAAAGAAAGAAAGAAAGAAAGAAAGAAAGAAAGAAAGAGGTATAAATAGGAAGAATTTGAATTACCACTGTTGATAATATTAACCTACACTTAGAAATCCCTAAAACTCCACCAGACTTCAAGAGCTTAGGAAACAAACTCAACAAAGTAGCAGGATACAAAGTTAATAGGAAAAATTGAACAGTATAATCTATACCAATAATGAACCCACTGAAAAAGAACTTTTCAAAATAATTTCATGCACGTAACCTACAAAATTAAATAAAATACTTAGGAATAAATATAACCAAGAAGGTGAAAAGCCTCTACAATGAAAATTACAGAATCTTGGGAAAAGAAATAGGAGAAGACAGTAGAACATGGATAGAACTCCAATGTTCATAAATTAGGAGAATCAATATTGTTAAAATAGCCATGCTCTCAAAAGCAATTTACATTTTCATACTACCAATGATATTCTTCTCATAGCTAAAAAGAAAACTAAAACAAAAATAAGCAATTTTAAAATCTATGTGGAAGAAGAAAAAAATAAACATAATAACCAAAGCAATCCTGAGCAATGATTCTACTGGTATAAAAGCAGACATATAGACCAAAGGAGCAATGTAGAATATGCAGAGACAGACCCACACAACTATAGTCATTTGATTCTTGATAAAGTTGCCAAAAATACATATTAGAAACAAGTCAGTCACTTTAACAAATGGTTCTGAGAAAACTGAATATTCATGTGCAGAAGAATTAAACTAGATCCCTCCCTCTCAACTTATACCAAATTCAACCTAAAATGAATCAAAGACCTAGATAGAACAGCATAAACTTTGCAATTGAAAGAAAAAAATCACCAGGGAAACTTTTCAATATATTCATCAATGACTTCCTGAAGAGGAGTCTTATGGCTCAGGAAATAATATAAAGAATCAATAATTAGGATGAAACAAATTGAAAAGCTTGCAAACATCAAGTACAATTCACAGAGTAAAGAGATAAACTATGGAATGAAAGAAAATCTTTGCCAAGTGTTCTACCAAAAAAAGATTAATATCCATAAATTAAAAATTAAAACAATTATATGAAGAATTGTTCAACATCTTTGAACATAGTGGAATGCAAATCAAAACTACATTGCATCAGTCATGCAATGATCCTACAATATGTATAATCAGAAAAATGAGAAATTTTACTCCATTTATGTATGATTTATCAAAATGCATAAATACATTCTTCTGTCATGTATAAATAATTAGAACAAATTAAAAAGAGAAAAAAAGAAGATAGAATTCTACATTGCAACTCCATCTCCCCCCAGTCAAAATGGTAATCATTAAGAATACAAGTAACAATAGATCATGCTGAAGGTTTTGGGGAAAAGTAACTTTTTTTATGTTGTCACTTGGAAAGTAACTTTTATACACTGTTAGTGTGTATATAAGTTAGTACAGTCACTATGGACATCAGCATGAATATTCTCAAAACACTAAAAATAGGTCTAGCTATACTATTCCTTGGTATATATATATACCAGAGAGTTAAAGTCATCAAGCTTTAGAGATTAGTGACTACACTTATTTCTGCACAATTCACCCTAACTGAGTTACAGAATCAGACTGAGCTTTCATTGACAAATGAATGAATAAGAAAAATGTGGTATATTTACACAATGAAGCTTTCCTCAGTCATAACAAAGAATCACATTATGTCCTTTTCAGGAAAATGGATGAAATTGGAAAGCATCATTCTTATGGTTTGGAATTGAGCAGTCCCCCAAAAGTTCCTGAGTCAATGCAGTAATTTTTATAGCTTAAATGATTATATTGTGAGACCAGTAAAGTAATCCATCCATCATAATTGGAATGGATTCACTAAGTAGTAACTGTTGGCAGGTGGTGCATGGATGGAGGAGGTATGCCATGAAAGGGTTATTCTTACCTGTGACCCTTCCACCTCCCTTCTCTCTGTTTCCTGACTCTTCTGCAAGTTGAGTAGCTTTTCTTTTCTGGTTCCTTTCCCCAAGATGTGCTACTTCAACTTGGGCCAAGAACAATGAAATCAGTTATCTATGGGTTTAAACCTCTGAAACTGTGAGCTCCAAATAAACTTTCCCTCCTCTAATTTATTCTTGTCGGTATTTTGGTCACAGTGATGCACAAGCTGACTAAAACAATCATGCTAAGCCAAAATTAGCCCGAATAAGAAAGACATGTATTATATGCTTTCTTCTTGTATGGGAAGTCATAGGCTTAAAGAGGAAAAAAAAATAGAAAACAAGGACATAATGAAATTAGAAGGTAGACAGAAAATAGGGTAGTAAGGGGGAGCAGAGGAGGGAAGATGAGAGAATCAAAGGGTAAAGGAAAGCATTGGGGAGTAAAATTGATCAAGTTGTTATATGCATGTATGAATATGACACAAAGATACATACTATTCTGCACAACTACTATGATCCATGTTAACAAAATAAAAGCTAGAAAAGAATGTATGAAAAAAGAGAACAAAGAATAATGACAATAAATCAAAAGTAAACACAATATTATCCCTCTATAATAACAATCACTTTTATCATTAATAATCTAAATATACCATTTAAAAGACAGCGATTGTCAGAACAAATCTAAACTTAATGCTCAGTTATGTTTTGCCTAAAAGAATCACACTTTAAATATAATTACAAAATGTCTAAATGTAAATGGACAGAGAAAAATAAAACACGTTAACATTAAAAAAATAATAACAAAGCAGGAGTAACCCTAGTAATTCAAATAGAGCAGATTTAAAATCAAGAAGAGTTATGGATCAAGGATTTTATGTAATGATAAAAGTGTCAGTTGTCCAAACTATAACAATATTTAACATACATGCAACAAAAAACAGAGCATCAAACTACGTGAGGCAAAAACTAATGGAACTGCAAGGAGAAATAGATGAACACACTATCAATCCTCTATCAGAAATTGACAAATTCAACCTAGAGACAATTGGGAAAGACAGAACTGAATTCAACAATATCACAAATGAACTATATTAAATTGACAACCACAAACTACTTCATGAAACAATAGTAGGAAACATTTTCTCAAGATCACATGGAATATTCACCAAAATAAACCACATAACATGCCATAAGACATACCTTAACAAATTTAAAATAATAGGATTCATACAATATCTGCTGCCAAATCACACTGAAATTAAATTAGAAATAAGCAAGGATAATATTTCTGAAAACACCCAAATATGGATGGTTAAACAGAACACTTTAAATGACTTATGGCTCAAATTAAAAATATCAGAAATTTAAAGTCATTTTGAATAAAAATAAAAATATATCTTAATTTGACCAATATTATTTCTTAGTATTTTCCCCTTCCTTTCCCTCTTACCTCTAAAGGTACCTTTCCCCTACACCACTGATCTTCCTTGGATTTGAGATCCCCACTACCTTTCTTTTCCTCTATCCTCCCTAGTTTCCACATAGGACAGAAAACATGACCTTTGATCTTCTGAATTTACACCACAACTTTTTCAAACTTATGATAGAAATAGTAGCTAATGCAGTAAGACAAGAGAAGGAAATAAAAGGTATACAAATTGATGCTGGGCATGGTGGCTCACACCTATAATCCCACCAACTTGGAAGGCTGGGGAAAGAGGATCAAGAGTTTGAAGCCACCCTCAGCAAAAGTGAGGCACTAAGCAACTCAGTGAGACCCTGTGTCTCAATAAAATACAAAATAGGGCAGGGGGTGTGACTCAGTGTTCAAGTGCCCCTGAATTCAATCTCCAGTACCAAAACAAAAAAACAAAAAACAAAAGAAAAAAAAAAAAAAAAGCAAACAACAAGGTATACAAATTGTAAAGAAAAAAAAAAAACTGTATTTCCACAAATGAAATAATTGTATATGAAGAAAATTCAAGAGAATAGGTAAAAAAAAATTCTAAAACTAATAAGTTACTATGGAAAAGGCATAAAATAGAAGACTAAGATACAAAATTCAATCACTTTCCTATATTCCAACAGGGAAAAAATGGAATTTAAAATAAAAAACTCAGAGCCATATAATTAGCCCCCATCCAAATGAATTATAGGGCATGCATTTAATAAAACATTTATGTATGCAATATATATGAGAAAACTCACAAAATTCTGAAGAAGTAAATCAAAAAAACACTAAAATGGAGAAGTATTATATTTTCATGGATAGGAATATTGAATATTGCCATGAGAAGGTCTTCCCTTTTGACTTATATATTTGATGTAATTCCATTTACAATAGCCAAACTATGGATCCAGTCTAGGTGTCCATCAATAGTTGAATGAATAAAGAAAATGTGGAATACATACACAATAGAGTGTTTCTTCGTCACAAAGAAGAATGAAATTATGTCATTTGCAGGAAAATGGATGCAACTAGAGATATTCATATTAAGCAAAATAACCATTTGACCCAGTTATCCCACTCCTTGATTTATACCCAAAGGACTTAAAATCAACATACTACAGTGATGCACCCACATCATTGTTTATAGCAGCTCAATTCACCATAGCTAAAATACAGAACCAACCTAGATGCCTTTCAACAGATGAATGGATAAAGAAAATGTGATATGTATGAATATATATATATATTATATATATTATATATATATATATATAATGGAATATTACTCAGCTTTAAAGAAGAATGAAATTATGGCGTTTACTGGTAAATGGATGGAGTTAGAGAATATCATGCTAAGTGAAATAAGCAAACCCAAAAAATCAAGGTCAATGTTTTCTGTGTTAAGTGGATGCTAATTCACAATAAGAGGGGGAGGAATAGGGAAGAATAGTTACTTTATATGAGGTAGAGGGGAGTGAAGGGAGGGGTAGGAAAGATAGTAGAGTGAAACAGACATTATTACCTCATGTACACGTATGACTCATGATTGATCTGATCCTGTAATATGTATAATCAGAAAATGAGAGATTATCCTCCATTTATGTATGATCTATCAAAATGTGTAAATGTATAAATGTGATGTACAACAAATTAGAGCAAATAAAAAATTATTTTAAAAAAAGGACTTGGAATAATGGGGAAAAATGTCAGTCTTAGTAGGACAAGAATCTTATGTTTTCTATATGTAGGAGCTAGTGAGGAAAAAGGAAAACAAATGTGGTGAAAATCTCCTGAAAAGCTAAGTGAGATCAGTAGAGGAAGGTGATCAAGGGCTGGGAGGCTGGGAGCACTGGAGAAAGTGCTGGGAAGTGATATCAGCCAAATTATATTGTTATTTATTGTTATATTGTGCTCATGTATGAATATATAACAACAAATGTGATCATTATGTACAACCATAATGCACTAATAAAATATAAGTTCATCAGTTTGAGCATGCCCTACTCTAGTATGGGATGTTGATAATGGGAGATGTTATTCATATGGACTTACAGGGACTTATTTTCTCTGTGAACCTAACGCTGCTCTAATAAAAATAGTGACAAGAACTGGCAGAAACATTACATATTTTAACTCATTCAATTCAATTATTTACAAAAAGATGAGGATACATTTCTCATAGAAAGAACATGTTCTGGCATGTATTTTGCTGAGGGTAAGAGCAAATAAAAATTGCTCACATGTATCAGATATAAGACTATGCTATTTAATAACATATCTTGAGCAATTATGGATTACATTATGGTTAGACTTTTAAAAAATATTTTTGGTTGTATATGAACACAATACCTTCATTTTACTTGTTTTTATGTGGTGCTGAGGATCAAATCCAGTGCCTCATACATGCAAGGCAAGTGCTCCTCCACTGAGCTACAGCCCCAGCCCAAATTATGGTTAAACTCTTTTTGTAAACATTGCTACTTATTTCCAAATTTGGATTTATTTACACTAAGTGAATTTTGTATTCCAGATTTTGTATCAGGTCTGAGGATTCAACAACAAACTAGGCAGACATGGTTCTGACTTCATGAAATACATAGAAAAAATAAATACATACACACACACACACAAATCAAAACATACCAGAATTGCTGAACAGAACACAAAAGATCCAAACTGAAGAAATTCACCTTCTGTGTAGCTCGTGTTTGTTTCTTAAATACTTTATGTACAATTATAGTAACCTAAAAAATTCAAATCAAAATCAGTATATATCACTTATAATTTTAAACATAATTGTGGTTATGTTAAATATATCATGAAATATGTGTATTGGTATTCTGTATTACAGTTTTAGATATCAAACTTTTAAAGAAATTGACTTACTATATTCATTATATCTTATTTAACTTTCCCTTTTTTATTTTATTTTTTTAATTATAAACAAAAGGGATACATGTTGTTTCTCTGTACATGGCGTAAAGGCATACCATTTGTGTAATCATAAATTTACATAGGGTAATGTTGTTTGATTCATTCTGTTATTTTTTCCCTTCCCCCCCACCCCTCCCACCCCTCTTTTCCCTCTATACAGTCCTTCCTTCCTCCATTCTTACCCCCCTCCCTAACCCTAACTCTAACCCTAACACTAACCCCTCCCACCTCCCATTATGTGTCATCATCCACTTATTAGCGATATCATTCATCCTTTAGTTTTTTGAGATTGGCTTATCTCACTTAGCATGATATTCTCCAATTTCATCCATTTGCCTGCAAATGCCATAATTTTATCATTCTTTATGACTGAGTAATATTCCATTGTATATATATACCACAGTTTCTTTATCCATTCATCAATTGAAGGACATCTAGGTTGGTTCCACAATCTGGCTATTGTGAACTGAGCAGCTATGAACATTGATGTGGCTGTATCTCTGTAATATGCTGATTTTAAGTCCTTTGGGTATAGGCCAAGGAGTGGGATAGCTGGGTCAAATGGTGGTTCCATTCCAAGTTTTCTAAGGAGTCTCCACACTGCTTTCCAGAGTGGCTGCACTAATTTGCAGCCCCACCAGCAATGTATGAGTGTACCTTTCTCCCCACATCCTCGCCAACAATTGTTGTTGCTTGTATTCTTGATAATCGCCATTCTAATTGGGGTGAGATGGAATCTTAGGGTAGTTTTTTTTTTTTTTTTGTTTTTTTTTTTTACGTTTACATAGGGTAATGATGTTTATTATATTTTTCCCCTCCCCCCCACCCCTCCCACCCCTCCCACCCCTCCCACCCCTCTTTTCCCTCTACACAGTCCTTCTTTCCTTCATTCTTACTGCTCTCCTTAGCCTAACTCTAAACCTAACCCTAAACCTAATGCTAGCCCGTCCCACCCCCCATTATATGTCCTCATCCGCTTATCAGCGAGATCATTCGTCCTTTAGTTTTTTGAGATTGGCTTATCTCACTTAGCATGATATTCTCCAATTTCGACCATTTGCCTACAAATGCCATAATTTTATCATTCTTCATTGCGGAGTAATATTCCATTGTATAAATATGCCACAGTTTCTTTATCCATTCATCAACTGAAGGGCATCTAGGTTGGTTCCACAATCTGGCTATGGTGAATTGAGCAGCAATGAACATTGATGTGGCTGTATCTCTGTAGTATGCTGATTTTAAGTCCTTTGGGTATAGGCCAAGGAGTGGGATAGCTGGGTCACATGGTGTTTCCATTCCAAGCTTTCTGAGGAATCTCCACACTGCTTTCCAGAGTGGTTGCACTAATTTGCAACCCCACCAGCAATGTATGAGTGTTCCTTTTTCACGACATCCTCGCCAACACCTATTGTTGCTTGTATTCTTGATAATCGCCATTCTAATTGGGGTGAGATGAAATCTTAGGGTAGTTTTGATTTGCATTTCCCTTATTACTAGGGATGTTGAACATTTTTTCATATATCTGGTGATTACTTGTACATCTTCTTCTGTGAAGTGTCTGTTCATTTCCTTAGCCCATTTGTTGATTGGATTATTTGTATTCTTGGTGTAGAGTTTTTTGAGTTCTTTATAGATTCTGGAAATTAGCGCTCTATCTCAGGTATGGTTGGCAAAGATATTCTCCCACTCTGTAGGCTCTCTCTTCACATTTCTGATAGTTTCCTTTGCTGAGAGAAAGCTTTTTAGTTTGAATCTATCCCAGTTGTTTATTCTTGCTTTTATTTCTTGTGCTATGGGAGTCCTGTTAAGGAAATCTGATCCTGAGCCAACAAGTTGAAGATTTGGACCTACTTTTTCTTCTATAAGATGCAGGGTCTCTGGTCTGATTCCGAGGTCCTTGATCCATTTTCAGTTGAGTTTTGTGTAGGGTGAGAGATAGGGGTTTAGTTTCATTCTATTGCATATAGTTTTCCAGTTTTCCCAGCACCATTTGTTGAAGAGGCTATCTTTTCTCCATTGCATATTGTTGGAACCTTTGTCTAGTATGAGAAAATTGTATTTATTTGGGTTTGTGTCCATGTCCTCTATTCTGTACCATTGATCTACCTGTCTATTTTGGTACCAATACCATGCCGTTTTTGTTACTATTGCTTTGTAGTAGAGTTGAAGATCTGGTATTGCAATACCCCCTGCTTCGCTCTTGCTACTGAGGATTGCTTTAGCTATTCTAGGTTTTTTATTCTTCCAGATGAATTTCATAATTGCTTGCTCTATTTCTGCGAGGTACATCATTGGGATTTTAATTGGAATTGCATTGAATCTGTATAGAACTTTAGGTAGTATAGCCATTTTGACGATATTAATTCTGCCTATCCAGGAACATGGGAGATCTTTCCATCTTCTGAGGTTTTCTTGAATTTCTTTCTTTAGTGTTCTGTAGTTCTCATTGTAGAGGTCTTTCACCTCTTTTGTGAGATTGATTCCCAAGTATTTTATTTTTTTCGATGCTATTGTGAATGGGGTAGTTTTCCTAATTTCTCTTTCTGAAGATTCATCACTTATGTATAAAAATGCATTGGATTTATGAGCATTGATCTTGTAACCTGCTACTTTACTGAATTCACTTATGAGTTCTAAAAGTTTTCTGGTGGAATTTCCAGGTTCCTCTAAATATATAATCATGTCATCAGCGAACAGGGATAGTTTGAGTTCTTCTTTTCCTATTCGTATCCCTTTAATTTCTTTGGTTTGTCTGATTGCTCTGGCTAGAGTCTCAAGGACGATGTTGAATAGAAGCGGTGAAAGAGGGCATCCCTGCCTTGTTCCAGTTTTTAGGGGGAACGCTTTCAGTTTTTCACCATTTAGAATGATATTAGCCATGGGCTTAGCGTAGATTGCCTTTATAATGTTTAGGAATGTTCCCACTACCCCAATTTTTTCTAGTGTTTTGAGCATGAAGGGATGCTGTATTTTATCAAATGCTTTTTCTGCATCTATTGAAATAATCATGTGATTCTTAACTTTAAGTCTGTTGATATGGTGAATGACATTTATTGATTTCCGAATGTTGAACCAACCTTGCATCCCTGGGATAAAACCCACTTGATCGTGGTGCACTATCTTTTTAATATATATTTGTATGCGATTTGCTAAAATTTTGTTGAGAATTTTTGCATCGATGTTCATTAAGGATATTGGTCTGAAATTTTCTTTCCTTGATGTGTCTCTGTCTGGTTTAGGTATCAGGGTGATATTGGCTTCATAGAACGAGTTTGGGAGGGTTCCCTCCTCTTCTATTTCATGGAATAGTTTGAGGAGTATTGGAATGAGCTCTTCTTTAAAGGTTTTGTAGAACTCGGCTGAGAACCCATCTGGTCCTGGACTTTTCTTTGTTGGTAGGCTTTTGATGACCTCTTCTATTTCATTGCTTGAAATTGGTTTTTTTAAGTTGTGTATGTCCTCCTCGTTCAGTTTAGGTAGTTCATATGTCTCTAGAAATTTGTTGATGTCTTCATGGTTTTCTGTTTTGTTGGAGTATAGATTTTCAAAATAGCTTCTAATTATGTTTTGTATTTCACTCGTGTCTGTTGTGATGTTTCCTTGTTCATTCCGAATTTTAGTAATTTGAGTTTTCTCCCTCTTTCTCTTTGTTAGTGTGGCTAAGGGTTTATCAATTTTATTTATTTTTTCAAAGAACCAACTATTTATTTTATTAATTTTTCCGATTGTTTCTTTTGTTTCGATTTCGTTGATTTCGGCTCTGATTTTAACTATTTCCTGTCTTCTACTACTTTTGGTATTGGTCTGCTCTTCTTTTTCTAGCGCTTTGAGCTGTAGTGTTAACTCGTTTATTTGTTGATTTCTACTTCTTTTTTTGAATGCACCCCATGAAATAAATCTTCCTCTAAGTACTGCTTTCATAGTGTCCCAGAGATTTTGATATGATGTGTCTTTGTTCTCGTTTACTTCTAAGAATTTTTTTATTTCCCTCCTGATGTCTTCTGTTATCCATTCATCATATAATAGTGTATTATTTAGTCTCCAGGTATTGGAGAAGTTTCTGTTTTTTATTCTGTCATTTATTTCTAATTTCAATCCATTATGATCTGATAGAGTACAAGGTAGTATCTCTATCTTCTTGTATTTACTCACAGTAGCTTTGTGGCATAAAATATGGTCTATTTTAGCGAAGGATCCATGTGCTGCTGAGAAGAAAGTGTATTCATTCTTTGTTGGATGGTATATTCTATATATGTCCGTTAAGGCTAAATTGCTGATTGTGTTGTTGAGATCTATAGTTTCTTTATTCAATTTTTGTTTGGACGATCTATCCAGTGGTGAGAGAGGTGTGTTAAAATCGCCTAGTATTATTGTGTTGTGGTCTATTTGATTTCTGGAATTGAGAAGGATTTGTTTGACGTACGTGGATGAGCCAATGTTCGGGGCATAGATATTTATGATTGTTATGTCTTGCTGATTTATGCTTCCCTTAAGCAGCATGTAATGTCCTTCTTTATCCCTTCTGACTAGTTTTGGTTTGAAGTCCACATTATCTGAGATGAGGATGGATACTCCAGCTTTTTTGCTGTGTCCGTGTGCATGGTATGTTTGTCCCCATCCTTTCACCTTTAGTCTATGGGTGTCTCTTTCTATGAGATGAGTCTCTTGCAGGCAGCATATTGTTGGATTTTTCTTTTTAATCCAATCTGCCAGTCTGTGTCTTTTGATTGATGAATTCAGGCCATTAACATTCAGGGTTATTATTGTGATATGATTTGTATTCCCAGTCAATTGACTCATATTTGTTTTTGACATGATTTGGTTTCTCCTTTATTTGGCTATTCCTTTAGGCTAGCGCCTCCTGTTGCTGATTTGCATCGTTGTTTTTCATCTCTTCCTCATGGAATATTTTGCTGAGAATGTTCTGTAATGCTGGCTTTCTTTTTGTAAATTCCTTTAGCTTTTGTTTATCATGGAAGGATCTTATTTCATCGTCAAATTTGAAGGTAAGTTTTGCTGGGTATAAGATTCTTGGTTGGCATCCATTTTCTTTCAGGGCTTGGTATATGTTGTTCCAGGCCCTTCTAGCTTTTAGGGTCTGGATTGAAAAATCTGCTGATATTCTTATTGGTTTCCCTCTGAATGTAATTTGATTCTTTTCTCTCGCGGCCTTTAAAATTCTGTCTTTATTTTGTATGTTAGGTATTTTCATAATAATGTGCCTTGGTGTGGGTCTGTTGTAATTTTGTATGTTTGGAGTTCTATAAGCCTCTTGTACTTGGTTTTCCATTTCGTTCTTCAGATTTGGGAAATTTTCTGTTATTATTTCATTGAATAGATTGTTCATTCCTTTGGTTTGTTTCTCTATGCCTTCCTCAATCCCAATAATTCTCAAATTTGGCCTTTTCATGATATCCCATAGTTCTTGGAGATTCTGTTCATGATTTGTTACCATCTTCTCTGTTTGTTCAACTTTGTTTTCAAGGTTAAATATTTTGTCTTCAATGTCTGAGGTTCTGTCTTCCAGGTGTTCTATCCTATTGGTTATGCTTTCTATGGAATTTTTAACTTGGTTTATTGTTTCCTTCATTTCAAGGATTTCAGTTTGGTTTTTTTTCAGTATCTCTAACTCTTTATTGAAATGATCTCTTGCTTCCCGTATTTGGTCTTTTAACTGTTGATTGGTGCGATCATTTAATGCCTGCATTTGCTCTTTCATCTCCTCCTTCAATGCCTGCATTTGCTCTTTCATCTCCTCATTAGCTTCCCTGATCGTTTTAATTACGTACATTCTGAACTCCCTTTCTGACATTTCTTCTGCTGTGCTGTCATTGGGTTTTATTGATGTAGTATCTAGGTTTGTTTGGGACATTTTCTTCCCTTGTTTTCTCATAATGGTCAGTTGTCAGTGGGACCCTGAGATATTGCAGTTTTCCACTATTGGCTTATAGTGTCCCAGTAGATTTCCAGTGTATCACCTCCCAGCCTTCAGTAGCCTGATGTCTTGGAGGAATCTGATAAAGCAGCTCATTCGAAGAATACTGCCCCTAGCCCCCTACTGGTTCCACGTTTTGGAACTGGCTCTGTGCGGAAATGCTCTCACTGTGGGCCTGCACCGTTCAGCTGGCCGTGTGGGAAGAGCCCACTGCCGGAGTGTGGAAGACTACCTTGGGAAGACTCAAGCTGCCCTGCCCGGCTCTGCTAAGCCACCTCTATCTGGGCCTGCCACCCGGGCTGAGCTTTACCCAGTGGGCAGACTCACCCGTGGCTCCACTTCAGTCCGAGTCTCTCAATGCCTCCCCTTCTTAACTCCTGGGTTGTGGAGCGACCGGGGGTGCAGTCTCCCTCTAGGCCGCCATCTTGGATCGCCCCGTGAAGAGAGCCCGCAGCCGGAGTGGGCAGAGCCGCCTGAAGAGGTCTCCGGCTGCCCTGCCCTTATCCCTGAGGCTGATTGCAGATCGAGGCTCTCCGCTGGTTCTTTGCAGGAGTACACTGCACTGCAGCGGCTCCGGGACTCGGAGCCTGCTCTGTTCAGACAGGCTCTCACTAGCGGGCCAGTTCCGTTCCGAGAACCTGGAGAAGCTCCTTAGGGTAGTTTTGATTTGCATTTCTCTTATTACTAGAGATGTTGAACATTTTTCCATATGTTTGTTGATTGCTTGTAGATCTTCTTCTGTGAAGTGTCTATTCATTTCCTTAGTCCAATTGTTGATTGGATTATTTGCCTTCTTGGTGTAGAGTTTTTTGAGTTCTTTATAGATTCTGGAGATTAGTGCTCTATCTGAAGTATGATTGGCAAAGATTTTCTCCCACTCTGTAGGCTCTTTCTTCGCATTGCTGATAGTTTCCTTTGCTGAGAGAAAACTTTTTAGTTTGAATCTATCCCAGTTATTGATTCTTGCTTTTATTTCTTGTGCTATGGGAGTCCTGTTGAGGAAGTCTGGTCCTAAGCCAACATGTTGAAGCTCTGGACCTACTTTTTCTTCTATAAGATGCAAGGTCTCTGGTCTGATTCCGAGGTCCTTAATCCATTTTGAGTTTAGTTTCGTGCATTGTGAGAGATATGGGTTTAGTTTCATTCTGTTGCATATGGATTTCCAATTCTCCCAGCACCATTTGTTGAAGAGGCTATCTTTTCTCCATTGCATATTTTTGGCACCTTTGTCTAGTATGAGAAAATTGTATTTATTTGGGTTTGTGTCCGTGTCCTCTATTCTGTACCATTGATCCACCTTTCTATTTTGGTACCAATACCATGCCGTTTTTGTTACTATTGCTTTGTAGTAGAGTTGAAGATCTGGTATTGCAATACCCCCTGCTTCACTCTTTCTACTGAGGATTGCTATAGCTATTCTGGGTTTTTTATTCTTCCAGATGAATTTCATAATTGCTTGCTCTATTTCTGTAAGGTACATCATTGGGATTTTAATTGGAATTGCATTGAATCTGTATAGCACTTTTGGTATTATGGCCATTTTGACAATATGAATTCTGCCTATCCAAGAACATGGGAGATCTTTCCATCTTCTAAGGTTTTCTTGAATTTCTTTCTTTAGTGTTCTGTAGTTCTCATTGTAGAGGTCTTTCACCTCTTTTGTGAGATTGATTCCCAAGTATTTTATTTTTTTCGATGCTATTGTGAATGGGGTAGTTTTCCTAATTTCTCTTTCTGAAGATTGATCGCTTATGTATAAAAATGCCTTAGATTTATGTGCATTGATCTTATATCCCGCTACTTTACTGAATTCACTTATGAGTTCTAAAAGTTTTCTGGTGGAATTTCCTGGTTCCTCTAAGTATATAATCATATCATCAGGAAATAGGGATAGTTTGAGTTCTTCTTTTCCTGTTCGTATCCCTTTAATTTCTTTGGTCTGTCTAATTGCTCTGGCTAGAGTTTCAAAGATGATATTGAAAAGAAGTTGTGGTTCTTCAAAAAAATAAACAAAATTGATAAACCTTTAGCCACACTAACAAAGAGAAGACGAGAGAAAACGCAAATCACTAAAATTCAGAATGAATAAGGAAATATCACAACAGACACCACTGAAATACAAAACATAATTAGAAACTATTTTGAAAATCTATACTCGAACAAAATAGAAAATTTCGAAGACATCAACAGGTTTCTAGAGACATACGAATTGCCTAAACTGAACGAGGAGGACATACACAATTTAAATAGACCAATTTCAAGTAATGAAATAGAAGAAGTCATCAAAAGCCTACCAACAAAGAAAAGTCCAGGACCAGATGGGTTCTCAGCCGAGTTCTACAAAACCTTTAAAGAAGAGCTCATTCCAATACTTCTCAAAGTATTCCATAAAATAGAAGAGGAGGAAACCCTCCCAAACTCATTCTATGAAGCCAATATTACCCTAATACCTAAACCAGACAGAGACACATCGAGGAAAGAAAATTTCAGACCAATATCCTTAATGAACATCAACACAAAAATTCTAAACAAAAATTTAGCAAATTGCATACAAAAATATATTAAAAAGATAGTACACCATGATCAAGTGGGTTTCATCCCAGGGATGCAAGGTTGGTTCAACATCAGGAAATCAATAAATGTCATTCACCATATCAACAGACTTAAAGTTAAGAATTACATGATTATTTCAATAGATGCAGAAAAAGCATTTGATAAAATACAGCATCCCTTCATGCTCAAAACACTAGAAAAAATAGGGATAGTGGGATCATTCCTTAACATTGTAAAGGCCATCTATGCTAAGCCCATGGCTAATATCATTCCAAATGGTGAAAAACTGAAAGCATTTCCCCTAAAAACTGGAACAAGGCAGGGATGCCCTCTTTCACCACTTCTTTTCAATATCATCCTTGAAACTTTCCCTATTTTTATATTCAGGTTTATCATGTGAAAGTCTTTGCTACAATAAACATTATACTATCATCTCCAAAATATTACTTTATCAGTGTTCTTATCTCTACCTTAGAAATATTAGAGTGGCCTTTTGAGTTATGGGACTACATTGAGATTTCAAATTATCTGAAATTTAATTACAATAAGATTTTCTGTAATTGAGCTTAATGCTATTAACTAAATATGTTAAATTTTATAGCACAGTTTCATTTTATCTGACATATTTCATGATAAACTGAGCTAAAGAATCAAGGAGGTCACCATCAGGCACTGCTTCACCCGGAGCATGAGCAGGGGCACATGAGAGTGTTTGGCCATCTATTCAACATGCCATCAGCAGTATATTGTCATTGTGATGTGTCTAAGATCTTAACAAAAAGGGTTCAAGATATGAAAATCTTAGGAATGTAGACATTTAATCAATTATAACTTGACCACTTATTTTGCTCTTGCCAAATCTTGAAAATTTCAGAACTGCAATTTCTAAGTCCACAGTCAGATTAGAGAAATATTTGTGTGGAAAGAATTTTATATTTTATATTTCATTTTATATTTCATCTCATAGATTATGGTCATGTTCAATATTTGATATATTTGAATACAATGCTTTCAGAAAGAAGATGAAGTCTATATTCCTAAACAAATTTACTTCAATAACATTCATTTAATTAGAAAAACTCCTCCAAAAATGCTTTTTATATAATAAAGGATACAATGGGATAAAATACATATTGTCAATTGAGGAAGTAGCTTGACTTAGTGTTAGAAAATAAATAATTTCCTTGAGAAAGTTAAAGATGATCTTGTACTTGGAATAGAAGTCCAAGGGAATTACATTATTATTCCAAACCAAATATAAATCTAAAGTAAGATTTTTGTTTTTCCTCACCTGTGTACCTATTTTTGGCTCATTAACCACTCAATAAATCAAAACTCTACATTATAACCAAGTCAAATAGCTGGATTCTTTAATACATTGTAAATAGTAGTTTGTATGTGTGTATGTTTTAGATATACACAGAGCAGGTATAATTGCCTTTTGTTTCATAAAGTCTCAGATAGATTTTAATTCTCATTTTGAAATAATTTATTAGAATATTTGTTCCCACTGAAGGTCACAACTTTATTTGACGATTACCAAGGGAAACTTACCAAAGAACTGACAGCTCAAACCTGTGATTTTTCATTCAATTACCTCATTTCTATTGATTGTTCTATGAAAAGAACTTCATTTCCACATTTCACTTTCACTCTCATGCTGATATGTAACCACTTTTGCTTGCTTCCAGGAAAAGTTAAGGGTTTGCCAAGAAAGAGTTTAGGAAATTAAATTTTGCAAATAGTGTTCTTAATGTAACAGTATTCTTAATGTTGTCTCTGTTTTACTAGAAAGATTGACGTCTACCTACTCAATTTATTGACCTTGACAATGCCATAAATTATAGTGAGGAATAGTAGCAGGATGATGGCCTGAAATTTAGTCTTATCTTTATGTTTTCAGGTGGAGGAATTACAGGCCAGTTCCAAAAATGTTCTCATGTGGATTATTTTATTTCGCTCTCTTAATCTACAAAATGCAATTATTTTTCTGTTCAGTAAATGCATGCTTTGATTCCATGAAGAGTATGACACTATATTCTTGCAAAATCCTAATCATATTTGCATTTTTTGACATAACATAATTAGCAACCTCTCACATGATACTAGGTGTCAATTGCCTTCCATATGCTTTCTGCTAACACCTGAAACAGCTATACAAATAAGTAGATTTAATGAGTTACATATAATTATAATAGAAAACTAAGTAAAACATAATATAAATCTCACCAACCAAGGATAAAATGATCAATATGACTTTATGTAAATTCTGCATTGTGCATTCCTTTTTTGTGGGATATAATTTTACTAACAAACTAAGTTATCTATAAGTATTTAATAAATAGTATGTATTGAATATTTACAGATCATTTTCAAATAACTGGACAATAATACTTTGGTATTTAGTATGAAAATTTTATTTGTAACATTTGAAAAATTTTTAACTTATTTTATATGTTCTTCCTTCAAACCTGTGTATTTATTAAACTTAAAAAATGTTCTACTCATCCCATATACAAATATGTCCCTTTCTCTAATAAGAAATATTAAAACTTTGAGATTTTAATTGTATCTCTCAGAAAGTCTGATTTCTGTCAGTGTAATGAAATATTTGAGATATTCAAGTTATAAAGAGAAAAGGTTCATTTCAAGTACCAGTTTTATAATATTGTTATGAGAAGCAATCCTTTTTCCATGTCCTATCCATGATTAGTTGATATCATTTTGGAGGGGGCATGGTCAGAGAATGCATTATGGGAGTGTGTGGTAGAGCAAAATCCATTTTTATCACAAGATAGGGATCCAAAGAGAAGGAGCATGAGGTGCTGGGGGTAGTCTCACAATTCCCTTTTGAGACAAGCCCTCTCTAACATAATGATCTACCAGACCCTAACTCTCAAAGTTTACACTGCTTCCCAATATCACTACTCTGGGCCACCACGCCTTTAATACAGGGACTTTGGGGACTATTCAACATCCAAACTATAGCAACTTACTGGTTATTTTGTAGGTTTTTTTTTTTTTTTTTTTTTCGGTCTTCATGAGCCAAAGAAGATTTATCAAAGAATAGCATTCGTTTCTGTTGTTACATAAAGAGTTCAATGATAAGAACTTCTTCACAATTACTGTATGCATTATCAAATTAGACTAAATGTTTTAAAATGTAACTCAGCATTCTGTGAGAGCTTTCAAGTTAGAAGTGCTTCCCATCTGAATGCTTTGCTATAATTGTGATGAATGACCAACTAGAGCAAAAGTTCAAAAATAGAACTTAAATTTAATTAGTCAATGAAAAATCTAAGTGCTGCCATCATATTTCATGACTGCACTCAGTTCATAATTTATAGCATTGTTATGAGAAGCAGCCCTTTTCTCATATACAAACTGATGTGCAATATTTTAAGGAGTAATCAACATGTCCTATAACTAGTGATTTTTTAAAAAATAAACATAAAAGCATACAGTAGGGTGATACAGATTGCTGACATGCTTAAAATGCAAACCTGTGATGATATTGCTTAATTCAGGAGTCTTGAAACCATTTCCAAAAGTAAAATTTTAGTTCTAGTTTCACATTTTATATAGGACAAATTCCAAGATATTAAAAATGGCAGCAAATATACAAATGACCTAAACCCAGCATCATCTCCAGCATGCCAAAATGTCCATACTAGGTTCCTTCAATAGTAAAATGCCTCAGTTCTCACACATTAAGGATTTTTCTTACTTCAGTTCTACATTTCTCATGGTATTCGTCCACTGAAGCTCAGATTAACTTCCTGCACACCTGATTAATTCTTAGTCAAGCAGTAAGATGAAGTTAAAACTCACTTGACTAAACTATCCCCATTACTTTTAAACCAAAGCATTTTTTCTGTTCTCATATTCTTACCAGACTCTGATGCAGCAATGTAATTTACTTTTCTATTCATAGCACACCAAGAATTAAGTAATTAGTGAAGATCTGATTAAATAAAATACCTAGAGACATAGGTCCATTAATTTATGTTATCTACTTTAAAATGTTTCCTGTATAACAATATTATCCTTACCAGACTATAGATTAATTTAAATATTTATTATTTATTGATATAGTTTATGTTCAAATACGTAAAGTACAATTAAAATGAACTAAATTAATAAAGCTTAAAATCTTTAAAAAGACTTCTTATGCAAAAAAATAAGCACTTAATTTCCCTTGGAAATTCCTAGTATCTACAGCAAAAATGAAAATGCCACAAACTTCAAATTATTATATATTAAAAGAAAATATATGCAGCTTTGTAAATTAAGCTTACTCAGAAAACAGCAAACATGTTACGTATTTCATATAGAAAATATTTAGTTGAGGAAATTAGATGCTTCCAAAAAATTTGAAGGGCCAGAAATATGAAGATCACTAAGGTTAAGCCAACTAGTGTTGAATAACTAGTTTTAGGAAGCACAGGAAAGCCACTGGTTTAAAGCTACTTGTAGAATTAACATAGTTTTCAGGAGACTCACACTGGATTTTTGTTTATCGTCAATCCCAATCATACCTGTCACTGCAATAGGTACAGTAGTAAGGGTTTTTCTTCTTTACTACCTTCCCCATCTTAAATGAATATCTGGAAAAACCTAACTTAAATTCTTGCTAGCAAGGATTCTGAAAATGTTTTAAACTTAAGAACTTCAATTTCAATTGCCTCACTAATTTTTCTGTATAACTACTTCCTTCAGTCATGGTAATAGGTTATGAGACAGCACAGCTTTCTGCCTGTATCTCAGGCATAATTTTATAGGAAAAAAAAAAAGAACATGCATGTTAGAAATATATAAAATGACATAGGGAATTTACCTGTTCCTAGGTTCTTCACATAAAGAAAGAAAATATGGTGCAATGTCTAGTTTATTGCATCTATCAATGTATATATGTGCTGGCAGGATAAAATTCAATGATTTAAACCTTAAGATATGTAAATCAAATTCTTACTATACGATTGGTTAGTTGCAGATTGAACTCACTTAGACTCTAAGTTCTGTCTTTAGTATACTGATTTCTGTGCAGACTAATAAAGAATTCCTCAAAGAAAACTTATTACACAGTGGTTTATGCGTGACAAGCTAAAGAACTTATCTACCCCTATAGTTTTCTAAAACAGAAAAGTTCCTATCTGATAATTAATTACAGCATGTTGTTTCTGGTCTTATATAGCTAAATAGAATGGAAATAATAAAACTAGATACTGTGTGCCACTATAGGACACTCCTTGAAAGATGGGAAACAGGTTGTATTGAAATTAATTTATTTTAATTTATCTTATTGCTGTAATATGCAAATAAAAACAAGACATACATAAAGTCTTTGAATAGTCAAACTTTGCTATTACTTAATATTCTAAAATATTAGTCCTCCCTTTTGTTAAAGGAAAATAAATAAAAAATTCGCTGTCAGGTTTTTATTGTTGTTTGAAAGTAAAATTCTATTGGCAAAAAGTTGCAGAGATACTTTAAAATCAAACAGTCAATTATTATGGCAGAATTACTAAATGTATTAATACACAACCATCACTAAATGAACCTCGACTATACCCTCATGATATCTAAGGTGAGCAAATTCAAATATTTTATTTTAAAAATTAAGCCAAGACAGGACACAGTAGCACACACCTACAGTCCCAGTGGCTTGGGAGGCTGAGGCAGGAGAATCATGTGTTCAAAGCCAGCCTCAGCAACTTAGCAGTCCCTAAGCAACTCAGCAAGTCCCTGTCTCTAAATAAAATATAAAAATTAAAAAGTGCTGGGGATGTGGCTCAGTGGCTAAGCACACCTGGGTTCAATCTCCAGTACCAAAAAAAAAAAAAAAAAAATCTAAGCCAAAAATATGATGTAATTTATGATGTAAATAAGAAAAAACATTAAATCTGTTTCTTATTATAGTTTCAGCAAACTGAGTCAATTTTTTTATGTAAAAATAATTTATGTTGTTCAACTAGGTAGAAAAAAAGTCAAATGGGCCCCAATCTGATTGTCTTAATTTTTACTATATTTACCCCTTTGTAAAAGAAGAAAAGATCTAGAAAATTTTCTGAAAAAGAAGCAAAACCCACACCCATGACTCAGAAATAGCACAAATATAGGAGAGTGTCATGGTTACCATGTTTTCAATACAACTATATAGGGAAGGAAGGAAGAAAGAAGAGAAGGAAGGAAGGAGAAAGACATCATAAAAAGATTATGCTGTAATTAAATAGTTATGACTGTACTAAAATAAAAAATTGCAAAAGGTGAGGAGGCAAACTGGTAGAAATCACAAATTAAGAAGAGGAAATTGACTTCTGGTAGAAAACCCACAATTAAGGATACACCTTACCTGTGCTTCTTTCTGACACTCTATTAAAATAATGTACAGAGGTAAAGTATGAACTCAAAGGTTACAGTCAAGAAATAACATAAAAACAGCTTTTGCTTTTGTTTTGTGGAAACACTAAGAACAAGTTTATGAGAAGTTACTGATTTTACAAAATAAAGAAATTCTCAGAAATTTTAAGGATTTCTACATGTATATATGATAAGAAGTTAGATTTTTTTTTTTTTTTCGCAAAATCCCAGACAGGCTAAAGATGTGTAAAACCAGGAGACACAGAAAGTTGTAGAGTTGTGAGGTTAAAATTCAGATTATGTGTAGTATTTCTAAAAAAGCAATTAAGTTTCCTCTGACGTTCCCCATATTTCTCTCTTACCAAGCACTGTAGATCAGGAGCCAGAAAATACAGCATACTGGTCAAACCTACCCTGCCACTTATTTTACAAATAAACTATTGATGAAATACTCATGCCTTTTCCTTTACATATTGTCTAGGACTGTTTTTGTGCAAAGTTGATAGTCAGAAATACATAAAGTAATAGAAAGAAATATCACATGTTCCACAAAGTCAAAAATATGTACTATCTGGCCCTTTATAGAAAAATGCCAACATTTTACCTAAATAAATGAACGAAAGGGACTCAAACTGAGGTTCACCTAAAAGAAGTACAAAAACAATAAAGTAAGAGACTGAAAATAGAATGATATAGTGAAAACACAGACATTGTACAGTGAGTTTTCAGAACCTCTTCCCTTGATTTCTAATGAAAACACCAACCCTGAATAACATACCCAAGCGAGAGACTGGAATAACCTTCTGTAAAGAATCTAAATAGCTTCAAATATCAAAAATTCCAAAATTTGTATTTGATTTTCTCCAATGAAAAGTCTTGTTCACTGGTCATTAGAGGGAAGTCTGCCAAATTGCAAATAACATATACATTTATAATTTCGATTAACATTTTTGCTTCGTGTTTTTATTACAAGGAAAGCCTTTGTGCTTAGAGGGTTAACTCTAGCATCTATGAAATTAGCCTGATTTATTTTCTGAAGAGATGCACTAACACAGCATTGACTCCTAGTCAAAACAATTTGTATCAGTTCATAATGTTGCTTTTTAACTATGGGTCTGATACAAGTTCCCAGTGATTTGTATCAGCTTGTGGGCAATGTTCATTGATAATGAAGATGCAGATAGTTAATACCTGGTTTAGATGAGACTCCTGGAGGGTTCTGCCACTGGTACTTGCTACTTAGCAAAAATGTATCTACATTTGGTTCCCTGGTTCCTAGGAGGTTTCAGCAATTGAAATTGTCTGATGCCAACATTAGTGAAGCTGCCAACCAGTAAAACACAAATAAAGCAACAGAAAAAAAAAAAAAAGTTTAAGAAAGTGAAGGAATACAGAGAAGACAAGAACAAAGACAATTTAAAAATCTGTAATTTGTATAATTGAAAAGAAAATAGAAAGTATTTATTATCTATAAAATAATAGCCTTGGAGTCTGAGAAAAATACAGGAGAAAGTTTAGAGGATAGAGTATAGAAAACTTAAAATCATGGGGGAAAAGGGAAAAGAAACAATAGTGAAGAAAAGATTCACGTGTTTTTGATAGAAGCTCTAAATGGTCAGAGAAAATGAAGTGGTAGAAAATTAACATGGAAATAACTAATGAGATTCTTTGGAATGGGGGAGGAAAAACCATGATTCCATACTGAAAAGCCATTGGACAAATGCCAGTCAACTGAAAGAATTAAAATAGTCCTAATCAAGCCACATCATTATCATGCAATTTTGTAATACCAGGAATAAGGACTAAGAGTTTCAGGAAGAAAAAAAGAAAACATACCAAAATAAAAGCTTGTGTGTGATTATAGAATTAAAGCAGTACAGGATCAAATATAAAATATTCCCAAAAGAAAATTCTTTTCAAAAATTATTTTTAAAAAGAATTACAATTTTCAAAATATATATGCTCTACTTTAGATATAGTTTATCTCCCAAAGGATCATGCACTAGATGCTTGGTCCCCAATGTGGCAATATTTCTAGATAAAGGAAACTTAAGAAGGAAGGGTGTATAGGAAGGTCATTGGAGGCATGATACTCAAGATGAATGCTGCTCTTATGAAATGGGTTACTTCCCTTAAGAGTGGGTGGTTATAAAGGAGTAAACGTGGCTCCTCTTCACTCTCTTGCGTTAGGACTGGGATCTCCCTTTGTTTCTATACCCACTATCATTGTAATGCCACCAACCATGAGCACTCACAAGCAACAAGCCATGATCTTGGAAAACCAGAACTCCATGATAACTATAGCCATTTTCTTTATAAATTCCCAAGCCTTAGGTATTTTTAATAGCAACAGAAAATGAACTAACCCATACATATTTCTAAATAATGGACTTAAGTATATGCCTACATTGTGGGATAAGAACATTTTTTTTCATATTTTGAAACATGCTACGTGTTTGTATATCTTCCTTGTCTAGGGTCATGTTAATGAATACTTATAAATAAAAAATGATCAGTTATAAAAGTTAATAAGTTTCACAAATAGTTATCACATAATAATTCAATGGGTGATATTTCTTAATCAGTAAATATTCTGTGTTGGATTCAAAGAGTACAAAATAAAGTATTAATATACTGAAAATCACTTACATGTTAGATGCTTTAGAAAAGAATGAAGATTTTAATTTAAAAAGGTAAATTGCAAAAATTTATAATTTTAGTCACTGAAACACATGACAGTGACCAGATATTGTTCCCAATAATTATAGGTTTCCATATAAAAGAGAACTATTATCATTGAAGAACATTTATCATAGGAATTGGCAACTGAAGAAATGTATCTCTGATTGTATCACTTGATTCATTCATGTTATACAGTATGTGTACAAAAATTTAGCCTCTCCATTTCCAAAAAATATTTTCTAAAGGCACTATTTTCTTTATTTCTTCTTAAAGAAAAACATCTATTTCTGCCACTCCCCCTCTATATTGGCTGATGTGCACTTTGACAGGAAATAAAGAAAGGAAATGTTTCATTGCCCTTAAAATTAAGATGCTTTTATAAACAATGTGTTTCTATGGACTGTGTATGTGTTTATGTGTTCTACTTCGTCAGAATTTAACCCTTAGATGTACCATAGGAGACTACACAGAACATTATTTCTACTTATAACATCATGAAAGTGATTTTTGAAGGAGATATAATCTCTATAGTTTTATTTACTGCATGCAATGCAGCTCAGTGAATAAATTTTACACAGTTTACTGTATAAAGGAGATTTCTGTACAGAGCAAAGACTATAGCACTTGTATGCTCAGCACTAATTCCTCAGGCTTTTTGTATTTATGCCAAAGTACTTTTGGTAATATTAATTGAGAGGAGTCACATGATATTTTAAATAGAGTCATGGGAATTTATACCATTATACAGCTGAGTAACTATACAAAACATCCATCAGTACTGACCACACAATCATGGCACCAACCCAAGACATTGCATTTAGCTAGTCATTGACTTTACATTTACCTCAATTTATTCCAAGACAAGAAATGAAATGCTTGCTGCAAAATTACATTTCCAGCAATTTCTGATAAAGGAAGGAGATGAACTTTGAATGGAGCAATTGTTTTCTAAATGGATTTTTAAGATGTAGTATATTGGCTCTTGAGTTCATTGATTTATATTGGGTCCAAAAGCACAGGATGAAAGGGACTATCTCTTCAGTAAAAAAGAGTTGGAAAGAGATTATTTCTTCCCTGAATCAGACGACTCAAGTCAAATTATAAAATCTACTCACAAAGCAATTTTTTTTTGATTCCTTAAAATAAAAATTTGAAATACCACAAGCACACCAACATCTTGAAACATTTTATAGAGAAAAATATATTAACTCAGTAGATGGTTTGAAGGATTGAAAATGGGATATAAAACCTTTCACCCCTGGGTTACCATTTGACAAATGAAGTGCAGGTTTAAAGTGATTGTAATTCTTTTCATTGTGTTACACTATGATAGTCTAAGGACAAGTCATAAAACTTTCATCAAGGTAGGAACCATTGCATTGTCAAATAGGAGGATATTCATAGATCATTTAATTTTATATCTGAACCTTAATAAAAGTTATGCTAGTAGTTTATGATAATTCATTTACTTACAATCATTAAAAAGATAGTTTTGCACATCTAAAAACCTAATTTTTATTACTGAAGCATACAAATATATACAGCCTTTAAGTATTTTATCCCCAGCTAAAATAACTACAGATAATCTTCCCATTCATTAATTCAAATCCATTTTATGGCCATTAAATTCTTTGCTTCAGTAGTAAATATGATGAAAAAAGTAGTATTAATTAACTTTTAAAAAAAGAGTTTAATTTGTATTCCTTAATAGTTTCAACTGTGTTTTGTCACCCATTCTTTGCTTTAGTATTATTCTGTGGAAATAAATTGCATTGATAATTTTTAAGAAGTTTAATTCCTTCCCCTAATACTGTCACTTTTTTCTTTTCTCTTAGCAGAAAAACAGGCAAATAAGGACATAAAAATAGGATTTTCTTCACTTTTTATAATTTTAGGAGTATATTCTACACTATAAAGGGTAGTGCATTTTCTAAGTGCTTCTCTTTGGAATGAATTTAGCAAAAACACATAGAAATGTCTAATAAACCTTTTATATTCAATGACCATTCTAATCTCTCTCTTGCTTTCAAACTGCTGCTGAACTCAGGAAAGCATAATGTTCCTCAAATCTCTCATTTTGGAACTTTGTTCTTAGGAGAATCTGATGAGACAACCCAGTCATATATTCCACCTAAAAACTCAGGTCATACAATATTTTGGCACAGAGAGAATAGCTTATTCTTCCAGAGGAAGAATGTTAAGAAGAGAAATACTAAGAAAGCAAAAATCTCCTTGTAAGTAAATTCAAGATATGAACTTGATTTTTGAATCCATTGTGCTATGGTTCAAAAGTGTTTTTCCATCCAATATAAAGATAAAATAGTTGTTTCTGAAGTGGAAAATGAATTATTATTATTAGCAATTTCGGACATGTAAAATATATTCAGAGGTTCACAAATGGATGACAAGAAAATTTCAAGCTATATCAAAAAATACTTCTGAGGTATAATTTTAATCATTTATAATGGAAACTTGTATTATGGTATATTCAGAGGGTGTCTAACCCTCTCATTTATTCAGTATTCAAAACTCAGAACTCTCTCTTTTTCTCCCTTTCTTTATTCTTTTCTTCCCTCTTCTCTCATTTTCTCATTCATTTTCTAAAAGAAAATCAAGGAATGGGGAAGTGACTCAGTGCTACATCACTTGTTTACCCTGCATAAGGCCCTGGGTTTGATCCCAAGTGCCAAAACAAAGAGAGAGAGAGAGAGAGAGAGAGAGAGAGAGAGAGAGAGAGAGAGAGAGAATGAAGGAAAGAAGGAAGGAAGGAAGGAAGAAAAGGGAGGAAGGGAGGGAGGGAGAGAGAAAGAGAGAGACAGAGAGAAAAAGAAAGAAAGAAAGAAAGAAAAGAAAGAAAGAAAGAAAGAAAGAAAGAAAGAAAGAAAGAAAGAAAGAAAGAAAGAAAGAAAGAAAAAAGTATTTTATCCAAAATTTGCATGTTCTGTACTTTGGATAAATAATACTTTTGACATTTGAATTACTGCTCCAATTTTTGGAGGATAGTTGACACATATCCTGCTGACTTTGAAAATAGACTTTGAACATACAGACTTATAAATAGATTGAATCAATCAAATACATTCTGAAAGATACTAAGCAAATGAATAAATCCAATATTCAACAAATTTTAATTGAAAGTATTAGATTTCATGTTCAGTGGTTGAGTCATAAGTTTGAAAACAGTAAAGTATACACAGGTCACAGCCTACTTGAATTACATGAAATTCATCATTTTGCATTTTTCTGTGAAATCTGCAACAAAACACATACTACCTGTGAAAACTTATTAACATGTAAATACGAAGCTAAATTTTTAGAAGTGACATAATATGAAATAAAAATAATTACTAATAATATTTTAATATCACTGTATTTAAATTCTCCAAATTTGACTGAATTTATATGGGTTGGGAAATATAGATAGATACATAGATATGTGTTATCTACAGATTAATTTATAAAATGTTTTAGCATTTTTCAAATGTGGATTACTTTTGTAGTTGCTTTCATTTTGTAATTGTTTTTATTTTAAATTAGTTTAGCTCTTAACTATTGCCACTCTATCTTTGAATTATCCATGATATTGATTCAAATCCACATTTTACGGCCAACAAAAACTAAATGACAATACCTATCTACTTACCTCTGCCCCAAGCCTAGGGTAAATACCTTTGTAGCTTACCTCTTGATAATCATCTAATATTCAAAGCTTCTCTTTTTTACCAAATTCATTAATTTCTTGGGCCAACTCAGCATTCTACCTATTCTCATTCCACGTATGAATGGATGTAAAGCTGCCCACTCATAAAATCACATGTATTATCACAAGATATTTGTGTTTTGTGCATAGTTTACTGAACATCTTCAGAAATAATAGCAATCAAAATCCCCCAATATATTCTACCTAATACTGAATAATAGGGTTTTTTTATTTATTTTTATTTTTTAATTTTTTTATTTTTTTATTATTGTAAACTAATGGATACATGTTGTTTCTCTATTTGTACATAGAGTCAAGGAATACCATCTGAGTAATCATAAATTTACATAGGGCAATGTTGTTTGATTCATTCTGTTATTTTTTTCCCTTCCCCCCCACCCCTCCCACCCTCTTTTCCCCCTATACAGTCCTTCCTTCCTCCATTCTTACCACCCTCCTTATCCCTAACCCTAAACCTAACCCTAACCCTAACCCTAACCCCTCCCACCCCCCACTATATGTCCTCATCCGCTTATCAGCGAGATCATTCGTCCTTTAGTTTTTGGAGATTGGCTTATCTCACTTAGCATGATATTCTCCTATTTCATCCATTTGCCTGCAAATGCCATAATTTTATCATTCTTCATGGTGGAGTAATATTCCATTGTATATATATGCCACATTTTCTTTATCCATTCATAAATTGAAGGGCATCTAGGTTGGTTCCACAATCTGGCTATGGTGAATTGAGCAGCAATGAACATTGATGTGGCTGTATCTCTGTAGTATGCTGATTGTAAGTCCTTTGGGTATAGGCCAAGGAGTGGGATAGCTAGGTCAAATGGTGGTTCCATTCCAAGTTTTCTGAGGAATATCCATACTACTTTCCAGAGTGGCTGCACTAATTTGCAAACCCACCAGCAATGTATGAGTGTACATTTTCCCCCCACATCCTCGCCAACACCTGTTGTTGCTTGTATTCTTGATAATTGCCTTTCTAATTGGGGTGACATGAAATCTTAGGGTAGTTTTGATTTGCATTTTCCTTATTACTAGGGATGTTGAACATTTTTTCATATATCTGTTGATTGCTTGTAGATCTCCTCTGAATTTTCTGTTCATTTCCTTAGCCCATTTGTTGATTGGATTATTTGTATTCTTGGTGTAGAGTTTTTTTTTTTTTTTTTTTTTTATTTTTAACGTTTACATAGGGTAATGATGTTTATTTTTTTCCCTTCCCCCCCACCCCTCCCACCCCTCTTTTCTCTCTATACAGTCCTTCTTTCCTTCATTCTTACCACACTCCTTTTCCCTAACCCTAAACCTAACCATAAACCTAATGCTAACCCCTCCCACCCCCCATTATATGTCCTCATCCACTTATCAGCGAGATCATTCGTCCTTTAGTTTTTTGAGATTGGCTTATCTCACTTAGCATGATATTCTCCAATTTTGTCCATTTGCCTACAAATGCCATAATTTTATCATTCTTCATTGCGGAGTAATATTCCATTGTATAATATGCCACAGTTTCTTTATCCATTCATCAACTGAAGGGCATCTAGGTTGGTTCCACAATCTGGCTATGGTGAATTGAGCAGCAATGAACATTGATGTGGCTGTATCTCTGTAGTATGCTGATTTTAAGTCCTTTGGGTATAGGCCAAGGAGTGGGATAGCTGGGTCAAATGGTGTTTCCATTCCAAGCTTTCTGAGGAATCTCCACACTGCTTTCCAGAGTGGCTGCACTAGTTTGCAACCCCACCAGCAATGTATGAGTGTTCCTTTTTCACCACATCCTCGCCAACACCTATTGTTGCTTGTATTCTTGATAATCGCCATTCTAATTGGGGTGACATGAAATCTTAGGGTAGTTTTGATTTGCATTTTCCTTATTACTAGGGATGTTGAACATTTTTTCATATATCTTGATTATTTGTACATCTTCTTCTGTGAAGTGTCTGTTCATTTCCTTAGCCCATTTGTTGATTGGATTATTTGTATTCTTCGTGTAGAGTTTTTTGAGTTCTTTATAGATTCTGGAAATTAGCGCTCGATCTGAGGTATGGTTGGCAAAAATATTCTCCCACTCTGTAGGCTCTCTCTTCACATTTCTGATAGTTTCCTTTGCTGAGAGAAAGCTTTTTAGTTTGAATCTATCCCAGTTGTTGATTCTTGCTTTTATTTCTTGTGCTATGGGAGTCCTGTTAAGGAAGTCTGATCCTAAGCCAACAAGTTGAAGATTTGGACCTACTTTTTCTTCTATAAGATGCAGGGTCTCTGGTCTGATTCCGAGGTCCTTGATCCATTTTGAGTTGAGTTTTGTGTAGGGTGAGAGATAGGGGTTTAATTTCATTCTATTGCATATGGTTTTCCAGTTTTCCCAGCACCATTTGTTGAAGAGGCTATCTTTTCTCCATTGCATATTTTTGGAACCTTTGTCTAGTATGAGAAAATTGTATTTATTTGGGTTTGTGTCCATGTCCTCTATTCTGTATCATTGATCTACCTGTCTATTTTGGTACCAATACCATGCCGTTTTTGTTACTATTGCTTTGTAGTAGAGTTGAAGATCTGGTATTGCAATACCCCCTGCTTCGCTCTTGCTACTGAGGATTGCTTTAGCTATTCTAGGTTTTTTATTCTTCCAGATGAATTTCATAATTGCTTGCTCTATTTCTTCAAGGTGCATCATTGGGATTTTAATTGGAATTGCATTGAATGTGTATAGCACTTTAGGTAGTATAGCCATTTTGACGATATTAATTCTGCCTATCCAGGAACATGGGAGATCTTTCCATCTTCTAAGGTTTTCTTGAATTTCTTTCTTTAGTGTTCTGTAGTTCTCATTGTAGAGGTCTTTCACCTCTTTTGTGAGATTGATTCCCAAGTATTTTATTTTTTTCGATGCTATTGTGAATGGGATAGTTTTCCTAATTTCTCTTTCTGAAGACTCATCACTTATGTATAAAAATGCATTGGATTTATGAGCATTGATCTTGTAACCTGCTACTTTACTGAATTCACTTATGAGTTCTAAAAGTTTTCTGGTGGAATTTCCAGGTTCCTCTAAATATATAATCATGTCATCAGCGAACAGGGATAGTTTGAGTTCTTCTTTTCCTATTCGTATCCCTTTAATTTCTTTGGTTTGTCTGATTGCTCTGGCTAAAGTCTCAAGGACGATGTTGAATACAAGCGGTGAAAGAGGGCATCCCTGCCTTGTTCCAGTTTTTAGGGGGAACGCTTTCAGTTTTTCACCATTTAGAATGATATTAGCCATGGGCTTAGCGTAGATTGCCTTTATAATGTTTAGGAATGTTCCCACTACCCCAATTTTTTCTAGTGTTTTGAGCATGAAGGGATGCTGTATTTTATCAAATGCTTTTTCTGCATCTATTGAAATAATCATGTGATTCTTAACTTTAAGTCTGTTGATATGGTGAATGACATTTATTGATTTCCGAATGTTGAACCAACCTTGCATCCCTGGGATAAAACCCACTTGATCGTGGTGCACTATCTTTTTAATATATATTTGTATGCGATTTGCTAAAATTTTGTTGAGAATTTTTGCGCTGATGTTCATTAAGGATATTGGTCTGAAATTTTCTTTCCTCGATGTGTCTCTGTCTGGTTTAGGTATCAGGGTGATATTGGCTTCATGGAACGAGTTTGGGAGGGTTCCCTCCTCTTCTATTTCATGGAATAGTTTGAGGAGTATTGGAATGAGCTCTTCTTTAAAGGTTTTGTAGAACTCGGCTGAGAACCCATCTGGTCCTGGGCTTTTCTTTGTTGGTAGGCTTTTGATGACCTCTTCTATTTCATTGCTTGAAATTGATTTATTTAAGTTGTGTATGTCCTCCTGGTTCAGTTTAGGTAATTCATATGTCTCTAGAAACTTGTTGATGTCTTCGAGGTTTTCTGTTTTGTTGGAGTACAGATTTTCAAAATAGCTTCTAATTATGTTTTGTATTTCACTCATGTCTGTTGTGATATTTCCTTGTTGTTTCTGAATTTTAGTAATTTGAGTTTTCTCTCTCTTTTTCTTTGTTAGTGTGGCTCAGGGTTTATCAATTTTATTTATTTTTTCAAAGAACCAACTCTTTATTTTGTTAATTTTTCCAATTGTTTCTTTTGTTTCAATTTCGTTGATTTCGATTCTGATTTTAACTATTTCCTGTCTTCTACCATTTTTGGTGTTGGTCTGCTCTTCTTTTTCTAGGGCTTTGAGCTGTGCTGTTAAGTTGTTTATTTGTTGATTTTTACTTTTTTTGTTGAATGCTCCCCATGAAATAAATCTTCCTCTAAGTACTGCTTTCATAGTGTCCCAGAGATTTTGATATGATGTGTCTTTGTTCTCGTTTACTTCTAAGAATTTTTTTTATTTCCCTCCTGATGTCTTCTGTTATCCATTCATCATATAATAGTGTATTATTTAATCTCCAGGTATTGGAGAAGTTTCTGTTTTTTATTCTGTCATTATTTCTAATTTCAATCCATTATGATCTGATAGAGTACAAGGCAGTATCTCTATCTTCTTGTATTTGCTAACAGTAGCTTTGTGGCATAAAATATGGTATTTTAGAGAAGGATCCATGTGCTGCTGAGAAGAAAGTATTCATTCTTTGTTGGACGGTATATTCTATATATGTCTGTAAAGTCTAAATTGTTGATTGTGTTATTGAGATCTATGGTTTTTTTATTCAATTTTTGTTTGGAAGATCTACCCAGTGGTGAGAGAGGTGTGTTAAAATCACCTAGTATTATTGTGTTGTGATCTATTTGATTTCTGGAATTGAGAAGGATTTTTTTGATGTACATGGATGAGCCAATGTTCGGGGCATAGATATTTATGACTGTTATGTCTTGCTGATTTATGCTTCCCTTAAGCAGTATGTAATGTCCTTCTTTATCCCTTCTGACTAGTTTTGGCTTGAAGTCCACATTATCTGAAATGAGGATGGATACTCCAGTTTTTTTGCTTTGTCCGCATGCATAGTATATTTTTTCCCATCCTTTCACCTTTAGTCTATGGGTATCACTTTCTATGAGATGAGTCTCTTGCAGGAAGCATATTGTTGGATTTTTCTTTTTAATCCAATCTGCCAGTCTGTGTCTTTTGATTGATGAATTCAGGCCATTAACATTCAGTGTTATTATTGTGATATTATTTGTATTCCCAGTCATTTGATTCATTTTTTTTTTTTTGACATTATTTGGTTTCTCCTTTATTTGGCTATTCCTTTAGGCTAGTTCCTCCCGTTGCTGATTTGCATTGTTGTTTTTCATCTCTTTCTCATGCGAATATTTTGCTGAGAATGTTCTGTAATGCCAGCTTTCTTTTTGTAAATTCCTTTAACTTTTGTTTATCATGGAAGGATCTTATTTTGTCGTCATATCTGAAAGTAAGTTTTGCTGGGTATAAGTTTCTTGGTTGGCATCTGTTTTCTTTCAGGTCTTGGTAAATGTTGTTCCAGGCCCTTCTAGTTTTTAGGGTCTGGATTGAAAAATCTGCTGATATTCTTATTGGTTTCCCCCTGAATGTAATTTGATTATTTTCTCTCGTGGCCTTTAAAAGTCTGTCTTTATTTTGTATGTTAGGTTTTTTCATAATAATGTGCCTTGGTATGGGTCTGTTGTAATTTTGTATATTTGGAGTCCTATAAGCCTCTTGTACTTGGTTTTCCATTACATTCTTCAGATTTGAGAAATTTTCTTATATTATTTCATTGAATAGATTATTCATTCCTTTGGTTTGTTTCTCTATGCCTTCCTCAATCCCAATAATTCTGAAACTTGGCCTTTTCATGATATCCCATAAATTTGTAGATTCTGTTCATGTTTTCTTACCATCTTCTCTGTTTGGTCAACTTTGTTTTCACGATTAAATATTTTTTCTTCAATGTCTGAGGTTCTGTCTTCCAAGTATTCTATTCTATTGGTTATGCTTTCTATGGAGTTTTTATCTTGGTTTATTGTTTCCTTCATTTCAAGGATTTCTGTTTTTTTTTTTTTTTTTTTTTCATTATCTCTCTCTTTATTGAAATGATCTTTTGCTTCCCGTATTTGCTCTTTGAACTGTTGATTGGTGCAATCATTTATTGCCTGCATTTGCTCTTTCATCTCCTCCTTCAATGCCTACATTTGCTCTTTCATCTCCTCGTTTACTTCCCTGATTGTTTTAATTATGTACATTCTGAACTCCCTTTCTGACATTTCTTGTGCTGTGCTGTCATTGGGTTTTATTGATATAGTATCTAGGTTTCTTTGGGACATTTTCTTCTCTTGCTTTCTCATATTGGTCAGATGTCAGTGGGACTCTGAGATATTGCAGATTTCCTCTATTGGCTTATAGTGTCTCTGTAGATTTCCAGTGTATCATCTCCCAGCCTTCAGTAGCCTGAAGTCTTGGAGGAACTTGATAATGCAGTTCTTCCAAAGAAAGCTGCCTCTAGCCCGCTACTGGTTCCAGGGCTTGAAGCTGGCTCTGTGCGGTAAGGCTCTCACTGGGGGGCTTGCTCTGAGAAGCTGGCCGTGTGGGAGGAGCCCACTGCCGGAGTATGCAGGGCTACCTGGGGAAAACTCTAGCTACCTTGCCCTACTCTGATAAGCCGCCCATATCTGGGCCTGCCGCACAGGTCAAGCTTCCCCCGGTGGGGGAGACTCACCCTGTGGCTCTATTTTAGTCTGAATCTCTCAATGCCTCCCCTTCTTGAATCTTGGGTTCTGGAGAGACTGGAGATGCAGTCACCCTCTAGTCCGCCATCTTGGATCGCCAATAATAGGTTTTTTTCCCCCATGTTTTCACTGGAATTTTTACTTAATATGCTTACTCAATTATCATCTGTCCTCATGGTAACTTTTGAATTGTTTTTCCTTCCTTTTCTCTCATTTCTTTCATTGTAAAAATATCATGAGAGAAGCAAACAAAAATTTTACCCTTTCTTCTGCAATTAGAGTTAGTTCTTCTTCATTTTCCCCTTTCCTTTTAATCTCTGCTGATGATCATTTTTTCCATCAAAGAATTTTTTATAACAAAGACAATTCTTCCTCAAAATAAATTCTTTTTCTTTTTTACTTTTCAATATTACAAATGTTTACATAGATGGACTGTGAGACAGTTACTGTTACTTATATCTGTGATTGAAGGTTTATTTTATAAAAGCCCATTGATAATGACTAATATATTTTAAAGGGTACAACTTATTTAACAATGATGCGTAGAATCTATTATCCAAGTGTAATCTATTTTTTAAAGATTAATTCCTTCCCTAAGATCATGAGAATCCTGTAATTTGTCACTGGTTATTGCCTAAGCAAATATCATATAGCTTATTATTATCCTGAAATCTATTTTCTACCAACCCCAGATATACAGTATTCCTATCAATGGAGACTTTGTTAAATTCATACATTAAGGTGATAATGGCTTTGATGGTTCAGTTTTGTTTCACAATAATTTATTTAGTTTTTACTATGTCCTGGGCAAAGTTTGAGATGCTGAGATTACAAGACTGAATATGAAAGACACAGAGGGATCCCTAGAAGAGTTCAGTGACTGAGAAAGGGAGATATTTTTCAAAATCAGTTCCTTTGGGATGATGTAGTTTCCAATATCCTACTATTCCAGGACTACTGTACTTCAACTTAAAATGGTGTATCTTGTGAATATCCCCAACACCATATGAATGTAAACCAATAATAGTAGTATTGCTGACTAATCCATTGGCTTCCATATATTAACTGATTTTTAGTCAACTGTTGACTCCCCAGAAGACCACAGAAAAAAAATGTATTGATGAAATAAATTTACATTTTTTACACTTACTAAAGTAAAGTAGAATACCATCTTGGAAGGAATTTAGTGGTGGCTCACAAGGGAAATTCAGCAAAGAATATTTATAGTATTTTAAAGCCTGAGCTAAGTGGTTATATGTGGGGATAGTCTCAGTGAGGAAAGTGACTGCCAATAGCCAGAGCTTATGACACAAGAGCTTTGGAGGGAAAGTAAAACTTAAAAAGCTATTTTAGTTATTTTATTGCTTTCCAGAAATATATTTCATGGAGTAGGTAATTGAGTTACTTTTGCTCACTATCAGTAGTATTTAACATAGAAAAAAGACAATATACAAAATTGCAGCATTCTGTAATGCAGGAAAAAAAAACAGTGTGCTTCAGTTTGTGCCTTTCATATGAGAAGAATATATTACAAAATTTTCATAGTTATTTTCTAATTTTAAAATTTTATTTTTTTATAAATATGTGGTACAATGTGATGCATTTTGATAAATGTGCAATAATCAAATCAGTAATTTCCATATCTATCATTAAACATTTATCATTTTTGTGGTGATAACATTTAAAGTCTTCTCTTCTAGCTATCTAGAAATACACAATGCATGCTTATTAACTATAGTCACTTTACAATAGAATACCAGCACCTGTTCTTCCTATCTAACTGAAACTTAGTACCCAGTGACTAGCATCTTCCCTTTTCTCTTCTATTCCTTCCCTGTGGCCTCTGATAACCTCTGTTATACCCTCTACTTTTCTGACATCAGTGTTTTTTATTCCACATTTGAATAATATCATGCAGTATTTGTCTTTCTGTGCCTGGCTTAATATAATGTCCACTACATTCATTCATAAGGCCACAAATGACAACAATGTCCTTCTTTCTGTAGTTTAATAGTATTCCATTGTGTGTGTCTACATATGTATCACATTCTTAATTGATTCATTCATTCATAGATACTTAAGTTGTTTAAATATTTTCACTATTGAGAATTTGTGAGGCACATTTGTGAAACTTTCCATGGTTTATGATTTTACCTTTGTTAACAGAACATGCTATTGTAAGAAATATCCTAAAGTTGACATATTTTTCAGTTGGGAGAATGTTCCTAACCAAGGAAATAATATTTATTATTGCATAATATCATATTTTATATGTTTTGCTTTCTTATTTTTGTTTTTTTAGGAGTTGTCTCCATAATATTGCAACAAATTATCTACATTCTCACTATTAGCAAACTCTTTTCTCTATAATCAATCTTGTATGCTAAATCTCTTAAAACCTTTTCTAAAAAATAAACTAATTTATGATATGTACCTTTCAATATTCCTTATAACGATTCCTGATTTTCTGCAGGACATCTCTTTTACCTTTGGTTGGCAAACTCTTCAGTGGTTAAATCCATTGTGATATGACAGCTTCTTATTTCATAATTTACTGCTTCCCTTATGATCTCCACAGGATGCTTCAGAAACAGTTTACTATTACTGAATAAATTTTTGCTCATGTTTTTCTCTCTTCATGCAGTGTCTCTTTTTTATGTGCCACGTTACTTCTCATCCTCCATGATAGGCATTTCATTCTTAGGAAAAACTTATCTAATGGTTTAAGGCACAGTTAACCCTAATCCATCAATGCATTCCAAACACTTTTAGAAATTCCAAAAGTTCCTAAGAAAAACAACCTACCTAAAATTTGAATAGCCATGAGATGCCTTTATATTATTAATTCAATTAATGTTAAAAACTATTTTTATAAACATTCATGCATTTATCATACACACAAAAAGAAGAAAAGCCAAAAGAGATTTTCTTGCAAAAAACAAATGAAAAAAAAATGAAAAAATCTGTATTAGGATAAATAAAAATAAAGCTAAACCTGTTTACAGAATTAGAAGTTTGAGATAATAACAAAGTTATCAAAATGACTTCAATATATGGGTGGAGATATATTAGATCAAAGTCAGCTGGGATACGGTTGAGAAGTGAACAACTTTATACCCCTGCAAATATTGGGTGTGATAGGAGGAGACTGGGTAGAAGGACTCATCTGTGGAACATGTGGCTCTTTCACTTTGAAGGATGGAAATTAATGAAGATGAGATATTAGGAGAGAAATGAAGGATAACAGTTATGTGAAAACCCTAGAATAATTAAAATGGGGTAATAACTCTACAAAATATTACTAGTAGTAGTATTTTTTATGCAGAATGTGGCATAGCATCCAAGGATGGAAAAAAGGGAGAGAGAATGAATACAGGTGTAAAATTATCTGAATGATGACTAACATATATGGAGAATGAACATGGAGTAATGTGTTAGAAAGAACAGCATGTTGGTTGGGTAGGAAACTTGAGGGCAGAAGTTTGAAATAGCAGTTGAAGACAATAGAAGATGTTAACCAAGCATGAGTGATATATTGCTTCGTTAGGTCAGGTATTTGGGAATTGAGAAGGCATAATAGCAACACAGCAAATCTTTATGGAATTTTTATCAGAATCTCTTATCACATCAACTGATTCCTGTTTGGTGAAAGCATGTTTTAGAGTAGGAGACTTCAGGATTGGGGATGTATGTCAATGACAAGCACTTCCCTAGCATGCACAGAGTCTTGAGTTTGATCCCCAGCATTAAAAAAATAAATAAATAAATAAAACAAACAAAACAAAAAAAACAGGATGGAGACCTTCTTAAGGATTTTGTTGTTGTTTTGGTTTTGGAGGAATTATTTTGTTTTGGGCATGAGAGGCAGAAAGAACAAGGAGAAAAAGTGCTATAATGATGGTGAGATACAATGAGTCAGGGTGTCTAATTTGGATATGTGAATTGGTTTTTCATTTTGGTAATAAAAAACCTAAAAACTCACTAACAAAAAGAGGCTCTATGCCTTACTGACAGATTTATAGGTCAACACTTGGTGTATTTGTCCATGTTCTACTTTGTTTTCTTAAAATAATCTCCTCTTACATTCCATTTGCCATTCCCACTGATGCTCCACTGGACAAAGAAATTTCACATGATTACATCTGACCCTGGGATAGGGTATCCAACATATTCCACAGAGAGGACTTGCAAATGTAACATATAAAACTCTTTCAGGTATGGAAGTGGATAATTGGAAAGAAGGTAATATACCACATTGACAGGGAAGATTTGAGATTTAATGGTAGTTTGTGGGTAAAACTAAACTGAAATGGAAACGGTACTAACAATTGAAATAAAGTTGGGTATCATGGAGGGGAAGGATTTAAGCATCTCAGAAGTTTTTGTTGGATGACAGCTTACTGAAATATGTGAGGATGACCACTTAGCAGCAATGAGAGAGCTAAAAGTGGTCATAAAAGAATGTTGCTGAAATAGTAGACTGGTGGTAGAATTAATAAGAACTGTGGAGGGCAAGTAATTTTGTGACTAGAATTTGAGGTTGTTACCACATGAACATTGAAAATATCTAAATGGGTGACAAGAGCAATGGGGGAAAAGAAGTCCAAGAATTTCCTATATGGAAAAAGGATGAAACACAAATGTTAAAATAAGCAGTATCAAAACCTATTGAATTAATTCTGTTACTAAGCACACATGAAAATCAGATCAAATTTGGATTTATTTCCCCTTTACTTCCTTTCTGTTTGACCTAAAATGCATGCAAATGAGCACACTGGAAGGAATTAGTCATATAAATCAGTCTGAGTGAACGTGCATGCTATTTCAGGTAGAATGTATGTTGTGCTAACACAGGGGAGTTTGACACAGATAATAATTACAGAATCTGCACATGTTGAGTCTATTCACTTAAAGGAAATCTGCCTTGGAGAGGTATTATTGTTTGAAGTTATTCATAGTGATATTGAATATTCTCAGGAAATCAAGGCAATTTTTAGTGTATTTCTTAGTATTTTTGCTAATTTTCTAATTTTCTAAAGTTATTTTACATCAAAATGAATTTCAGTTCTCAGAATTTTTTTTTTTAATTTAAACAAACTGTTATGCATGTGTAGAAGAACTTAACAACCTCTTGTTGAAGGAAATTACTATTTAGGCAGATTTTGAACTTTTAAGATTACAAATTACATAACTTTTTATCCTTAGGAAAATTTTAATAGTTTTAAAAGTCATGAATACTGGCTTTGTTCCTACACTAATCAATCAGATGTACTAATGTTAAAGGAACATCTGTTATCTGTGGCATAGGAAACCACACCAATAATTAGTGGTTTAAAACCACTCATTTATTATCTCATCATTTCTGTAGATCAGCGTCTGGTCATGTCTTAGGTGGGTCTTTTATTTTAAGGTCTTTTACAAGGCTGCTATCGAAGAGTTAACTAGGATCTGTGGTCTCATCTAATGGTCAGTTAGAGATGGATTCAGCTTCAAGTTTATTTAGTAACTGTTAGTAACACTCAGTTCCTGAGGGTTGTTATACTGAAGACCTCATTTCTTCCCTGGCTATTTTCCAAGTCCTCTTTAGTTCCTTGCCACAACGGACTTTCCACAGGGCACTTTGCTTCCTCAATCACGTAAGTTAGGAAGGTAATGGTCTGCTAGCAACAGCGGCATCACAATCTTTTGTAACCCAGTCACAAAAGTAACATCCACCTCTTTGTCATATATTCTTGGCAAAAAGTCCATCCATTTCTCACCCACTCAAAACATGAGTGCCAATTGAATGGGGATATTGGTACCAAGAGATATAGATCACTCGGGACTGTTTCAAAAAAGCTAACTAATACAGTGGGTTGCTTAATTTAAAAAGTGTCTGTACTTCACCCGGGTTCAAGCAAATTTATAATCTGTTCATGCAGTTTTATCGTACTGACTTTTTAAAAAATGGAATCATATTATATGGCATTGGCTACTAACCCATCCTATTTGTTACTACACTGAGTGCTGTCTTTAGGCTATGCCTCCTAAGTTCCAGAAAAGTAAATGTTCCAAAATGGTCTTCACATAGAGATAACTTCCTTCTCAAACAACTATATTTCAACAAGGTCATCACTGGGAAACAAATTTAAAGTTCAAGGTAAAAATTTGACAGTATTAGAAAATAGGTCAATCAGAAAAAATAAACACACTCTGATCAAGAATTCAATTTTCTAGTCAGTTGTGGTGCTGTATACCTGTAATCCCAGCTACTTGGGAGGCTAAGGTAGAAGAATTGCAAGATCAAAGCCCACCTGGGCAACTAAGAAAGACCTTATCTCAAAATACAAAATGAAATGGACTGGGGGTATAACAGCATCACAGCAATCCTAGGTCCCTCAGTACAATCAAAAACGAAACAAATAAAAAATCAAAATGAAACAAACAAAAGCAATCTTCTTAATATTCTGGATCATCTAGTAACACCAGCTCTTCCCTTCAAATGCCTTTCTTAAACTGCTTCTTTTTCCAGATGCTACTACCAACTGCACCATTAAACTCCCAATTTCTACTATCACTGTTTCTAGTGAAGTCAATAGCAATATAAAAAAATAAGCGTTTCATAAAATCTTACCAAGGCTTTGACACCTTCAACACTTACCTCAATTTATTGCACTAATTCACGATACAAGCAAATTGTATGGTAAGTGTTTCAATTAACTGAAGAATTATGATATAGCTAACAGTCAGGGTTGGAATAGACGACTTTGCAACAACTTTTGTATACTGGAAAGTTACTCTCCTCTAATCCAAAGCCCTTTATATATGACATTAAATGTAAATGCAGAGAATAATTACAATAAAGTACCTCTGTAAAGTAACTTTAATATAAATAGCTCAAAGTATACTTTTTATTGCATTACCTCATTAATCTTTGTTATATCCTACTGAGTGAATGTGGCAAAGATTTTACTTCGCTTTTATGAAATATTTTTTTAAAGTGAAACTAGAACTTGAATTTCCAGATGTTTCCTCCATAGCATGTATCAATGACTGCTTGAACTAAAAGGTAAAAGACTTGGATTTCCTATTCCAAAATACTTCATTAATTTAGGAAATCATTTTTTCAATTAACAGTTTGAGTTGAATGTACACTATATAATTATTAAGCCAAAGGTCCTGAAAGAAGCCTATAATCTGAGAAAAGTCTTAAGTATCAGGTTGGTTTTAATGGAAAGTATTTTTTATTACATTTTATTTTGTATAACTATCCTTTCAAAGTTTTCAATTATTTTATATTTCATTTTTTGTATGTTGTCCTAATAATCTCCCAACACCTCACATGTGATAATAAGAAATTGTTTCTGTTCTTTCCAGCTGGTCTGTTTACTCTGGAATCTGTCATCTTTCACTGAATTTCACTATCCTTTTGGCTAGTTTTGAGTTTTTCTTGGGTATCTGATCATTCCATTCTGTGAACTATTTGTTGATTTCTTCATCCCAGGTGTATGAATAAATCATTGTATGTCATGTAGGTGAAGTTTGTGTCTGTGTGCATATGTGTGTATGTTTAATCTTTCTCCACACTTACTGTGCCTATGAATTTTAATAAACCTGACACTTTTTATTACTATAAAATTTTCTGCTATTATTTTCTCTTTTCACATTTTCAAGAAATCCTGAAGTAGTCCCTTTCACTACCTGAATTACCAACTTTATGTCTCCCTAATTTTCAATTTCTCCATTGTTGACTTATTCTGGAAGTTTTCCTCAACTTGTCTATTACTTGTTAAGTACTTCTAATTTCCATGGGTTCATTTTCTATCATTTTATCCTATTTTGTCATAGAATTACAGTCTTATTTTCCTATAAATTAAAAATACTAGATTTTTTTTAAAGATACAAAACTAGAATTTTTTTAATGATACAAATTAGATACAATGTTTTCTTCTCCATGTTGGAAATACTATTCTTTTCATCTTGGATCAGTGACTAGGTTTCTTATTTGTACTTCAAGATTTCTTCACATGTCTGATGATTCTTGAATGTTGTTATGATTTTGATCTGAAATATCTCCCAAAGTCTCATGTGTCCAGGGTGTGGAGCTTTCAGGAAATGATTGATTCTTCAGGACTCTGACCTCATCAGAGGATCCTCTGGTAGCTGAATGAACTACCAGAAGATTGGACCTAGTTGGAGGAAGTAGATCATGGAGGGTGTACCTCAGAAGGGTTTATCTTCTTTCCCATTCTTCCTCTCTCTCTTTCTCTCTCTCCCCCAATCTATCTACTTCGCAACTGCCATGAGCTGAGCATGGCACTCATACATTCTTTCCACCATGACATTCTACCTCTTCTCAGGCCCAGAGCAATTAAAGCAGCAAACTATGAACAGAAATCTCTGCATCTTTGAGACCTTTCCTCTTTTAAATTGTTTGTGTCAGGTATTTGTTCTCAGGGATGAAAGACTGACCTAACATATAGACATCTCTCTATTTTAAAATAACTGGGAACTCCAGTATCAAATACTTCAGATAAGTGAGCTGGCAGGAGTTTAGTTACTATAGAGGGGATCTCCAAAGTCATAACATCAAACATTTATGGAGATTGTTTTGCATGCTAAAAATAACCTAAGATTCTATTTATCCAAAGACTTTTGGCTCAAGTTCTTCAGTGATGACTTTTAAATATTTACAGTTTTTTCTATCCCGTATTTAGACTAGAAGTGGCAGGGCATTGGTGGGTGGATTATTATGCTTATGTGTATTCACACACACAATTTTGCGTCTATAAGTAGAGGAAGCTTTTTTGCAAAAAAGCAGTAAGGAAAACATTAAAAAAAAGATTAAAAACCAAACTTTAAGAATATGTTATTGTTTAAGAAAATCCTGAAAAATGTATTAATCTATAAGTACAATTTAACAAATTATTATAAAGCAACCACATATTGTACTTATAAGAATATCCAAAAACAATAGTAAAAAACATTTGTTTATTACATTTATAAAATATGAGATCCAGGAATTTGGACAGAGCACAATAATATGGCTTCTCTCTGCTTCATGTGTGTATCCTACAGTGGAAGATAAAAGGCACATTCATGCAGTCTCTTTCCATAGGCTAATTTGGACGTTCCCATGTCATGGTTAACTGAGTTCCAAGGACAAGTGTCCTGACAAAGAGAGAAAGGTAGAAGCTTTACCTTTTTATTACCTTGCTTACACCACATACTGTTTGAACAGTCACAAGCACCTATATCCTATTGGGAAATATTAGTCACCGAGGAAAAGGATCTTAGAGGGTAGTGTTGTAACTTTTGGATACAACATATCCCACTATTTAAGTATCCAACTATCCAGATCAAGAAATAGAACAATGTTAACATATATAAGAATACTCAATAATTCTTATATATGTTAACCTCAAATAATTGATTTAGAGGCAATGACTATGCTGATTTTTATTTCATTTTATTTTATTTGCATTTTTGAATGAGTTTGCCACATTAATATGTATTCCAATGATATATTTTAATTTTGGCCATCTTTGAAACACTTCGTGTATGGAATTGTGCTGCAATTATTATTTTGCACATTGCATTTCTTGGTCAATATTCTGTATATAAGATTTATATATGTTACTGTGTGTATTTTTTATTTTTAATTGCTGGTATGCAAACCAAACTTCAATGAGATACTGCTACAGAATCATCTTAAGACACATTAAAAGTAATACCATATCAAGTGTTGGTAAGAATGTGGAATAGTAGGGACACTTATGTCCTACAAATGGTACAACCTCATTTGAAAATAATATAGCAATTTTCAGTGATATTGAAATGATATGTATTAAAATTGTATACATATCATGTATGGACAAAATGTTCTTCATTGCATTATTCATGTAGGAAATAGTCCAGATATTTATTTTTGTTAGATTGTGCTAATAATTTTACATTTATAACTTGAATGCAAAGTTCTGATTGACCATCCTACTGTATTCATTTATACATTTCACAGATTCCAAAAATAAATATAAGAAACAAAATGTGTGCAAAGAAATAAAAAATGATAAGAGGAAAAAAGCACAAAAAGGAAGAACCATAATATATCTATTCAGAAGTCATTATTATTGGCCAATATTCATGCATGCTAAATTAACAACAAAAGACAGTTCCAAATTTCTGAGAATTTAGTTTTATTTTCATAACTTTATAAGATTTATGTTCTTACAGTCACATCTAACCATTTTTCAATGTAATTACTTGAAAGAGTACAATTAATAATACTCAGGAAATGTTTTCCCTACTTTTCTTGAAACCAAAAGACTTTCATTAAATATATCTGAGTGTCAGACTCTGCTTCCTAGCTCTGTTATTACTACTCTGAATGATACAAGCTGGCTTCAACATGTTGTATTTCTCCCACATTCCCATTAGTACTGATATTATCATGCACACTAACGTACTATGTGGGAGGATTGCACATAAATTCTCATTATCAGCTAATTAAATCTCTTTATATGGTGTTCTCTTCTGTATGTATTAATACAAAGAAAATTATCTCTGAATCTGGAAGAGCATATATATGATCTCAGCATGGCCATAGTCTATGTCATTGTTTTAAATGTAATCTTATTATTTAGCTGGAGTAGGATATCAGCAGAGTATTAGAGTTTTGAAAGAAGCCAGTTTGGTTTTCCCTCAGTAATATTTCTATGTATTTTAGATAAAATGGCACTAAAATTTATTTGCCCGATTTTTTCTTCTGTCAAAGAATAAAGGTGATTTTCCTTCTTTCCACTCCTAGTAACTTTCTCACTGGACCTTATTCTTTACAACATTCTCTCTGAAATCTTGCCCTTAATTATGTCCACTATTCTTGATGACCACACTCTCCTCTGGTTTCTCACCTCTCAAAAACAAGACTAATTACTTACAATAAAAACTTTTTAAAAAACCACCTTTGGGATAATCCCATCTTATCTCTAATCTATGTTGTCTTTTCTCTTTTTCATTTAACAAAATTCTCATGGACTTACCAAGAAACCACTGAGTTTTCTCATTCTTTTTTGTAAACCTGTTCTTCTTGATATGTATTTCTTTTTCATTGCCTAGTCAGTGATCTCTTTTTTTTTTCTCATTGCAGTATGCCTTTTTGTAACATTGGCCACTTGTGAGTACTTCATGTTTATCGAATGTCTTCCTGGGCTTTTGCTATGACACTTTTTCTTGGGTGTTTCTTACTACTTCAGCCACTATTTTCTCCCTCAAAGGTGCCTCCTCTTTCAATGCAGGTGTTCTCTCAGAGATTTGCTTGTGGCCCTCTTGTTCCCTCTCTCTACACACTCCCCATCATGCCAAAGTGATTGCTTTCTATTCCTAAAATTCAACACGTCATCTACTAACTTCAAAATCTAAATTATCTCCTCCACTCAATCCCCATTACATTCTGAATAATCTTCACCATAGGCATTGTGCAGGCACTAAACACACTTTTAAGTTAACTGCCTCTTCATCTGTGACTCCATTTTCTATTCCTATGTGCATTGCTGCCTATTTTATGTACCCAAAAGAATTCTGATTTGTTTTCCATAAATTTTTTTCCTCCATTCCCATCCATTATTAGGACCTGAAATTTCTACCTTTGAAGTAACTCAAATTAGATAACTCAGATATTATATTGAAGACTCTACCTTTATTGCCTAGAACAGAGAATAGAATATACTAAACCGACTCTCACTAAATGATTTTGAGTGAATGAATTTAATTGCATAACAATTTTATATATATATATATATATATATATATATATATTTTTTTTTTTTTTTTTTTTTTTTTACAATTGGAGGCCTGTTTATTACTGCAACATAACCTAACCTATCCTGGCTAATACATTAACAGTACTATCTCTTACATTAACCATGTTTTAAATTTTGCACAATTACCTAAAACATAGCTTATGATCATCGACATTCATTGATTTGGAAGTTTGAGATTTCTAAGGATAAAACATTTCTTTTTGAAAAAGTTTGACAGCAAAGGAGTTCTTATTTCTTCATCTTGAGTGAGAAGAAAACCCAAATTAAAATACGTCTCCTATGTTTGGTATTATATATTTTTGAGAACCCATTGCCATTGCTCAAATTCAGTCCTTCAGAGCTTCACAAAAAAACGTTCTTACTGTTCCCTTGTCGTCCATCTATTCCTACTGTAATTACATCTCATATATGTTAATACACACATATAATGTATACGTCATCTCAAATGTAATGTTTGTGTCTGTGTGTATATATGTGTGTGTGAAGAGAAAGACAGAGACAGACAATGAAATTAGCATGTATGCATATACTCCATTCACAAAGAGTTTTCCCAATTCCTAAGGGTGCTCAGGAAAACTTACCACACAACCTAACATGTTACAGAAAACTTCATCTTCATATTCTAACCTGGCTTACCACTGTTGAAAGAAAAACTTGAGACAAATTAAATTTAGCAGAGTTTATTTGCACAAAGAACACTCAAGAATCCAGTCACACTCAGAACCTGGAGATGGTCAAGGAGTTTCAACTAGAACCAGCAGGCAGTACTTTAGGCTTTACGGGTTGCAGTACCACATTTACCTTATTTAAGCATGGTGTGAAGAGGTATTTGCCTTATATGGACACAGTCTGGTCAAATGGCAGTCAGTGATTGGTTGAAACTCTGCTGCTATGATTGCCTGAGACTCAGCCACTTGTTAGAATATACTCTTAAGTTAGGTTGTAGTTTGGAGCTCAGTACATAGAACTTCAAAGTATGTATAGACAACCTCAGGACAAACTTAGTTTAATTTAACACCATTTTCATTTTGTTCATATTTTGTTATTAACTAGAATTCCCAAACATTCCTCCAGCTCTGTGCCCAGAAAAATGAAATTGCTCAGTGCCCCTGACAAGCTGTCTTTCTAGCTACAGTTCTTTGCTCCTTCAATGTTCTTCTTTTCCTAGTCTGACAAACTGCTATTTATCACTGACATAGCTCCATTTGCAAACAAAATAATGTTCTGGATCATTTCCATCAGACTTTATCATTCCCTTCTTCTAATTTCCAAAATTTCTTTTCACTTTTTAACAATGTGCCATTTACCACTTTGTGGCAGAATTATCTAATTTTTATCTATCCCATACAAATACTATCCCCAAGCAAAGAAACAAACAAAACTTCTCAAGTTTTTCTTTTTGATTTCTGTTTATTTGATCTAACAATATTATAGATACTTAACAATTTCTTGTGGAATAAATTAAACTTTCAAAATTTCTTGACTATTTTGAATTTCATTATTACATTTCCTTATCCTACTTTAAATGAATGTGCAAAGTATGTTTATATACATTGCTCTATAAATATAAAGCAGGAAAATATGTTATCATAGTCCTTCATTTATGAATTTTAAAGGAAAAATAAAATATAAAAACATGTATTAGGTGAAAGAAATATTAGGAAAAATGTAATATTTCTGTATTTCCCAATTTTAAGCACATATCACATTGTGTTGAAAATTTTAATAAATTATATTTGTATAAATTAGTGATTGCACTGATATTTTTTTCTGAGCAAATATTATGGGGTCAAAAGTACTGTCATTGCCCCAGAGTCCTAAAAACCCCTACAGAGTAGAGTTCAGCAATGGAAATTTCTATAAGTGGCATATGCACATCATCACTGTTATCATTGTTTCATGAGTTAGTATTCAGAATGAAGGAAAATATAGTATAAAATGTTAGAGCTTGTAGTAATAAACTATTTCATCATTTTATTTAAATGTGAAGAAATGAAGTCAAAGAGGGCTTTTCCTAAGTCAAAACCAACCAGTACAGAGCAATGATTTTTAAGTCATCAGTGTTGCCCTAATGTGGTGCAAAGAAAGACCCCTGTTTCAGGCCAATTCCAAGTAATTCTGAGGTCAGGAGACAATGCACAAATGGATATGTGTATTCCATATAAATCCAGCTACCCTCATGTCTCAGCATTCCTATTAAGAGTTCCCAGTCCATTCAACATGATCCCTCTCTCTTCATCTGGAGACTTGAAGTTCTCATTTTTGACAATGGTAGGTCACTGAGGATGACTGAACAAAGCAATACATACAGTGAGGCTGGGCCTAAGATTCCAGGACATTCGTTGTACCTTGTCTCACTCAAGATATTGACTGACAAACTGAGTCAAGGAGAACTGGATTCCCTCCACAATCTTTACTTCTCTTTCCCATCTGCACCTCAGATAGAGCTTTAATCTCCAGGATATATGAACAACTCAAAAAATGTAACACCAAAAACCAAATAACCCAATCAATAAATGGGCTAAGGAACTGAACAGACACTTCACAGATCCATCAGTATATATATGAAAATATGTTCAACATCTCTAACAATTAGAAATATAAATTAAAACTACACTAAAATTTCATCTCACTCCAGTCAGAATGGCAATTATCAAGGATACCAGTAACAATAAATGTTGGTGAGGATGTGGGGAAAAAGGTACACTCATACATTGCTGGTGGGACTGCAAATTGGTGCAACCACTCTGAGATAGGATTTCAAAGGTAAAACTAAAAAGAAGAGGTACTAAACAGCCTCAACCAGCAAGAAAGCAGTACAAACCAGGGAAGCATTGGGTATCTCAGGGTGGCCAACTCAAAGCAGAAACAGTCACTCTTTCATAGATTTCCCAGAGCAGAAACTGATATTTTTTTCCTTTTTTTAAAAAATCACTTGAAAATACAATCTTTCATTCTCTGACCTGGGAATGCAAGTTTTATTGGAATGTCTCTAACATAAATGAAAGTTTGTCAGCATACATTCAAAAATTATCCACAAAGGCATAGCAGGAAAAAAAGTTATTGTGTTTCAGTGTTTGTAATTTGCAAAAGAATCTCCAAATTTTGTTGCTACTTATGTCTATATCTAAGAATGAAACTATCCTCAAATCTACAATGTCATTTGTGTATTCTTTATTACAACAATAGCCATAATAAAGTCTTAAAACCCCAAATTTTTGGTCTTAAAACCCCAAATTTTTGGCAAGCATTTGTGGTTCACATTGATTTCAAACTGGACACAAAACTAAGACCATAGACAAAATAAATTATATTTTCTTAAACTTTTGGGGCACATGATAATTTGCCAAAGATTTATATTCATTTATTGCCATGTTGTTTCCCAGCCAGAAAAGAATTTATGGAATAATACTACAATAACTATAAAAATACTTAAAAATGAAAGCAATATCTCTAACACATTAGGTTGATATTAAAATTACTGGCGATACTGTAAAAGTGTAGGAGAGAAGATGACTGTAGTAACTCAATATGCAAATTGCAGTGTGCACATGAACATTTTAGCTGAGATTAAGTTTTCTAATGCTAATGCCTATAATTACTAAAAATTTCATTATATTTAGACTAATTATTTTAAATTTAAAAATAAAGACACATTGTTCTTTCAGATTCTAAAAGCTGCAGTTAGAATAACTGTTTCCAGACTTTGCCCCAGTTATGATAAATATCATTAGGTTGTCTGTTCTTGAAATTTAGATTCAATTGCAACCACTGTGTAAATCTGATTTTACAAGTCAAACCAGAGTAAGGAAACAAATGGAAATGCATCTTTCAGCAGCATCTTCTGACAGTATATGATAAACAGTATCATTTACAGGACGCTGCATCATACCATTTCCATTTAGAAGGAAGAAAAATGCTGATTAAGCTTCCATTTGGCCCAGGCCTTCTGTTCATAGTGTGCTAAGCAATTCAATCTTTTTTGGTTTTAAAACCAAACACATCTCTAATCATAACACGCCAGAAGCAATAAAACTACCAGAATGAGTGGGGTTGTTTACTTCTTACACATTATAACATTTCTGAGCTAGTAGTGTTCCAAAAACATGTGTTATTATTATCTGTGGATTGACAGCTCTGCACCTAAGGGCCTCCTATTCTCCCCAATATTTGTTTTTAAAACTCCAAAAGGGCTCCCTTAAATATATGTAAAATTTTAGTTTGTATTCTATGACTCACCCATTTGTTCCAAAGTAAAAAAAAAAAAAAAATCATCTGACCATTTTATACAATCATTTAATTTCCATGTTTGGAAAAGAGTTACATGAATAAGAGAATTGCTAAATATTATTGTTTTATTTATTAGATTTGGTGAGGAGTTATGCCTATAGTGAAATTGACCATTTTCATTTTTTAGCATATTAAATATGATAATAATCCTAGACTAATACCAAAGATTTATAATATCAAGATAAGACTATAAAGAAGAAAATCTCATTATTTTATAATGACTTCAAATGATTCAGTAAAGTGTAAGTTGACATTTACCTTTTTACTAATTATGGAGAAAATTTTCCCTTTACAAGGAATTAAGAGTACAAAAAATTGTAGATATACTATTTAAATCCATACCAGAAATAAATTGTATTTAAGGACTCTCCTGTATTTCAAAATATTTTTGACTTATCAAAATATAGACTTATAAATAATTTTTACCTGGTCCATAAAACAATTTTTAACATACAGTCCTGGAATTCGGTTTTAATTAACAAATATAGGTGAAAAAGTAGAATACAGATATTTTAAAATGATTGAAAATTTAGATTAGGCTGATATTATTTCAAAGTGCTTAGGTTTTTTTTTTTAATTTTAGAAACTGTTGGTAGAAGGCTAATATTCTTTCATTATTATACCCCATTTACTTTAATTATTCTTGCCAAAAAAAAAAAAAAAAACTAGAGACAAAGGAGAATGTATGTGTTTTAAATTATTCAAGAAAAAAAAAAAGTGGATGACCAGTTCTGAGAGAGTGAAGGTTGTAAAATAAGGTATTGAAAATTTTAAAGTCATTTGAATAAGAACAAAATAATTTTTATTAGTACTTTTTCAAATGATGTGAGCAAATCTATTTTTATTAGCTATGGTACACTAGACACTTTTTGTGCTGTGTTATAAATGTGCACATGTGTGTTGTGGGGTTAGGGTGTGTGCTGAAGAATGGGTGAGACTTGATTAGTGATCAGGAGTAGGCTGGGAGGGAAATGCATTTCAGTTAGAGGGAATTTCACGCAAAGAGGAAAGACAATGTCACTATCAAGAGAAAGCATTAACAAGAAACAGTGTCTGGAACAGAGGAAATGTGTACCAGTAGTAAAATGTTGAGAGTTGGAGGACAGAGAGAGCCAGCAAGATTTGGCACTTGAACTTGAAGTTAGCCTATTACAAAACTGGAATTTAGTAATGTTTACAAATTTGTCAGATATGAAGCAAATCTATTTTTTTTAAAAAAGCAAGGCTTTTTATATTTCTCAAGGAGAAATACAAAAGTAACATTTACTATTACATTTAACCAAGTGTCTGTGACTGCTTTGACAGACTCTGATTTTATCTCATTTAGTATCTCTTGTCTCTCTGTCTGTGTTTGTCTCTCTTTCTCTTTCTTTATCCCACTTCTTAACATCCTCCACAGGGAAAGAGTACTAATTATCTCAATGATCAGCAACAAATGATCTATTGTACTTCATTCATTACTAATGATGATCACTGTGTTCCAAAAAGCAGTAGAATTCATGCTAATTCATGGATGATCTCTTTTATACTTTCTCAGGTCATCAAGCTGTCTGAGTAATTTAAACTGTGGCAATTCTGCAGACAGAACTGCCTCACTCCACCCATCCCCAATCCATTAAGCCTGGGGACTTAGCAGGCACTCCCTTGTCAGGAACTATGGCAGCTTTCTTCCTCTATGCAATTGCCACTGTTCCTACTTATTATGGCAGGTGATTAGACAAGGTAAAAAAATATCTCAAAAGTCAGATTGTTTTCATTGTAGTAGCAAAAGAGACCCTCATTCTGTTTGGGCGTGGCAGTGCACTCCTGTGATTCCAGGGGCTTGGAAGGCTGAGCCAGGAGGATCTGGAGTTCAAAGTCAGCCTCAACAAAATGGAGGAGCTAAGCAACTCAGCGAGACACTATCTCTAAATAAAATACAAAATAGGCCTGGGGATGTACTGCAGTGGTCAAGTTCATGAGCCCTGAGTTTAATCCCCAGTATTTCTCCTCCCCCCAAAGAAAGAGAAACCCTCATTCTGGCTTATAGATTGATTGTGTCATTTAGCCACATAGTCCATAGCTCTGAATTGAAAGTTGCCCATTTTCTACCCTAAACTGGAATTGAAATTTTCCATGTGACTGCTCTTCTTGGTGATTTTTTGGAACGTAATGTGTATGATACTTATAGAAAGGTTTTGTCATCCTTTATTCCCTAAGTACAATATCTTTTCCTTTATAAAAGAAAGTTCTTGACCACTTAAGTAATTTTTATCCCTAATAAAAACAAATTACTCAATATTTCTATTAAAAATTATTTGATTCAGTCATCTGATAGAAACACTGAGCACTTCCAGTAAAGTATATTTGTTCAAGAAGAAATTTTGCACTACAGGTAAACAATTACATTTCTTACAAATAAATGATGTATATAGTAAAGAGAGGAGGACTTAATGATACTTGAATTTCCCTCTTCAATGAGTGAAAAAACAAAGCCCTAGGTATGAAAAAGAATTCTTCAAACCTCTTCTGTTTCCCCATTCTTATGCATAAGCCTTTTGTGATTTGTTTCTTCTTATATATCTCTCCCTGGTCTGTATTGCAACCAGACCTCTCCTGTAACCCTAAAAGTTGCCTCTGGGTCTCAGTCTACCCTAAGAAGTCTTTGCCTGAGGGGCCTTGATGAATTGAATTTTCTGGAACTGATAATAAAGAAAGTGTTCTGTAATGAGCGTAGGAAGATCAAGGATGATCCCTGGTTAGTTGGCTCTGCTGGCAGCAGTCATCTAAACTAAGTGGTGACAGACTAATCTAACAATGACATGTCAAAACAAAACAGAACAAAACCCAAAAACATACATCAGAGATATATTTTTAAAATTCATGAATCAAAGATTTCTCATGCCAACACCTTTTCAAATTAAATTAATGGAACTATCATGCAGTATGATATGTTTATAAAATATTCCAGAATATTTCTATAAAGATATTGCTTCAAATTTCTGTGACAGCAAGCTGAATTAAAATTTAAGTGTAGACCCTATTTTAATTTGGTATGAATAAGAAAATTAAAATATTATAACTGGATGCCTCTGTTTAGCATTAATAGTACTAAAGGACTTCCCTGTTATTATGATTATTTGCCAAGAGAAATCCCTGAAGCAAATCATTAATCTCTAAGGGTCTCATTTATTTCTCTCTCAACATTAACTAAATGATATATGAAAATAAATTACTTACAGTTGATCTATATTTTGCTATTCTATGATATGACACATCTTGAAATACTCATGTAAGAAAGAAGACTGTATTCCATTGCTTGCTCTTTTACAAGTGGTGAAATCGAGGAGCTTCACAGAAGAACAAAAATGTACCTTTAGTTCAGTTGATTATTAGAATATGAGTCCACAATTAAAATACAGCATGGACTATTAGCATTATTCTGGCACTATAGTGTCCGATACATGGGAACTTCATGCAAATTATTTTTTATTTTATCTAAGAACTCTTTGCACATAGTTTAAAGAATCAAATACTAGTATAAGGTTTATGACAAATATCAACAATCTATTAATCCTTGTTTCAATTTACCACTCTGTGTAAGCGTCAGTGTTTCATTCTTTAATACATTATTTTGATAATTATCTTCATATATCTAAAGAAATATTTTATTACTTACTTTGGTTTCGACTTCTAGGCATTGTCTTTGGACATTCCTCTATAGACAATGAGAATCTAGATCTTTGATCCCCATTTCCACCCCACACACTTACCCACTGTTCTAAACCCACAGCCTCTCACTGTGAATCCATATTCCTTATGTGCAATTCACAAATATGCAGATAGCACTGGCTCATACAAGAGGGTGATTCAGGCCTGAATGTTGAATTTTCTGCACTCATTTTTCTTTTAGTGACATATTTATTCCTACTGCCAGTTATTTGGAGCTCCTTTTGGAGTGTGCCATAATATAACATGAACTTCCCTCACTACGGGTAGAAAAAAAATCTTTCTTAGGTTTCTAAAATCATTTACCATGTACACATCTGGCTTTCACTTTTTTCAACATTACATCATTATCTTTTAACATATTTTCCTTTCTTGATTTGTCTTTTTTAAAAAATCCTTTGCTGTTTATTTATTGGCACTTCAAGAGAAATTGGAGGATCCTGTATGACCAAACCACATAGTTACTGAAAGACAGTGATTCACTGATGCCTATGATAATGGATATTTCCTTAAGTATTTCCATATTGCATTTAATGTATGTTGTGTGGATAAATAATTAGCACTGTTGGAAGTGTCTGGTTATCCAGTTAAACGCTGAAGATTTTTTCTAATCAACTTGTATTTTGTGGACAACAATAAATTTACGAGCCTGAAGATTAAATGAAGACCAAATATACCCTTTATGAGAAAATACTCATTAGTAAACAAAGAGCCTGAGTGTGCACAGAAGATGGGGAGGGACTATCGATTGACCCACATGACCAAAGGGTGTCAGAGTTCAGAGATAGTGAAGCTATGGTACATCTTTGTATAAGATCTTGATTTTCTTTTTTTCTTTTTCTTTTTTCTTTTTTTTTGACAATATTGGACAGCCCGTTCTCTTTTTCACTTCATGAACTGACTATCTCTGATTGATAGGAAGAACACACTATCCCAGTTTAGAACTTCTTGTTAATGTGTCATCATCCAGAATTTTATCTTGATTCTCCAGCATATTTCAAGTATTTTTATTATGTTTTATCGATTGGGGATGACTATATTGAAAAACTGAGAAGATTCACTCCTGATAAATCACAAGTAGGGCACCTATATAATAATAAATCTGCTTCAAATCACCATCATAGTAGACCAACCACTTTCTCACAAGTCAGAAACTAGTGAAGTTGATTAACACTAACTAGTGAAGTGACCATGGGCAAATTAAGAGGCTTAAGTCTCTTCTCTTGAAACAAATAAAAACAGGTCACTAACAGTCTCTTCCATTTCAAAGTCTAAATTGTTCTATTAGATATATATATATATATATATTGATATATTTGTATGGCAAAGGAGACTATATAACTGCAGTGTAAGTTTTCACTTCCACAAACTTGTGTATTGTATTCATAGCAGGCAATCTTACAATTGTCTACAGGGCTGCTAAAATTCGTTAAACCATCATGTGGGTTGACTTTCTGAGGAACTTAGATAAAGTTGGCATATTTGCAGTATGAGATATAACATGGGCTATAAATATATATTTGGATGAGTAGAAGGAGGTGGAAGAGATAAAACGTGTAACATGCTTTCCTGAACTCCTGACATATCCTCCTACCCTCCCACACCAAGGAACTGGATGAACAAAACAAAGAGAAGATAGCAGGATAAGCGATTAGGACTCTCCCCAATAACATTTCCATGAACTCAGTACTGCCTCTGTTAACCTTGGGATAAGAGCCAAACACAGTACGAAAGCCAGCTTCGTGTCTTCACCCCTTTGACAATTATAATGTGTCAATGATATATTTGCTGTGGAATTGTAAACTCTAGATTTTCATTTGTTTGGAAAGACTAGAGAGGAAGTATTAGGAAAAAAAACTTTCCAGGCTCAGTATTTTGCTTAGATTGGGACAAGCAAGAGGTGGAAAATGAAGCAGAGGATGTTCTGTTATCTTTGCAAAGTAAGGGACAGAGAAAAATGGAAAACCTTCTTTAAATGCCTTATTCTGAGGTAATCTGAGCAGTTGTTGTTTTTAATGTCCCTTCAGTTAAATATGTTTCCATCATGCTGTATGAACTGAGCAGTGATTTGTTTTGCTGTCACTGTTGGCAAAGCAGAGGGGTAAATATGTTTCTCAAATCCTCCGGGGTGCTGCCGATGTCCTCCTCACCCCTCCTCAAGGATTAGTTTAGACTTTGGCGGGATTCCATTCATGAGCCTGAATGCAGTCTTTCTCCATCTGGAATACTCAGTGATGCAACCCTGGTAAGCCCTTAGTGGGGAAAAGAAATCTATGTTTTTCCACAATGAGTATGGAGAATGTTGACTCTGTGAAAACGCACGTATACAGTGTTGTACAGAAAATTAACCTGCCTTTCACAATGGGAGCAGTGGTGCCAGTTTATCCGCACACCTCTGCACCTCCCGTTCTTTCCAGTGGAAATTAACACATGTAAAAGGCACAATCAGATGTACTAAGATTGTAAAGAAATTCTATCTTGTCTTGTATGCTTGGATTTTTCCCACATGAGTTTTTAACACTTGGAGACCCACCTCTTTGAAGCTTGTCACAGGTATATCTGAAGGAAAATGTCCTCAAAGAAAAAGTCACATGGAAACAACAACAATAAAATGCAAGATATTCTCACTCTTAAATACATGACTACTTCCTAAGCACTAAATTTCCTTGATTATAGTACAGATACAAATTTTCCTTTAGAAATTTCTGAAATTGAGTAATATGCAGCAAATATATGCACTTATATAATGCTTATGTTTTGCCAATCTTCTATTAGTAAAAAGATGGAATGTATACAATTGTTGGCACCTTAAAATAAAGGCAAAATAATATGTAGCAATAATCACTTTGACAATGAATTAAGTGGTGAACAGTGGCCTCTTTCTTATACTCAGAATTCAGAAGAAATTAATGTTGGTAAACATCAATAAGTCTGCTACAGGTGTCATAAATATTAAAAATGTAAAACAGAAAGCATTTGTGACCATTTATTTTTAAACTGAATTATTTTCTATAACATTCAATAACCAAATATTTTACATGGAATAAATCTTCTTATTTGATGAACTTCAGCAGCTGATATGCATGCCTTGGATTTTCTGTGTGTAAGATGTGCATCTGGATCACGTAAACCAGCGGGAGGCTTCAACTTGGTCATTTCTGAGCATCCTCCTTCATGTATGATATTATTTCCATATAAATGCAAGTATAATATGTATTTGATGATAGACAAAAATTAGTGAAATTTATATATGTATATATTTACACACAACATATATATACAGTGTGCGTGTATATATATATATGACAGAAAAGTGGGACAACATTTAGAATTTAATTATAACTGTTTTATTAAGGACTTGGTATTGCAAACTACATGCAATAAAATTAAAAGTCTACTATTTAATCCCCCTGAAATAGTCAGGTGGTTAAACAAGTCAGAAAAACTCTTCAGTGACTAAAGAGATATTAAAAATATATGATTGACAGAAAATAAAAAATATTCTAATACATAGGTACCTGAAGACAGAAATTTAGCTGTGTATTACAATAGATCATAAATGAATGACATTCTTTGACCAGGACAAAATGGCACTCCAAATGGGAATTAAATGCCAACAGGAAGGAAAACAGGAACTAGTTTGAAAGTGGATGTGAGGATCACAGTAGATTTGTGAGACAATCAAGAAACTGTGGCAGAGCTTTAAAATGAATTTTCCCTTGGGGCAGTGGAAATATATTGGACCTGAAATAGAAATTTTAGATCAGGACCTTGGTAAGATTGTTCTTAGGCTCGAGGAAGATTACTCTCATCATTAAACTACAGGAGGAAGCAAAAGGTCCGTTAAAATATGATTTCAACATCAACAGTCTTGCAAGAAGTGATGCCAACAGGAAGAGAAAGATGGCAAAAAATACAAGGGGTTTCTGAAATTTACTTACTGTATGTGCACAGTTTGGAAAAAGAGGGAAGGGAATTAGAAACATTCCATGTTTTCATTTGTGAGTGACCCAGAAGTTGGCAGAGAAAATATGAAAAGCAAGAAAGAGAAGGGGAAGACAGATATGAGATGCCAGTATGACATGGAGCTAGAAATTATTAACAGGCTTTAAAATCAATAGAAAAAAATCCACATTCAGAAAGATAGGGGAATTTAACACGTTTCTTTAAGTGTTGCTAGCTCTAACATTCTCTCAGTGTTTTAGTTTTCTCATTATTATTTGAGTTTCTTTTCCCTTTCTGTTAAACTACATTATTCTCAATAATGTATTAGTCTTTACTAGCATATTAGCAGTACCAAATATCTGAGCATTCATAAAGTAACTGTAGATACTTACTAATAATATCCACCACTGCATAGTAAAATCACATACTGGTAGTTACATTTCAGTAACACTAGAGTTCTTATAATAATATAGTGAACACTATTATACACCCCTCAAGGGTTCAGAAAAAGGATGAATTTCCAAAAGTCAAATCTTCCAGGTCCTCAATCTGACATACCTTCAAGTTAACCTCTATCCTGAATATGGCATTACCATTCTTAGAGTACCTAAGTATATGATTTTGCATGGTAAATATTATGTTGTATTCTGCTAAACTTTATATGATAGTATCATCTGCTGTTTGTCCCTTTCAGTTGATATTTATATTTGATAGCAGTAGATCTAATTCATTAATTTTCACTGAGGTCCACTCTTCTCTTGTATGAATGTGACAAAACTTTCCACGGTCCCATTAATAGATATTTGAGTGAGTTGCCATTATAAATACCATCACAAGCAAAGCTGAAGTGAACAATTTTGTGCATGTATTTGGGTACAAACTGAGAATTCCCCCAGGGTGATGTATTTCAGACTGAAAATACTGAAAGAATATGTATCTTCAACTTTAACTAGATATTGCTAAATTGTTTTCCAACGGTTCTATTATTTTACATACAGACTGGCCATGTCTTTTGTGCCAGAGTCATGCTAATACAATGTCATCAGATTTTCAATTTTTTAAATTTATATGCAGCATGTTATCTAATTCTGATGTTAATTTGCATTTATATAATTAATGGTGAACTTGAGTAGCCTTTTCTCTTCTTGCTGATCACTTTTTTTCATTTCCCTTTAAGTGTTCTTCAAATTCTTGGTCCACTTTTATTCGAGGTTGTTTATATTTTATAATCAGTTTTTAGAAGGCCATTATATATCCTCGTTACTAATCTGATGTCATTTATGCACGTTGTAATTCTGCTCTCCATCTAAATATTTTATTATCAGCTTGGATCATGATGTTGTATTATGAAAAAAGTTTGAAATATACTGACATTGCATTTATCGAGCCTTTAAAAAATAATCCCAATGATAAATAACTTCTTCCATATAAAATGTATTTTCTTTTCTTTTTTCTCCGTGGATATTAGATTAATTCAATTAATCCAGGGCTATCCTCCCACTACACAACACCCACAACCTCTCCCTATCTTTTTCTTTCTGTTTGTATTTTTGAGATAAGATTTTGCTAAATTGCTGAGGCTAAATTCAAACTTGAGATCCTTCTGATTCAGCATTGAGAATTGCTGGTATTGTGAGTGTACAACACCACACCAAGCTAAAATGTATTTTCTTCAAAACTTGAATTCACACTAACAACATCAAAAGAAATTTTTAAAACATTACTTGGGTTGCTTGATACATGACTTTGGACTGAGTTTCTCCAACTAAAGGTACAGAGAGATTAGAGGGCTAAGGAGAAAGAATATATATTTTTCCCCTTTTCCTCCCTGCTTTGGCATTGGTATTCTTCCAGTTGCAATGTTCCACTACGATCATTCATAAGGTTGTTGTTTCTTCCAGCAACTTTCATTGAAATCCCACAGAACTTTTTTCCCCTTTTCCATCAGTAGCAAGGATGGTAATGACTTCCCACAGTTATCTCTGAGTGCCTGAAACTTCATTATTAATTTCTTTGATCTCATCAAACAATTGGTTAAAAATCTCTTGTTTAAAAAACTGTTTAGTTAAAACACTGATTTTCTTTCCTGACAAGACCCTGAATGATACAAAGACATATTTTGAAAGCTCTTCTGAACTCCATTTATCCAATCTCCATTGCCTCCCATTAATACCATCATTTTCTTACTACTATCTACCAAAAATGTTCTACAGATAGCAAGACAATTAAAACAGGTCCTCAGTCCCTTGCTTACTACAATCAGTGTCATAACCGTAGATTCTATTCCTGCACTTGTCTTTTTCACTTAACATATTCACATAGTAATCTTAGCAGCACATATGGAGATTCCTTAATGGGGCTTTTAACATAGGCACAGTAATCAATCTAATGGTATACATAAGTATTTGTTAAGATCCCTAACAATGAATATTTATTTTTAATATTATGCTATTACTAGCAACACTTTGACAAATAACAATAAAAATTATTCTTATGTAGATTTGTTAGGTCACAAATTATACACATCTGTTCTTTTAATAATTCTGTCAAATTGCATTCTCAAGAGAATTATGAAGACTTGCAGTCCCAGTTAGAGCATATGATAACAGTCTAACAGTGTAAACAATACACTGTATCATCAGATATTTACAATTTTACCATTTTTATAGGTGTGTGAGACCTGGCATTTCTGAGTCATTTATTTTCATATCTTTTATTTACAGAATGGAACAATTTTTCAGGTTTAAAAGTCATTTCTAATCCTTTTCTGAGAAATACTTGTTCATATCCTACACCCACTTTATGTGACTTTAAGTTCTTCTATTCTTAATTTATAGGCATTCTTCATTGATATGGAGCAGAAGAAAGTTAACTACTTTTTTTTCTATCCCATAAGTTTCAGTTTTTTTCCCATTCTGTAGTTTTTCCAATTGTTAGTGTTGTATGTTACCATGATGTAATAGTTTTACTTTTCTATGGAGAAATGTTTCAGTCTTTTCTTTAATAGGGGCTGGAATTTTTTTTTTTAATAATTTAAACATGCCAAAATTATAAAATATTATTCCATTACTGCTTCTAGCACTTTCATCATTTCCTATTTTACATATTTTACATTTGCCTGGAAATTTTAGTTCCAGTTGGAATATTTTTCTGCTAAAAAATATTTCTATATTGAATCATTTTAGATATGCTTTCAAAGCATTTTACTTTAAATCTTCAACTCTTTTATTTAGATCTTTTAAGTCTACTTAGCATACTGCTTCTAAACTTTTGATATTTGTACTTTGGGGGTGATCTTATTTTGCTGCTTTTAATTTCTGCTAATTCTTAACTGTAGTGGCTTATTTCTTCTTTTGGAAGTGTTGTGAGTTGAACTGAGTGGGCTTTACATGTGATAATCTAACATCCTGAATTAAGGCTGAATCCCTTCAGAGAATATTTGCATTTCTTTCTGCTAAGCACCACTAGACAATAACAACTTTTAAATTAATGTTTCAACTTACAGTTTTCTGGACCATATATGTAATATAAATAACAAATTTCAGTCCCCAGTGAAGGAAAAAACCTTGCACATATGAAATACTAAGAAAGATTTTATTTTCCCCAGATTCTAGGTTAATAAGATCTGCAAACAGCCTCAAGGCACCTGTGGTTTCAGGATACTCATAACAAACTTATTTTCCATTTCATCACTTCACCACCTGTAGACTGCACTTACTTTCTTTAGAGCACGAAGTTTGCAGTTATATTGTATCTAGTATTTTTAGGATGTGAAAAGTAGGAGAAACTTTTCACTTGTTTTCTTGTAGAATAGCTAAATGGCCTTGCTTGAAATAATGCTATAAGATGATTTTTTTGTAGAAAAGTTTAAAGAAAGAACAGCATTTTGTATATGCTTATTTGAATATAAAAACATTCTAACCATGTTTTTAAGTAGAATGAAAAGTATAAAACCTAAGGAAAATGAAATATCCCAGCAAGTAATAACCATGAAAGAACATTCCAGGCAGGAAGAACAGACTGAGTGCATATAAAGGGGCCCCAAAGCACAGGACATCCTAAAGTATTTTAGGATTCTATTTTGAAGTACAAAAGCAGAATACCTAAGATTACAAAGAAACGGTGTGTCCTGATCTTGGAGAATTTGGAATAGGTTGCTCAAGATATCTGAATTCAGGCTGAATCTAAATAAGAACATTAAGTTGAACATTACTGAAATCTGAGCCTTAGTAATCTTGTGTGGAGCTTCCTTATTGCACTCTGCATTCTCTTTATGCCAAGCTGTGGCCATTCAATGTGTTTGCCTTTATACTCTAGGACCAGCCTGACCTGAAGACAGGGCGTTCTAATGTGATAAAATAATCTTAGGTTGTTCTTTACATCTAATGTGCTAGGCAGCTTTGTTGTTTGATCACTCTGCTTAGATATCGAACTATACTTACTCTTTTATCCCCTGCATTATACTTAGCAACAAGTTCAAAATGTATTCAGGCTATTGCTGTTGTCCATGTTAATTCTGTCCAAGTCAAGTCTTTACTACTTATCAGAATGGAATTCCTTTTAGTGCTGCTCCTGTACAGGTTTCAACCCTCATTTCAATTTTCTGAACCCCCTCTGTCATTGCTATTCAGTTGTAATTAAATGGAATTTTCCTGATCCTTTCCAAAAACACAAAAACTAGAATAATTTACAATGTTGGGATTATAGGATATTTGGAAGGTAGGGAAATAATATTGGTTCTATGCTGCTAACTAACAAATCACTACAAACTCAGAGACTTACAACAATGTGTATTTTCTTTTACCCCACTGTTTTCATAGGGTAGGAGTCTGAGCATGGTTTAACTCATTTCTCCGCTCAGCATGTCACAGGTTGCAATCTATATGTTGACCAGTGACTCACGTGACTTTTGGGAGATTCTAGTTTCCCATTCTTGTTCTTACTTGTAGAATTGAGGTCACTGTTTGATTGCTGGTTCTTAGCCAGGGCCATTTTCAGCAACTAGAGGCTCTCACAATTCCTTGCCACTCCTGGCCCTGACATTTCCAAAGCAAAAAGGAGAATCTCTTATTTTTTGCAAGTATATAATCTTATATAGAATTATATTAACAACAGAATGATTTTCTCATTATCTTTCCACATTCTACTGCTAAGAAGCAAGTCACAGGTTCAATCCACACTCAGTAGGATGTGATTGTGCAAGGGCTTGACTCGTTGGGAGTCATCTTAGAACTCTGTCCACCACAAATACCAATTCAAAAGTTCAAATACAGGACATTACAACTAAGACCAATAGCCCTCCTCAAAAGAAAAAAGAAAAAGAAAATTATGGGGCTGGGGATATAGCTCAGTTGGTAGAGTGCTTGCCTCGCAAGCACAAGGCCCTGGGTTCAATCCCCAGCACCACAAAATAAATAAATAAATAAATAAATAGAAAGAAAAAGGAAATTATAAAAAAACAGAAAGGAAGGGCTGGGGAGATAGCTCAGCTGGTAGAGTGCTTGCCTTGCAAGCATAAGGCCCTGAGTTCGATTCCCAGTACCACAAAAAAAAAAAAAAAAAAAATGGAAAATAACTAATAGAAGCAAAGAGGTAGTACTGAATTTTAAATGTCAACTTGACAGTCATCACATATACCCCAATATCTGGTCAATCATCATTCTGGATGTTTCTATGAGAGCATTTTTGGATGAGTTAAACATTTAAATTAGTCTATAAATTCTATAAAGCAGATTGCCCTTCCTAATGTAAGTGGGCCATATCCAATCAGTTGACAAACTGAATAGAACCAAAAATCTGACCCTTGACCCTCACCATGTCAGAAGGAATGCTTCTGCCTAACTGCCTTTGAACTGGGACATTGATTTATTCCTACCACTGCATTTGAACCATAGCTGGGTCTTTGGGGTCTTGAGCCTCCTGGCTTTTGGACTATAACTACACCTTTATCTCTCTTGTGTCGTTCTCTCCTTTCTCTCTCTCTCTCTCTCTCTCTCTCTCTCTCTCTCTCTCTCTCTCTCTCTCTCTCTCTCTCTCCCCCTCTCTCTCTCTCTCTCTCACACACACACACACACACACACACACGCACACACACACCACATATTTTTGTTTCTGTTTCTCTGGAGAACCCTGACTAATACACTTTTTGGTTGAATGTGTTACATTAACCCAGTTCTTAACAAAGTGTCATGTAATAAATCACTCATTGCTCATAAATCATTATCAAATAAATTATATTATTTAGATGTCTAAGCTTTCTGTTGCTGTTGTTGTATCCTACCACCTTTGAGGATGTCTGTTTTAATAATATAATCTACATGAAAATATAAGATGACACAAATGCTTTTATTATAACAAACTAGGTAGAGTGCACTTGAAAACCCATAGACTACTAGACTGCTGATGGAGTTTTATTTTCTGAATAACTGACTTCAAGAAGACACAGGCTAATAGAATCTGACTTGTTGATCAAAATAAATTTTGGCGTTAGAAGGGAAAAATACAGTTATTTAAAAAAGCCCAAGTGCTTGTCCATTCTTCAAGCTCTTTGATGCTGTGTATGTTTATATATAATATTAATAATAGTTTTATTAATCAGAAATTAATAATTCAGATAATCATGCATCTCCTCAATGAAAGTTAATGGCACCTGTGGAGGGAGAGGATCAGAGTGGCTAGAAGTTATGTCACATACAAGGTCCTCCCATACTGTATTCTTACAAGGCTTTGTAAACTGCATAAACATGGTGTACAAACAAATTCAAAAAGATCATGTGAGAAAAATGTGATGCCTTATAGAAAAAAATGTTCAACTTAATTATTTAGATGTGTTACCAAAGCCATTATCCAAGAAAATTATTCCAAAAAAAAGCACTACGATGAGATTATTCATTCAACAAATATGTTTGGTTACATCTAGAATTGGAAATGAAAAGGGGACCATGAAAGCTAACGTCTTTATCCTTAAACTCCTACACCCATTCAAACACTTGTGTCATTATAAACATTCATGTACATGATTTTATATGGATATGTACTTTCATTTTACTTGTGTATCTGCCTAGATGTGTATTCTATAAATTATTAGGTTTAACATGTCAAAGAATTGCTTTCAGAATGGTTGCTGGATTTTATATTTCTACCAACAATGTATGAGGGATGCAATTTTCTCCATAGCTTTGCCAGTCTTTATTATTCTCTTTTAATTTTCGTTGTTGTTGTTTTGATTTTTGTTTTTGTTTTGTTCTTGGAATTGAATGTAGGGTACTAAACTATTGAGCCACATCCCCAGCCCTTTTTTATTTTTTGTTTTTAGACAGCATCCAGTCAAGCTGCTTAGGGTCTCACTAAATTACTGAGTCTGGCCTCAAATGTACAATCCTCATGCCTCAGCCTCCCAAGTTGCGGGGATTACATGCAAGTGACACCACACCCAGTTCTTTCAATTTTTTAAAGCATTTTAGTGGTAGTGAAGCAGTATTTCATTGTGGTTTTGCCTTGCATTTATTTTCATTATGACTAATGATGTCAAACATTTTCTATTGCCTTGTTATATATTTCTAAATCTTCCATGGGCATGGGCAAAAGTCTTTTCAAGTTTGTCCATTTTTTAATTGAGTTAATTTGTCTTTTTATTGTTGAGATTTAAGATTTCTTTATACATTCTGGATATAAAACTTGTGTTTTCACTTTTTAAATAGTTTCCTTTAATGATTACAACTCTAAATTTTGATGAATTTCAATTTTATCATTTTGTCTTCTTGTTATTCTCTGTTAGGATAGATATGCAGTTGTTTCAGCACCATTTGTTGAAGAGACCACTCCACAACACACTAAATACCTGTATTGAAAAATCAGTTGGCCAAGATGGATGGATTCACTTTTGGAATCTCAATTATCTTTCATTGCTCTATATACCTACACTTACCACATTGTTTTTATTATTTATTTATTTCAATGATTTTTTTAAAATAGTTTTGAGTGTACAAATATTTGGGGTTTTTTTGTTTGTTTGTTTGTTTTGCGGTGCTGGGGATTAGAACCCAAGGCCTTGTGCTTGCAAGGCACTCTACCAACTGAGCTATATCCCCAGCCCTGAGTGTACAAATATTACACTTATTTTGATAAAAGGATTCTTAGTTTTTATTCTTTTCTACACTACTACAAATGAACTTGTTTTATTAATATTATTTATATATTTCTCAATGCTAATTCTTAGAAATACAATTAATTTTTCTATGTTGATCTCTTAGAGTCTTTCTGAGTTAGTTTTGTAGTTTTAAAACCTTTTGAATTTGTGTGTGTATTTTCCTGAATAGACTATGTACAAATCACGCCATTCATGACACATAAGAAGAGATAGTTCTACTTTTCTCTTGCAATTTTGAGGCCTTTTATTTCTTCTTCTTAACTAATTGCCCTGGCTATAACACCAATACAATGTTAAATACAAGTGTCAAAAGTAGACACCCTTGACGTGCTCCTGATCTTGTGGGAAACTATTTGTTCTTTGATATTAAGCACAATAACTGTGACTTTTCCACAGGTAACTTTATAAGGTTGAGGAAGCTCTATTCTATTTTTTTTTTTTTTTTTTTTTTTTTTTTACAGGGGGAGGGTACTGGGGACTGAACTCAAGGGCACTCAACCACTGAGTTTATTTAGAGACAGGGTCTCTCTGTGTTGCTTAGTGCCTTGCTTTTGCTGAGGCTGGCTTTGAACTCATGATTCTCTTGCTTCATTCTCCTGAGCTGCTGGGATTACAGGCATGCACCAACATGCCTGGTAAGAAAGCTCTATTTCTAGAGTATTAAGAGTTTTTATTATGAAAATGTATTAGAATTTGTCAAATGACTTTGCTACATTACATGAGAAGGCCATGTAGATTTTCATGTATCATGTCAATACAAAGTGCATTTATTGATTTTCATGTTAAGCCAATCTATCACTTTTGGGTTATGTGCCATTTGATCATAGGGTATAAGCTTTTTTATATGTTTTTAAATTTGGCTTCCTAGTATTTTGTTGAGTATTTTTTGTAGCTGTGTTCATAAGGATAATAGTATATAATTAATTTTCTTGTGCTGTTTCTGTCTGCTTTTGGTATTAAGGTAATACCCCATAGAACAAATTGCTTGAGGTTAAAAAAAGTGAATTAAAGAGAAAATGATAGTGCCATGTAGACCATTGAAGGGATTATTATAATAACTCAGGGGGATAGGATGTATATATGCTTCAGAGTACAGAAATGTGGAAGGAAGCCAACATTTGATATCAGAGTTTTAAAAAATTTATTCCTGGTGATTTAAAATTTTTTTCTTGTCAATCAAGAAAGATCTGTTTGAAGACTATAGTCTCTGAACTACATCGCTGATAAGTATGCCTGGAGAAGCAAATGAAACAAAATAAAATGTTCAAGAATTGGCAAACTTTTTTGGAGCCATGACATTTGGGGTGTGGCTATAAGTAACTGGCTCCTACTAATTGACTGACATTCAGAGACATGGTTACAGATATAGTTATAATTGATCAGCTGACCTGGATTTAAACTGATTGGCGTGAGTTTAAACGTTTTTCTGGTAATTGCTCAATGTTACAGACAAAAAATAAATAAATAAAGATTTTATTCTCAGAGGAACATGAGTGGATTAAAAATGATTTCAAGGCATATGCTGAATTGCTAGAATAGAAAAGAAGAGGAATACATTAAAAATGCTGTTCAGGTTTCTGGCCTGGATGACTAAATGTTAGTTCTGCTCTGTCAAGAACCTCTATCTTTTCTTAACTGATATACTACCTGCTCCTAGAAAAGAACCTGGTATGTACTAAGCACTTTATATTTTTACCAAAAATTATGTCCACTGGCATAAGGATCATTAGTGGGAGTATAAAATTCTAGGCATGTTCAATTTTAGAACTCTGTGGCATATGTAAAAGAAGATGACTGATAGTAAACTAAAATAACAGGACAGATATTTATTTGCCAAGATTTCATAGGTACCAGCATACAGGCAATAATTAAAAACATAAATCAGGTAAAATATCCTTAGGACATTATGAGATGAAATCACCACAGTCGACACCTGACAAACACAAACATTTAAGGAAAAGAGAGCCGTAGAATATGCAACAGATACTGACAGGAAAAGACCTAATAAGCAGAAAGGAAATAATGAGAGAAGAATGGAAGCAAAGGGAAATTGCGTTTTGTGTGTTTGTTTTCTTTTTCTTTCCTCCTGAAGAAGGAAATAGCTTTGTTAAATGATCCTCAAAGGGTGAAAAGAAAAGGAAAAGGACTGGAAAGAATCTGCTGGATCAACAATTGGGTACTTGATGTCCTTGAGAAGAGCTGTCTCAGTAGAGTGGCAGGTGTTCTGTGTTGGAGGGAGGGGCTTTTGGGAGGAAGGGAGCAGAAGAGAATCTGTGAAGGAGGAAAGCAGGTAAGTGGTCTCTGGGGGAGGCTGTGGGTTGAAAAAGGGGGTTGTTTTTATTTTTTGAGTTGAAAGAAACTAGGTCATGTTAAATACTGATTGGAAAGATACAAGTTTCAAATACAAGGAAGAGAAAGGATGATCAAAAGGTTAGTGGATAAAAAGTGAGAATTTATGACAGGATGTTCTCTGATTCTCAAAATTCCTATATCTGTAAATTTCTAGGATTATTTGAATTATCTACATAAATAACTAGATTTTATCAGCGAATCATTGTGAGATATCTTGTTTAAAGTAATACAAAGATGTGTCGAAATTGATAAAGTCCTTTTATTCTTTTACAGAGAACATATGATAGAGTAAAAATATCATTTATCCTCTAAATATTTTTCAAACTTTTTATCAAAAAACTTTTTATAATAAGTCTTGTTGAAAGAGCTGTATAGACCATATATACATATATGTATATATACATATACATATACATATACATATATATACATATATATACATACATACATATATATATACATACATATATATACATACATACATATATATATATATACATATACACATATGTATATATGTACATATACATATATAATCAATTGTTAATATTTTACCACATATTCTGTCCATCTTAAACTTCTATTATTATAAATTTTTGCAATAAAAGGCATTGAATCCAGGGTCACATGCATGCTAGGCAAGTGCTCAACCATGAAGTTCCATTCCAAGCTTTTTCTGTTCCTTTAATAAAACATTTTAGAATTAGTTGCAAATATTGTGACACTTCTTTTTCTAGTTAATTCAGCATGAAACATAAATCATCATGAACAGGGATATTCTCTTATGTAACCACAATAAAATTGTCATACAAAAGGAATTACCATATATTACTACACCGTGAGTAATATACGGTCTATATTAAACTCTACCCTTTATTAATTTTCCTTATAATGCCTTTCATAAACATCTTAAAATCTAGAATGCAAGTAAGATTAGTGCATTACATTTAGTTGTCATATATTATTTACTTTCTTTAAACTACAACCTTCCCACAGAGTTTGTGCTTTTTTAAATGTTGCAGAATATTGACGTTTTTAAAAAGTCTATTGTAGGTTGTTCTACAAAATTTCTCCTAATTTGGATTGTCTTTTGGTTTCCTCATGATTTGATTCAGGTTAAGGAAATTAGGTGGAAATACTATGAGTGATAAATTTGACATATGGCAAAGTAGATGATGTCAATTGGTAACATTAAAGATGATATTAAGTTTAATCATTTAGCTAAAATGCTCTTCACAAAGTTTATATGAAAATATTCTTTATTTATTTAAAATACATAATTTGTGATATGATGCATTAAGCCAGCACAAGTATCCCATTTTTTAAAGATATTGTTATGGTTTGGATATGAGGTATCCCCTGGAAAGCTCACTTATTAATGCAGGAATGGTCAGAGTTGAAGTGATTAGATTAGGGCAGTTATCTAATCAATGGATTAATACATTTGGATTAATCATTTGAATGGATTACTGGGTTTTAACTGTAAGCAGGTGGGATATGGCTAGAGGAACTAGGTCACTGGCTATATAACATTAGGAATTGTATCTTGTCCCAGGGTCCTTTTACACACACTCTGTAATTGTTAATTTGAATTGTCAACTTGACTGAATTAAGAGATGTGGATGATTAAAAGACCTCTGGGTGTGTCCATGAGGGTGTGATGATTGCAATGTGGTATAGTGAACTGAAGTAGAGACCCTCCCTAAGCGTCAGAGACACCACCCAGTAGGATGAAATAAAAGCTGGAAGAACAAGGAAGCAGATGCAGATGCAAACTCCACTCTTCTTGAATGGGTTTTTTATTGCTGCTTTGATCATCTGAGGGTATGAGAGTCTCACTTCTTCACTCTTCCGAAAAGGACTCTGCCAATGATTCTCTAGGTAGTTTCCAGAAGTCTTGGTCTTGGATTAGGGTAGCACAGTTGGGGTTTTTGCATCTTGGACTGAGCAGCTGCTGGTTTTTCCAGCTCTCCAGCTGCAGATGGTCATTGTGGGCTATCCAGCTTCTGATCGTGTAAGCCAATCTAATAAATCCCCTTTTGTAATCATACTTCCTGTTGATTCTTTTCCTCTGGAGAACCCTGACTGATACATGCTTTTTGCTTCCCAGTTGCCGAGAACTGAGCAGCTTTCCTCTGCTACTTTGCTCTTCCCTGAGGTACTATTTCACCTCTGGCCCAGAGAAACAGAGCGGGCTGACTATGGACTGAACCTCTGAAACCATGAGACCAGGATAAACTTTTCCTGCTGTTAAGTTGTTCTTGTCAGGTAGTCTGACCATAGCAATGAAAAAGCTAACTTACAGATATTTCATCCAGTATTCTTATCTTCTGTTGAGAATTTTTTCCTGAAAAAAAAAATTTTTTTGCTATAGTAATTGTAAAATGAAAATTTTCTGTATCTATGACTGCTATATTTAATACCTTATTTGGCCTTACGAATTTTTGCAAAGAAGATAGTTGTCCTTAAACCCCGTAGTTGTTCTTTTTTCAACAATTATTTTTATGTATTAAGGAACTGATTTTTAATTCAGTATCGATATTGTCCAAATATTGGTAGTCCCTCAAAATTTTTATTTTGGAATTTTATACCAAAATAAAAACACAGTGAGATAGTCTGTACAGATGGAACATTTAGGGCACAATTAGGTCCTGAGGGTTTCACTGCATAAGTAATGTCCTTACATAGGAGGTGAGAGAAGGGTATCTTCCCCTAAGACCATGTGAGAACACAGAAAGAGAAATTGTCATTAAAAGCAGAGTCTTCAGGGGATCCAAGATGGCGGACTAGAGGGTGACTGCATCTCCCATCACTCCAGAACTCAGGATTCAAGAAGGAGAGGTATTGAGAGACTTCGACCAACACAGAGCCACGGGGTGAGTCAATCCCACCTGGTGAAGCTCGGCCTTGGCGGCAGGCCCGGACAGGGGCAGCTTCTCAGAGCAGGGCAGGGCAGCGAGAGTCTTCCCCAAGCAGCCCTGCTCTCTATGGCAGCAAGCGCGATCCACAGCCAGCTTCTAGGAGCAGGCCCTCACAGTGAGAGCTTTTCCGCACAGAGACAACCCCAAGCCCTGAACCCAGCGGCTGGTCCTGGCTCCCAGGGTGCTTCTGGAACCAGGGCAGGGCAGCGAGAGACTTCCCCAAGAAGCCCGGCTCCCTCCAGCGCAAGGTATCATCTATAGCCGCCCAGTGAGAGCTTTCCCACAGAGAGTCAACCCCAAGCCCCGGACCCAGAGCTGACCGTGGCAGAAGAAATGTCAGAAAGGGAGTTCAAAATGTACATAATTAAAACAATCAGGGAAGCTAATGAGGAGATGAAAGAGCAAATGCAGGCATTGAAGGAGGAGATGAAAGAGCAAATGCAGGCATTAAATGATCGCACCAATCAACAGTTAAAAGAACAAATACAGGAAGCAAAAGATCATTTCAATGAAGAGTTAGAGAAACTGAAAAAAAAAAAAAAAACAGAAATCCTTGAAATGAAGGAAACAATAAACCAAGTTAAAAACTCCATAGAAAGCATAACCAATAGGACAGAAATCATGAACGGAATCTACAGACTTATGGGATATCATGAAAAGGCCAAATTTAAGAATTTTGGGGATTAAGGAAGGCTTAGAGAAACAAACCAAAGGAATGAACAATCTATTCAATGAAATAATATCAGAAAATTTCTAAAATCTGAAGAATGAAATGGAAAACCAGGTACAAGAGGCTTATAGGACTCCAAACATACAAAATTACAACAGACTCACACCAAGGCACATTATTATGAAAATACCTAACATACAAAATAAAGACAGAATTATAAAGGTCGCGAGAGAAAAGAATCAAATTACATTCAGGGGGAAACCAATAAGAATATCAGCAGATTTTTCAATCCAGACCCTAAAAGCTAGAAGGGCCTGGAACAACATTTACCAAGCTCTGAAAGAAAAAGGATGCCAACCAAGAATCTTGTACCCAGCAAAACTTACTTTCGGATTAGAAGATGAAATAAAATACTTCCATGATAAACAAAAGCTAAAAGAATTTACAAAAAGAAAGCCAGCATTACAGAACATTCTCAGCAAAATATTCAATGAGGAAGAGATGAAAAACAATGATGCAAATCAGCAACAGGAGGAACTAGCCTAAAGGAATAGCCAAATAAAGGAGAAACCAAATCATGTCAAAAAACAAAAATGAGTCAAATGACTGGGAATGCAAATCAAATCACAATAATAACCCTGAATGTTAATGACCTGAACTCATCAATCAAAAGACATAGACTGGCAGATTGGATTAAAAAGAAAAATCCAACAATATGCTGCCTGCAAGAGACTCATCTCATAGAAAGAGATACCCATAGACTAAAGGTGAAAGGATGGGAAAAAACATACCATGCACACGGACACAGCAAAAAAGCTGGAGAATCCATGCTCATTTCAGATAATGTGGACTTCAAGCCAAAACTAGTCAGAAGGGATAAAGAAGGACATTACATACTGCTGAAGGGAAGCATAAATCCGCAAGACATAACAATCATAAATATCTATGCCCCGAACATTGGCTCATCCATGTACGTCAAAAAAATCCTTCGAATTCCAGAAATCAAATAGATCACAACACAATAATACTAGGTGATTTTAACACACCTCTCTCACCACTGGGTAGATCTTCCAATCAAAAATTGAATAAAAAAACCATAGATCTCAATAACACAATCAACAATTTAGACTTTACGAACATATAAAGAATATACCATCCAACAAAGAATGAATACACTTTCTTCTCAGCAGCACATGGATCCTTCTCTAAAATACCATAATTTATGCCACAAAGCTACTGTTAGTAAATACAAGAAGATAGTGATATTACCTTGTACTCTATCAGATCATAATGGATTGAAATTAGAAATAATTGACAGAATAAAAAACAGAAACTTCTCCAATACCTGGAGATTAAATAATACACTATTATATGATGAATGGATAACAGAAGACATCAGGAGGGAAATAAAAAAAAATCTTAGAAGTAAATGAGAACAAAGACACATCATATCAAAATCTCTGGGACACTATGAAAACAGTACTTAGAGGAAGATTTATTTCATGGGGCGCATTCAACAAAAGAAGTAAAAATCAACAAATAAGTGACTTAACAGCACAGCTCAAAGCCCTAGAAAAAGAAGAGCAGACCAACACCAAAAGTGGTAGAAGACAGGAAATAGTTAAAATCAAAATCAAAATCAACGAAATTGAAACAAAAGAAACAATTGGAAAAATTAACAAAATGAAGAGTTGGTTCTTTGAAAAAATAAACACAATTGATAAACCCTTAGCCACACGAACAAAGAGAAAATGGGAGAAAACTCAAATTACTAAAATTCAGAAAGAACAAGGAAATATCACAACAGACATGAGTGAAATACAAAACATAAATAGAAGTTATTTTGAAAATCTATACTCCAACAAAACAGAAAATCTCGAAGACATCAACAAGTTTCTAGAGACATATGAATTACCTAAACTGAACCAGGAGGACATACACAACTTAAATAAATCAATTTCAAGCAATGAAATAGAAGAGGTCATCAAAAGCCTACCAACAAAGAAAAGCCCAGGACCAGATGGGTTCTCAGCCGAGTTCTACAAAACCTTTAAAGAAGAGCTCATTCTAATACTCCTCAAAGTATTCCATGAAATAAAAGAGGAGGTACCCCTCCCAAACTCATTCTATGAAGCCAATATCACCCTGATTCCTAAACCAGACAGAGACACATCGAGGAAAGAAAATTTCAGACCAATATCCTTAATGAACATCAACGCAAAAATTCTCAACAAAATTTTAGCAAATTGCATACAAAATATATTAAAAAGATAGTGCACCACGATCAAGTGGGTTTTATCCCAGGGATGCAAGGTTGGTTCAACATCTGGAAATCAATAAATGTCATTCACCATATCAACAGACTTAAAGTTAAGAATCACATGATTATTTTGATAGATACAGGAAAAGCATTTGATAAAATACAGCATCCCTTCATGCTCAAAACACTAGAAAAAATAGGGATAGTGGGAACATTCCTTAACATTTTAAAGGCCATCTATGCTAAGCCCATGGCCAGTATCATTCTAAATGGTGAAAAACTGAAAGCATTCCCCCTAAAAACTGGAACAAGTCAGGGATGCTCTCTTTCACCAATTCTATTCAACATTGTCCTTGAAACTCTAGCCAGAGCAATTAGACAAACCAAAGAAATTAAAGGAATACGAATAGGAAAAGAAGAACTTAAACTATCCCTGTTCACTGATGACATGATTATATATTTAGAGGAACCCGGAAATTCCACTAGAAAACTTTTAGAACTCATTTGTGAATTCAGTAAAGTAGCAGGTTACAAGATCAATACTCATAAATCCAATGCATTTTTATGCATAAATGATGAATCTTCAGAAAGAGAAGTTAGGAAAACTACCCCATTCACAATAGCCTTGAAAAAAATAAAATACTTAGGAATTAATCTCACAAAAGAGGTGAAAGACCTCTACAATGAGAACTACAGAACACTAAAGAAAGAAATTAAAGAAAACCTTAGAAGATGGAAAGATCTCCCATGTTCTTGGTTAGGCAGAATTAATATTGTCAAAATGGCCATACTACCAAAAGTGCTATACAGTTTCAGTGCAATTCCAATTCCAATCCCAATGATGTACCTTACAGAAATAGAGCAAGCAATTATGAAATTCAGCTGGAAGAATTAGAAACCCAGAATAGCTAAAGCAATCCTTAGCAGAAAGAGTGAAACAGTGAGTATCGCAATACCAGATTTTCAACTCTACTACAAAGCAATAGTAACAAAAATGGCATGGTATTGGTGCCAAAATAGACAGGTAGATCAATGGTACAGAATAGAGGACATGGACACAAACCCAAATAAATACAATTTTCTCATATTAGATAAAGGGGCCAAAAATATGCATCTAGAAAAGATGGCCTCTTCAACAAATGGTGCTGGGAATACTGGAAATTCATATGCAACAGAATGAAATTAAACCTGTATCTCTCGCCCTGCACAAAACTCAACTCAAAATGGATCAAGGACCTTGGAATCAGACCAGATACCCTTCTTCTTATAGAAGGAAAAGTAGGTCCAAACCTTCAACAAGTCGGCTTAGGATCAGACTTCCTTAACAGGACTCCCATAGCACAAGAAATAAAAGCAAGAATCAACAACTGGGATAGATTCAAACTAAAAAGCTTTCTCTCAGCAAAGGAAACTATCAGCAATGTGAAGAGAGAGGCTTCAGAGTGGGAGAAAATCTTTGCCACTCATACTTCAGATAGAGCACTAATTTTCATAATATATAAAGAACTCAAAAAACGCTACAACAAGAATACAAAAAATCCAATCAACAAATGGGCTAAGGAAATGAACAGAAAATTCAGAGAAGAAGATCTACAAGCAATCAACAGATATATGAAAAAATGTTGAACACCTCTAGTAATAAGAGAAATACAAATCAAAACTACCCTAAGATTCCATCTCACCCCAATTAGAATGGCGATTATCGAGAACACAAGCAACAATAGGTGTTGGAGAGGATGTGGGGAAAATGGTACACTCATACATTGCTGGTGGGGTTGCAAATTAGTGCAGCCACTCTGGAAAGCAGTATGGAGATTCCTCAGAAAGCTTGGAATGGAAACACCATTTGACCCAGCTATCCCACTCCTTGGTCTATACCCAAAGGACCTAAAATCAGCATACTACAGAGATACAGCCACATCAATGTTCATAGCTGCTCAATTCACCATAGCCAGATTGTGGAACCAACCTAGATGTCCTTCAATTGATGAATGGATAAAGAAACTGTGGCATATATATATACAATGGAATATTACTCCACCATAAAGAATGATAAAATTATGGCATTTGCAGGCAAATGGATGAAATCGGAGAATATCATGCTAAGTGAGATAAGCCAATCTCAAAAAACCAAAGGATGAATGATCTCGCTGACAAGCGGATGATGACACATAATGGGGGGTGGGAGGGGTTATTGTTAGGGTTAGGGTTAGATTTAGGGTTAGGGTTAGGGAGAGGGGCAAGAATGGAGGAAGGAAGGACAGTATAGAGGGAAAAGAGGGGTGGAGGGGAAGGGAAAAAATAACAGAATGAATCAACATTACCCTATGTAAGTTTATGATTACACAAATGGTATGCCTTACTCCATGTACAAACAGAGAAACAACATATATCCCATTTGTTTACAATAAAAAAAAAGAAAGAAGAAGAAGAAGAAGAAGAAGAAATAAGCCCTGATGAATCTAAACAGGTAATTTGTCAGGGTATAACATGCACTGTGAGCTTCATGTTAGCAATGTTCCCCATGACACCAGCTATGGGTTTAATACAATAGTGAGCCCAAATGGACAGTACAAATAAAGCCTATAGATAAATTTCTCAGTATTACGATTCTCTTAAAATATGAAATAAAAAATTAAGATTTATAATAGCAAACTACAAATCCAGATAAATACAAATTAACTTGACTAATAGTTGTAGAAAAAAAAAAAGCAGAGTCTTCATTAGACACTAGCTATGCTGGCTTCTTGATATTGGATTTCTTCAACTCAAGAACTGAGAAATAAATTTTTATTATTCATAAATTATCCATCCTAAAGTACTTTATTATAGTAGCTTGGTCTGAGAGAAGTATTGTAATCTATTTCTCAGTTTGTTACAATAATAATGACTGGCAAATAAGAAATTGTGTGTACTTAAAGTGTACAATGTGGTTTTCTTTTTAATTTTCTTTAAAAAAACCTTTTTTTTTTGGATCCTGAGGATTGAACTTAGGAATGGTACATTCTATGCACATGCTCTCTCACCTAACTACAACCCCAGAGGCCAACATATAGTATTTTGATATAGTTCATATGATGATTCCTGCAAATCAAGTTCATATATCCATCACCTAATGTAGTTACTTTTTTGTGGTAAGAACACTTACATCTACTCTCTTTAAAAATTTCTACTAAAACTTATATTATCACTAACATAGTAACCACATTGTACATTAGATGTCTAGAAATTATTCATCTTATGAATGAAAGTTTATATCTCTGACCAACGTCTCATTTTTTACCAACATCTTTCCTTTTCTGTCCTCCTCCAATTCCAATCCCAGGCCCTGGCAACCACCATTCTAATCTTTGTTTTTCTAAGTTCAACTATTTCAGATTCCAAATATTCCACATGTAATATTTAGTCTGGGTAAGACTATTTTACCAAGCATATGCCCTCCAAGTTTGTCCATGATGTTACAAGTGGCAGTTTTCTCCCTTTTAGGACTGAATAATATTCCAGTCTGTGAGTGTGTGTGCCATAATTTCTTTATACTTCCATCTATTTCAGAAACTTTGTTTCCATAAATTAACTATTGTGAGTAATGCTGCTATTTCTATTATTTATTTCCATCATTATTTTGATGCTTAGTGTATTTGTGTCTTAAATTTGGCCATGAGTTCCTTTAAACTCTTTGCTTGATCAGTTCATTCCTATCAGTGTTTGACTAATTACTAATGTATTATAAAATCATATTTATGTGTTCATGATTATGTGTCATGTATATAATATATTATGTATATTTTGTATCACACATCAGTCGGCAAGAGACAGATTATTGACCTAGCAGATCTCACAGTCAGTCATTCAGGCCAGGAAGTTGAAATGGTACCTTTAATACATCTCTCTTTTTTACCACCCCATCAAAATAACATATGCTTGAATTCACTCTTCATTTGCTCATTTCTCTCTGAGAATAAAATATATGTACACATATGTATACCTAATTGAAACAAAACTAAAGGAAAGATCAGGGGAGTATAAGAAAAGGATTTGAAGGGTCAAGGGAGGAGGGACAGGATAATGAAAAATAGTGGAATGAAACTGACCTATTTTCCAATACACATATATGAATATACTACAGTGAATATCACCACAATGTATCTTCACAAGACATTAATGTAAAAAAAATTAAATAAATAGAAAAATTAGTAGAGTAGAGGGAAGGGAATAGGGGAACGGAAGAGCAGGAGTTTAAAGGTAAAGACTGGAGACAGAATAGGAGCAAATTATATAATGTGTATTTATAATAATGTCAAAATGAATCTGAATGTTATTTATAACTATTATGAACCAACAAAAAATGATGAAAAAGCAGAAAACAAAGACCAGGTGGTTTTGTTTCTTCTTCCATTTTCTACCATATCTCCTTTCTTCCACAGCGAGAAACCTAATTCCTAACAATATTAGTGTGTTAGATCATTTGCTAATTCTATTATACACAATCAAGATAATTTTAGATTGATTGCACTAATACTAGTACAAACAATACATTTAACTAATGGTCAATATTTCTATTGTTCTTAAAATATATTCCATCTGGATAGGAATAGTAATGAAACAATTCAGTCTTCAGAAAATCAGCCTACTAATAGATTTTTTTAATTAAAATAAACCCTATAATAGCATAATTAATCACAAATGCAATTATAATGATGTTACTCAAAAAAAAGCAAATCAAATTGTAGCTAATATTATAGTGTCTCTATGATGTTCAACATGAACATCACAGAAAATTTCCTTGAAAGCATTATTTTGAAGTTAAATTATATGACAACTTAGGGTATATTGGCAAAAAATTAGAAACTTCTAAGTTCACTGAAATTTCAACCTAGTACTACATCCTACATGGAGTGAGAAGCAGATTGTTGATACCCATTAAAAAATCATGTTCATTTCTGAATGGTCTTCAGAGATGTGTGTTTGGGTCAGGGGAAGCCACCTACATGGATAAAAAGGGATAAGCCGACTTAATAGGTTTCATTTCACATTCTATTTCTTTATTATTTCAGAACACCTTTGCAGTTTAGAGGTACCAGTAGGCACTGTTATAACTAGAATTGGATAAAATTCCAAGCTGTGTCAAAGACATTGTTTGAATTCACTTAAAAGTATTTTATGTCACTGTTCACCAACTCCCCTTCTCTAGTCATGATCTGCCTGTGGCAAACTGTTTCTCTCTGGGACTGAAAAGATTACTCCCACTGATACTCCTCTGACAGTGTGAATATTGACTTGCACTTACAAAGGTCAGACAGTTCCACTAGTTAATAGGAGTGAGAAGAGCAGCTCCAACAAGTCTCTTTGAAAGGAATTTAACCTTCAAATTGCAAAGCATGCTGCTCTGTGGAGCCAATTTTGGCAATGAAGAGAATATATTCTTCTGTACTTTCCAAAAAGACTAATAGGAACCTGGAAGTTAGCATTACAGAGAGAAACAAGGGTGCCACGTGGCAGACAAATGTCCATGGGAATGCCATTGAGAATATATGGTGTTATTTTTATTTTTTAAAGGGTGTTGGATACTGTGGAGTAATTCTCTGGGCCTTTAACTTTCCTCAAGGTATAATAGCCTTTTTGACTTTTAAGAGCCATATGCTGCAAGATGATAAGACACCACATATATTTTTCACAGCATCATTCTGACACAAGATCAAGAAAAAGGTTTATTCCCAGTGGAGCACAGCATCTCCTCACCTATCCTTTGAAAAGTCCTTTGCCTTCTGTTATTGTCTCATGACTGAGAGTTCAAGAAAGGCTGACATAATTTAAAGTCTCTGGGAATGTGGCCTATCTGTTAATAGCAGTGTCTGAACTACAAGGCAAGAAGGATGGGAGGGAGAACACAGGACTGAAAATGAGACTGAGACTTCACTTTTCATTCTGATGGAAAGTAAAACCAATATTTTTAATTTTTAATAAAACACATTTATATTGTGGCACCAATGGCAGTAAGAATGTGCTGCATATAAATGAGGATGATTCCCTAGTTTGTCTTGAGCAGTGGGAGATGGGAGACATAATGATGAAGAGGGCCTTTTGCAGGAAATAAGTGAGAAGAAGAATAAGTCCTGGGTGTCATGGAAAGCAAAGCTTTCACGATGCCAGTGCATATTTTAGAAATGGCATTATGGCTTTCACTGCTTTAAGTTTGGCATCAGCGAGATGTTAGATTGTGCTAAAATCATCCTTACTGTCCTTTCTGCCTCATCAGTGGGGGACCATTCAAGTAACAAAGTGCCAATCAGGGGCTCTTGTTCCTCTTTAGCTTAAAGATATTACTGTGGAGGTTTTTCTGAGTGCATGATCTCTCTCTCCGCTTGAGATGCCCTTTATTATAACTATAGTTAAAGGTCTGCTGACTTAGCCCTTATAAACCTCTAATGTTCTCAACTACAAAAATTAGCTCTAAAATAAAGCTTAGCATACTAAGTTAGAACCCAGGGGAGTCCTGATTTTGATAAATTCAAAGGAAATAAAATAGTCATTTTAAGTTAAAAAAGAGTGACAAAAATATAAATATCAAAGCTATTTGAGTTATGTGTGTCACTGCTCTGGTATCTCCAAAAATAGCATCGTTAATTAAAATGAAGTTGGAAAGTAATTAGCTCATAATGTGCACTAATCATTTTTGTAAGTTTGGAATATAAAAATGTAATTAAGCAAAAGAAAAACGAGTTATATACAGGATGATTTTCTTGATTGAGAAAATATCAGTACATTTTTAACTCAAATATTTTCTGAAAATATGGGATCTGTGCTGCTGTCAGTGTTCGAAGTCCTTCTGTTAGTGAATCAGATACTCCTAATCTTATGACTCTCCCTGTAAGATTCTTAGTCATCTTTAAGATCTTTATTAGTTGGATTAATCCAGAAAAAAAGCCTTTAAAAAAAAACTCATCAAACAGCACAGAGGCAGAGTGTTACAAAAGAAGTCATTGGCAATGGATCTCAATATTTTTAATATGATGATTGTTTTCTATAAAATATACACTTTTAGAATCTTTAAAAAAAAGAAAACATGCACTTTTCTAATGATACAGATTTATTTTCATAATTTTTAAATATCAAACCATGTTTATAACAAGCTCTGACATACCTATCTCTGTGCTGATAATGAACATAAACTCTGGAAAGAAATTTTTAAAAACATCCTCCTATAAGACTCAAAAGAATGAACAATGGTAGGAAGATTCTGGAGATGTAATGAGACTCAGAAGAACATCAGGATGAGTTTGTAATTTATACAGGAATTTATAAAGGAATGAATAAGGTGTTGACTTGGGGTATCTCTTATAGTTAGAGTGGTCAGGAAAGGCCTTTTGAGAATGACACACGAGCTAAGAGATGATGGATAGAAACTAGCAGACAAAAAATATAAATCTGAGTCAAGGGAAATAACATACTGCTAAGGTACCAGGGCAAGGTTTGGCATGTTCTAAAAGGAGATGAAAACCCATGAAGCTGAAGAATAATGCCCAGAAGACAAAATGGTGAGAAATAAAGTTGAAGAGGAAGACAGGAACGCAAACGTGTATCAAAGGGGAGTTTCCCTAGGACCTGCTCTATTCCAGGAAATTCACACAGATACACAAATAAAGTGTGATTCTTGCCCTGGGGTATCTCCCAGTCTGGTGGGGAAATAGAGACGTTTGGATGTGATGTCAGTGCAACATGCTGCAGACAGGTCCTCCTTACATGTGACTCAATCACTTCCCAGCTTAGAAGTGGGGAGGAAAAGTCCTCAACAATATATTTTGGATGTATTGATGGATAGATGGATGGTGTACGGATGGATCACAGAATGAGAAAGTCCAGCTGGATGCTCAAATAGCACCTAACAATTTCTCTTTTCTCAGTAATATCACAATACACAGACACTGAAGTTCACTTAAAATCTCAGCTAAAATATATAAACCTGTTTGTGTGCCCCTATTGACCTCCGTTTAGTTTATCATGTGGAACAGATTGCTTAATCTCTGTTTTCTTATGTATAAATATATACATAATCTTACCTATCTCCTAGTTTCTTACACATATTTTCTTTTCTATCATTTGAAATTAGAAATTTGTAAATACAAAAACTATGAATAACTAGACCCAGGAAGTCACTATTATCACTTTATCAGAAGTTGATTACATTTGAGAAATTGTAACTCCCAATAATCAAACGTGCAACTGAGTCATAAACCAGGCATTGTGCATGAGATTTTTTTTTTCTGAGATGGATAAACCTACCTGAATATGGTCAGGTGTTATCTGTTATCTGACTTGTGCAATTTTTCCCTTTGGAAACAAAATTGCAGACTAGAAGGCAACATAAGAGATCAGATACTTGGAACAATGGAAACCAATTTATCATCAACCATGGCTACCCAAAGTAGGTAACTGAATGAACTGCTCCTATCATTCTAGGCTTACTTCTATCCAAGGAGCTTGACCTGTCTTCTAGAACTAGATTGCCCACTTCTAATCTAATACAGTGATGGATAAATAATGACAGAATTTTGTCATTTACTCCTCTCTGCATATTTCAATGGTCTCAAGGAAATCTCTTTGAGAATCTGCTAAAAAGTGCAATAAGTTCTTTAACACACTGAATAGTCCTATTTAAATATTTACATATAATATCAAAAGTATTGAAACAGAGTGATTTTTGTGGCTACATACTAGAATTAAGAAGAGTTGCTGGTACTGTTCTGATTTGAGATCTAGGGGAAAGCAACATACAAAACTGTGCTCAGTGTGAGAACAATTTCTTAAGCTATATACTTACTTGGGCTTCTGTAGGTAGGTCATAGTTCTCTTTTTGATGTTTTTATTAGTGCAATTTTAGTTATACATAATGGTGGTGTTCATTTTGACATAATCATGCATGCATGGAATACAATTTTCTTCATTTCAGTTCCCAGTACTTCCTCTCCCCATTCCCCTTCCTCAACTCTACTGGTCTTCAATTTATTTATTCAATGTATTTTTAAAGTGGTGCTTTATAGGTATACATAAAGGGGAAATTCACTGTGGTATATTTATATCTGTACATAGCATAATTTGGTCAATTTCATTCTGTAGTTCCTCCCCTTTCCCATCCCTCCTTCTCAGTTCTAGTACTCAGTTCTGCCTATTTGGGTTTAGAGAAAATTTATCTATACTTCTTCATGTCTAATAAATTATTAAGGAAATATTTTAGAGGAAAAAATAATGACAATGACAATAGTAGTCAAAACATATTTAGCACATTATATAGAACAGGGACTATTATAATCAATCTATACAGCTGTCCCTTGTGATCCATAGAGATTGGTTCTAAGACCCCTTGTGGATACAGGAATCTGAGAATGCTCAAGTCCCTTATGTAAAACGGCATGGTATTTGTATATAATTTATATATCGTCTTCTTTGTAATTTAAATCACCTAGAGATTACTTATAATATCTAATGCAATGCAAATTTTCTGTAAATAGTTGTTTTAGAGGATATGTTTTATAGAGGATAATGGCAAGAAAAATGTCTATATATGTTCAAGATAGGTGAAACTATTGCAGCCTAGCTACAAAGCACATGGAGACACAAGATGAACTGCTTTAAGAAGTGCAGTAGAGACTGAGGAACTATGAAATGAGATAGCTAGGTAGGTCTCCACGTTGCTTATTCATGTGAATTTAGCATAGTGCTCTGGGGATAGCAAATTCAAGTTTGCTGTTTGGAAATGTCTGGGATATTTTTTTTTTGAATATTTTCAATCCACAGTTGGTTGAGGTTGCAGACAAAACCCACAGACATAAACAAAAATCTCTGTTTTTTTCTTTTGTTTGTGTAGTACTGTGAGGTAGATAAGATTTTATCAACATATAGAAATAAAAAATCAGGGTACAGAAAAAAATTATTCATTTTATTAAATTAGGCGTGGAGTCTATACTCAGTTTCTAATTCCAGAGGAATAGTTCTTCCTAAACCTGTCTGTGGTTTTTCAAGTATTCAGCAAACACTACCAATTAATTTTAGGTCTTTGACACTAATTTTAAGGTTTTCATAATCTCTGTGATTTATATTGCAAGAGATCAAAGAAGTTTTGTTGAATAAAAGAGTGAAATAGGTGAATGAACTTGTAAGGAGATCCAGACTCCCTTTGTCTCCAAGCTGTCCTCTAAAGTAGTTGAATCTATAGGTCTTAGATATTGTATTTCTTTAACACAATCATTATAAAGGCATCTGCATTTATAATGTCCTTGTGCTCTGAGACTTTGAGCAATGTTTAACTACTATCTGACCCTGTTCTGAGGAATCAGTTTGTAGCTTAACCATAGTTTATAATTTTTCTTTTACAATAGACATCTCATATAGGGTAAAATTAATCCATCATTTCTAGCCCCATGAGTAGCTAAAAAGGTTTTCTGTTGTTTAGACTTATTTACTGGCTATGAAATATAGATAAAACATAGAAAATGTATGTGACCAGGAAGAGGCAGATGGGGTAGCTTAAGAGTGAACTTCTGGTAAAGAAAACACTAGAATAAAGATTTTGCAAATACAAAATCTTGTGGGTTATAGAAATCCAAGTGTTGATGCTGCTAGTTTGAATCTACTGCTAAATGAACTGAAGAGGAAGGAAGGTCATACTGTTAATAAATTTGAGATAACATAAGGTCAAGTTATTGGTTATAGATATGATTGTTGAAGATATGGGACTTATTGCTTCTACTACATACTTCACATTAAACATTCTGTTTGTCTAAGACAACTGCTGTCTAATATGCAAATTTTCACATAAGCAGATCTCTTACTGTTGTCATTGTGGTTAATGAAATCACACCTACCTGAGGACAGGTACTAATTATTATGCTTCTTGTTACCACCATGGTTCTTAGTACATCCACTGGATCCTATAAGATCAAGGTAAACCATAATCAATCAACTAAGAAGCATTTTCATCACAGTGAGATTCAGTATATAAAGGTTCACAACCTAATAATCTATAATTTATCTCTGAGGTTTTTTTTCCTCCTTTTGATCTTGTAACTTTAAAGCAGTAATTTAAAGATCCCAAATCATTCTAATTGCATAATTATATTTGAAATAAATTTGATTTAAGAAACGCATTGGTTAAGCCCTATGTTTTTCAGGAGAAATGTGCATTTAGACTGTCAGAGCAAACTAATAATTTTCTTTCAAATTTGTATTAATTTCTCACAGAAGAACAAGAAAGGTAATTTTTGTTTATGGAACTTCTTTTGTGTTTGTGGACTGATTCAAATAAAATGAAGTTTCTGTCAGATGTGTCATTATAATCTAGGACTTCATAGCTTGTTTTGTTAAATTATAATGCTACAATACATGGTCATGTTTTAAGTTTTCTTAATGACAATATAACTTTGTGAAACATTATTGCTATTAAGAGAATAAATCCATGCATTAGAGTTCATGACACATTTTAAAAATATAGATGTTATTATGACTCACATACACTTTAACCTCAATTTTAGAACTACACAATTAAATTTCAAATACAGTTGACTCATCTTCTATCAAATGTCAATCCCACTGATACATGTTGTAAGGGTAATGCTTGGTAGAAAAGGTAGCTCATTTAGATCATAATAGAAATGGATTTTATGCAGGGAGTTTTGCATTATTTTATAAATTAGAACACTGAAACTCATGTGCTGGCACATCCCATGGCATTAACTGGTGCTAGAGAATCATTTTAGAACTAACCCAGAATCTTCTGCTACAGCATATGATGGATAACTGATACTGGAAATGTTCTCTTATTGTAAAAATGATAAAGCTGGAAAAATATGCAGATGATCCAATTGTTTTCAGACATTGAATTGCAAGTCTCTGGTCCCTGAGGGGAGACTTAAATGAGTATCACAATATTTCAGGCTTTCTTCCTAGAAAAAAAGGAGGTCCAATGTTGGAGTCACAGAAGTACATGTGAAGAGGTCTCCTGAGATCAGTGGCTGTGGACTAAGCTGTAAACACACATGTTGAAACTATCAAAAAGTTACCAGAAAGTGGTTGCTACAGCGCTGAGAACAAAACAGTACCAGAGGTCAAGCGTGTACAGGATGGAATCCTGGCTCAGGCAGACTAGAAGGACTTCAGTAACATGCTGTTGTTTGTTCTTGGACATGATCACATGTACATATTTTCAGTTTTAAGTTTTAAATAGATAGATAGATAGATTGATCGATAGATAGATAGATCGATCCATCTCAGATAAGTGATTGTCTGAAGCAGGATGTAAGAGGAGTAGGAATCTTTAAAGAGGAAAAAGAGTTGTCCAGAGTACTGGAGATGTTTCAATTCTTGAGTGGGTGATGGCTACACAGATTCATATATTTGCCCAAAGTCATCGCACTATATATTTAAGATGTGAGCATTTTATATTATATATGTCACATTCCAGTAAATTTCATTTTAAAAAACTAACTAATCCAGTCTAACACTACTTCTCTAGAAAACAATGACCTCTAATCTAGTTTCTGTGATTTGGAAAATATAGCATTAGAAAGATTCTTTCATGTTATTTCATCTTAAATTTTTAATGTAAACAGGACAACTAAATCCTAAAACATTAAAGGAATTCTTTCTCTGTGCTAACAGTTGATTTTAACAGAGTTGGGTTAGAGTCCATATTTCTTAATCATTTCTCATTTCTTCCATGATATGATGTGTTGAAAGGAAAACCTGACAAGAAAATATGAATTTCATCTCAAGCATACAGTTAGTTCCCCACTTGGCCTGATATCTGATCCACTTTCCTAGACCAAAGCTAATTCAGGATGAAGTACCCAAATATCTCATCATCATAGGTGCAGATGCTTTTATTCCTTGTGATGCACAAGATACACGTGGACCTCAAAGAAATACAAAATAAGGCAAAATGATTGGAATGGGAAGACTGCTTTAATGTTTTTCTGTAGAGATGCCACTTCACTTACAGATCACTGGAAACAATTATCACCTTCTCCCTAAAGAGAACTTTTTGCCGACTTTTTTTTTTAACATAACTTTGATGATATCCTCTATTCTGACATAATATTAAGTTTTAAAACCAATCAAAAATGTTGTCAGTTAATTCTTTATGACTTATGATATCCAAGTCTGCATAGAAAAACAACTGTGGAAACACATTCCTTAATAACTAATTGCGTTCCATCCCTACTGCTCTATAAAAAATTTTGTTAAATTTATAATGATCCCAAAACTAGCAAATCAAATCGTCTATATTCAATCATCAACCCATTTGACTCTGATTTTCACAATTGGCCACATTTACCATTCTACCTTTTTAAAACTCTCCTTCCATAAATTCCAAGAGATCACATCTGCTAGTTTATCTCATATCTATCCAAAATATTATTTCGTATCCAACATTGAGGTAGAAGTATCTCATTTTAAATTCTCATGAACACATTTAATATTCTCTGAGGTTTTGTCCCTGGCCCTCTTACATTTGTGTAGCCACACTCCCTGGCATAATTTTCATGAGTTACTTCTAAAGACACATGGTTAGTGACCCTTAAATCTTTAACTCCTCTTCTGTCCTGTCTCCTGAGCTCCTAAATCAGTCACCATCTGGACACTTCTAACTCATTAAATCACTTGCAACCTAAACTTAATATATCAAATGCATCGCTCATTATCTTCATAAAATCTGTCCTTAATGCTTCCATGCGGTTCTCAGATTATATTACACCAGTAAAAAGTCTCATATTCGACCATTGAAGCATCCCTTATTTCAGATTACTCCCCCCATCCTCACCACTACTGACTTTGTTCAGATCTTCACCCTTTTATGCCTGATTCATCCCAAGCAACTTTCTTTTCGAACTTCATGTTTCTAATATTTCCCCAACCTGCCCCTACCTACCTCTGTAATAATCTTTATTTAAAGATCATTTCAAATCTTTCACTTATCATAAAATACCCTTTATCATTGTTTTAATACAACCTTTTAAATCTAGTTGTCTCTTACATATGCCTGACACCTTAGACAATAGCCTTTTGTTTTCAATGCTCTGTGTCTTTTGTATGTTATTTCTTCATATACACCTTTCTTCTCATTGTTATTTTACCTGAAGTTGCCTATTTACTCCTCAAAAGTTAATTAAAATAGTTTTTCCTTCAAACATTTCTATGAGCTCTAAGATTCTAATATATGCTACACATACACACAAACACATATTCATTTAGGTATAGAAAGAAAGGGAAACATTAAAAGCCCTGGTTTTTCTGCTTCTTACAAAAAAAATGGAAAAAAAATCCCTCAAAAAAAGTAGTACTGAAGGAAAAACTATCACACCAATTTCTGACCTTCTCAGAAGCCCACAGAATTAAAAATTGATTAGTATCTTATATTCAAACATACATTTTAAAATACAGATGCAACACAACTAACAACTTATGAAGTATGATATATAGATAGATAATTAATAGATAGATTAAAAGATGCATTATAGCCTTGGGAAATTTACTTCACCTTTCCGGACCTTATTTTACCTCTATAAGATAAAATGTTTGGACTATATTTTTAAGTTTGCCATATATACAATTTTATCTTAAATATCTCTAAATATATCTTTATGTTTTCCTCAGAAGAAATCCATTTACACTAATTCCACTATGCAGTTGACAGTCATTTGATCTGTAGAGATGTGATTATCATTGTATATAACATATATTTTATATATTTTAATATGTTGCTGTAATACAATTTTAAATGAGTTCACTACTAGAGAGAAAATACAGATAGGGGAATATGAGCAGATAATCTTGGCATCTGTAGTGAGAGGAAGTAAAATAATTTCATTGTCTTTGCCTTTAGAAATGCACAGACAAAATGGTAAGTTAGATATTCTATTCTGTGCCAGATTGCAGGTTAGCCTCTTCAGACCTTTGTTAACGTCTTCAATTACTAGCTCACTGAAGACATTGTTTTCCTGGGTTGTGAAAAATTACACATCAGGAGGCAAAGCAGCTTAGTGCCCAGAAATTGGGCTGGAAGTCCAATGACTTGAACTTTTTTGTCACTGTTAACACTGCACAATCTTGAGTGATTTCCTTATCAGTGTGGCCTCTGTTTCCTCATATAGTCAATGGGGTACAAATAATATCATGTCTTTTATTTTCTTTAAAGGCTGTTCTAACTATGAATAAGATAATAGGTTTGGAAACAAATTGACCTCTTCAGGAAAAAGACACTTTATCATTTGGTAAAATATTTTTTTTCATTTTAGGATGTACACACATTTATTGATTTTTATCGTCTTTATTTCTCCGTGCTTATCCAGTGGTAAGCTAAAAGATAGGAATACAGGAGCTAGTATCCTTGTTTGCCCTCTGCTTTCAAGGAGATAAACTGTTTCTCCCAATTGCTGTAATATATCTTTGGTGAGGAAGGGAAAAAGAAAGTACAGGTGGATGGAGGCTTACCACAGTTATTTTTTAATTGTTTGATAAAAGATAATTATAAGTTCTGTTGTATTGTGACTCACACTCAAGAGAATAAGAGAGAATCAAGGAATGATCCAGTTCTGACACTTTCAGTTGGAAAAAATACCATGCATACCATGCAAAAAGGTTAGGAAACAAACAAAAATCCAGGACAAAGAGGTAGGGTAAGTGTAGGATGGTCCTGTGGGAAGTCTCAAAATGGCTAAATATTCAGACTCTCTTTACTTCATGCTGCCTACTGAAACTGATCTCACTGTGGCAAAGAACACTAAAGTAGCCATCTAGGACCAAACTGGAAAAGATATGGAAGAATTTAACATAAGCATGTAAATTTTAGGGTATCGATTTTGCTTTTCTTTGGCATGAGTTTAACTGTGGGCATTGAAGTAGGTATTGATAAACATGCTTTGCCCTGACGAGACATCACGTTGGTACGGCACCATTTTCTAAGATAAAATCATATTCTTCCACCTCCTGGAGTACTTCATAGATTTGTTGAATAATAGTAGGAAGATTTTAGTACACGGATCCTGTGTACTGATTGGTATAGTTAAGAGCATAGTACAAAATAGAAATCAAAGTCCATACCCAATGTAGAGTCAGGAAAAGAATTCCCTGTGCTGTTTTCTCCTTATTTTGAAATATTTCATTTAACCATTTAGTCATATTTACTTTCTCATTATTGCTTAATTTTCACCGATTCAGACATTCCTCCTGCAACTTTAAAGTGTCATCATACTTAATGTTTGTTCCCATAACATTTATGTGAATTTACTGAACTTGAGTGTTGATGGTCTCTACATAATACTTATGCATTTTTTTGTCAATAAATTGTAGAAGTTCCCAATGCTTCTAAATTGAAATAAAGTTATAAATAAATTTTGTTTACCAGAGGATATTTTCCCTTCCAATTCCAAATAAATAAACCATAAACCAGTGAAAATATGAATTGTTGTAAAAATATAATTTTATAATTTAAAGTAGTATTATCAACAAAATGATTTCCTGGATGAAGCTCTAAAAGGAATAATTCACATTTTCTCTTTTAACTAACATCAATCATTTATAAAATAACACAACAAAAGCAAACACCTATAAAAATATTATTGTGTCAGGAAATATTGTCTAAAAAAAGTGAGTAATAAAGGAAAATTTAATAAACTACACATTTATTACTAAATTAAATTTTAGATAAAATATATGAACACATTCCACACAATTTCTCTATTTCTAGCTTTCACTTATAAATCTACTCCAACTGAATCTAGAAAACACCAAATGAAAGAGCTGAGTTGTTATTGTAATGGTGTAATTAAGAGTTCCAAACTATTTTAAGATGTGTCCAAACTTGTATAATCCATCCTTTAAACTTGTGTCATTGGTTGTTTATTCTGATGTGGAAGTCAGGCAAAGCAATGATTTGAAATTTGAAACTTCAAAGCAACTGAGGGAGCTTGGCCTACCAAGGAACACAGTTGGATTTGGCATTGTGAGATGTAAGAATGCAGTTATGACATAACTTTGGAAAAGAAAAATCCTAAAATTTGTGAATGAGCAAAAAGTATTTACGAGACTTCCAGTGGATACTTTCCTATTGATGCTTCTTGATTAAGCTCCATTACTGACCATAGATTCTGCTTGCGGTGTAATTTCCTTTCCAATCCATCTTTTGAATTGTCTTAGGATCAAGAAAATAATGTTCATAAACATATGTGAAGATGAAATTACATTCCCCGAGTTCTTATAGCAATATTAGAAATGTTCTCAGTACTTTATGAACAAAAACAGGGAAACTGCCCAACTGTCTTTAACATGGCCAAATTGTTAATCTGCACTTCTGGGAAGCATATATCTATGACCTATAACTATAGCTCCACAATGAGGAACACTTACTGAAAGACCTCATGAATCTTTGGACACTAATGCCTTTAGAACTGTGCTTATCTGATCCTACTCCATATTAAGACTAATATAGAGAGAACAATAAATTGAGGACATTTTTATAGCTTAAGCACATATACTTTCATATGAATTCAATTTAGAGCTGTTATTTGGGGGGAGTCTGCCTTTGTGTGTGTGTTTACTAGCTAATACCTGCTTCTACTCTCTTGTGTGCCATTTCATTGCCAATTATGATAATTATTTTTTCACTATATTTTGGTTTTGTTTCTTTGGAAAGTTTCTCTTCCAATTACTCTATTACCATCAGACATATGCTCCTTCCAATATTTTTACATGAAAACAACTTTTTCCTTATCATGTTTTTATTTAAATATATACTATTATTTAGGAGATTCTTTTGCTCCAAAGTTGAGTCTGACTGACTCTTTATATTTTAAATTAAAACTATGTACATGTATTATGTTTTGCTAGGTACATTTTAAAGTCCTTATCTACAGGTGTTTTAATCTATAACATTCTGCCTGTAATATTTAGATGTATTTTCTATAAAATCCTGTTGCACACTTATAAATGATGTGCAGATTCAGATAGTACAAGGAAAGAAGGCAATCTCTAACACATTTTCTTTCCATACCTAAACAAGAATTGTACTAAAGGATGGATTTAGTAACTTGGGACATAAAAAAAGGATTTGATGTTGTAATTTTGGACCATTCATGAATTGCTGTGTAGAAAGGCCCTCAGAGGCAGGGTGTGAGAGAAGGGTGTGAGGTGTCAAAGTACAAGCTGTGAATTTCAATTCCAAGAATGGAGTGATTGAGACTACTTTCACTTTCTTCTGTAGAACATTACAAATCAAAAGATTCATGAAAAGTAATTTTTACTTCTACAATCACAGCAAAAGGCCCCTAATATATATATCCATACAAAATACATTGGGGCATGCCAGAATGGGTGCTTTGTATGTATTTGTTTATATATATATTCAAGATATATATATCCTGAATGGGTCCTGTTTCTGTTAGTCAATTCTTTAATCTACCCCAGAATCTAAACAATTCTAAGTATGGTCTATCTGGGTAACCTTGATGAACTCCCTGAAGTTCCTTATCTTTTAAATAGGAATGCTTAAGTCTTACCAATTATCACTCATTTTAAAATGAAATGCAGAGGTGGCCAGCACTCTATAGGCCTGTAATAGGACACCATTTTAAACTCATCATTAACATGTGTCCTTAGGGTATGCAGTTCAGGAACTAGCAGTCCTTAATTGGACTTTATTAGACTTAGGGGAATCCAGGGCTCTCTCTACAGTGAGAACAGCTCAACTGAAAGCCACAGAGTCAGACAGTCAATGGAGAATGTCAGCAGAAGGACACAGAGTCACATTCTCAGAGCTCTAGCTATACAAGTGATTATTTTTCTTGTTTTGATTGTCATCAAGGAGCTTTTACAATTCCACTGGCTAGAATCACATAATTAGAAGTCACTTGGGTGCCCTAAAAGAACTTTTCCAATTTTTATGAAATATATTTATAAAATCCCCACACAAAAAAGACACACCAACCCGACAACTGTGATAGCACTAAAGGTCCAGAAAGTAAAGTGATCATGGTTTTGAGTAAATAAGAAAATGTGTACAATATTTCTGAGACTGATACAAGACAAAATTAGAAATGCTTTAGAGACTCTAAAAGCATGCAGGAATATAGAGAAAATAAATTTGTTGCAAATATATTTTGTGGTACATACCGAAGAGTGAATACATCAAAACAAGAAAAGAAGTAGATAGGAAACACAACAATTGCACCAGAATCATGCAATTATTAAAAATGTCTAGTCAGAATAAAAGAGTGATTTTCTATTTTTCTATAGCATGTTTGATCATAATGAGTCCTGTAATAACAAATACTCATAAATATAATTTACAACCAAGAACTATTTTAAATGTATCCAGTTTACTCAGTCTTTGAATTATAGACTGTTCCTCTCATCTGTGTCTTTTAAGATTTTTCAACTTGACATTTCCAGCAGATCTTGATTACTGTTCTTCCTGGGCACACTACATTCCCAGTTTCTATGCATGTATTAATGTAGTTGGAATATTTCATTTTTTTAATTGGTGCATGTTAATTATACAGAATAATTGTTTTCACTTTGGCATTTTCACATATGCACAGAACATACTTTGATCAATTTTATTCCCCAGTACTTTCCCTTGCCCTCCTCTTCTTTCTTTACCTTATTAATGGTCTCCCTTCTATTTCTATGAGATCCCCTTTAATCCTTTCTCTTATCTTGTTTCCACATACAAGGAAAAACATATGATCTTTGACTTTGAGTCTGATTTACTTCACTTACCATGACACTTTCCAGTTCCATCCATTTTCCTATAGATTACATAATTTTGTTCTTCTTTATGATTGCATAAAATTCCATTGGTGTATACATACATTTTATTAATCTGTTCATCTCTTGAAGGATATGTAGGCTGTTGTAGTTGGAATCTTCTATTGTACTTCTTTTTTTCTGGTTTTCTTATTGGCCAGTGGAATAGAGTGGAAGTGATTTATGTGATATAGGTCCTGGACCTAAACTTTCCCACACAAACTTTCATGTTATTGCTTTTAACTACCCACATGGCTAGAAGGAAAGGACCCCAAGGCTTACCACATAGAAAAGTCATGCAACAAAAATAACCAGATTCAGGAGTACTGCATGGAGTAGACATCATGAGGAGAAAACAGATGAAAAACTTCTACATTACACTACATATCCATGAAAATAAGTTGTCTGTTAAGGAAATGAGATTTTTAAAATTGTTTATTGTAATAGTCTATTTTGAATATTACTAACATTAATATTACTGCATAAACAATTTCTCATACAAGCTTCACAAAGATTTTTAGGTTTGGAGTCTCTCAGTGACCAACCTAAGTTATGTATTTTGATACTGTCTTTTGTTTTACTGATCCAACTTTTCTATTGTTTCTTTCCTTATACTAACCAGATTCATCAGTTCTTATGATTTACTAACAAAATTCCTTACTAAAATTTGTTCTCTTCTCTAGAACACTGTGGCAGGATTCTAATGCACACATGCCTACAGTCTGCTTTTTGCAAACCACATATAGTATCTGGTGAATCTTTGCATCAAATTAACCTGACTGAAAATGTCCTTGATTATCTCAGTACTTCTACCTCATGTCTATTCAACATCAATGACTTGTTGTGGTTAACTAGTCCCCCAATTGTCCCATTCTGATGTTTGTTTATATGCTTTCCTGGAAAAAGCTCAAAATGACCTTTTATTTTTTATTTATTTTATTTTTCACTTGATATATATGATTAACAGCCTTTGTGAATTAAGATGCCCATAGTAATTGATAGCCTACTTCTTTAAGCCTCTTGGTCTCCTGACTTAATTTCACTTATTTTCAGATAGTTTCATATGTGAATTACAAACAGAAATTCAACCTTTTATGCTCAGTATAATCATCATAAATTAAAGTCAGTTTACTTTTAATAAAGGACCTTAAAGCATTGAGGATATACCTCAGTGATAGGAAACAGGCTTAGCATGCAAGAAGGCCTGACTTTCAATCCCCAGCACCATAAAAAAGTGGAGGTGGGGAGGGAAACAGATTTTATAATTCAAGAACCAATCTTATTATTCTACTTTTAGTTATAGGTAGAACTCATTATTAAAGTGTTAAAATTGAAGAGACACATGTTGTACCAAAAAAGAAAGAAGGGAGGAATTAATGTTGAAAAGTCAACTTGAGTTGAAAAGTCTTGGAATTGTCTAGTTTTAATGTCTTGAACAATACTTCTTCACTGTTTTTGATGCATTTTTTTCAAATCACAAATTCTTCAGCCTGTAGATGGTATGTACCAGGCACTTGCATTTTTTGGAAACTGTTTCTTCAAATAATTCTGATATGCAAATATACCTGAGCATAACTGACTCTAGATTATCTCTAAATAGTCTACTAATAAATAAGCTTAGTGCTGGGGATATAGCTCAATGGTAGGGCATTTACCTAGCATGCCTGAGGTCCTAGGTTCAGTCCCCAATATAGCAAAATCGTCTTCATTATCATTATCATCATTATCATCTTTAACTTCTTAGTAAATGACTGTTATTGATAACACTACATGAAAATGAAAGTGTTGTTACTTACTACCCTATGACTGCTAGGCTGAATTATTATATTGCCAGCATCTTTAATAATGAATTGTTCATAGTATAGGAAAATCAGAAAAATTGTATTTGGATAAAAACAGAAAAAGATTCTACCTATTCCTCTTATTAGATCAATGACTGGAAGAAAGTTGTTTCATGATTTTAAATCTGCTTCCTCATATGTAAAAGGGAGATAATATATAACTGTTAGAATTTCTGTTATCATTAATGACAAAACTTATTAAATATCATAGTACAGTATCTATCCTATGTGCAGAAAAAGTCAATAAATATTTGTTCCTGTGACCTTTGTCTTAATATGTCAATGTATATTCAATCATTTTTACATTCAGAGACATATTAGTTTTAACATAAGAATGTGACTTTCGCTTCAAGAAAATTTTTAAAAGCTAAAATATTATTTTTCTCTATAATTCTTTTACCTTCCAATCACAGTCTCTTTATCTTTTCATTCCAACAAACATTTAGCAAGTGACAACTAAATACCAAACAACACAGTAGAGGATAAGAGGAATTGTATTTCTTTCTTGTTGTATAACAAATTATCTCAAATATTTAATAAATACATCATCATTCTTACTGAGAATAAGAAATACAACTGCAACTTACTGAGTGGTTCTGGTTTGGTGTTTCTTGAGGTCAAGATATCAGCTGGACATTCAGCTACTTTAAGATTTATCTGGACTAAAGAGTTGGCTCAATCACAAAGCATTTGGCAGGAGGGTCCAGTTCCTCACTGGCTATTATTGGTAAGACATCTCTGTTCCTCAAAATGTGGCTTTTACACACTTGTTGGAATGTCTTTAAAATATACTAGGTAGTTTATCCAATGCAAGCAAGAACTCTGAAGGTCAAAATTACACAGGCAAAAACAATGCAGTTTAGAGAGTCCCTTTCAGTCCAAGCTGGTTTTTTTCCTACCGATGTAATTATTTTAAAATGAGTTGGCTCTCTTGTTAATGTGCCCAAAGTCACACCAACAAATCTCTTGAATATATGCCATTTTTTACTTTAGATTTATGTGAAGGGTCAATTTCCTCAAAGCTTCTGAGAAGCTCTGTTGTTTGATTATAGAAATTATAAGTACATCCTTAAAATCATTAGAGGTCCACCTTTTTTTTTTTTTTCCTGACTGAATGGTACTCTAATGCATCACCTTAGACGTTACAAGTTTTTATAAAAGATATTACAACCCTATTTCAATCCCTCTTTCGTGCTTATTCTTCTATTTCCCATGTGTAAAAGTTGAAATTTTTGAAAACAGTCATGCCATTCCTTCATGTATGAGAGCCATGACTATCTCTTTCTTTCACATTTTTACATAAACATCAAGACAAATCCAAGACTTCTTCCACCTTTGGTCTGGAAAACTCCCTAGCTATATATCCCAGTTCATTAGATATGTTTTCTACCTTCCAACTTTTTGCATGTATCATGCCTGCTAAAGTTTTAGCTGCTCTATGAGATTTCCTTTCTTCCTGGTTCCAGTAGGATTTTGATAACTTTATTTTCAGTCCCTATGTTTAGCCCTCTAAATTGCCATCATTTTATTACATAGTTTCTTCAAGTCTCTTAAAATCTTTCCTTCTTTTCTAAGTCATTGTCCAGTTTCAAAGTGGCTTCCAGAATTCACATTTCTGCATCTCCTAGGTTTTACATTTTTGTCATGGCAACTGGTGATGAACAATTTGCACATACTAAAATTTGTATTAACTATGACTGAAATTTGGAAGTTACACTTACTATTTCTGTTATATTCTACTTGTTAAAAGAGAGTCATAAAATATGGCCAGTACTCAAGGGAAGGGGATCTAAATTCATTCTTTGGAGGGAGCATTGTCAAAGTGTTTGATTTATGACCATATAAAACACTACATGAATAACAATTAATAAGAAATGTCCTTTTACTTCAAGACTTTCATCAATAGTATAAGTAACAAATACATAAATAAGCTTGATACAAATAAAATACATTACAATAGATTTAGTTTTAATATTTTATTTTATTTTTATTTTTATTTTTTTTTGTGGTGCTGGGGATCGAACCCAGGGCCTTGTGCTTATAAGGCAAGCACTCTACTGACTGAGCTATCTCCCCAGCCCCCTAGATTTAATATTTTAGATACAGAGAAAGTAATAACATATTTAGGTAGTTTGAATGAATTTGTGAACTTTAAAGACAGGTAGTAAGTCGCAATTCAGAGAAACTGGGAAATGGTATTCTGGGCAGAGAGGACAGCAAGAGACGTCAGAGATACATGAAAACCATGACTAGTTTGGGAAACAGTATTAGTCCTCCATTAGAGATATCTCATAAGAGTAAAAATATTGAGCAACTTCAGGATATAGTCTTGGTTGGTGTTCAGTTATGAAGAGAACTGTATACTGTGATAAAAAAGATTCGAGAAGACTGTTTTTAAAAACTTGATATTTCTTTGAATTTTCCTATTTGATTATAAAGTTCATGTGACATTGCATGATATTCCAAAAGAAATCAGTATTTTCTTTTACGAGTTTACTCAATCCTCAAGTACAATTGCCAACTCTGGAATAGTTTCAATTGCTCTGGTTTCACATACTGTTTCACATGTTGCTGAATAATTTGAAGCAATCCGAAGGACAGATGTGATCCATGACAGTGTTGCTGGGACATAATTAGTTATTTTTAAAGGGGATAACATAGTCAGATCTATGTTTAAGAAACTGAATTCTGGATCTGATGAAAACTATAACCTTTATTTAAAAAAATTACAAATGGTATTTTGGCAACTGCTGTAAAAGAGAATTGATGTTTAAATTATAACAGTGAAACTTCAGACAAGGAACTGTTTTGAAAGAATTTAAAGGATTATGGATGCTCCCTGGACTTAACTGAATCATTTATGTATTCGTAAAATGTTTGTGTTCAAGCAACTGGCTCAGACAACTGTGTTCACAGAATGCTTTTCCCTCTGAGAGCCACTATTTCACTTCTTGGTCCATCTTGCAACTAACACATTGGACAGAACTGTGAGAGACAATGTAAGACAAAGGACACTCTAGAGGTTCCACTTCATTTCTCAATAATGACTTGATATTTTCATAGCAAATCTGGAAGAAGTCTAATAAGATGAATTTATCTTCATCCAAGAATAAAGTGTATAATTTATAACGTTAAAATTTATGTATTGAAGAGGTCAATGCTGATTAAAAGATTAGATGCTAGGTATGCATTGCCTAATCTTCCCCAATAGATACATTAGTAAATTTTCACAGTAAGAACAGATTTATGGTGCTAACATTCCTTTTTAAATGAAAAGATAATATTTTCAAATACAATCAGAGCATATATTGGTTACATGTAACTTTGTTCTTCTATACTTTCAAATTTAGCAGTTTAATACTGGACTGAAAGAACTCAAGGTGAAAATAAAATCTGCCTCCAATTCCACCCCCCAAGCCCACTTTCTGATGTAATAAGAGAAAAAAACCTGGCAATGCTGCTTAAATCCTGCTTTAAGAGGGTGACATAAATTGTGTATACTGAGAAGCAAGGATATGTTTAAATGCCTTACTTATCTTCCATTAACAGTCAATTAGCCTGAGGAGAAAAATTTCTAGCAGAAGGTGTGGGAGGAATTGTCAGAATGCTTACCCAAGGCAGATCAAAAGGTAAGAATGATCTCCATGCCAAGATGCCTCCTACTCCCCAAATCCCCATGAAATCTCAATGATCCCTGAGTTAAACAGATGTGATTCTCTATGCTTTTTGAAACAAGAAAAGAAGGACAAAAATGAAAATAGAAAAAAAAAAGAAAAAACTCGTAATTTGGGAAAAAATTTATTTAGGGAGGAAGAACCAACTTTTAACATTTTTGAATGGAAAATAACTGAAACTAAGCCAGAGGAAGGTCTTTATAATATGAATGGCTTAAAAATCAGAATTAGAATCAGAAAAATAGTGATAACATTTTATAAGTCTTTTAAAAGGGTAAGTGCTGACCATGAAGTCATCAGAACAACTGGACGTGGTGGCACACATCTGTAATCCCAGCGATTAGGGAGGCCAAGGCAGGAAGATCTTGAGTTCAAAGCAGCCTCAGCAAAAGCAAAGCACTAAGTAACTCAGTGAGACTCTGTCTCTAAATAAAATACAAAATAGGGCTGGGGAAATGACTCACAAAAGATGGTGTTTCTGAAATAAATCAGGATATATCTGAAATTATAGAAGCCTTATACCAAACACTAACTTTTGTGATCTGGCATTAGTTTCCTCCCCTTTGCCCTGGAACTTTGCTTACTAGAAATTAGGTGAGTGGAGTATAAAGCAGGGTCAAGTACTCTCCATCTGGAGTGGGAGCCAGCAGCGCATTCCTAAGCTGCTTAGGATCTTAAATGAACTACTTGCCTTTTTAAACTTTTACATGTGAAATAATTGTAGATTCCAGGAAGCTGCAGAACAATGTACCAGGAGGTTTCTTCACTTTTTTTTCACCCTCTTTCCAGTGTTGACATCTTCTATAACCATAGCATGATATCAAAAGTCAACAATTAACAATTGGTGCAATTTGGAGATTTTTCATTTTAGTATTCTACAGGCAAGCTATAGAATTGTGGAGTCCTATACAATTTTATGACATGTCCATCTTCACGTAACTACCACCACAATCAAGATGGAGGACTGAACTGTCCCATCACCACAGTGCTGCTGCCATATCCACCCCTTTTAATCTAGCACTGATCCCTGCCAGTAATTAATCTTTTCTCCATCTCTATTATTTATTTTGAGATATTATATAAGTGGAATCATACAATATTTAACCTTTCAAGGTGAACTTTTTCACTCAGCATAATTTCCTTGAGGTTTATCCAAGTCAGTACATGTATCTGTAACCTGTTGCCTTTTATTGCTGTGTTGTACGGCATGACACAATGGACATTTAAATAGTTTGAGTTTGGTCCTATTATATATGAAGCTACAATGTACAGTTTTGTACAGATTTCTATATGACTACAGTTTCATTTTTCTGAGATAAATGCACAAAAACACAACTGCTGGGTCCATAGTAAATCTACTTTTTGTTTTAAAAGAAACTGACAAATTATTTTCCAAAGTAGCTGTACCAATTTACATTCCCTCCAACATTGTGTAAGCAATTCACTTTGTGTTCTCATCAGCATTTGATATTATGTTTTAATATTAATAATTAGGATATGTATATAGCATTATCTCATTGTGGTTATCATTGTGTTTCCCTAGGGGCTAATAATGTTGAGCAACATTTTAGTGTGCCTATTTAAATCTGCATATCCTGTTTTATGAGCTATATATATTTTGTGAGATCAAATTTATTAATTTTTCCTTTGATGTATTATTTTGGTACCAAGTCAGAATTTTTTGCTTGGTCCAAAGTTCTGAAGACATTCTTATTTTATGTTAAAATCTCAGATTTTCATCTTTTAATCCAGAATCTGCTATTTATTTTGAGTTAATTTCTTAATAAGGAATGATATTTGAGTAAGGGTCTTTTTAATGACTTTGAATATACAATATCTTTTACATACTTTGTTGAAAATATTATCCTTCCACCACTCACCTGCTTTTGTACCTCTGTCAAAAATCAACTGAGTATAGTGTGGTAGATCTATTTCTGATTTGCTATTCAGTTCTGTTGATTTATGTAACTTCACCTCTGCCATTATTGTACAATTTTACTATACACTATCACTACTAAAAAGTGCTATATACAACTGTAAATGATATAACTACTATGTACTATAACTGTAGTACACTGTGTTTACACTGGAAAGGTGATTCTTCCTATTTTTTCTTTATTCAAATTGCTTTGGCATTCTAAAATGATTTCCATAAATTTTAGAATAAGCTACCCATGTTTACTAAGACTGTACTGGTTATTAGATGGGACTTGCAGTAAATTTGTGTTTTAATTTGAAAAAAATTGCCTTTTAACTATGTTGAGCTCTCTGATACATAAACATGACTTGTTTCCTCATTTTTTTCAGGTTTTCTTTTATTTATTTTATCAATGTTTTGTAAATTTCATCATACATATCTTGTACATGTTTTGTTAGATTTATATTTTAGCATCTCATATTATTTGGAGTACTAATACATGGTATTAAAATTTTGAAGTAGATTTGACTTTTAGGAATGCAGTTAGTATTTATGTTGATTTTTTAAAATTCCTTAAGATTTTCTATATAGAAAATCACCTCTGCAAATGCAGTTTTATTACTTCTTTGATAATATATATGTTTTGATTTTCATTACTTGGCTTAATGCAGGTCTTAGAACTTTCAGTACCATACTGGAAAACAGCCATGGGAGTAATCATTCTAGTAGTCTCCAAGATGGTAGACAGAAAGAATTTGGATTTGGGTAATTAAATATGATGTCAGCTGAAGGTCTTGTTCATATGTGTCTTTAGTAAGTTGAGAAAATACTCTATTTCTAGCTCACTGACAGTTATTTTATCATTGATAGTACTGATTTTTGCCAAATACCTTTCTTCATGGACTGATATGTCATGCCCTTTTCTTTATCCTGATGATATGGTAGATTACATTGGTTGATTTTTACATGTTGAACCAGTTTTGTGTAACTGCAGTTTACTGTGCATTATTTTTCTTTACACTATGATTTGACTTGATATTATATTCTTGATTTTTACATGTAGGTTTATGAGAGCTATTGGCGTATAATTTTCACTTTTTTGTACTCTTCTGTGCATTTTATTAAGACATTTCTGGCCTAACCAACTGAGTCGAAAAAAAAATGTTTATTTAACACTTTATGCACTCATTGAATCACCATCTTTTAAATTGGGTTAATAGCATTTATCGGAAAATTAGGATAATAAACTCTTAAGATAATGAAAATATTTAAAAGCCATGTTAATCTAGAACCTAGAATACAGAAATTATTCAACAAATGAAGTCCAGAACTTTTTAGATAGAGATGATACTCCCAAGAGGCAAGACTAAAACTCATCAGTATGGCTCCATTTCTATCATATACACTATCTAGACACTCCTCCAAACTCCATGCTGTGTTCATTCATAGGATTTACCCACAATTATCATCATCTTGAGTTTGGGACAGTGTCCTGAAATACCAATTCTGAATGTTGAAATCATGAAAGATCAAAATTCCTGAAGTTCAAATATCAAAAGATCAAAATTCCCCAAAAAATATAATTACAGAAAAAATAATTTTAAAATTATTTAAAAGATAATTCTTTAAATGTTTAAAATGAGATATATTTTAGAAACATTAAAAAATGTCAGGACACTTTATAGGCCCCTCTTTGCAATAAATGACAAAAATAACACACTTTTTTGCAAGCCTGAACATTGTCATTCCAATAACAGTTGGAGAAGTGTACCAGTTAAGAGAAAATAGACTGCATTCATATAGAAATAGACTAAAGAGTGATTTTAAAGTGAAATGCATAAATGCCTACCACCATGTTTGGTCATTATGCATATTTATCTTTATAGTTATAGTAATCTGGAATACTAAAATGAACACCTCAAACTTTTTTGACAAAATCAATTAAAAACTGTGATCAGTCACCACAAAATATGCATTATCCTGAAGGACTGAGATCTCAGGAAACTTTCTTTCATAAATGCAACTATACCAAAAGGACATCCCTTCATTTATTGAGCAAGTTTCACAATTTTATGTGCACACAAAATGCTTACACACAGACAATTTTGTAATAATGCACTTTCATGAAGACAAATCAGCAACTCACTAACAAATTAGAACTCACTAACTAAAGGTCTTAAATTTACAACTCTATTATTGGAAATGATGCAAAGAGGAAACATAGAGCATAAAAAATTGAGAACAAAATTCTGACAATTGCAAATACTAAGAAAAAAATTGTAAAGTCAAACACTAAAAAGAAATTAGATATGTGAAAAAATGTATTAGGGGGATAGATCATGGGCAGTTGTATAGAAGTAGTCCATAAGCATTGGCTAACTTTGACAATCATTAACTAAACTTTAAAGTCTTTCCTGCAGTGAATGCTTTTTTATCTTTAAGGCCATAACTCTCATTAGAGTACATGTTCCCATTCACTGCTCTTCACATTCACTGTTCATGTTCACTGCTCTTTTTGAAATTCTTCTATCATTTTATATACACTAACATGAGTATTCCCTAGTAAATGGTCTCATCCTTTTGTGCCATGCTCCTCCGTTGTTTTGGATGTGCAGACATCAGTCTGCATACGCTCATATACAGACCACAAATTTGGCAGAAACAAACCTGATGATTGAACAACACCACTGCATGTCTTCTGATCCTATCATGCACATAATTAATTTTGAAGCACTCAGTAACTTTACTGATCTTTTTCAGGCAAATGTGGCTTAAACAATTAAAAGCTCCTGAATTTCCTCAGCTGAAACAAATGTCAATGCAGACAAATGACACATTTACACTGAAGTTTTCATCATTACCATATCATGTGGCCAATCCACTCATCTGAACAGCCTGCCAAGTGTATTGTTTGAATGAAAAAAAGTTTTATTGGTAATATCTTGAAATTAATAATTAGAAGTCTTGATTGCACCTAATTCCAATTCTGTCATTATGGTTTGGAGATCTGATTAAAGTGCATTTTCTTCTGAAAATCCATCAAATCTTCAAATAGGTGTTTATAAAACATGTTTCACTTTTTCTAAGCATGAATACATAAAAGAATAAGTAATTTCTAGAATTTCCAGATTCAACAAGGCATAAATTGTTTATATTTGATTAAAAAGAAAACAGTAGGGACAGTTTTGAAAGGATTAGCTAAAGTGAAATATGTGCTACTTTTTCTGTTTTAAAAGTAAACAAGTTTGTCTTCTTCAATAGTCAAATCCCTACGCAGGGATAGTTCACCACTTAATGTACTTTGGAACATGGGAGGGACCCGTAAGTATCTCATGGTTCAAAAAGTCATTGCACTTGTTGGTTTCTTTTCATTTTCTGATGAAGGGTATCTTAAAAAGACATGTAGGTGGCTGGGCACGGTGGTGCATGCCTATAATCACAGTGACTTGGGAGGCTGAGGCAGGAGAATTCCAAGTTCAAAGCCAGCCTCAGCAACAGCAAGGTGCTAAGGAATTCAATGAGAGCATGTCTAAAAATGAAATATAAAAAGGGTTGGGTATATGGCTCAGTGATTAGGTGCCCCAGGTTCAATCTCCAGTGCCAAAAAAAAAAAAAAAAAAAAAAAAAAAAAGATAGGTAGGGGGCTGTGTGTGAGAGTTGAGAAGTAGTACACAACTGCATGATTTGGCGACTATCCTGTATTCAACTGAAAAAGCACGAATTCCCTAATTCCTTCCTCTCCTAAATAGCACTTTTTTCCCCCTCTTGTGAGAATGGTGGTTTTCAGGATTTGAGTTTGCAATATTTTAACATGCCAAATTTTAATCTTTTAGGATTATTATTTTCAAGATTTTCATTCCTTATCTTTACCACAATGATGACTTCAAAAAAATTAAAGACACCTTTTTTTTCCCCTAATCAAACAAAAAATCTATCCCATGTAAAAAAAAGTTGTTATTAGAAGTTTTTCCTGGACCTAGCAACATTAGCATAACATGAGATTTGATAAAAAATGCTAAGTATCAGTCCCAGCCAAGACTAACTGAATCATTATATACTTTTTACACAATCCCCAGGTAATTCCTGTGTATATTAATGATTGTGGGAAAAAAGTCTCTTAGACAACAGAAGACAGATGGCAATTTTATGTGTGTGTGTGTGTGTGTGTGTGTGTGTGTGTGTGTATTTAGCTTCTCCAATTTTATTCTTTTCTGTTAGAATATACTGGCTTCATATGGAAAGAAAAGAAAAAGATAAGCTGATGAATTTGCTGCTAAAGTTAGTAGAGGTTTTCTTTTTTCTTCTTTTTTTTTGGGTGAAGTTTATGATTGTCAAAATAAATAGTATTTATGGCTTGAACCTTAAGTGTAGTGATAAATTCTCAATTTCAAACTTCAAAGGCTTATTAAATTACTTGGCAAGTGCTTGCTAGTCTTATCTCCAGATAAATGAACAAAGTAAAGGAGTTAGTTAAAGTATTCTGCACTTTTGGGTAATATATGCTATTTACTGGCACTGGTAGTTGACAATTTAAAAATGAGTTCCATTTAGAATTCCCATTGTTTTCATGAATAAGGTATAACAAGGAGAGATAAGGGCAGATTTGGGGGCTAGAAAATGAGGAAGAGGAGAATAGAACGGAGATATTAAAGTATTAAGTCAAAACATTCAAAATACTGATCTAAGCACCTTGCTTCTTAAAGGTCTAAAATTAAATTGATCAACTCACTGTTGGCATGTTTTGTAAAGTAGTTACAATTATAAACTTAATATAAACTTTCATAGGGTGAATTGCACTATCCCACTGGAGTTTCTGTTTCAAATATAAACTTGCATAATTAAAGTGGAATTATTGCTCAGGTTTTCTATGCTCTCTCTTTCAGTGCTGCTCTTTTCCACCCTGATCTTATTGTGGTCACTCTGAAAAATAAAGAGTAGGCTAGCAAGACTCCCCTAACATTTTAAGCCATAATCTTTGTGAACTCAAATGGCCAACCTTTTAGAAAAATAAACAGCTAACCTACTTCATGTCTCTTCTGTACTGTTTGTGGTAAGGAAAGGCGAAGAGTAAAAATTCATCAACTAACAGTGACCTTGAAATAGAACTAGACCACTGCAAACTCAGGTATTTTTTTTTTTTAAATTCATTTTCAGCTCATCAAGTTAAAACTGTCGAGTTCTGACTACACTCTTTCTGCAAATGACCCTGAAAATATTTGTGTGTCAGTATCACTTAGCATTTCTAACCACAGCCTCAATAACATGCTGGGTGTTGATGGGTTTTTAATACTAATGATATCAGTTTTTCTGTCCTGCAGGGAATCAAAATCATACATCTAACTCCCATCCTACACAGATTCCTTAAAACAAGCAATATATTCATGTTCCCACAGACTCCCACTTAGACATACAGACTTTTCTTAAGAAAAGCATATAAACTGAAAACTTTGTACCTTGAGTCTAGTGCAATTTATCTATCATTCTTTAAACTTGTATCTTGTAGCAAAAAATATGTGCAATGACACTTCAGTGTTGTATAAATGTGTACCAGTTTTATCACTTAAAGCTGCTTGATTTCTCACTTCTTTATCATTTTTTTCATAATTAAAACCCAAGTTCCTTAAATTCCCTATAACCACCATTACCCTGGGTCCCTCCCTGATTTCCTGCTAGATCTGAACCAATATTTTTAAAGCAACAAAAACTTTCAATCCTGCAAAAAAAAAAAAAAAAAAAGGAAAGGAAAATATATCTATGTATATACTTGTGTGCTTACGAGTGTGTGTGTGTGTGTGTGTGTGTGTGTGTGTGTAATCTTGGGAATGATAACAGTGATCATCTATCAAAAACTCAAGTAGCATTTTCAAAAACCAGAATCCACACCAGATAAGAATCTGGCCTCTCTGATCAGAAGAATGTGGGGCCCTAACCCAAACAGACATCCACACAGTTGATAGGCAGTTTCAATGAAAATATATTTCCTTATAAATGAATACTTTTTAGATGTGTTTTGGAGCATATGGAGTTGAACTTAACATCTCTTTAATGTGCTCACTATTCTACTTGGTAGCATGTGGTCTGGATCTGAAAATCACTAGAGTTATCCATGCCCAACTGTACTCTAGACACTCCACATTTATTTATATAAAGGACTCAGTGTTGGAGTTTACTAGTACAACTTGTGAACTAGTCATTATCAAATATAATAAGTTTTCTTTTCATCCTTCCTCAAAATCATGACAAAAATTTAATGAAGGGGTCAACTATAGAACATTGAGGCAATGGACATTTACCTAATACTTTCTCAGGAGTGTTTGGTAATCCACCTGGAATTATTTACTTTTGTTTTCACCACTTCTTTATACCTTATATAAGGATTTTTTAGATTTTCTAAAATTTAGAAATATAATCCAAACAGTGAAATAAAATTAGTTCAGTCAGGATTTCTTTCTTAGTGCTGATTCTGAATATCCTAATATTGCTTTATGATTACTCCAATATCTGTTCTTAATAATTTGATTCATTTCTCAATTTTTTTTTCTGAAGATGCCCATTATACTTTGTGTAAGAACCCAGAAACCACTCTGGAATTCACATAAGGGAGTTTATTAAGCACACAGACAGAGTGTCTCCCTGCAAGGTAAGAAAGAAAATGAGAGGAAAAGAGAAAGGGCAGCACTTGCAGGAGAGGGAAATGGAGGAGACAGCATGAAAGCAAGGAGGAGAGAGAGAAGCATGAAAGTGAGGAGAGGAGAAGAGAGAGAGAAAATGGCGGGGAGTTATCCTTAAGCAGTCAAATTCCGCTGGTTAACGGGACCAATAATGGAGAAGGATACTTGCAAGCTGACTCATGAACTACTAGCTAGCTAGGATGTTCACAGACTGACAAGTAGTTGGGAGGTGGGGAAATGACTGCAGCAGAAAGGGTGGGGAAGCGACAAGAAGTTGGGAGGCGGGGAAATGAATGCAGGGTAAAGGGCTAGGGAGCAGCTTTATAATATATTCCACTTTGTAATTCCATTTTTTTTTTGCGGTGCTAGGGATTGAACCCAGGGCCTTATGCTTGCAAGGCAAGCACTCTACCAACTGAGCTATCTCCCCAGCCCCTTCCATATGTTTATAAATCATATATAATGGTCATATTTTTTCTTCACTGTGACCAGAACACCTGACAAAAAACAACTTAGTTGAGTAAAAGTTTTTTCTGGGTTCAGAGTTTCAGAGATCTCATTTTACAGTCAGCCAACTCTGTTACTCTGGGCCCAAGGAAAGGCAAGATATTATGGTGCAAGGATATTTGAAGGAAAGCTACCTCACTGATAGCAGCTGGGAAGAAAAGCAGAGGCAGGAAGGGTAGGGGAAGGGACCAGAGACAGATATAGTCAAAGGCTATGCCAATGTTCTAATTCCTCCAGCTACAACCCACCTCCTTACAGTTACTACTGTACATTCAGCTCTCATTTAGTTAATCCAGCAAATGGATTAATGCACTGATGAGGTCAGAGCCCTAACCATTGTCTAAATACCCCACCTTGACGCATCACTGATCATGCTTTCAACACATGAACTTTCTGGAGGAAATTCCAAATCCAAAACACTAGCACCACATTTTTGGAAAACTATGTCATTAGTCCATTTAAATGTTGTTCTATTCCCTTATTTGCCATGATAATATTTCCAACAACTGTTCTTTGATGAGACAAAAAGAGAGGTAGAGAGAAACTCATATGTTCTAAAAAAAATTCCATTAGTTAATTTATACAGGCATGGCATCTTTGATGAAATTCAGTCATATGGGTAGTATCTTTGCATACTTTTACCTGTCTCATTTGTTTTTTCCAACTAAAGCAAGATGTTCCATGTTTTTCAATTTCAAGTCCATCTTCTCATCTTCTTGACACAGCCAAATAAAACTGTGTTCTATTTTACTTGTTTTCGTTAAACATTGCCCCAATCATAGGTCTTCTTTTTTACGATCAAAGCAAAACTTGAAAGTGTATTCTGTTTTTGGTGCACTTGGTTTGTATCTAGGTCTAATTTCATTGTCCATATCTCTAGAAATTTAATTCAGTGTGTGTGTGTGTGTGTGTGTGTGTGTGTGTGTGTTTCATTTACTTGCATATTTTTATTCCTTCTCCGAAAATCCAAACTTGTAAATAACAATTTACATGGTTAAGGCAATATTTAGTTCCTTATTTTTTAATATATCTTAGATCTTTTGTTATTTTATAACTTTAACTTTGAACTTTATAAACAATTACCTATCTTCAGTCTGTTCCTTTTTTAAGAAATTTCAATTCATGATGTGATACCTGATTTTCTGTGAAGTGTTTAACATATTTCTTGAAGTCCACATATCTGATTGTGCATCCTAATTTCCTTTTTATATTTTTAATTTTGATTTGTGTTAGATTTTCATCACTGTGACCAAACAATTCGGGGAAAAAGTTTATTTTGAACTTAGGGTTAGGGAGGTACAGTTTGTGGTTGGCTGACTCCATTGCTCTGGACCCATATTGAGGCAGAACATCATGGCAGAAGGGTATGGTGCAGAAAAGCTGCTCAACTCATGGTAGCCAGGAAGCAGAGAAAGGAAAAAGCACGGGACAAAATAGAATTCCCAAAGGCATGCCCCCCAGAGACCTACTTTCTCCAGCTATGCCCTCCCTCCCTATAGTTCCCACCCAGTACAGTAGTCCTTTCAAATTATTAATCCATAAAAAGAACTAATCCACTAATTAGATTCCAGATATTATAATCTAATCATTTTACTTCTGAACATTCCTGCATTGTTTCACACAGGACCTTTCAGAGGATATCTCATATTCAAATCACAACATGATCCCTTTTTGCCAATAATATATTTTTGTATTCCAACTATCTTTTAGTAAATTTTCATGAATAAGTCAGACCAGGTATTCAACCTCATGACTTTTTTGCCTGGCAATAAAATAAAGATCAAGTCTTCTGCTTTAATTTGATAACATTTCCAGGCAAAGCATAAATGCGATTTTCTCATTTCATTGTTCACATTTTCCTCATTGATTTTTGGGCATTTAAAAAATATTTTTAGATATTAATGCTTTGGCTTATTTAAAGATTGCATTTATTTTAAAATTATCTCATTTCACTTGCACATGTTCCTTCATTACTAAAATTTAGCTGGTTGGTATTTACTATCATCCCCATAATCATAAATAAGTTTACTATGCATTTGTATTGATAGAGTGCTTATGTTGGAATAAATTAGCAATAATGTCTGAAATACTTAAAAGCAATAACATATTGCTCATGATATATGTCCATCTGGGTTTGGTAGTGATAAGAGTATTCTGCTCCACATAGTATTTCAAGGATCTAGGCTAACAGGAACTCTACTATCTGGATTGTCACAATTTATGGTATGCTAACTAGAAAATTATATGCATCTTCTCTATACTATCACAGAAATGCTACACATAACTACTGCCCATAGTCCACACCTAGAACCAGTAATATAGGCCTAATTACAAGAGTTGGAATAGATATGGAGTATCTGATGAATAACATTTTCACTGTCTAGTTTGTAGATTAACTGGCATCTATATGCTTCCTTACATTTAACTCCTTGAGTGCAATTATTTCTTAAGGCATTAGTCAAATTCCAATTGAGTTTTATACCACTGAATTTCCATTATAATTATAAGAAAACATCTACATAATTTTATTAAAATGCCATATCCTCATTTTACTGGTATAGTATTGGCATACAGTTAAAAACTTCTGAATGTCAATATCTCTATATGCATTTCTTATGCATCTTCTTATGCATAATGATCTTATGATCATTATTTTTATGGATGTGTTAATCAACTTTTCACAGCTGTGACCAAAATATCTGACAAGAACTATATAGAGGAGGAAAAATTTATTTGAAACTCATAGTTTAGAGGTCTCAGTTCATAGTCAGCTGACTCCATTACTCTAAGCCAAGGTGAGGCAGAAGATCATGCCTTACTGATGAGGCATGGCAGCCAGGAGGCAGAAAGTGAGATGGGTTAAAGTATAAACCCCAAAGCCATGTCTCCAGTGACTTTCTTCCTCCAGCCAAAGCCTACGTATTTACAGTTACCACCCACTTTGTCCATTCATATTAGGATAAACTGATTAGGTTACAACTCTCATATTCTAATTATTTGGTCTCTGCACCTATCTCCATTAACACAGGAACTTTTGGGGGACACCCTCATATCCAAACCATAACAATGGCATACCTCTTTCAGTCATTAAAATCCAGTTTGTGTTCTGTTTGCGTCTCTTCCTCTGAAATTTCACTTTAAAACTATTTTTATCAGAGAGGAATGTTTTGCTTGTTACATTATTATGAACACTTTAAGATCCAAAGTTTTCAGTAATGATAATTTTTAAATCCTATTTTTACTTATTCATAGCCATCTGTTCTCCCCAAACTTAACTTTCAAGTGGAAATGGTGAATATTTCACACATGTTTCAAAATACTTCTATTTACTATTATATTCATTAATTTGCTAAAACAATGTCACTGGAATGATACAATTCCTTGATTACTTTATTCATTCATTTCATGTATTAGTTAATTTATCAAAACTGTAATGCCCTTAGTATAATCCACTTCAATGTATTAAAAAAAAAAAAAAAAAGAAAGAAAGAAAGAAAAAAGAAGGTAAGTAGAATTAACCAAGGATGGTTGATGGAACACACACATGTATCTTGTTATCTAATGACTACTAATCAAGCCAGTTTTATAGAGCTGGGACCTTCTGAGAAACATGCAGTGTGAAGACCCTCCCGCCCCACCCTTCAGACCCAGCTTCTTGTGATCAAGTCCATAAGATTTCAAACATGTCACTTAGAGTAACAGGAATGAGTTTATATAGAGAAAGGGAAAAGAGAGAGTGAATCCTCTCAGAAAGGAAAGGAACAATGTGCTTCTCCTGCACTCCAGTTCATTGCGGATCCCAGAGAAGTTTACAGAGAGTCCAGCCCAGGTTTGTCTCTTGACATTTTACTGACAGTAGAATGACATCAGACTTTCAAGTCCCAACTGCCATGGTAACTCTAGGTACCCTTGGCCCATGTTGACCACTTTTAATTAAGTTTCTTAACCATAAATTCTTGTAGATTTTATGGTTAGGAGGAATAAATCTTATCTCCCTGAGTTTCGGGACCTAGTCTTTTTCATGGGTCACAAAAGTCTCACCCTGCATTTCTCCTGCAGATTACTAGTAGTTTGCTGAGGAATGTGTCATAGTCAGTCCACTTAGGCTAGGCAGGGCTGCAGGTAAATTGCTTCTTTGAAAAGAAACCACTTGGAGTTCAGTTCAGTGGGTCCATTTTATTGAATTATTCTCTTAATCTCATGTTGCCACCATTCACATGTGTCAGGTCCCCTAACACCAGCGATAATATAACTTTTTAAGTCAATAGCCTACAATACTTAAAAGGAAAAAAAACAATAGAATCACAATTATGAAAACTGGAAAATACTTGTGAGTGAAAATAACTAATAAAGTCAAGAAATATGAGTCATACATATATAATGAGAATTCAGAAACTTTTTTTATAGAATTATGAAAATCACTAGGCAATTCTGGGCATAGGGAAAGGACAGGAAGGCTATACTAAAGAGGACAAACTGGAAACCTATTCAAGAATCTTCCCTAATTCCAAATCCTTTCATCAGTTTTGCTCAATAAGTGATTTCAGGCAAACCACATATCATATAGAACATTATGCACAAACATTCAGAGGAGACTGTATAAGGTATACTTAGCACCCTTTCTTTGGTTGGCTCCTGGGATTACCAAACAGAGCCAGATCTTCACTCTCCAAGAGTCTCACATTCAATGAGTCTGGTATCAGGAATGTTAGTTGCCTAAGAGAAGAGAGAAGGAAAAGAAAAGGGCAACAACAGAACATTCTTAACCAGAATCCCCAGGTTACATCAACCACAGTGAAGGTCATGTTCTGTAGTTCCCACTCTGGTACTCCATGCTCCCCACAAGCTTTGGATTCCTGAAATCTTTAATATAAAAGGATGTTTAATTTGAAAAATGCCAACCTAAACAAACAGGAAAGGGGAAAAAAAAGGAGTAAGCATTGAGAAAAACAATTACTTACATACAAAATAAACATTAAAAATAAAATCTAGGAAACAAAACAAAACAAAAAAAGATGTAACAACCTTGAAACAAGATAGGGTTCCTTGTCAAGAAAATATTCAGAAAACTTAAATGGAACTTTTAGACATTCACATTTTGATAGTAGAATTGCAAACAACATAATGTCTTAAAAGAAATTGTTAAGGATATCTCTCAGATATTATGGCAAAGAGAAAAGGGATAAATATTAGGGGAAGACCAGGAAACCTAACATCAAAGTATATGGAATGTAAATTAAAAGAAAGAAAAAATTGAGAAACACTGAAATTTCCAAAGCAACTATTCTGTGCTAATGATTCTATGTTTGGAAATTAAAGTTATTTTAAAATGCACAGAGTTTTAAAATTTTGTCTAATGCTATTTCTTATAAACAGAACTCATGATAAAAAAATTGCTAAAATTATACTTCAGAATAATTATTTATGAAAAACCTAAATATGTAATATAATTGCCTTTCTCTTTCATCCAAATTTATATACCTTTAGGGTATTCATTTTTTATTTCAAAGAAAATGACCGTGAATAGAGTATTAAAGATACTGGCTTTTTGTGATTTTTTTTCCATCTATCATCCATTTTTCAATAAAAAATGTGTTCACTATGATTCATTAGTGCACAAAACCTCTTTATAGTAAAAATTGGAAAAGTTAGTTAAAGTTTCTTAGCAAAATTCTACTAAGATCAAAAGTTTCTGGAAAGGTTTTACTTTTGAGTGCTCCTCAGACATATTTTAGACAGTGAAGTAAAAGAATAGGCTAGTAAGATGGCAAATGAAGATATTCTGTTAAGAGTTCTCAAATTGTTTTCAAACAGTGAATAATATGATTTCAATAAAACATGTAACTTTCCACCATAACCATGAATGAATTTATTTATTTACCTATTTAGAACTTTGTCTTAGTCATCCATGTGGAGGTGCAGATGGATAAAGATTTACTACTAGACTGTAAAGTCAATGAGAATGATGAATTTTGTTTCTTTTCTTCCACTCTGATATATATAGCTAGCACTGGGAACAGTGCCTTACAAAACACAGAATTGATAAATGTAAATACACAAAATGCTGGTAGAATGAATGAAAGGAAAGACACAGAACAGGGGTGAAAGAATCCTCAAAATGACCCAGGAGAAGGATTTCAGAATGATAGATCAACTCATAGGCCACCCAAATTGAAATAGGTGAGATGATTCTCAGAGATAGTTTTTACATGATGAAATAGAATTCCTTAGGCACCAAGATGCCTGAGTTATTGATACAAGCAGAAAACAAGTTTAGAATTGAGTCAGGAACATTTATGTATGAAAACTAAATTATCAAGAAGGCAAAATTTACTCAAGAAAAACAAAGGAGGAAAAAAGAGGGGAAGGAAAATGAGCTAAACCCCTAATTTTTATAATTGAAAGTGAAAAGATAATGCTTTGATCTAACAAAAGCAAGAACTATAATAAAAGGCCACTACCTACAATCTTGACTTTCAAAATAACAAATTTGAAAAATAGAAGCTATTGTTGCTTAGAAAGAATTGCAACAGACTGTTTCAAAATAAACCTGTAGAAATATTTGATGTTTTACTATGTGCAATTATGACCTACAAAAATAAAAACTAGTAAACAAATACAAGGTTGATAAACCAGAGGACAGTATTCTGTGCCCTCACTCTTTTCCCCACCCCAGAAAGTGTACTTTTCTCTCCCTTTGGGCTATCTTTTCTCCTTGAGGTTAACAATATCATTCTTTCAATCTTCTCATAATTGCAAAACCTCATGATTTTTCAATCAAAAACTGAGGTGCTAGCTTTTTTTAACTCTGAAAACTTCTCATGACTTACATGCTACATACATCTGTCATGCTTTTGTTTCCATATTTTCTCATAATTCCCTTCTGTCATGCTGCTGAGAATTATCATATACTTCTTTAAGAAGAAACTTTTTTTCCAGAAGAAACTTTTTTTCTGGTTGCCACTCAAAATTAATTTATTTTTCCAGCCAGAAGTTTTGCTTGTAGCCTTTTAAACTTATATCAATACAAACTTCCCTCCAAAGTCCACCTAATTGATAATGACCTCAAGCAAGAAAAAAAAATAGCAACTATTTTTCAAGTCATTGAGTTGAATAGCTTAATGAACATATCTCCTAGAGTTCAAGATTTCAAATTCTTCCTCCATATGTAGTCCTTCTCTGGAGGCTACCAGTATGACATATTCAAATAAGTTATCTATTAGTCAATCATCCTTATATTCATTTCTATGTCCAAGTATCCTGATTCTCCTCTTACTGTTTAATTGTTTAATTAATATTCATTAATTTCTTCCATCCTAAAATCTCCTTCTAACTCGCTTTGCTCCCCAATAATTTTCTGATCAGTTGTTAGTGTGCTAATCTTATTGTTACTTTTCATCTTTAGCATTAGCTTAATTACTCTGTTATTTAATAATAGTAACTGTTTCCTTTCCCGTAAATTCTCACTTCATAATATCCAAGACACTGATTCTTTTCCTGCTGTTATTGGTTATTTATTCTCAGCATCTTTGCTGGTACTTTATTCTCCATTGCTTAATTCCATTCACATCTACATTTATCTTTTCATGACATGACCTCACCTATCTCCACAGTTTGAACTCCCACCAACATCTTGTTCAAACCGTTGTATATCCAAGTCAGGGCTCTCCCATGACCTCCAGGTGATTCTGCTGTCACACACACTCTTCATTCTCAGTCTGTCACCATGCTGAAACTGTTGCTCCCTCTGAATCCTCTATCCTCTTACAAAGGACCAAAGAGCTGGGAGTCATTCTAGTCTGCTCTCTTTCTCACAATTCTCATTACAGGTTATCTCCATCCTATTAAAACTTGTTATCTTCTCTTCATATTCACTCCTTTCCATTCCTATTGCTGATGATTTAGAGTCAGTCTTGAGAGAGATTTGTAATTGGTATGCCATCTGTGTACCACTTAGTGGACTGCTTTACACAAATAATTTAATCTCTTTTAATCTGTTTCCTTACATGTAAAATGGAAACAACAATAATGTCTAAGTCATAGGATAAAGTGTTAACTGATTAAATATATGTAAAACTCTCAGCATATTTTTTGATACTAATCCGACTTTTATTCTGAGGAGGCAGAAGACTAGCACAGATCTTTTGTAAAATAAAATATTAAAAACAAGGGAAACTATTAGTGTGAACTAAAGTTGTCAAAAATTCAGTGTTTGTAGGACATTTGATTGTGTTGCTCAATAAAGGATTCTGTGACCAGGATCTTTTCCTCACCACCTAAATGTGGCCCCAAATAGTCACATATTACTTTACTTCTTTTCTCTTTGAGGAAAACTTTTCTAAAATTATTTTCCTTACAGATATATTGCACTTAGTTGTATTTCAAATATTTTTGTAGTAATTTTTAAAACAACTGCTTTTCTACAGATTAGAATAGAAAATGAATTTCTGTCAAATCAGATTTCCTCATTGAATTCTAATTTAATTCAGGGATGTGTTCCTACCTTGCTGATGACAACGTGCAGTGGAAGATGCCAAGGCTGCAGCTTCAGCTGTCATCAGCACAAATCAGGAAGAGTCAGTGATGTAAGCCTCAGTTCTTCACAGAGCATTTTCTTTTTTCCCAGAATGCAATAGATGTGAACAGCAGGAAAACAACTTTTATGTCTCCAGCAGAATTCCATTAATCTAGGTCTTCAGGGACCACATTCCAACTTTGTCACTGATTTTCTAACTCTTTTGGGCCACTATTTATAATGTGTCTCTACAGTATTTGGCAATAGACGTTACAGATACTGGTCATAATATACAGGTATGTCCTCCATTCAAAAAATAAATAAATAAATTCTGTGGGAATTTACACCTCCAAAAATCATAGTAAAGAAATCAATTGAGAAAGGAAAAATGACATTCTAATGCACAAAAAATAAAAAATAAAAAAAATGAAAAGAAACCTACATGGACAAAATAGTGACTTTTTAAAATTTTAATTTCAATGATGGCTAGAAAGAAAACTTCTAATTTAGTTTCACAGTGGAGTTTTCATATAATTATACATTGGAAAGAGAATAATACTAAGAAATGCACACTCTAAACCTGTTTCATGTACTTGTCACTTTGATGAAATTTTTCCCTAAGATGTGACTTTTTTATTTTGTTGAAACTGGTTCATCCTTCTAAAAATATTAGTGGAAAGGGCTACAATTAAACTAACAAAATGGTGCTTAAAAGCTCTGTAACCTTTAGCAATCTCTGTAACATTTTAAGCTATTCTGAAAAGAAAAAAGCAGAAATACTGAATGTTCTGACCACACGTTGGCATGTGGGCCTTCCCAGGGTCTCAATCATAAGAGACTTTTTATTTTCCCCCACAGCTTCAGCTAATGCATGTAATAGAAATGGATATTAGAAATCTATCCTCATTCATTGTAATATGAATGCAAATGGAGAAAACAGTAAAAATTCGCAATGTCTGCACATTTCCTCACTCTCTGGTTCATAGGAGAGTCAGAATTATTTATGGACATTCTGGCACAGCTCTTATGCTTAAAGGGCTACAAGTCTTTCTTCATTCAAGAACCGCAGGCTTAAAAATGTCCTATATAGGCTTCCAGGAATTAACCTTCTTAAAAGTAAATGTGAGGGCAGGGGTTGCCTGTCTTTACACGGATTGTAAATGACATAGACACATAATGTTCGCTTAAGTCTTTTGCTATGCATTTTTTAATTTAATATTTTTATTGTTCTAATTAGTTATACATGACAGAAGAATGTATTTATGCATTTTGATAAATCATACATAAGTGGAGTATAATTTCTCATTTTTTCTGATTGTACAGATTGTAGGATCACATTGGTCATGCAGTCATATATATACATGAGGTAATAATGTCTGTTTCACTCTACTATCCTTCCTACCCCCAACACCCCTTCCCCTTATGTTACCATGTGACTTTATGTAAACAAATAGTGGTAGCTACTCTCAGTAGTAGAGTTCAATTAGAGACAAAAAAAAAAAACTGGTATTGTAGTCTCTGGAAATATGGTTTTATGTTTGTAGCTCCCCATTATTTGCTCTCTACATACACATGAACATACAAAAATAGAACAGTAATATAATTTTAATAAATTTGCTTTAATTTTTTTTTTTTTGGTACCAGGGATTGAACACAAGGTGCTTAACCACAGAGCCACAACTCCAGTCCTTTTATATATCTTATTAGAGACAAGATCTTGATGAGTTGCTTAGGGCCTTGCTAAATTTTCCTCCTGCTTAAGCTTCTTAAACCACTGGGATTGCAGGTGGGTGCCACCACACCTGGCTAATGTTTTAAAATATTCTGGAGAAGAAATATCTCATATTTTTTAAATTAAGGGATATGTTTGCTGGCCATGAAAATGAAAGATTTTTGAACTGTAATTCTTCTTCATTTATTATAAACCTAGTTGATTTCTACCTTCCCATTTTGAATAAAGAGTAGTAATTTACTTTTTTTCATGCTGAATTCTAGGACTATATAATATTATCTAAAATAAATCTACATAATCACTTGTGTTCAGGGAAGAAGCTATGTGTTTCTATTAAAGAAAAAATATTCCACATAAGCTGGAAAACTTTTCTACTTTAATTCATGCAGCTGAATATTTGTGTACTAATATAATTTTCATAGGAAGAAATTAGAAATCTCTGTAGAGTAGGATATAAAAAAATAAAATGGGTGAGGGAGATGTTTGAGTATTGGCAAGTGTGCAGCTAGAGAGGAGCAAGAATCTTGCTGAAGAAGAAGGTTTTGGTTATCCAGATGATAGGAATTCATAGTGACTGACAACACCCCTATAGCTGTCTGATTAGAGGTTTGAGGGTGGGCACATACCTATGCAATTAAAATCTCAGTTTTCCATGGCCCTTAACAGAGTAACTATTTTCACTGTAAATATCAGCCATTCCTCAAAGCTCCACGGTTTGGTATTACAATTAAAAGGGGACTTATCTACCATATAATTTTTTGCCTAGACACACATTATAGTATATAGCATAGACTTTTTACATGGTATATGCAATACAGGCATGAAATACAGATTTGAACATTTTTGTAGATGTAGTTTGGGGTAAAAAAGACTTGGGAGAGTTATAAAAATACAGTCCAAAGTATTTTAGATGCTTTCTTTTAGCAACTTCTCCTCCTCCTCCTTCTTTTCCTCCTTTTCCTCCTCCTCCTCCTACTTCTTCTGCAGCTGTACCCACAAAATAAATTCTGCACGTAAGAAAATAAGGTGTTCTGTCCAGCTCCATTATCTTTGGATAGTTAGTTACCCCCCACCAGACACCCCTGCTTCATGCTGGCAGCATACATAACAGTTATCTAAATGGGTTTCTGTCTTAATTTCTATTGTTGGAAGGCAATTTTTTTATGACCTACCAATAAAATATTATTCGAAGAAGGATGTAGTCTTGATGTTTGATCTGAAGTTCACATTTACTTGTTTTCAAGGAAACTTACCCACTTTGTCTATCTGTTCCCCCTTATCTAAGTAATTCTCTTATTTAACTGAAGAAGTGGAAATATTTAGATAAAGTAAATTACTACACATACTACATTCTTAGAAGGTCTGTGTAACAGTAAGTTTGAAACAGAAATATAGGTATTTAAAGGGCAAATGAACATATATTTGAAGAGTATCTAAAAGCACATTTGACATTTGTAGAACTAAAGTAAATACAGATGAAATGTGAATGTGTTTGCCTCTGAATGAACATATTGGATTTGATATCTCAGTACAATTCCAGCTTTAGCTCTCCATAATTCTTCATTATGCACTTTAAAAAATGCATAAGAAAACCTATAAACAAAGAGTAAAGAGCAAACTCTAATTTGTAGTTATTCCTCTGAATCCAAACGTTCAGAAGACATAGTATACAGTGGACATTATAACTGCTGACTCCATACTATTAATTTCCACTATTACTGCCAAGAAATTGACCTTACTAAGCCTGGTTCCACTTATCATTTGTGTTCTAGAGCCTCTCTTGCTTTTCACAAACACTCATATTGATTAAATTCAAAGTTTCCAATGGAAAGTCTTCTGAGCTAAATAAGTTTGGTGTTTGCTACTTAGTTTACCTGCACACGTTTATTTTATTTTATTTTATTTTTGAGTCTCCTCTGTGAAGCTGGTTATATCCTAGGTATTCTATATTTTCATGTTGTCTTGGCATTAATGCCATATTACCTTGCTGGGATAAGTTATTTTTATTTCAGTAACAAAGAAACAAGTAGCTCCATATAAAATACATTCATAGATAGAACTTTTAAATGTCAAGCAATAAATCAAAGGTAATACAAATAGGTTTACTCATTTGAGAGAAAAAAATGAAATTAAAATTTCCTTTTCATCCTCATGCTGTTGGCCACTACTGTTTCCTCTCTTCAATTTATTTAATGTAATCAGATATGCCAAGGATGGCTTTGGTGTATTACTTTGCATCTTTCTTACAAATGAGAACATGTGATATGCAACATATTGTCAAAAATAAAACAGAATAATTTCAAATATTATGGATACAAGATATGCCCAAGAATCATTGTACAACTGATCATGTATCAGATATCCTTTGACAGGAGTCTTTTGAATACATGAGAGGGCAAAATAGCGATACAATTATTCCTCTCTGAGTGATGAGTGTTTAGTGATGTAAAGGGGTTTTTTTTTTTTGTTTGTTTTTTGTTTTTTTTTTTTGCGGTGCTGGGGATCGAAGCCAGGGCCCTGTGCTTATAAGGCAAGCACTTTGCCAACTGAGCTATCTCCCCAGCCCATAAAGGGGTATTAATCAATCTGCAGTGAGTGTGACAGAATTAATCATAGTAGCACTATTCAAGAAACCATGCATCCTCAGCAAAACTGCATTCATAAGTATTGGAACTGATACTATGTTCAGGTAGTGTCACACCCTTGAATAAAACTTCGGAGGCATGGCAGATAAAGTTATACAGTTAATAAGAAAAGTGCCTCTAATTGTTTTGACAATTTTCATAGCTCTCTGATATAACTAGGAACAACATCATGCAACGTTTAAAGTTAGAGATTATTTAGGATTAAGAAAGTATCACAAGGATCTCATTCTGAAAACATAGATAGGGCCAGAAAAGTTGATTTTGTTTTAGCTTTTCCTGAGTTCTCCTGTCTGAGATGGATGTACTCCTCCTCATCTATCTCGGGAATAAGCGTTTGGCCTTGGGTTCATGCCTCAGCTGAGCGTTAGAATGAGAGTTATTAGAGGAGCTGAAGATGGAGTGGGTGACTGATGAGGCAATCTGCCCTTTCTATATCCACAAAAACTTTCCTGAATCTAACCTTATATCCTGAAAAGAAAGGCAGTGAAATCTCTGAAATGTGATGTTTTCCAAATAGAACAATCTGAGAAACCCAATTACCGTCAAACTCAGTCTTCCTCTTTTTTTTCCCTACCATTCCGTCCTTTACAGTAACTAAAATCAGAAATTTTGTTATAGCCAGTCACTAATTGTATCTATTCTCCATTAATGTTTGATGAGGCAGATTTCTTTAAAATCTCATCCAGCCTATCCAAAACCAATTGCATTTAATCTGCCCTTTTAAATTATAAAACTCTGTACTATGTTAAATTTTCAAGGGAGATGAAGCAGCAAAAGAGAATAGTTTGTGGTCAAAGAATTTGCAGGGTGAATAGAATTTGCCCCAAGTGAAACTAGAATGAATATCCATGAGATACTCATCAGTCTTTCTTTTTAGCTCAGTCCCTGACAAATGCAGATAGTACAGTGTGAACACATTTATTTTCCATGTGACCTGGTCAGAAACCTGGTAATGGCAATGGCTGACATTTCTTGGGGAAAAAAAAAAAATCTAACAACTTAACTTTAATTGAGTGCACTGAGAGATAGCCAGCAACATGATTTTATTTTTCAAGATTTCCCAGACATGGGAGAAATGTTCAGAGACCTGACAAGCATAGTGATTGTCTTCCCTCTGGGTAATAAAACCAGCTTCATTTCTCATGCTTTTGCCTATAGTTCCTAAATGCAAAAGAAAAGCAATTATCACATGAAATATATGCCTAAGGTACTCTTCCTGCATTAGTCAGTAGACATCTATTTCACTTTCAATTCAGGATCTTTGGGAAAAAAAAAAAAGAAAATTTCTAAGCTATGTAAGATATGTATTCAAAATATTTGTGAGATGTTGAGGTTTTTTTAATAAATTTAACTGATAAAAATCAGTTTTTCTCTAATTAGAACAACAGATACTTTTAAAGCCTAATATTTGAAAGAAAAGTCCTAGAAACAAGAAAGTTTCTGAGTCAGTCATCTCCTAATGGCTATTTTCTTTTATATTTTGAAGGTTTAAATTAAAACAAGTATTTGAGACAAGTAATTAATTGATTTAAGGCTTATGTAAAATTTTCTCAGACTTTGAAACACGTGGTATTTATTGCTTAGAAGTATTCATAGATGTCTTCTCTTTGCTTCAAACAGGAGGTTTAACATAGTATGCCACTATTTTCTAAATAGTACCCATAAGCAATGAGACAAAATGGAAGTAAATTGCAACCTTGGTTTTAGATATGTCTATACTAAATCTCAGGTTGAAAATAAAAAGGGTACTTCAATTGTATGTGGGATTAATATTATGATCAATTAGTAAAACATTCAGTTTGGACGCAGGTATCATCTATCAACAGTTCAATTTTTTCACTCATTTGTGGTGGACCAGTTTAGTTAGATGTAGCATACATTTTGAATTTCCAGCACCAAATCCAAGGCCAAGAAAGAGAGTCTTTAGGAAGCATAGATTTAATGAATAAAAGGGTTAATTAATTTTTAAATTTTTCACATAACATTTACCCAAATATCTGCACATAGTGGAATATATACCTACAGGTACACCAGGAAAGCTGCTGAATGCAGAGAACACAGTGATAAATAAGATACACATTGTCTGTGTTATGAAACTTACAGCCTGGTGAGGATGCAAAATTAGCAATACATTTTTAAAAGACAAAAAAGTCACATCTCTTGATAAAGTCAATAAAAACAACCAAATATTTACTATGTTGATCAAATATTTTGCTTAAAGTCAGGAAAAGTCTTCCTGAGGAAAATATCTCTAATTGAGACTCAAGGAAAAAGTCAGTCATTCTAAGAGGTGACAGAAATAAAGGAAGGAAATTAAGAGGTGGAAGGAAGGAAGAAGGAAAGAAAAGGAGGGGAGAAAAAATAGAGAATGCAAGGGAGGGAAAAGAGATGGAGAGAAGAGAGGAAGGGGGAAAAGGAAGACAAGAATAAAAGAAAAATAGAAGAAATACTTTCTAGTTATGAAATGCTCTTTCACTAGAATTATTCTCCACCCACTCTTCTTCACAAAGACCATGAGGGAGAGAACTGCCGAGTAGTCAGAAAAGGAAAGATGAAAAGAAAATGCCCTATTTTCACAAATAAAAATATATTCAATTCTGAAAACTAAAAATGAGTAAGTAGAACATGGCTCCCAACAAGTATATGGAATGCGTGTCTAAATATATATTCTTTTAGTCATAAGAAAAGATTAATCACTAGTAATTAGCATCTGTTCATTAACAAGTGTTGTCATATTTCACTAATTTTCTAAGTTGATCATGTTGTAAAATTTCCAAGGACAATTTGTAAGGATTTCCACAGGGTATACAAAATCCTGCATTGGCATCCCTGGATATAACTTGGGGGAAATGTGTTAGGGAATCCTAAACAGTTATATAACTAGCAATAACAAGAGTTTGTTTCCAGGGATATACAGTAGAATTCTCTCCTCTTATCTTCAAGATTAAATAAGAAACCTAGATGATGACATAGGCAATATTACTGCTATTTGGAATAATATAGTGCTTTATTAGAAAGGAAGAATTTTCTTACCAACAGGCAATCTACTTTTGTGTAATATTTATCCTTGGCCCAGGTTTGATCCTTTGTAGGTATATAGTTATTTTCAGTTATTCTTTAACATGACATCTCTTCAAACATTTGAAGAAAGACATTCACATTTATTTCTATGACTTATTACAAATTGGTTATAGCTAATCAATTGACTTTGGAATAGTAAATAGATACCTTAGTAGTATCTCTGTCTTCTATATCTCAGGTCTTACTTTTATCCCTCACCATCTAGGTTAAGCATCTCTAAATATATCACAGGTTATCAATTTGCAATTGATGTGTGGTTCCAAGCTGTGACTGTAACATGGTCATTCCAAGCATGAGACAGGCTATCACAGGAGATAGTGAAGTCTACAATGTTCTGAACCAGAAACAGTATGACTTGGTGCTCATACAAGGAAAGGGATCTCATTTAATTGACTGAATGGTCTTTAAGGCCTGTGACATGTTAAATTGAATCCATCAACAACGGTTCAATGAAAAAGGTTTTGTAAACAAATGATTGTACTGAACATTTTAACATCATATCAATAATTTTGGAAAATAAGTGCTATTTTGGATACACAAGTGTAGAAGACCCCAGAAGAAGACATGGAATAAACAAACAGTTCACCATTGTTTATATCAGAGCATCACCTTGGTTCCAGGACCCAAATCACAGAAACCTGTTTTATAAGTATGTCAAAGCAATTTTAAAAATTGTGGAGAAAATGTTAACTGAAGTATTTCTATGTAAGTTGAAAGAATAGACAAAAGTTTATTAAAAATATTCACATGTGGTGACTTCTCAAAAAACAGTGATACTGATAAAATGTGACTTTTCTGTAGAAAGAGATCACGAACTTTGAGTTTACTCTCTTAATTACTAGTTACCTCAAGTTCCTCATGTTTGAATTATACTTTGTTTATTTTGTTACCCTCTTCTTGATATGTCTTTGCATTTAAACCTTATTTTTGAATGGGAAAGCAATAAAGATATGAGGTCACAATGAATGAATGTAAGTATAATTGATGAATGCTGTGAATATTTGGTGTTCACATGAGTTTTTTGAGAGGTGAACCTCAAGAAAAACAGAATTGGAATTCTACAAAGTACTCATTAAAAATTGTACATAGCTAAAATCAATTGACTTTAGAATAGTAAACAGATACCTTAGAAGTACATATTAAAGTTTCCAGCTGAAATCAGATGGCCAGAGAGTCCAAACAGATACCAGGTTATTCTCTATTATAATGTCTATATGCACTCTCTAGAATCACAGATTTATAAACTCCTAAATTCCTGGGGAAAATGAGGAACATTCTTGTTTTCTTCTTATAATATCCTAAGAACTACAAAAATAGTCAGACATGGTGGTCATGCCTATAATCCCAGTGGGTCAGGAGGCTAAGGCAGGAGGATCACAAGTTCAAAAATAGCCTCAGCAACTTAGTGAGACCCTAAGCAAACTTGATTGTGAGACCCTATCTCAGAAAATAATTTCAAAATAACTGTAATATTTGAAAATGACTATGAAGCTTCTGAATAGCACATTTATTATAAGATTTTCTTCATCATAATAACATTTAAGAGCAGTCTGATAATAATACAGTTTGTGAATTTGAAAAAAATATATATACCATGCATTTTACACAGGTAATTGCTGTTACACAAATACTGAGTTATAACTATCTTCAGCTTCATTTTATTTTATAAAATAAAAAATTGACAGGTAGTATTTATTATAATCATTACTTGAAAATACACCTGCCACACACTGAAATGCCTCCCAAAGGGGAAAAAATATTGTAATTTAGAAGTTACTAAAATTTGACCTGGTGTTTCCCCACCAAAGGAGTAATTACTACATATTTCTCTTTAGACCTGCAAAATTTATGTTTCTTTTATGTTTGTAAATAAATTTAGATGTACACGTATTTACATACATATGCACATATGCTTTTTCAAAGATATTTAACACAATAGAATGAAACAATAAATATACATTTATTTATGTATGTATGTATTTATTTATTTATGGTACTGGGGCCTGGGAGTGCTCTACTGTTGAGCTATATCCCCAGCACTATTTTATCTTGAGATAGCGTCTTGCTAAGTTACTTTAAATATGTGATCCTCCTACCTTGACTTCTTTAGTAGCTGGGACTTCATGCATTTGCCACAATATTCAGCTTCTTCATGCTATTAAAAATTTAAAAATATTCATGTATATCTTTTCAGATTGGCATATTTACATAGATTTATTCTTTTTAATAACTATGGTACTTTGCATGGGTACATCATACCTTATTGAACCATTTTCCTGCAGAAGTTAATTTAGGGAAATTCTAATTTTTATGTAAAAGAACACCACAATGATATCATAACATAGACTGTGTATTGCTCTATGTTTTTATTTTTCATGCTGTTATTTTTGTAGAAGAATTTGTTAGGATTTTTCAGTCAGAAAGATTGGGACTGTTTTTAGATTAAAAATTGCTTTTTAAAATGTTGTTCTTTTATATATTTCCCTCAAAACTATATTGGAATATCAATTTCTCCACACCTTTCCCCAAAGTAAATAGCATTAAAGTTTTGATGAGTTTCAGAGCCCTAAGTTTACAAGAAAGCTAAGCATTCATTTTTGGTTTTAAATTACAGAAAGCACTTTGAGATCTTCATGATCATCCCTACTATCATGGTGGCATTATCGGAAGTGAGAAAATTGTGCAATCATCAGCAAGTAAGCTAAACTCATTGTGGTTAGAAAATTGAGAAAGATAAGAAAGTAAAATTTACTACACAAATAGAAACTGATAAAACAAAGTAATCACTTTCTCTCAACACTGATTACCCCCAAAAAAGTACAAACTAAAAAACATTAAAGATACATGCAGTTTTAGAATTGCAGCTATACATATCACATGCTCTATCTCTTCTGTAATTCTGGGGCAGCATTTGACCTTAAAAGTTACCTTTTAGAGATAATGACCATGATTTATACACACTAAAAAAATCAGAGGAAAACTTATGAATTTCACAAAGAGTTTTCATTTTCAGAAACTTAAGGTTATTTTCAAATATAATACTACATAGGACAGATTATACACAAAATGAGTATATCATTGTAGAATACATTTTAATCCAAGTTGCATAGTTAAAAGTGACAAGAACTCAAAAGTCAAAGCATGCACAATATGTCCAGCCATCAAACACACACGCACATGCATACACACACACACACAATTTTAGCCAGTGAATCTTTAATTATTTTGATCCCAAGTGCATACTCACAAACTTCATAATTGTTCATATTTATATTCAGAGTGAATTTACTTAGCTCTATTTCAAAACTAAAATCTCTTAGCTGCTTATCTTACCCTGACTTTATGCTCTGAGCACACAATAACTGAAAAAATAATCTCCTTTTGGTATTAAGCCCTTGTTCTTGAATATCTGTCTTGATACCTATCAAATTTCAACTATTTCTGAGTATTTTTTCCTCTGAACAGAGCTACTTCAAAGATTGAACCCAGTCCCCTAGCCAAAACTTTTTAGTCCTAAATCTTCATAATCTATGAATATTACTTGTTATTAGATTCTCAGTGGCTTCTTACTTACTTATCACCAAAGCCAAGTTACAGAGTAAGATCATTTGGACTTCTGAGCATTTAAATTTTAAGAAATTTAATTAACCTAAAGATTATTTTATTTTCTAAGCTTATAGTTTTGAATTATCCATATAAGCATTTCTCCTAATTATACAAAGGAGTAGATTAAAATAGGTACAACTTAAATCTTGAAGTAATAGATGAATGCCTTATTCACTATTCCAAAGTAGAAACACATAGGAAGAAGTTTCAACCAGTAAGAACTTCTATACATGTAGATGACGATCATCCCAACAGTTCTGCCTCCTGGTCTCCACGGAGAACATGAAGCTATGGAGGTATGCAGTACCACTGATGGTCAACTCTAAGAGATAACTCTCTCATGTTTGCCTCCTCTCGTCTTTGGTATATTATTTCAGCGAAAAATTTATGTAATTTCCTGGTGCATTACCCACCTGCATAACCAAAAAGACACTTTTCTAGAAAGATATAGGATTAAATGTCAAGTTGATAATGTAAAAAATTTGTTATGTAGACATAAACCTTTCACAAACATTGAAAGTGGGATCAAGAAGATGATGGAGATAGGAGAGAATTAGTGAATTGGAATTCACAGATTATTAACCAAGAAACAAGGTAAAGCCCATTTAGTGTAATTCAAGCTCATGCTAGTACTCTGCCCATGGACTTCAGATCTTTCCCTTCCATAAAGGAGTAAACATGTGCTTTGAAAATTTTTTTAAAAACTAATTGGAAAGAACATGTCCCAAACTTTCATAATACAAATGACATAAAACCGCAAGTGCCTATGTAGATCATAACTCCACTTTTTCTCAAGTATTTAATTTCAAATGGACAGTGTATGCACATGCTTTATTTCAGTAATAATTTATTGTAGGCAGTCTAGCAACTGTCATATATTTTAGAAACAGTGCTAATATGGGCAAACACTAGAAAATCTTTAAAGCTTAACAAGAGGAAAACTTTATAGAGTGTAAAAAAAATCCTATTGCATTCATATCTTCATTTTTCCCTTGGTGATTTTTATGTTAGAATGACTGCTGTGATTTTAATACTGATGCATTCAATTCACCCGATCTAGGAGAGAGAGTGATTAGAGTTTTTAAACAATATACAAGATTCTTTATTAGAAATACTTAGAATTAGTAGGAAATCTAAGTTGCAACTATTTTGCTCTCCAAAGTTTACACTTACCAAGTCCCTTTATTCAAATGTAATTGATTGAGGATAGATACAAAAAGAAACACTTTATTATTATTATATTTCATTTTCCCTGACTTTGAACAATAACTAGACACAAAAGTAAATTTTTTCAACCTCATAGTCTCTCAGAAATTCCTATGCAGTTATGTTAGGATAGAAGGAAATCGAACATACAAGTTTTGCTTATTTTAATTATCTGCAAAAGACTTTAGAGTGAGAATGTCCCCAATAAATGATACTACCATGGGCAAATATCTCAGTTAAAGAGAACAAATTTAATCTCATTAGTTATTAATCACTTAGTCAATTTTATGTCTCTGAATGTAGTCACACATATACCAAAAATGTGATGTTGAGAACTTGTCATCTCAGTCTGTTTGAGCTGCTCTAACAAAATTCCATAAACTAGGTAGCACATAAACAACAAAGTCCTGGAGGCTGGAAGTCCTTGACCAAGGTAAGAAAGTTTCATAGTCCAGTGAGGGCCCACTTTCTGGTTCATGAATGGAATGATCTTTCTATGTCCTCATTTGATAGAAGGAACCGACTATCTCTTTGGAATTCATTTCATAAGGACATTAATCCCAATCAGGAGAGTTCTTCTCTTGTGACTAATCATTTCCCCAAATCCTTACCTCCTAATACCATCACCATGGACATTAGGATTTTGGCTTGTGGATTCAGACCACAGTGCATATGATGCATAGAGGTGCTTAAGGAAGAGAGAAATGATGAACACAGTTATAAGTAAAACTTGCTTTTGCCTGTCAGGAATTTATATTCTAATAAATTTGGGAATACCCAGTCCTTAGAGAATATGCAATCTGGCTAGAGTGTTAAGTTTAACACATGTGAATAAAACTATGGAGGAATAAAGAGTTTAGTGAAAAGCGTATGTGCTGTAGAAATCCAGATTGGTTGGATGTTAGGGGAGACTTCATGAAGAAGGTGATTTGAATCAGCTTAAAGAATATCTAAGATATGAAAAGCCTTTTGTCAACAGAAAGAGACTTTCTTTGGAACTGGCAGTAAGGATGAAAGTATATTACCTAAAACATAGAAATGGGTACAGAGTCATAACCAAAAGATGAATACTGGGAGCTAGTGGGAAATAAGCTGAATCAATGAAGCATGCATCAGTTTATTATCATGTTCAGATGTACCTAACAGACTCATTCTAAGTAATTTAATCAAAGATTAGATTTTTTTTTTTTTTCTTCACAAAGTAGGATTCTGGAGGTGGACTGCTTGGGGATGGTATGGCTGCTCTAAGATAGATTAAATCCAGGATAACATTAAATCTTTCTCTCTCTCTCTCTCTCTCTCTCTCTCTCTCTCTCTCTCTCTCTCTCTCTTCCTTTCCCCCTCCCCTCTTAGTCTAATGAAATTTAGCACTGATGGTTACAACATAGTTACTATCCTGAAAGAGCATCTGTGTTCCAAGAAAGTGAAAGGAAAAGAGAAACAGCTTTTCTAAAACCTGCTTCTGATAAATTCACCTTTTTTTATGAGTCACATTGTCAACTAGGAAATCATGTTCTGTTATTTAATTTTTGACTGTTCACGCTGGTATGCACATGCATCACAGAAGAAATAGGGAAAACATATACTGGAAAACAAACTTACAATGTGTGCTTAAGATAGGTCCAAAGATGTTTCAATACACATACACACACACACACACACAAATACACACACACACAAATTCAATGTGATAGAAAGTAATGGACTATAATAAGTTCCTTAGCAATTTGGAAAAGAACTAGATTTTCATAAAACTGAACTGGGCAGCAGTGGATATGGAATACATAGAGGCAATCAAGGACAGGGAGGAGAATGACCTAGAACAATTACACACTCTCATACATACATAATGAAAGGAATCTATTCTTACGTGCTGATAGTACATACAAGAAAATGGTACTAGAGACATTTCCATGGAAGTAGAATCTGAGCACAAGGTCACTTTATGTAGATGCTGAAATATAGGGAAATATGAAGACTGTTTTCCAACTTGTGAAAGATTTGAACAGTAATTATAAAACCAGTTTTTTAGTGGAGAAACTAAAACACAGGAAAGGCTAGAAATGTTCTTCAGGTTACAATCTATCAGTGACAGCTCTGACTAAATTCAAACTTCTTTATTCTTAGTACAATAATATTTTAACATACCATTTTCATGACATTTCATATAATTATATGTATGTGTGCATATATGTATATACATACACATATACATATATATTTAATAAGAATTTTTACTTTGTAAATGTAATAAGAATTTTTACAGTTTTTTGGATTTACATGAAGACTAGGAATTTGGGGGATAGTAAGATTTAGACAATTTTTATTGCTTACTCTTAAACAGTTACAGCATACTTCAGTTATTATATTATAAAGATATTGCTGAAAATTACATTGCTAACCTATAGAAACAAAAACTAAACAAGATGTGTAGGCTACTTCCAAAGCATTAGAAAATGAAGAGAATTATTCTGAACTGATATAGATATGAGACCTTTTTATTTGCATGTTTGGCATAGGAAAGTTGCTTTAAGCAGATAAGTATAAGTTAGAGAAGAATTATTTTAAAATGCATTCTGTTGGCTCTTCAACAAAAAAACAAAGTCCATTCACTCTCAGAGCATTTATTTTACTAAAATTTACCTGTGTTCACCAGTCCTCTAGTGTTCTCCTAGTTCTAAAACTCCACACACTCATTAACTCCAAAGAGACAGTTCACACACAGAATGTCTCACTTACTATCTAGACTTTCCTCTATAGAATCTAAGTAACACAACAAAGGAACAGTAAGTTCTTATGTTTTGCAAATCTCCAAACCCATTTCATACTCATCCAAACTGATCAATAGTATAGTCCATTTTCGTGATCCTCACTTTTACCTTGAAAATGAAAAAGTAAATGTAAGTTAATGTGTATACTTTCTATAATGATTTGCTATATTAACTCTTCCTAGGTAGTAGTTTCCTTTTACTGATATATTTTAATTCAATAAACAAAATGCAGTTTCTGACAATAGGTAGGAAGCAATTGAGTATCTCTTCAGGTGCAATCATAAATAACTTATCTTCCTTGTATGCAACCTGTAGATATTTCTAGATTATCTATGACATATCAAGTGCCAGTTCCAAGAAGAGTAGAAAAGGTCCCTGCTCTTGTGGTACTTAATGTGTGTTGGGACACCATGTTAACCACACAAAGAAATACAAAATCCAAAACTGTATTAAATTTTATAAATATTAAGCCTTCTTTGAACAATCTTAAAAGTGAACCTGTGGGTGAACAGAACAGAAAGATATTTTCTCATAAAACTTTCCACACTTAATTCAAATATCTTTGTCTTTTACTGGAACATCCACTTAATATGCATATCTGGTTTTTTTAACTTATTTTCTGGAATTGAATATTATAAATCTTATATACTCATAAAATCATGGATTTCCAGCCAAAATAGTTTTTATTTCAAATTCAGCATTTGTTATGAAGACTATATATAGATTGAAGTCTAATGAATTTAGAGAGAATAAAAAAAAGTACAGATATGAAATAATCTTTTAAGTACATGCTGGAAGGAATGAGACTGGAGTTGTCAGAGCATACTTTCAGTCATAGTTTCAAATTTTTCTGGAGCATAAACCAGTTTCTACAAATGTTTATCAGTGATGACTATCATGTTGAAAACATCACATTTTTTAAGTTCTTAATTTTAAGTGAATTTGGAGAAGTAAACAAGAGTCTATACACAAGGCATAAAAATGATTAAGGAGTTGGCAACTAGATCTTCTGAGTAACAATAAGATTGAAGGATTTAAATAATTTAGCTTGCAGGAGAAAACATTTGGCTGTAATTTATTAATAGTTTTCAAATGGGTAAAGAGTTAGTAAGAAGGAGATGGTAACCAGATGTTCTTGATCTCTATAGTGGAAAGAACAAGATTAAATCAGCTTAAAGTGCAGCTAGAGAGATCAAAGATAGACATAGTTTCAAGAAAATATGGGAAGATAAGCTCAACCGCAGACCACCAAAAGACATCATGCGATTTCTGCCATCTGCCTGATACTGCCTAGGAGCAGATCTGTTTGAGGACCTCTCCTACCTTATACCTTTCTAATTTTCTTTTTTGTGTGTGTGTTGGAGATTGAGTGCTCAACCACTGAGCCACATTCCCAGCCTTTTTTATTTATTCATTTATTTTTTGCACTATTTATTTTTATTTATTTATTTATTTTACTCTTAAATGACCATACACTTGTTCTTGACTCTGTGTTATTATTCTTAGACTTAATGGAACTGGATAATGAACTAAAGGAATCCATGTTGCCTAATCTCAGGAGAGTGTAATTCCTTGTCTTATTTAAACCATCACATTTCTGTGATTTTTAACATCAAGTTGTCATTGTAAAACTGAAACCAGAATTGAGGGTAAGAAATGAGAGGGAGGGGGTAAAAAAGTGGTAGAATGGGACAGATATCATTACTCTATGTACATGTATGATTACATGAATGGTATGAATCTCCATTGTGCACAACCATAGAAACGAAAAGATGTATCCCATTTGTGTACAATGAATCAAAATGCGGTCTGTAAAAATAAAACAAAAATTTAAAAAGGGGGAGGTCAGAGTTTTCTGCAGTCTGTAAAAATAAAAAAAGATTTTAATAAAAAACATTCAACATCTCTAACATACATATTAATAAACCAAGACTTTGATGAGAAGGTACTTTATCCAAGGTCATAGCTACAGTTAATGATAGCCTCTGTATTGAGCACAGGTACATTAGAGTCACAAGGATAAATTGTCAACTACTCGGAAATAAAAAAGTTTATAATACTCTTTGGTAGGGGAATTTTCCAGGATGAATTTCTTTTACCATAAAAGTAATACAGATATATTCTATACACATATATATGGGATATGTGGAGGAAATAAGTCAAATTATAATTATTACTATATCTTTAGTTTTATAAGAGAAAATTATAGTCAATTATCATCTCTGTAATTTTTGTCCAAAATTTAATTAAATTTTGTGAAGCTCAATTACTCAATTACTCCTTACTTCCTGACAATCTGAAAATCTTGAAATGGGTCAAACTAAAGATTTTAATTATTCCACGACATTACAAAAGAGTGACATGCTAAAAGATTTATAAGAGTAATAAATATATTATAAAATATGAGGAGTAAGCTAGAGAATTAGATTTTTTAAAATGCATCAAAAGTTAAATATATAAAGCATCATTAGATTTAGTATGAAAACCAACATTCACATTCATTCACATTCACAAATTCACATTCATTGTTCATTATTGTTATATCCTAACTTGAGTCAATACTTTTTTAAAAACCTAGAATATTTGTTGCCATTTAAAAAATCTCCTTAGTCCCCATTTTTCAATTATTTGTTATATTTATGCACTCCTGGATTAATTTTCTTGAAATATGACTATAATTATATTTCACTACTCAAAATTTCTTGATGACTTCCTATTACCAGTACAAAATATTATAATTGTCATCATTGATAACAGCTGTATTTTATTTTCTGAGAACTTTCGGTGTACCAAGAACTATTTTGAATACTTTGCACATTCCATCTCATGTTATCCCCTCAAGCATATTGAAATCTACATGCTGTTATCATTATCTGTAAAGATGAGAAACTGAGACTTAAGATGTTTCTGTAGCTTGCCCAAAGCTATAAGGCAGGTAGAATTTGGAGTCAAATAAGCATTAGCTCTACTCCTTCCAAAAAACTTGAAGTTTTTCCTCTGGCATCCAAAATCCTAATCTGTCCTAATGCCCTGTTTTTCAAATAACTTTTCAGTATTTAGTATTGATAGCACTTCAGTTCTAGCTAATCAAAGTCTGTCATTTTCCCTCCAGCTGAACAAAATTGAACAATTCTCTGAACAATGATACCACTCTGTGTGTATTGCTTGTCATAAATGATTCTGCACATTTGCTTAATTACTTAGCTTATCTTCTTAGTAGGGTAAAATATTTTATAATGTCAATATCAGTGTCCAACTCAAATATTCCTGCTTTGCAGAGATTGAAACTATTACTTGTTGAAAAGAACCACACTAGTTTGTTTCAAAATGAACATAGGAAATAAATTTACACTATTACCAGAATTTTAGTTAGGCTATAGGAAATAATGACAGAAAGAAGTGATAAATACAGAATAATTACTAAGGAAATGAACTTTTGTCTTCTGAGAGACTTAACAGAAAAGGTTTCTATCTTTCATGACGGTTTCCAAGCAGTTCTAAATGGAGAACAGGAATGGGATTCACCTAAATCTGCATTTATGAATAAATGATCAAAGTTGGGTCCACTAGAGCTTACTAAAATGAAGACTTGGAGTAAACACAGCTACTGAGAACATATCTTAACATTTTCTTTTTTCTCTTTTCTGTTATGCATGCTTGTTAGAGGGCCAAGGGTCTCAGCTGATTTAGAGAAATTAGCTATGTTAATATAGGTTGTTAATGGTCTAAGATCCATGCAATGCAGGCTAAGCCTGTGAGGAAGGCAGAACCATTTCACTGAGACTATCTAACCTGCAGAGTATTTACCTATTTCTTTCTGTGTGCTGCGCTGTTGCTGACTGTCCTGCTGAAACATGATGAGGTAATACTAAACACAAACCTCTGCTGGGTTCCCAGTAGGAAAACATGCCTTAGTCACAAGTAATAAAGTAAACACAGAAGCTGCAAAAATTCATCACCAGAGGAAAACAATAATTTAAATGAGTGATTAAAAAAATGCACTTCATCTATGCATGATAAGAAACCACTGAACAAAACAAATTATATCCCACACCAGAATGGCTCACTACCCAAAGAAATTGCAAACTGCATATGATGAGAGAAGAGAAAGCCACAGAGAATCAAACATGAAAGGAGAATGTCTCTCATTTAAAGAATGCCAATGTTCTGTTCCTAAAAAACACACTCAGAGTGCTCTGCTGAGCTGCAGAGATTATGTGCAAGGAGTACTGGTCATTAGTGGCCATTGAGGTGGCCTTTTGGATAGGAGGACAAATCTCTCAAGGAGTCATCTTTGGTTCTTTCCATGCACCACCTCTTTTACATCCCTGTCTCCATGTCATTGCTTCCTTTAGGTGAAGTTCAAATAGTTGGATCAAAATATTACATAGTTTTTGTTATTAGAATACTATTTATTATTAATATTCACAGAAAGTTGTAGATGTTTTTATACCTGAAATGTTGTTTTTAAAATTCACGTTATGGAAAATGACCCACAGAAATAGTCACTTTCTGTGCCATATGGTGAGTTGGTAAGAGTCCCCAGACAAAACTCAACTCTCATGAACTCCTCGGATATTAACTATTATAACAATGTGCTTTTATCTTTTCGTTTTTGTTGCTTTGATGCTTTTTATTAATATTTATAGAGAAATTATCACAATTTCAGTGTAAATAATAAACAGAAGTTTAGAAACAGGACAATTTTTGTGATCCTATATTTAAAATAAACTCTCAGGCTTCATGGATAATTATCTAGACTATTATTGAATTTGAAGTGAACCAGACAGTAAGATCTATATTTAGGTAGTAATTCATGTGCATGGAGCAAATCATAAAGGCAATTGTGGAGCAGGAACAATAATGATGGCCACTTGAAGAAAGAAACTCTGGGAATCTTTGTCATTTATTATCATGGAGAAAAGCAATGAGATAAACCTTCAGAGAAAAAAGGATCTAAGAGGTGAAAATGAAGTAAACAAAGTAGTAACTAAAAAAGAAGTCCGAAAGGAGAATTCAAGAGTCACCTGGGTCAAAGAAGAGAAATGATTAAGAAACTTTGGAAATAAAAAGATCATGTAAGGGCCCTTAACATTTGTTAAATAGATAATGTGACAGAAATGAAGCACTATGTAAGTATCCTTAGCAATATCATGATGAAAACGTACTAAAAAAGAACAAATCAAAATGGCAAAATGATTACAAAACTATAACTCACACTGTAAAAAATAAGACTACATTAAACCTGAGGCAGAGCTGGAGAAGCCACATGGCCAAGTAGGTCAGCCCTTTTCTAAATGTGTTTCTTGGGAAACAAAATTCCACTGAGCATCTGGAGCAGTGCATGCAACAATCTTCCCAGAGGGACAGGTGACTGGTAAGACTCAGAAGCAGCAATGGATCTCACCATTTTTCTCACCATTTTTCTACCCTTTGAGACAGGAATCAAGAAACTAGTAGAACATCAGGGAATACATTGTGGAAAACTTTAACATAAAACAAAAATGAGTAAATGACCACAGTTTTAAAGTTATTCATTAATAGTGCATATTAATTCATTAATAGTGCATCTAATTGTTTAAAAGAAAACACTGTATTCATTGATATCATAACTATAAAATTAATTATCAATTTTGAAGACAAATTATCAATTTTGAAGATAATTTGAACGTAAATACTGTAGGTATAGTGGAATAACATTAGTAAGTTAGAAATTTTAAATTTTAGGGACTTTTGTTTGATTTTTCATTTTGTGGTATTGGAGATTGAACACAGGGGTCAAATCAAGTGCTCTACAGTGAATTCCATCTCCAACCCTATATGGTAATTTCTTATAAACCAACATGGAAAAAAAATCAAAGTGATGAATATAACTGGAAAAAGTTGAAATTCACAAAGAATAGTTCCAAAAATTCCATCTGCCATCTTTGATACGTACAAAATAAAAGTGAGGTCAAAATCAAAGGTGTATCTGCTTTTTGGAAGGAAGATAAATTTTCCTAATTCAAAAATGTTGTGGTTTAGAGAAGGAAGGTAAAAAGATGGAAAACCTTCAGTTTTTGAGCTTCCAGGAGGAGGAAAATTTTAAAAACTACTCAAGAAAAGGCAATGTTTTAAATTTTTTAACTGAAAATCTGAGTAAGATAGAAAAATAGATACAGCTTAAAAATAAAAATGATAAAGACAAATCTGAAGAAATATTCTAGAATATAAAAATCAAAAGATTAAAGAAAGTTTAAGAAGCATGGAAAACATAATGAGAATATTTAAGGAAATGGTTTTAGGGTTTTGAGAATTAAAAGAAAGACTCAGATAAAAGATTATTTATAGAAATATTGATAATTTTCCATAATTAAATATTTAAAACAAAGTATTAATTCTTAGGTTTGAAAAATAAAGACACAAACAGGATATTGATATCCCTTACAGAAACCAATGACAATGACAGACTCTGAAAGTAACTAAAGAGAAAAGACAGATTATCCATGAAGAAATAAAAATCTACAGTGAGATTAGACATTTAATATAAGAGTTCATGAAGAAGAATCTTTAGAATTGAGTAGTTCATTATTGTAAGAGGGAGATAAGGATCCTAAACATTCATTAGGAGATTTAGAAAATAAATATTTTTTATATATAATCTCAAACTCTGTTATCTGTAAAAAAGAATAAACTTCAGGTAAAAATGTCAGCATGAATAAAATAAATTTCTTATGTAGATGAATAGCTATGCATACATGCAAACCAGGTGATTTTTTTTGTAGATATATGAGCTTGGACATTTAGGGACACACAAATTAGTTTAGCAAGATTTCCAACTACCAGAGTGTGTGTTCTCTGGAAAAGGGGTGGGGTTATAAGAGGGTCAGCCAAGAAACAGAGGTCACATTTTCCTCAGGCATTGCCCAGGGGAGGTGGGCCCTGCCCAGCTGGCACAAGTATCTCATCAGCTTAACAAACTCCACCCAACAGTGACAACAGAGCATCTGGATTGTAGCACTCCAGAGCCTCGGACATTAAGGTCACTGAAATTATACCCCTTCCCAATTACACTTAACATGAAGGAGAAATGAAGACAGTAAAAGCCCCAAATGAGATGAAAATAAATGTTGAGGATTTCATTATTATTATTAATATTTTGAGAATGTCACAGGCATGTGTACTTGCTTGGAAGAAAAAGTTACAAAGTGAATGGAGAGACCATGAGGGAAAGAAAGAAGGCCGTGGAACTACAGATAAATAGATGGAAGGACAGTGTGTCCTCTACAATTTGGGAGTAGGGAAAAAGAAATAGAAAGTATCATTGGTGTTGGAGCAAACTTGGGAGAGTTCTGTGCTATTTACTACTTTGTTTTTAACTAAGCAGACAAATGATCAAGTATTTTGAGCATCAAGGATAGGGATCATGAGAAAAGAAATGATGCTTTTCAAGAGCTATATGGGAACACAGAAGAAACAGCTAATCAAACACAAATTAACAGAAGATTGAAGCACGCTAAAAGCCCAACTTTTAGGGTTAGGATGATACATTTTAATGACTCAATCAACAAGTATAATTCTTCTCTAGAAAGTAGGTGCTACTTTTAGCCTAACGAAGGGAATTGGTAGGTTTAGTGAAAAAGGAAGAAAATAATAAGGGAAAGGAAGAAATTAAGTAGAAAGTGATTGACTGTCAAATTATAGAAACTATTCTAGACAAGAAAATAAGTGAAACTGGACAATGGGTATAGGACTACACTATGGAAAAATGAAAATATCAAGAAAACAAAAATCCCTATGTAGTCAAATTTATGAAAATTAAAAAGTGAGAAAAGAACAAAAAAAGGAAAATATGATGAAATTTAGTTTCCTGCATACATGGTTGTTATCACACCATTGTGTGTTGTTTTCAGCACCTACTGATAGTTGGCATTTTCTTTTTAATTGAAAACTGAAATTTCTATTTTCTTATTTATTGATGTATCCCAGCCATCTGTATTGGTACTTGGCACATCATGAGTATGCAATTTTTTTATGAATATCTAAATCATTGTGAGAATTAATATTTCATGGTTTGTATTAGCCTTGGTGTGCATAATGAATTGGATGAAAGGTTTTTCAAAAAATAGTTTTTACTTGACTTCAAAATGCATCAGTAGTCAGGTATTGTATACTAAGCTCAATCGCTATGAACCTTCATTTGCTTATTGATGGGAATGGTATAACACTTCTATAATAACAGTTTAGTGATGAAAAATTAGATAATAATGCACATATGCTTTGTACTTGGCATATAAGGATATGCATTTCAGAATATTCAGGTTAGGTATTTTTAAATGTTCCCCAAATTACTTTGATGGGATCTATACTCCCCTTTTATTAAATGACATTATTTTATCATGACATCAAAGATACCAAATAAGTTTCATAATTTGTCAGCTCTAAAAGTCAAACAATTGTACCTACTAAAGATTTGTAATGTATCCCTTAGTATTTTCATCAAGGAAGGAAACACCATGGCAATGAAATGAATAGGCCTAACTGGTTGTTTGCTATACAAAAAAGTAAATTTTGTACTACAGAGTCAGTGAAGTCAGTGTGAATATTGGGTCATACCAATAAGTTCCCCCAACATTTCTTAAGAAATAACTGTGCCTTTTGACTGCTGCACCACATCATGTGTGGGACAAGGTATGGTGTCATTGACTATTCCAAAATGTCTGCAGCCACTATTGGCACTTTTTTAAAAAAAAATAATTTTTGTTGTAGATGGACACCTAGCTTTATTTTATTTATCTATTTGTTTATGTGAGAATTGAACCCAGTGCCTCACACATGCTAGGCAAGTGCTCTACCACTGAGCTACAACTCCAGCCCTCACAATAGCACCTTGAAACAGATGAAAATAGTTTGTGTGTACAATGATGCAAGTTTAAGAAAAAAAACTGCTATGTTTTCATTTCTTTTACTTGGCATACATACAAAAGCAAAATATTTTGGGTTCATCCAACTTGGAACATAATTCAATTTTTTTTTCCATAATTTTTCTAAGAACTATTTTGTCAAGTAAATTATTGAGTGTATCTTTGCTTGAAATTAAAATGTCAAAGTATCACTTTTTACAGCATATTAATTTATTGTGCCTTTAACTGAAAAAAAATAATCATCATTATGGAACAAATGGAGACATTATCAAAAATATAATACACATTTTCAGGGTTACTATTAGTAAATAGTTGATGACTGAACAGGCATTGTGTTAGGTAGGTCTGTTTTTCTCCCCCATTTATGGTCCAACTCACTCTGTTTTTTTGAAAGGAAAAACAGTAGCATTAATACAATATTTGCAATATTTCCTAAGGCAGTGTAGACCTCCAAACACTGAAGTCTCTGAAGACAGCACATAGAAACATATTTTAACAAACACACACACACATATAAGCGCAATCACTAATGTAACAGTTTGTCCATGATGGAAGAGCACCACAGTTTTCTTACCAGGTTACTTTATATGCAGGTGTCAGAATTAAAGAACTTAGAGATGTCTGCTCTTATTAAGAACTCAAAGGCAGTCAGGAAAGGCTCAGGTTTAGGTAAGTGCCAGAACTAATGCCAGATAAGGTGCAAACCACCTTTAGTTGCTTCCCTCATTCTAGGCTGTGGTGTGATATGCTCGGTCTCAGTTGTTAAGAGGTAAGGGGTTGGAATTTCTTCATCTGTTTATTATCAAGAACAGTAAAGGCACTATATTCAAGATTTTACCTAATTTAGCCTCAATAATGTTCTCATTTCTGCTACAGACTGGGCATATTGACTTCTGAGGTGAATATGCTGTTTTTGCATGGGCCTAGAAAATTTTTCGGCATTATGACTAAAGCACGAAATCTTCATGACAAATTAATCTGTTCAATCCTCACCTCACATTGATCAACACAAATTAATTTTCACACTCATTGCCTAGAGTCGTTAATAAAGTATTGGTACCAGATTCCATGATTTTGCACCACTATAATTCCTTGAATTTTTTCTTACATTTATAATTCCTTGAATTTTCTCTTGTATTTAAGAGCCTGTAGTGTTCATTTCAAAAGAATAATGTGAAATGCAGGTTCTCACAGCATGTATCAGATTTTCTACAGTGTTCAAAGATAGAGTTTAGAAGCCCCTGTAAATTTCACAGCTAACTTAATTTCAAAAGATGGACCTAATAATTAAACAACTAGTTCTGTCTTAAAGATTTTAAATATCATTTGAATTTGCATTATGAAAACCCAGAGGAGCATCATCAATCTCTAGATTGTATTCATTTACATAAGAAAACAAATGTAGAAGCATCATACCACAGTAAATCCTAATAACAAAATGTTTGGTTTTAAACTACTCTGCTTATAATATTATGTTTTTTATTGACCCAAAAGGGAGTTATGAAGGAGGAATTTTGCCGAGAATTTATATTCCAAATGTTCTCTTAGAAGCTCTTTTTGTTTAGGTTTGTAAACATAAATATATGCAGAGATACCACAAGAGACCTATAATAAAGCATATGTTACATAACAAAGGGGAAATATATTTAACTAATACACAAATACGCTTTGTATTTTATGATATTTTTCAGAGAATAAGAGGAGAATACAGTAATAGAAATCAAAATTATTTTAAAGTTTTAGAAAACTTTCTAATAACCTACATTAAATAAGACTACATAAAACAAATACTCTATGCCCTTGATATCTGAAAATTATCTATTAAGTCCCTCTCAATACATTCTTCTAAATCCTCTCAACATATCAGCAGGAAACCCCAGAAGTGAACTCCAGTCTATCCACACCACAGGCTCCACTGAATCAAATCATGTATGTGATACTGTGTTCTGTGATTGCTTTATCTTTCCATTTGGATACTACACTGAACACTAAACCACCAAAGCTGATGACTTTCATTTGTTTGCTTGTCTGATTATCTTCTCTTCCCCTCACTGTCCTGCAAAATGTTGAAACTCAAGAATTACTCTTGCATTCAGAAAGCTATAAAGCCAGTTGTCCATGTCTTTTATGCTTTGTTATAGTTATTCATATGTTGAAACCCTAGCCCTTCCATATGATAGTACTTGGAGGTGGGATCTTGGGGAAGCAATGAGGTCATAAGTATGGGGCTTTCCAGATGGGATTAGAATCATCATAAGAAAGAGAGACAGTAGCTTCCTCCCCCATGTGAGGATACAGTAAGAAGGCAGCTCTCTGCAAGCCAATAAGAGAACTCTCTCCAAGAGTAAAATTTACTGGCACTTTGATGTTGAACTTTCCAAACTTACAAGACTGTGAGAACTGTGAGAAAAAAATGTCTATTGTCAAAGACACCCAATTATGGTATTTTACTATGGTCGCCTGAGCCGTCTCAAATGTGTTTGATCCTTACACATAAAAATCATCAATCAGGAGGTTGATCTAGGAGTATCGCAAATTGGAGGCCAACCTCAGCAACTTAGCAAGACCCTATCTCAAAATAAAAGTAGAAGATTTGGAGAAAGTTCAGTGGTAGAATGTGACTGGATTAAATCTGTAGTACCATTAAAAAAAGAATAAAAGAAAAAAGATCAGTTTTTTAAAACATTGTACTTTTCTTCAAATGACTTCCATTTTATGTACTCAACTACACTTACTTATTATAGTCATGGTGATGGGATAAGAAAAATGCCTATTGTCATGAAATGCTAATTCAGAAACCATATTCTCTGCTTCTGAAAAGACATAGTGTCAGTAGAAAATACCATCAAGATTTCTGTCTCTTTCAATTGCAGAATATAATCATTTACATGTAAAGTAGGATATTTTTAATAACCAAACATTTAGTAGGACACAAAAGTAACTTTCTTAATACATCTACTAAATCTTAATTGATTTATGATTTTCTTAAAATACAATTTTCTTTTTCTTTCTTCAATGTCCATATTTCAAATATTAGCGTCCAACTATTATTATTGATATATTCTCAATTAAGTAGTTCATTTCTGCTTAATGGACTAAAAATTTTAACACCTAGAAGAGGTCTTTCTGTGGATTTCTAACTCATGTATTTATCTTCATTAATATATAAATTAAGCACATCCTGATTAACTCTAATCTGTGCTTAGAAAGCAATTTCTCACAGTCAGTACTCTGTTATCATCTCTCATTCGATACCTGTGAATATCTACCAGTACTAAGTTGTATACAATACAAACAAAACTAAACTAAACATAAAACACTTTATATAGGAATATAATGTGTAAATAATATAAATGAAGTATATTCATTAAATTTCTAAGGGGCATGAGGTGTCCAAGAGTAGACATTTTTTCATCTTATATCCTTGAAGTGATTCATAGTGACTAGTATGTACTAGGTTCTTCATATATCTTCTGAAGTTAATAATAACAACAACAACAAAAAAAATACCAGCCACTCTACAAGGGATGAGGTTTTAAAAATTGAATATAATGAAGGCACAGTCCTGGAAGAAAATATAGACAAACGGAGGTACTCGGAGAACTAATCTAACTAATTGATAACATGAATATAATTCAGAATTGCACAATTCATGTGGATCCCCATTTTAAAATGGTGGTTCTAAAAAAAACCTCATCAACAAAAGCCAGCAATGGCAGTATTTCTGGACCAGTCTAGTAAACAGAGTTTAGCCCTGCTTCCTAATCTGGTGATCAAGGCTTACCCTGAATCATCTATCAAGTTCTTTCTTATCTATAAAATCAGAGCGGCAATTTCAAACATTTACATGTAAGGAGAAACTTGTTATTCTTCACTTTAGAATTAAGATAGGGAGCAAGCACATCTGGAATGATAGACTGACAATCCCTGAACAACTTTTCCCTGATAGAAATCATGAGGGGAAAAAAAAAAAAAAAAAAAGGTCAAAATCAACTTTTAGCAATCCAAGAAACATTTATTCAAGAATAATGACTGATATCTCAGTTAAAAAAAAAAATGAACTTTGTGGTGTTTTAACTTGGGCTATAACATCTCTGTAGTAGCCTTAATCTAGCATCTTAACAGTCACTGAGAGGACAAAATAATGAGTGTACAGCTTTCATGAAACCCCATTTCCAAACAATCCTCACTATTTGACTTCTGTGGCCTCATTCTGGAAAAGTCTCCAGTGCAAGGTTTTTCATTGTTTGAACTGACTAGAATCCAGCTGTGAGAAAAGCCCAGAGTCAGTGCTTCTTGTAAAAACAAACCAACAACAACAACAACAAAAACATATCAATTATTTGACTCTGAAGTTGCCTAGGCAGTAAGATCAGCTGGACAAAAGAAGATAGCCAAAAAGATGAAAGAAAATTTCCTCTAATGGAATATTCACATGGAATATTCACAGACTCCAAGCTATTCCTGTGTTAGTGTTTGTGTGTGTCTGTGTATGATAAGAAACACTGGCAAGCACCCTGATCTTTCACCTCTAGCTGACTGAGATCTTCTCAAACTGGAAATGAAGAACAGTGTAATTGTAAACTCCTGGAGAGTTGAAATTATGCCCAACACACAATACACAATGTCCTTCTTCAAAGTTTATGAAACTAACTGGTTCAAAGAATTTTAGGAAATCTCAGTCCACTATTAGCTGATCACTAATTTAGCTAAAGTTCAAACTTCCTTGATCACATCTGAAAAAGAATACAGACTTAAAGATTTAGTTTAGGAAAGTTACTAGATAAATAGTAACCACAGGAAAATCTAGGGAAACACAGGGATCTGCCTTCTAAAATTTCTACATTTGATTTCTACATTTTTATACACATGTAGACACATACATGCATGAGTAAGACATGCAAAGAAGCAAAACAGTATTGCCACACATAAGAAAGAAGATAAAAGAAGTTAACAAAAATTTTCCATGAGGAAAATCAGATATTGACCCTATTAGACAAAAGTTTTAAACATGCTATATTAAAAAAAAAAAAAAAACTAAAAACTAAAGGAAACAATATCTGAAGAATTAAAATATAAGAACAATGTCTCACACATACAGAATATCAGTCAAGGAAGAAAAATAATAAAAAGTGAACCAAGTAGAAATTATTTAGTTGAAAAATAAGACATCTTAAATATTCACTAGAAATTCTCAATGGTAGATTTGAATTGATAGGAGGAATCTGAACTTGAACATACGTCATTTGAGATTTCTTCATTATTTCTGAAAGAGCAGAAAGAATAAAATGTATATAATTAATGGAGTCAGACAACTGTGGGACACCATAAAGTATACCAACCACATAAAATGGCCAAGAAAGAAAGGATAAAGGGGAAAGAAGAATATTAGAAAGGCTGAAAATGAATAAAACTGATGAAGAACAGCAGTCTACAAATCCAAGAAACTCAGTGAATTTCAAGTTAAACTAAAAATATATACCTCCAGCTATGTCATCGTCAAATTGACAAGGTCAAAGAGAACTTTGAAAGAGAGAGAGAATCATGAAATCAGAAAGAAGACATCTTATCACATGCAAGGAATCTTCAATAAGATTAAGAGCTGACTGCATCAGAAATAATGAAGGCCAGAAGGCAACAGGATGATATATTCAATGTGCTGAAAGAATAAGACTAATAATCAAGAATTCTATATCCAGTTTTTGTATTCAAAGTTTTCATATATTATTAAAATTAAGTTGATATGAATTCAAAATAGATTGTTTAAAATTGAAATGCTACTTGTAATCCATATGATAACCATTAAAAATAACTCTGGAACAAAATAAAATCAAGGTTGTTCACATTAAATATAAATAGATTAAGCCCTCTAGTTATAGGCAGTAATTGACAGAATAAGTTAAAAAAAAGGATCCAACTCATTCCAACTACAAGAGATGCATTCTATGTACAAAGTTACAAAGCATTGAAAGTAAAAGCATAGAAAATATAAATTATATAAATATATATAAATTATATAAATATCAAAAGGAAACTGAAGTTCAAGAAGCTATGTTAATATCAGATCCAATAGATTTAAGACAAATCATCTACTAGGGAAAATGAATGCTTTACAATTAAAAAAGAACCAATACAGTGAGAAGACATAAAAATTCTAAGATTGTATCCTTTGAATGATCACTTCCAAGATTTCAAGATTAATTCGCTATTGCATTGCACTAAGCTGTTTGATCTTTGGCTTCTCCCTCATGTCCACCTTTGGCTGCTGAGGACACACAAGGGACATGAGAGCAGCCTTCAGAAGACACCAATACCTTCATCTAGATCTTGAATGTTCTAACTTCTAGAACTGTAAGAAATAATTTCTATTCTTCATCTATTATCCAGCATAAGGTATTTTGTTATAGCAGTCAAACAGAATAGGAGATAAGCATCAATACACTTAGCAATGAGACCTCCAAAACATATCAAGCAAAGTTTAGCATGAATGAAGGGGTTAAGGGAGAATTCCACAAAAACAGTTGGGAACTTAAATATCACAAATTGAAAAAGGGGTAGAAAAACTAGGCAGGAGATTGATAAAGAAATAGAAGACTTGAACAATACTACAAGCCAAGAAGACCTAACAGACATCTATAAAACTATACCCAACAATAGAAAAAAGACTACATTCTTCTCAAGTGTGTACAAGACATTCTCCAAGACAGACCATATTAGATAATAAAGCAAGCTTTCAATAAATTTAAAATGATAGAAATCATACAAGTTAAAAAAGTACAAATTATAAAAGCTGTGTTCTCTATAACTACAATGGATAAAATGAGAAGATCACTGAAGAATTTTACAAATAAACGGAAATTAACCAACACTCAAATTTCCAGTGACCTAACAAATCAAAATGGAAATTAGAAAATACTTTGAAATTTATGAGAGTGAATAAGCAACATGTCTAAACAAAAGAAATGCAGTTAAAATAATACTTAGAAAAAATTTACCATTATGAATGTCTAAGTATAAAAAAACAAAGATATGAAGTCAACTTAACCTTCTAGTACTTGGGATTGAACCCAGGGATACTCTTGACACTGCAATACATCTCCAGTTTTTTTTATTATTTGATTTCGAGGTGTGGTCTTGTTAAGTAGCTGAGGCTAGACTGAAACTTGTGATGTTTCTGCTTCAGTCTCCCAAGTAGCTGCAATTACAGGTGTGCACCACTGAACCCAGCTAGAAACTCATTTATTTCTTATGGCATTCCCATAAAATAGGTTCCACCACTTCTATTTTCCGATGAAGACTGAGATTCAATGTGACTTTTCTTATGTGAAATAAGTAGAAAAGGTTAGGATGTGAATTTCAACCAATGACTTCCCTAAATTCAAATATTTTCTCTTTCTATTTTACTGTATTGGCATAGGTTAAAGCTCAGTATCATTTTCTCCCAAGTTTGAGAAAGACAGTACATGTAAAAGAGGCAAAAAGTGAAATTAAAGGAAGGTAAAGAAAATGGACAGATAGATTATTAAATAAACTCATAACTTTATAATAAATAGAGTTAATTCTGTTTATATTATGTTTTATTTTTTGACAGCAAGTTCTCAAGTTTGATACTCTAGGCATTCTTTAGAATGAGCTATTTGATTATGTAGGTCAATTTCCATGGACACACAGCGAATCTGGGTTTTGGAAGAAATGATTAAGGATTTACACCTTTCTCCAAATGGACTTTTAACATTTAGTGACGAAATCCTCTTAAAAGTTTGATATTTTCTTTTTTAATTGGCAATAGTAATTTCTACATTTTAATTACTAAGAATGTCCACTCCTACAGGTGGCATGATAAACTTCAAAAGAACACTTCTTTCTAGCAATGTTAGCTCAGATCTTCTATAATAATGCTAAGAACACCATTTTGGGGGGTTTCTGACTCCACTAAGTCCTTTTTTGGAATTTAAATACTTAAGGCAGGACACACATGACCAATTTACTTTTTAGGAGAACATAACTATAACTTAACATCATGTTTGACTGCCTTACTTTTAACAATGAGTAAATGAAAATAACAAATTATGATTAAAAGTCAAAATTAAGTTGTTTTATTTGATTTGCTGTTCACCACTGACGGGGTAAATAGCCAACAGTGATTTTAATACTAATGAACTCTTTTATAGTACACTGGATTTTTCTCCACTTTGGATATGTAAATATATGTGTGTATGTGTATAACATTGTATGTAATACTACATATTTTGTTGTCGGATTGAATCAACTCTCAAACTACAGATTTTTAAAGCTTACTCATTTCTTGGGATTTCCAAAGCAGAGAAAGGAATGCCAACAGATTCATTAAATTGTAAATTATACCATTATGTTCCCTTAGAAACAATGGAGAAATTTTCATTCTGTTGTTTAAATCCTACCTACTATCTTAAATTTAAAAAAAAGAGGAAAGAAAAAGAAAAAGAAAAATCTTCAACTGTGCTTTATCTAAGATATCTAAGATGAATGTTTATGCTTTACCTTCAAATGTGCCTATTGATTCATTATTATTTACATTCTTCTGTCATTTGTATAGCATTAGCTTTTAATAGTCTACTATATATTGGAAAAATGTCATGCTTCAGAGAAACCTACTGGATATTAAGACTGGGGATAGTTTGACATAGTTCCCTACCATCAGGTATGCCCCTTTATGTTACAAGGGCACAGTTTCAGTTCTACCTTCAAAACCCCCACCTTTTATAACTTATCTCCCAGGATATGTTTCAAAAGAAGAACGTATATTGTTGACAAGGAATTAAATGTAATAATCAGGCAATTAACCAAGGGTGTTTGCAGCACTATATAAAGAGACAAATTAAGACTACCATGGTATCCAGAAGCCATCTGTTAACCAATGTCAAATTGATGATAAAGAAAATTGAGTTCCCCTGGCAGTTGGTTTTTCTCCAGCTGTATGCAGCTATAAAAGAGCCATCAAAGACAAATCTGCATTTGTTGTTAATTCAGAAATGCGGTAGATAGGCATTGAGAAACCTCTAGTGACAACTTTTTGTTCTGAAAGTTGATGGTAAGATTCCAGGAAAAGTTATACATTGGGCCTTGGATCAGCATTTCAGACTTTCTTGATAGGATAAAAAGGTGATCAGTACAATTCTCATATGTGTATGCATACACAGAAGTACAATAAAAATCTGTTCAGAGAATAAAGCAATGAGTCAATCACTTCTGAAGCAATCAACCATACAAAGCTCAGTGTGTCTATAAGCACACACACGCACACACACATACACACAAACATATCAAACATCTAGTATTACACATATCCTAGTGTGAGACTCATTTTAAGGAAAGCCTCATGTAAGAGCAATACTAGAAAATAACCATAATTTGTATTGGTCTTTATTATCATGCCCTGAGAATGACTCATGTCAAAGACTTTAGTAAGGTGCCCTCCAGAACGTTATAATCCTAATGCTTAATTAAAACTTCAAGAAGTGAACATAATGTCTTAAAAGTTGTTAGGATTCAGAAGGTTTAGATTCACACTTAATTCCTTATTAGTTATATGACCTTGGGTATATTAATCTGTTCTAATGCATATGTGAAAATGAGAATGATAATAGCAAGGATACTGAAAGAATAAAATGAACTGATGCATGTCACAACTTATTTCTATAAAATAAATGATTTATCAATGAATTGTTGAAGTACACAGATAACTAAGGACTTTAAACCATATTGGAAAGATCACTGTGTTGAAGATCAGGAAATCTTGTTTTACTAACCTTGCCATAAATTAATTATGTGACTCTGTACAAATAACTAAGTTTTCTAGATTTCATCTTACTATTCCTTGGATTAAGTTCTGGATGGACCTGGAATAAAAATGTCCCGACTCATTCTAAAATCTCACATTTCTAAATTCTTGAATTGCTTAAAGAGTAAATACAGAAAATAGTAAATTTGTACAAGAACAATAGTCAAATCATTGCGATTCTTTGAGTGTGTGTTTATTATTGATTTTTTAAAGAAAAACTGGTAAGTATGCTTTTGCAGTTCACTTAATGTTTAAATTTCATATGTATGCTTCTATTAGAATGAATATAACTATAAGCAAACATGTGCTTACTTTTCCACCAAAGCTGTCTAGTTGAACCAGATTAACCCATATCTATGTTTGACTCTTCTTGTACCAGCAACTTAGAAGTTTGGAGTTGAAAATATCCAAAAAGTAACTCTTTATTCATACCCTATTGTATGGTTGAAGAAAACTACCCATAGACCTTATACTTTTCACAAAAATTAGCTCAAATGAGTCATAGTCATAAAAATAAACTACATAATACTCTCAGAAGATAGTATAGAAAATACAGATGGTCTCAGAATTAGCAATGACTTTTGAAGTACAACATCACAGGCATGATCCATGAATGAAAAATTGGGTGGACTTTGTTAAAATTAGTAATTTCTTTCTCTAAGAAAGACATGACCAAGAGAATAAGAAAACAAGTCACAAATTGGGAGAAAAATATTTACAAAAGATATATCTGAAAATGATCATTATTCAAAATGTACAAAAAATACTTAAATTCAACTATAGTTTGGGTAGAGTGGTATATACTTGTAGTCTCAGCTACTTGGAAGTTAAAACAGGAGGCTCACCTAAATCTAGGAGTTTGAGACTAGACTGGGCAAAATAGCAAGATCTCATCTCAAAAAGTTTTTTAAAAAGTCAATAAGAAAACAAACAATTCAATTACAAGATGTCAAAAATACCTGAAAAGAAAGTTAGACATATACACAAATCAAAAAGGAACACATGAAAAGATGTCTAATAATTCAAATATATAGAGAATAAAGTTATAATAAACAATAAGGAAGAATGCAATCTTAATGAGAAATTCAACATGAGGATGTTTACCCTCAAACTAGCATTTAATAAGCCATACCTATTGTTTAGAAGACAGCAATGTGATCAATAAGTAAATTATTAGTGCTAGTCAACTTTTTCTCACTGTGACCAAAATATCTGACAGGAGTAACTTAGAGGAAGAAAAGTTTATTCTAGACTTATAGTTTCAGAGGTTCAATTCAAGGTCTGCTGACTCCTTTGCTCTGAACCTAAGGCAAAGCAGAAGATCATCTCAGAAGGACACAGTGGAGGAAATTTGCTGGAGATCAAGAGAAAGGAGTCAGGGACACAATATAGTCCCTAAGGACATGTCCCTCAGAGACAGCTTTCCTACATTTACCACCCAGTAGTCAATTAGAATCATGAATCCCTTGAATGGATTAATCCACAGATGAAGTTCTAGTTCTCATAATCCAGTCCTTTCACCTCTGAACATTATAGCATTGACCAACACATAAGCATTTCAGGGGACATTCCTAATCCAAACCATAAAATAATGTGAAGAAGAAAGTGTATACACTGAATGTGTATCAGCATATGACCCTATGTGAACATTCATCAACCACTTCATTTAAATATACACATGACCTCCAATGTAAGATATTTGTATGGACCTCACTTGGCATAGTGGTTGGCATATAGGTCTGAAACACATAAATAAATAAATAAATAAATAAATAAATAAATAAATAAATAAATACCCAAGCATGTATGTAGCTCTTGGGGAGATTAAAAATAATTATACCATTTCCTAAATTTGTTCTCTAAACCAGTTCTACACACTTGAAAGTAGTTTTCTTATTAATTCTACTATTTATGATGTAAGTATTTTTATCCCTGACACTGAGAAAAGTCAGTTAAGCTTCTTTTATAGTTTATAAAAGATACCAACAATGATCTCTATTTTTATCTCTGTCCAAAGCATTTCACTGCCATCACAACACATATCCAGAAATTACATAGTTTCAATAATTCTTCTTACCAAGAACTTGAGAGTAAGAAAACTTAATCCAATGTTCATTTAGGACAAAAAAAGAAAGAATAATTGCTTAGCCAGTATTGTGTGTGTGTTCTGTTACTATTGAAGAACTCTGACTAATAGGGTCTGTCTAAGCAAATGGCTACAAGCCTCTAAGACCTAAAGGGTTAGCAGAGTTATCAGGAAGGAAGAAGAAAAATGACCAGGGAGAAGTAAAAACAGCATGCCAAAAAGCTTCCAGTAAAGAGCCAAAGTGACTAAGTAGGTTGCTATGACAAGATTTAGGGAAAATGTCTCTTAGACACTCCAGGGGAAACCAGGACTATAGTTCGATGTTACCCATAAGGAAACAGTGAGATTATTATTCCACTGACCTTCAAGATATCCCCTGCAACAGTCCTTCCTGACTGACGTAGATACCAGTGATGTGGGCTATAAATATGTGCTGGTCGCTCTGATGCAGGAAGAGAACAGGTTTAAGGAATAATGTTCTACTCTCTGATTTATTATGGTGGATAAAGAGATCCTAATAAGATAGAGGAAATTATCCATGAATGACTGAAACATATTTTCAAAAAAAAATTCAAGATGAAGATTTTACAGTCTACAATAAGAATGAAAATCTCTCTTATTTCTTAGCAGATAAAAAATAAAGACAAGGAAACATTGTTTCCCAAAAAACAGAAAGAGTAGCCTGAAGCTTAACCATCTGGCACCTACTGCAATCCCTTTACCTAAAAGGAAAACAAACAACATTTAGGTATGGCAGCCATCAAGACCAAGAATTTGTTATAGGTTAAAGGGCATATGAATATTGGGTACACCTAGATTAATGCTTGGGAATGAGGGTCTTATAATTATTCTTTCTTTTAATAAAATTTTGGCTTTGGCAGTAAAGACATGCATAAAATAAATGAACAATATTTTAACCAACTTTGTCAGGCTGCGGACTAGCCTGTTTTTTAAAAAAATTAAAATTACTAGCAATGTAGGTCAAGATGTTGACAAATAGAAGCATGTGTTATAGAAAAAATGTAGCTCCACACAACTTGTACCAAGTATGGGCCCATCTTAGGAGAATTTCAAAACTTATGAAGTAAGTTCTACTATGTAATCTATGGCATGAAGTCAGAATCTTGGAATTAGTTCTTAGGTTAACAGAGCAAGTCAAGAATTTGAAAAGCTAGGACAACCAAAAGGCCTATCTTGGATCTTTTCAGTATATGAGAAAGAGAGGATAAAATTACCTTTATCCTCCAAATTAACTTTATATCTTGAAATAAACATGAAAAACAGACAATTCCAGGATAGAGAACATGACATAAGATCACCCAGACACTTTAAATAAAGTTTATAGATGTACGTAAAGATTACTTACATAATAGAGAAGTGAGGGGAAAAAAAAGTGGTTATCATCACAAATTCATTGTTGATTATATATTGGGCCTAATGCAAGATAGAAAAGGTACAGAAATATAGGAAAATGTATTAACAACAGCAGCTAAAGGGTTTTTTTTCAGTTCAATTAATTTTATTTGTATGGAATAAATGTAGATTTTTTTCCAGTGGTAAGAATTTTTTTAAGTGATTGAAAGTTGTAAGGACACAGGTTTGTTACAGTGCAGTTTTAAAGTTTTTTTCTCTGTAGATAATGAGCTTGCTGTTTATAAAAGTAGTCAACAGAAAGCTATCTGAGATGTTGGAAAGAGATAGTTTTCAGTGGCCAGGAGGTTGTAATAGATGAACTCTAAAATAACCTTCCAAATTTTAGTGTAGGGAACATTCCTCAAGCTTATCTGACAGCAGTCACTGACACCGTGGTCTAAGTAAGCCAAACAGTCTGAACAGAGAAACTGAGGTAATGGTAAAGACTCGCCATGGAATGAAGGTCTTTGCAGTTGCTGAGGCTGAGTTTGAACTAAGGGGAGGCCTTGTTCTGACATGCATCACAGAAAGCTGTGATGTGAGCTCCCCCACGCTGCCCTGCCTCATGCGGTGTGCTGGAACTTGCCATTCCCCCAATCCTTTGTCTCAGACCAGTTGCTGGGTAGAATTGCTTAGGCATGCTTGGTTTGTTTACACTACCTGGACCCTCGACGTATAGTTCACCTATAGACTGACTCTGTTATACTTTAACAAGCATATTAACCTGATTGGATAATGTGTCTATATATGTCCTGTGCAACCCTAAATAAAATTAGATCCGTGCCTTCGGATCTCTGATGCCTGGGTAAGCGCACTGGGTAAGGCTAAGTTGGGTAGGCATCATGCGTCCTCACCCTCAGCAAACCCATCTCAGAACATCTACATTTTAGCACTGGAAAATGCTAAGAAACATGTTCATTTTCATTCTTATTATCATAAAGAAGCATATTTATTATGTTTCATGCCCATGTTCAAATTATTATTTATGAATTTAGGCAAAGATCTCAAATAGGATATTTTCATACCAGTCACAGAATAACCTCCTTAGCACTAGATGACTTTGAATACCTGATCTTACCCTCCTTATATTCCTATTTAATTACATCTGTTTAGTGAAAAGTCCAGAATTTAAAGTTAGAGCTCTTGTGGCAAAAAACAAAAAAGACTGGCAAAATGAATCACCATTAACTTTTATATATAATCTAGATAACTTCAGATATTTTGTCTGATGATTTAACAAGTCAACAAGGCACATGCTTATCATTTGGTTTAACTAATACATGGAACTTCTCTCAAGAGAAAGCAATGGTCATAAACAAATATCTCCTGTTCATGTCTTCATGCTTAGTCAGAGGACTGCCATCAGCACCAGGACCTCCTCAGTAACCATAGTCCTCACAGATGCATGCTTACATTTCTGGGGTGGATAGACACGCCATAGAAATATGGGAAAAATTTGGTTTTCAAAAATTGCAATGTAATTCTTTCTGAAATAGACTTAGGTGGGAATTCACAAGAACAAAATATTTCTTTCATTTTGCCTGACAAGCAATCTCCTATCTTTGAATAAAAAAATCACAGGTTACTGATTGCAATAACATAAATCCTTACATAGAGTATAAATATCAGTTTGAAACTTATACTGTTTTGTTCAGATCTAAAGTATACATAAAGAACACTCAATAAATATGTTTGAAAAAAATGAATGGAAGTTAGATCTGTTTTTCATTGAAAGAGCATACATAATACATAGAAATTTCCCTTAATGAACTCTCAAAACAAGTGGAAAAATATACAGATAAAGAAAACAATAAGTCATTTGATATACTTTCTTTAATAAGGTTCAAAACTTCTAGTCTGGGTTCTAGAAGTAGACTTTAATATCCAGTTTTAATCATATAAACAATAAAAAGAAATCATTGAAACAAAAATCCATTATTTCTCAGCATTAATTATAATCAAGACCATAAAGAGGGAAATTAAGATGCAGGTTTATAAATATGAAGCAGAAACAAAAGGACTTAGTTACTCTCATAGGATTATTTCACAAAATAAAATCAAGATAGATTATGATTTGAAATTACAAATGCTTACCTGCATCCTTGTATAGTTATAACTTTCTCTATACCATGTTGTTCAACATGACTTATATGCCACATGTTCTTTTTTAGAATTACAGGCAAATAGTTTTCCAAGCTTATGGATGCAATATTTTAATGCGTACAAAGTGAGGAATGTTTCAATAAGAAAAAGCAGGTAGAAAAACAGAAATAGATAAGGGAGAAAAATTTAGTCCACCATTGTGTTAAGGAGAAATAAGCAACTAATATCAAGCAAAATAAGAAGGAAGGTATATAAGAAACTGAATACAACTGGGACAAAACCAAACCAATCCAACAAACAAAAATTTTCTGTTTCATGGCAAACATTAGCACTATCTTGTATTCACCCAGCCCATTTAACATATACCAAATGGCTTGGAAGAAATTATCCCACTAATCCTCCCAATAATGCATCTCTGATAAAGATTAGAATTAGGTGGTATTATCCATGCTTAGCAGTTGCTAAAAGTCATGAAACAATTCAATTATTTCTTAAGTAAAATCAGAATCCAATCACACAAATTTTAATTCCATGATCTATTTCCTAACTTATACTATGGATACAGAACTAAAGTTTGAGATTTCTTCCCTATTCCACTTGTCTACATACTTCATTTTTTGCTGGTGTCAGTTTACTATTTTTGAAACAGATGATTAGCTTCTGCTGTAAAATATTATTTCTCTTTATCTTCAGAAAACTTCAGAGTAAACAACATTAAAGAAAAGCCATGAGCAAAGGTGTTATTACCATAGGCTAGAAATATATAAAAAAGAAAAAATAAAGGCACTTATCACTTCACTTATCACTTTCCCACTCTTTTGAAAACCAAGTATGTAATATATATCTAAAACATCAAACTGACAGACTAATATGTACTTATCTGAGACAATGATTTAAAATACCCCTAACACCACTTTTCATATTAGAAAAGGGAAAGAGGACACTAACATAAACAGTTCTTTTTCATAATCAAAGTCAGTGATTTTCTCTTAATTCAATGTATTATTACTTCTGTTCAATTTGGCTGCAACAAGTGCAATTAAGGTAACTATATCTTAAGAGTCATGTTGTGAAACTAAACCAAATAATAACAATAGCTTGCATAATAATGAAATAGTTTCAGAGAAGCCCCACAATTAATCAAACAATTAATATCTGCCTTTGATTTGTTGTTATAGTTTAGATATGAGTTGTCTCCCAAAAGCTCATGTGTTAGACAATGCAAGAAAGTTTAGAGAGGAAATGATTGGGTTATGAGAGCCTTAACCTAACCAGTGCATTAATTCAGCTTAATGTATTAATTGGGTGGTAACCATGGGCAGCTAGGGTGTAGCTGGAGAAGGCAGGTCATTGGGGATATACATTGTGTCCCTGGTCAACACAGCAGTCTCTCTCTACTTCCTGATTGTCCTGTCCTGACCTGCTTTCTTCCATCAGGTCCTTCTGCCTGATGTTCTGCCTCACCTCAGGCCCAGAGCAATAGAGCCAGCTATCTATGAACAGAGAACTATGAAACCATGATCCCCAAATAAAATTCTCCTCCTCTAAGATTATTCTTGTCAGGCCTATTGGTTACAGCAGCAAAAAAAGTTGACTAAATTTTGTTAAGTGTTGATTTTTAGTCAAATGCAGTGATAGGCATATTCTTTTTCTGCAACACCAGAAAAAGTAAATAAGAATAATAAGGATTGGCAGGATAGGAGCAAATCCTTAATAGGATTCCTGAAATCCACAGAGGGCAATGCTTCCAAGTAATTTTAATTCTTAGCATGGGGAAGGTGGTCCCACAGTTCCCAAAGCTTATAACACACTGTTAAACCTCATGCTCCCAATGAAAACATTCTACAATAGTATTGAGATAACTGGCTCCCTAGTTAGCCTGTTAACATCTGAAAATCAGTGTCATTCGTATCTTTTCCAGCAGGAGGATTGCTTAATGGAGTATATCTACAGTTATCCTCCATATACCTGGTCACAGGAACATATGATTTATAGACCTGCACAAGGAGAGGTTTGTATTGAGAGAGATTTTAGCAGACGAAGCATAAGATTTGAAAACATGCAGTGTGAAGAGAGATAGACAACCTGAAAACACTATATTCTGGAAACACCACTTTTCAGATTTTGTTATGTGTCTTTCCAGCTAAACAGAAAAGTGAAAAGGTTCCAAAGGTGCATGTAAGGAAACAAACTGGAAAATAAACAGACGAGTTATGACAAATGGGCAAAAATAAGTGATCTGGATTTAGATATTTCATTATACATTTCAGAAGTAAATAAATACATTAGTCAAGTTAACATTGGACAATAAGAGACACAATATGAATTTAGGCACATGAAAACATGTTAAAGACAAATTCAGGAAAGGTAAATCTGGGTTTCTATACTGACCTAACTCAGGAGGTAAAATGGGAGTTAGATACTGACGGGGACTGCCCTGGAGATTCTCTTGGTCCTCATTATCTTTCATGTGAGGTACTGTGGAAAATTTGTCCTATTAAAAAAGAAAAAGGGATAGAAATAAGAAATTACCTAATGTGCCTTCTCTGCACATTCCAAATTCGCACTATAGTATACAGTTATTGAATAATCATTTGTATGACACAGTCTCCCTTGGAGAAAAGATTAACCCATTATAAAAGATAAGTCACAAACCAGTTTTTAAAATAATATTTACTTAGTAAAATATACCATTTTTTCTCTATCTTTAACAGTTTTAGTACAAAATATCATGGAATGATAATGTACTGAAATGTCTTACTTTGCCATATCAAGAGTACCACTGTACTATACCATTGTCCCCCAAAACTTTGCTTCTCTGTATATTATTACAACAAAAGTACACATTAGTAAGTACATAGCTGTAAGATCTTATTTTTAGACAGAAATAGAAGACAAACATCTGCAAAAAAACCATTTAATTACTGAACTCCTTTCAAGTATAAATCTGGTCTTAAATGAAGCAATGATAGAGAAATTAACGTTTGAAATTACTTGCCCAAATAAAATGATGAAATTGAGATAACTCAGATGAAATGCCTATTGTTCCAAGAAACTTTTCAACATATCCTCAGCTGTGACATTACATTTTTCTCAAGTCTCAAAGCATTCATATCTTTTCTTATGAACAGAAATTGTCTTTCCAACCTTCTATCTAATTCAGCATGTATATTCTTTCAATCAGATAAAAATTTCCAAAAGGCAGGTGCTTTACTTGATTTATTTTTAAAATAGTGATAATAACAATAAGCAATACTTTTTTAATAGATGCAAGAATCTGTGGTATTAAAATATAGGGCAGAACAAGAATTCTTCTCTGGAGCTCTGGAGCAGCACCTGCTTCTAGTGGCCATTAGCACAATTTGGTTTCTTATAGTTTTCAGAATGAGGTCCCTGTTTTCTTCTTACATTGACCTGTCCACATACAAGTAAATAAATGTGTGATGCTTGCCTAATTAATGAAGGAGGGAATCTAAATTCTGGTTATCTTACTGACCACAGTATGCTTCCCAACCCACAGGAAGCTTTTTTCATGGTCAGTCAACTCCTATCCAACTCTTCTTTGCAGCACCCCTCTCCAAAGTACTGTTCTTCAGCATTACATCCAGACTGCTCTTTAGATTTTCATAGGAAATTACTTTTTGTGCTATGAACATATAGCATAATCTCATAATTTTCTTTCTATGTCTGTAATTCTTATTTCTTAAGTATAAATATGCTTTTAAAGGATAAATTCTAAATTACTTCACAGTATAATTTTTATATAATGATTATATTGGTTAGTTTAGGAATATATTTGTCTAATGTAAGAGTATATTTACATATTCTAATAAATATATTTTATTTTTCTTGGTTTTATTTATTATACATGACAGTAAAAATCATTTTGGTACAATTATATAAGCATGGAATATATCTTATTTTATTTAGGATCTCATTCTTATGGATGTAAATGATGGTGGGGTTCACTCTGGTATATTCATATATGTACATAGGAAAATTATTTCAGATTCATTCCACTATCTTTCTTTTTCCTATCCTCCCTACCTTCCCTTTATTTCCCTTTGCTAATTTACTGAATATTCATTCTTCCCTCACCCCTGCCCCTTATTGTGGGTTAGCTTTCACATGTCAGTGAAAACATTTGACCTTTAGCCTTTTGGGACTGACTTAGTTCACTTAGCATGATAGTCTCCAAATTTATCCATTTCCTGCAAATGCCATAAAGTCATTCTTTATGGCTGGGTAACATTCCACTGTGTATATATACCATATTTTCTTTATCCATGCATCTGTTGAAGAGCACCTAGATTGGTTTCACACCTTAGTTACTGTGAATTGAGCAGCTATAAAAAACGAAGTAACCACATCACTGTAGCATGCTGATTTTGGAGATAAAGGGAGTTCTGGGAATTGAACCTATGGAAGTCAGTTCCTTTTTATATTTTATTTAGGGACAGGGTCTCGCTAAGTTGCATAGGGCCTCACTGAATTTGAACTCACAATTCTCCTACATCAATCTCCAAGCTTCTGGAATAACAGGAGTGCACCATCAGGCCCAGCTAATATGCTGATTTTAAGTTTTTTAGGACATATACTGAAGAGTAGGATAGCTGGGTCAAATGGTGGTTCCATTCCTAGTTTTTTAAGAACTCTCCATAATGCTTTCCAGAGTGGTTGCACCAATTTGTAATCCCACTGACAATTTACAAGAGTACCTTTTTCCCCACATCCTCACCAACATTTATCTTTACTTGTGTTCTTGATAATTACCATTCTGACTGAAGTGAAATGAAATCTCAGTATAGTTTTAATTTGCATTTCTCTAATTGATAGAGATGTTCAAAATTTTTTTCAAATATTTGCTGATCGATTGTATATCTTCTTCTAAGAAGTGTCTGTTCAGTTTCTTTGTCCATTTATGATTAGGTTGTATGGGGATTTGTTTCATTTGTTTTGTTTGGTGTTAACCTTTTTGAGTTCTTTATATATCCTGGAAATTAGCACTCTATCTGAGTGCAGGTGGCAAATACTTTCTCCCATTCTGTAGGCTCTCTCTTCTTGATCTTCATTGTTTTCTTTCCTGCAAAGAAGCTTTCCAGTTTGATATTATCCAATTTGTTAATTATTGACTTTAATTCTTGCACTTAAGGAGTCTTATTAAGGAAGTCAGTTCCTGAACCAATATGTTGGAGTGTTGGGCATACATTTTCTTCTAGTATATGCAGGGTTTCTGATCCAATTTCTACATTTTAGACCCACTTTTACTTTTGTGCGGGGTGAGAGATGGGGGTTCAATTTCCTTCTATTATATATTGGTTTCCAGTTTTTCCAGCATCACTTTTTGAAGAGGCTATCTTTTCTCCAATGTATGTTTATGGCACCATTTTCCAGTATGAGGTAACTGTATTTATGTGGGTCTGTCTCTGTGTCTTCTATCTTATTCCATTGGGCTTCTTATCTGTTTTGTTGCCAATACCATGCTGTTTTTGTTACTATACTCTGTAGCATAATTTAAGGTCTGATACTGTGGTGCCTCCTGCTCCACTTTTCTCACTGAATATTGTGTTGGCTATTCTGGGCCTCTTATTTTTCTAAATTAATTTCATGACTGCTTTTTCTGTTTCTACAAAGAACATCACTGGAATTTTGATGGGAATTGAATTTAATCTGTATAGTGCTTTTGGTAGCATGGCCATGTTGACAATATTAATTTGACCTATCCAACTACATGGTAGGTCTTTTCATCTTCTAAGGTCTTCCTGAATTTCTTTCTTTAGTGTTCTGTAGATTTGATTGTAGAGGTCTTTCACCTCTTTTGATAGATTGGTTCCAAAGTATTTTAACTTTTTGAAGCTATTGTGAATGGGATGGTTTTCCTAATTTTTTGTTCCTCTGTTTTGTCATTGGAATATGGGAATGAAATTGATTTCTGGGTGTAAATTTTGTATCCTGCTACTTTGCCAAATTAATTTATGAGTTCTAAAAGTTTTCTGGTGGAATTTTTTGGGTCTTCTAAATATAGAATCATGTCATTGGCAAACAGATAGTTTGAGTTCTTGCTTTCCCATTCATATCCCTTTAATTTCTTTCTTTTACCCAATTTTCTGGCTAGAGTTTCAAGGACTTTGTGAAATAGAAGTGGTTAAAGTGGGCATCCCTCTCTTTTCCTTTTTTATTGAGAGAATTGTTTCAGTTTTAATCCATTTAGAGTGATGTTGGTCTTGGGTTTGTCTACAATGTTTAGGTAAGTTCCTTCTATACCTATTTTTTTTCATGTGTCTTAAACATGAATGGATGCTGGATTTTGTCAAATGCTTTTTCTTTATCTATTGAGATAATCATTTGATTCTTGTCCTTAAGTCTATTGATGTGGTGAATTTCATTTGTTGATTTCTGTATGTTGAACCAAACTTGCCTCCCTAGGATGAAATCCACTTGATCGTAATGCACTATCTCTTTAATGTGTTCTTGTGTGTGATTAGCCAATATTTTATTAAGAATTTTTGCATCCAGGTTAATCATGGATTTTGGTCTGAAGACTTCTTTCTTTGATCTGTCTTTGTCTGGTTTTGGTATCAGGGAGATAGTAGCTTCATTGAATATATTTGGAAGAGTTCTCTACTTATTTATTTCATGGAAAAATTTGAAGAGGATTGGCATTGTTCCTTAATTGTCTGGTAGAATTCTACTGAGAATCCATTCAGCCCTGGAATTTTCTTTGTTGGTAGGCTTTTTATGGCTGCTTCAATCTCCTTACTTGAAATTGATTGGTTTAAATTTTCTGTATCCTCCTGGTCCAATTTTGGGAAGATAGTATGTGTCTAGAAATTTGTTGATGTCTTCGAGATTTTCTAGCTTATAGGAATATAAATTTTCAAAACTATTTCTGATTATCCTTTATTTCTGTGGTGATATTTCCTTTCTCATCACAAATTTTAACAATTTGAGTTTTTTCCCTTTCTTTTGGTTAACCTGGCTAAGGGTTAATTAATTTTGTTAATTCCTTCGAAGAATCAACTTGTTATTTCATTAATTTTTTGAATTTTTAAAATCTTAATTTCATTTATTTTATCTTGATTCAATTATTTCCTTTCTTCTCTTGATTTGAGTACTGGCTTTACTTTTTCCTAGGGCCTTGAGATATAATGTTTGATTATTTATTTACTGCCTTTCTGTTTTTTAATGTATAAACTCAATGCTATGAACTGTCATCTTAGAACTGCCTTCATATTACCCCAGAGATTTTGATATGTTTTATCTCTATTCTCATTTGCTTCTAAGTATTTTTTTTATTTCACCCTGATTTCTTCTGTTATCCATTCATTAATCATGAGTGATTTATTTAGTCTCTAGATGTTGGACTAGTTTCTATTTTTTTATCTTATCATAGATTTCTAATTTCATTCCATATGGTCCAGTAGAATGCAGAATATTATTTCTTTTTTCTTTTTTTTTTTTTTGTATTTGCAAAAAGTTGCTTTGTGGCCTAAGTTGTGGTCTATTTTAGAAAATGTTCCATGTGCTGCTGAGAAGAAAGTATATTCAGGCATTGAAAGGTAAAATATTCTGAATATATGTTAATTCTAAATTATTAATTATAATTTTTACTTCTGTAACTGCTTTATTAAGTTTTTGTTTAGAAGATCTAACAAATAATAAGAAAGGTGTATTAAGGTCACCTAGTGTTAGTGTGTTGTGATCTATCTGATCACTGATATGAGAAGGGTTTTTCTGATGTGCATAGATGCTCCATTCTTTGGGCCTTAAAGTTTATGACTTATTTCCTGTCTTTGTATGGTTCCCTTAAACCCAATGAAGTGACCTTCTTTGTCCCTTCTGATTAACTTTGGCTTGAAGTCAACCATATCTAATATGATAATAGAAACTGCTGCTTGTTTAGAAGAGCCATATGAGTGATGCTTTTTCCCCATCTTTTACCTTCAGTCTGTGGATGTCTTTGCTGATGAGGTGAGTCTCTTAGAAACAGCATATTGTTGGGTCATGTTTTTAAATCCAATCTGTCAGCCTCTGTATTTAGATTGACAAGTTGAGTCCATTAATATTTAGTGTTGTTATTGAGATGATTTTTATTTCCTGTAATTTTGATTTATTTCTAGTATTTAAGTTGAATTAGATTTTCCTTTCCTTGATTATTCTTCTAGTGTAGTTTCTTCTTTTGCTTCTTTTCATTTTCAGTTTCCATTTCTTCTTCATGAAACATTTTATTGAGTATATTATGTAGTGCAAACTTTCTTGTTGTGAATTCTTTTAATTTGTTTATCATGGAAGGTTTTTATTTCATCTTTATTTCTGAAGTTTATTTTGTTGAATATATAATTCTTGGTTGGCATTCATTTTCCTTCAGATCCTGATTTATATTATCCCAAGACCTCCTAGCTTTTAGGGTTTGGGTTGAAAAAATCATCTGTGATCCAGATTGATTTACATCTGAATGTGACCAGTTGTTTTTCTCTAGCAGCTTTCAAAATTCGATCCTTATTCTGCATGTTAGACATTTTCATAATAATGTTCCTCGGAGTGGATCCATTGTAATTTTGTATATTTGGAGTCCTGTATGCCTCCTGTATTTGATTTTCCATTTCATTGTTAGGGTTTGGAAATTTTTTGATATTATTTCATTGAAAAGATTGTGCATTGCTTTAGTTTGTTCTTTAAAGCCTTGTTCTATATTTGTGAGTCATATATTTGACCTTTTAATGTTATCCCATATTTCTTCAAAATTCTGTTCATGATCTCCTAACATCTTTTCTCAATAATCAACTTTATTTTCACAATTATATATTTTTTCTTCATTGCCTGAAACTGTCTTCCAAGTGATCTAAGCTGTTGGTGGTGCTTTCCATTGAATTTTTAATTTGGTCAACTAATTCCTTCAATTTAAGGATTTATGATTGATTCTGCTTCAGGATCTCTATCTCTGTATTGAATTGATCTTCCACTTCTTGAATTTTCTCTCTGATTTCACTCCTTACATAATCTTTTATCTTATAGATCAGTTTAACTATGAATTGTCTAAATTTTCTAGCATTTCTTCCACTGTGGTGTCAATGGTGTCTGCTTTGAGGCTTTCTGAATTGTTTGGGGTGGTTTGTTTTCTTGCTTTTTCATATTGTTTGTGTGCCTACTCATCTATCTGAATGGATCTGAAGCAGCAGAGTTTCTACCCTACAAACTTTAGTATCTATACTGTTTTCCAGTACCACACCAGTAAGGGGGAGTCAAATAATAGTAATGACCTATGTAAACAATATATAGGAATAAACTAAGTACTTTGTTCCTATTATGACATCCACATTGTTAATTGGTGTTAATTGGCACAATAAAAAGAATTGATAGGATCAGTTACTTCCATCAGTAAGTAATCATGTATTATTTTTGGCATAAAGTAAAATAATAGGTGTTATCTTTGACCTCCATAATATTAATTATTACTATAGCATTAATGGTGGATTCTGGTGTTATATAAACCAATTAGTGCTAAATGATGTTAAGAATAGAGTTAATTAAAAGGAAAGACAAAGAGATAGATGGATATAAAAGGATTTGCAATTTCAATAGGTGAATGTGGGAAAGGCAAAAGTGATGTAGGTTGTGATAGTTACATGGAAGGAGGAAAAATTGAAGTAAAAAATTAAAAGAAAATAGAATTTAGCCCTTTGCAAGAAAAAAGACAGAAAGAGAAACAAGGGAATAGGATAGTGAAGAAAACAATAAAAAACAAAAACAAAATATACTAATAAAAAAATCCTAGCCCTCAAAAGACAAAGGAAAAATAAATTCAAAAAATGTTAGAAATGAGAAAACAGATACAAATATGTATATGCATAAATGTCCATGCATCATTCAGCAAATGAGAATAAAAGACAAAAAGAATCTTGATGAAGAATTAAGGGGTTGTTTCCAGTGAGGTGGACAAAAAAGTAGGTGAGGATATATGTTCACTGTCTGTGCCTGCCTGGCTTTCCTTGTTTCTCCCTAAGAGATGTACTGGTTGCAAGAGTAGGGGCTGAGAATTGTCAACTCATTTCTTTTTATTGTGTTGCTCATAAAGAGGCCAGTGGCATTCAAAACTTTCTGCTCCCCTTCTCTGTAGTATGATAAACTTTGGGTTGGGAAATAATGTCAGTATCACTCCAGGTTCAAGATTCAGTTGGGTAGAATGAGATGAGTTCCTGTAGGTGGAGCTCTTGGAAGTAGGGCTTGAATCTAGTGAGGTCCTAGGTGTTTTATTACACATCTAGTTATTTGAAGATATTAAATCAGCACATTTTCAGAGCCCATCAGATGCCAAACTAGGCTGGGAGACTGTAGTCCAAGAATTACCCAAGGAATCCACTCATAAGATGGGGGAGCCATCTGTTCAGGTTCCCAAACAGCTGCAGTTGATCCTGCACGCACCCGCCAGTTCAGACTCCCAAACCCACGAGCTGATCCTGTGAGCTGTTGGACTTAAATGGGGGAGGGAGCTGGTTTCCCCCCTGCCTCCCCAACTTACATTCCCCAAGCAAAATACTGGATGACTAACTTTCACCAGATTTTGATAGGCTCAGTCTAGGTCACTTGGCTGTTTTCTGCCTGGACTGTGCGTGGGAGCCATCCTTGTTTTCCTGGACCCAAGTTTTTGGTTTCTGTATCTGCCTGCCCTGCAGCTCAAGTTGGCTACTGCCTCAGCTCTCTGTGGTGCCATTCATGAAGCAATTATCTTGCCCAACAACTTCTGGATAAGCCTCGGGCAGGCTGCCCCTACAATCTTAGTGTTTCCCATACTAAGACTGTCCATTCTATTTCTCAACATTTTCTGATTTCTTGTGCTCCTGCCAGGAGCTCTGCCCTATTTTTGTCCATTTTTCTTGTTTAATATACCCAGAATTTCTAAGTCTCTAAGGCACTCTGGCTATCTAGTATTGAATTTTAGTGAAATCTCTTTCACCAACCTTGCAGAAAAGCAGTATTCCGCTGTTTGAATACGGAGTCACAGGCTACAAGAAATGTCCTTTCCCTCTAGTCTACCATCTTGTTCTCTTATAAATATATTTTAGACTAGCAAGGTCAAGCTGTGACCTAGTGCCTTGTATGGAATTTCTTGTAAAGTCATAACATAATTATGAAGTGAACAAATATGAAAGAGCTGCTATGTGCATGTACGTGTGTATACACACACACACACACACACACATACACATACTGAGAAACCTATTTCTCCATCCAGGAGTACTCTGAAGTGTTTTCATGAAATAACAACAGAGTTGGGGGCGAAGTGTTGAGATAAAGGGCCATTTAACTGAGAAGGAAAGACATAATACATAACTATTTCTAATAGCTTCAAAATATGCCTTACCTGACAGGAATAATCTATATTCAACTATTACATTGTATATTTAAAGAAAGAAATAATTTTCTTTTGGTCAAATATTGAGCCCATAATAATCCAATCATAACCTTAACAGGGAGCAAAACCAATTTCTATTTCACTTCACTACACCATAGTATCTAATCTTTTTCTATTGATAGTTAGTGCATGCAATTTTCATTAGAAGAGTTTTAAACATCAGAAATAACATTCAGAGGCTGCAATAGATTCACAGCAGCTCTTTCATATTTGGTCACTTCATAATTAGGTTATAACTTTGCAAGAAAGCACAGACAAGGCACTGGGTCACAGCTTCAAAGTTATGGAACCAATAAAATCATCCAAGGTTGTATCATTATTTTGAAATGACTTAAAAGCAGTTTCATTTTATTGCCAAACATTTTTGTAATTCCTTTTCCAAAGACAAATGTGCTCAGCTTGATTTGTGTTTGTCTTTGCATTTAATCATGTTTGCAGTCATTTTTTGAATTTATAATTAATCCTCTTTACATTTATGTAACACTATTCTAAACTTTTCCTTCCTGAATTTATTTTAGTGGGTGATTGCTTATTACATTTTTATAATGTTGTAATTATTATATATACATAGTGCTTTGAGCATCCTGACAGAAGGTATTTTATAATTTTATTATTTAATTGCTCAAACATTTGCAAAACACATTCATAAAGTCTAAAACATGTAAACGTGAGAGAGATCCTAATGCTGTTCAAAACCCACTAGATAAGAAATACTTTATGTAAACATAAATTAACATTTTACACATTCCTAGGCATACTCAGCCATACTCAGACTGGATTTAGTCATACCCTCAGAGAGTTAGTAGGTCAGGTCATTTTACATTAACATAAAATGCAACAATAAACCTGTGAGACTAAAAACGTATGAATGTATGGTTTATTTTTTTGTTTGTTTTTATTTTTATTCTTTTTGGTACTATTTTTCTGAAGAAAAATAGAAGTCTTAGAAAAATAATGTGGATGAAAATAAGAGAAATGGGACCTAGTTTTAGTTCTTCCATGTATAGAACATACCAACACATCATTTGATATCTAGGACTGAAGAGGAACCCTCTGGATCAGAACCTACTTTTACTTCCTGAGAAAAATTTTCCCCACAGCAATCCAGCAACACATTCTATATGGTTCTTAACTTTCCCCTTACCCTATCTAACTCTGTGGGCAGTAAAAGCCCGGAAACTCTGCTTGTTCACCTTTTGCCACCATCTTCCAAATATGCCTTTGCTGCCTTGGCTTATAGTGTAGGCTCATAGTTTCTGTGAAGTGCATTTTTCTCAAATGTCATTTTTTTTTAGGGTCTCTAGTCTCAGACAAAATATCCACTTACACAGAAAATATTTTATGGAAGTCCTTAAAACAAATAATTAGTATAGCATGGTCATCAGAGGCAGATTCAATATATAAAACTCAGGTATACTTATACATACTAGTAATAAACAAATGCTATTCAAAATATAAAACTGTGAATTTGTAATAACACAAAAGTACTTGGGTATAAAATTTAAATTACACAGGATCTATATGCTGAAAACTACAAAACACCAATAAAGAAAGTGAACACATACTTAAATAGAAATACAGATCATAGTCATGAATCAAAAGGTTCAATGTTAAGATTTTAATGTATTTTTCCAAATTGAAATCTATATTAATAAAAAAACAAATAAAACCATTCTAGAATTATTGTAAACATTGGAAAGTCAATTCTAAACTTTACAAATGGAGAGCAAAAGGAATTAGAATCATAACAGTTTTGAAAAGAGAGCGAGGTTGGAAGACATTATCTGATATAAAGCTATAGCAATAAAAGTAGTCTGATACTGGTAACAAGATGGACAGGCAGATCCAAGAAATTTTGAAGCATAATACTTAAAGTATTAAATATTTTTGTGATAAAATTTAAAAGTCAGAAAATATATGTGGAAATACTCTTGTAATGAGTTGATAGGCTTTGTTTACATTTATCTTAAAAAGAATAACAATTATATACCTATATTATTTAGAGAGTTTGAAATAATTAAAAGACTTACAAAGGAGAAATTATTTTCTGCAAAGTGTTATGGGAGAGTTTTGCATATGCCTATGCATTATGATTAAATGTTTTAAAAATACAGGCATATATGCTTTAGTGAAAATGAACTCTGTAGCACTTTATATTTTATAAGTGGGTTTATAAAAATGATATGAACAGAGGAGTTGATAATATAGAGTATATTGGTCTTATTCAATGATGTGAATATAGTAGTTTTTATATAATTCTTATGTTTTCATAATGTGTGAAGATAAAGGAGCCATCTTGAGTTTGTTTAAAATTGATTCCCAGATGCCTTAAGCTCCAAATCACAATTATTTTATGGGTATTATATATAAAGCAACATCCTTATTTTGTCAGTATGTGCTCCATGTTTCTTTACAGTGTTCAAAGTCATCTTTGTGGGCACTTTGGGGGATTCTAAGAACTCTGATGCACTATAATTAATCCACAAAAGATGTGTTACTCATATGCTTGGTACATGACATAGAATTTTCAATACAGCAAAAATATTATGGATCTTACTACAACAAGCATTGATCTCAAGGGCAGGCTGTTAAGACAAGCTGCTATTTAAAAGCACAGAATACATCTTTATCCAAGTTGTTTAGTACATTTTTTTAAACTACCAAGAAGCCCTACCAAGCATTATTCTGGACCTGATAAATATGTTCTTGTCCTCTCTAGATACAGTATGATTTTTCTCATGGTGATGATAGTTTTCCTCATAAGGTATTATTAAATAATATACCTCCATCATAACAAAAGCTTAGAAAACTGCCTGTATTTCCTTGGTATTTATTTTCAACCTTGTGAAAGCCAACTTTCTGCCAAGTTTCATGCCTCCAAATCAGAGATTATCTATTGATTCTGTAAAGAACAGCAGTAAATAAGGCAGACATTATAAGACCAAATGAGCTAAAAAATTATCAATCTCTTCGTAAAAGCTTCAATTCTATTTGGAGGAATGTGTTTTTACCTTTATATTTAACATGTAGTTTCTATGTTTAATACAGTTTTTTCATATGCTTTCTGCTTTCAATAGATATCAAGATATATCCAGAAGAAGAACACCAAAAGTGGAGATAACACACACACACACACACACACACACACACACACACACACCACACACATGTCACTTTGGGGGAAATAATACATAGTATCCTCTACTTACTAATGATGGCATAAGGCATAGTATGTCAGTATTCTGAACTTCTTTTTACTCTAAGCAACACCATGACACCATAATTAACCAGAGATGGGAAGCTTATTGAGGGTGAAGAAAAATTACATTTCAGTAAAGAAATAGATTTCATTATAAGTACCCAGGAGGTTATTTTATAAAAAAGAATGAAAACATATTTAAAAAAAATACCACTTGGCAGTGGCCTTTATGACTAGAATATTGCTTTCTCAATATAACCCCCATTGAGGCAAAAGTAATATTAATGAATGATAAAGTTTTGCTATAATTCTTAGTGTTTTAATAAACATAGTAATAACATGCCAAGTAAATTAAACTCCTTAATCTTTCCCTCCCTTTTTATTCTAGCACTGCACTGCTGTACTTGGAAAATGATCATTCCACAAACAAAGTCACTAATCATCCAAGATTGATTAAAAAGAAAAAGTTTTCTTGATTCCTTGTGACCCCCAAGCTACAGTCTTTGAATAGGAGATTAAAGCTTAATTATTTTCATGTATAAGTTCAGTGTTATCAACCTGGCCTCTTCACCACTCTGAAAGTGTAAATTGCTTGAATAAAAGAGGTGCATGCTCTTTCCGTTCTTTAAAGAATTCACATTTTCAATTTCTAGATGAAAAATAATACCTTGCCTAAATGCTAATCATACTTTCTGCTGACAGAGATAGAATAAACCAAGAGATTACCTAGAATACTAAGGGATAGCAGGATGAATAAATCAATACTGCCTCCATCCATATTACTAATCTTTTCAGACATAAAACACAAAGGTTTTTGAAAAATGTAGACTACTTTGAGATAAGGTTTAAAGTGCTCTCTCAATCTTAAAATACAGTTTTCTTTACTAAAGTATTTTAGGCTAAACTATTTTACATATAAAAGATAAACTCAGAAGGAAATATCAGGGCCCTCTCTCCACCCCCACTATTCTCCTTCATCCAGTACAGCTCCACACAGGAAACCACAGCATCAGTTTCATGTTTGAAGTTACAGAAATAGTATATGGATGCACAATTATTGTTTTACAGAAATTTTAACAAAAAAATATCATTTTTTTCCTCAAAAACACTTTACATGTAGATCCAAATCAATACATGTAAAGTTTGTACTTTATTTTGTAAATGTTCTGTTATTTATTGAGATTGTCACTTAAGATGTGTTCAGAAACGTTGGAGCCCTGATGTTGATCCCATTCCACTTCTCTTCTTCTTCATAAATTTCTTTCAGGGCTGCTGAGGCCTTCCCTGGGAGCTATGTGTAAGAGGGTATGATCTCATGCAAAATTGCTCCAGTTCAAATTTTGATTCCACCAGTTTTTTTCACCATGTCAGTTTTGTAAATTACTGATTTTGTATAATCCTTGATTTATATTTTTGTAAAAAAGTATATGATCATATCTCATGTTTCATAAATTATAAAATTCATGAAAACATATTTAGCACTGTTCCGAGAACGTTGTAAGTTCTCTATAAATAAGCTTGTGTGAACAGTCTGCCTTATTTCCAGAGGCCTTCTGGGACTGAAGTTAAAGTTGTCCCTATAAATAAAGTTTTAAATGTATATTTGCATTTAAATATACATTTAAATATATTGTCCTATAATATCTATTATTGATAATATGTATTATCAACAATATCATAACCAAAGTCAGTCTACAAAATGGGTTCCTTTACACTTCTCCCTTCACAGTAGACAGTGCCTACATCTACATAACAAAGAACAGGTGGATCTATCCCAACAGCTGGTTACTGATAGAAAATTGATTTGGCCTCTTTCAGATTTAGAAGTATTAAGTTTCAAATATATTACAAATTGCAGACTCAAATTATAAGACCCTATATGTCTAGTAGTAACCTTTATACAAATATTGATCTACATGGATCCAGCAATCCTGTTGTCTGGCTTACATCCAGAACTTTCAATGTATAGCAGTTAACACCTTCTCCTCTACCACTACACTACAGATTCAGCTGAGCTCTCTAAAGAGAGGTGTCACTTCCTTATCCCCCAAATTAAACAGTCCATTCTCATTATGCTTGTGTTTAACTGCTATTACATTTAGGATCTTTAATTTTCCTACAAAAGTTCACGTGTTAGGCAATGTGGTAATGCTCAGAGGTGAAATGATAAGATTATAAGAGTTATAACATCATTGCTGGAATAATTCATTTGATGGACTCATAATTTGAATGAACTACTGAATGGTAACTGTAGGTATCTGGGGCATGATTAGAGGAAGCAGGTCACTGGCGGTGTGGTCTTAGACTATCTCTGATACCTGGCTACTCTCGCTCTCTTTCTCTCTTTCCTCCTGCCCATCAACTTATCCAGATACTTATGAGATTTACGCATGTCATGTGCCAATGGTTCAGTCTTTTTTTTATTGTTGTGTAGTATATCTGGTGTCTTGCTTTTCTCTTTTCTCTCCTCTTCTTCCTGGCTGCCCTGAGTTGAGCAGCTTTCCTCCACCATGCCCTTCTGCCATGGTGTTCTGCTACCTCATTTGTGCCTAGAGAAATAGAAAAGACTGACCATGGAACTGAACCTCAGAAACCATGAGCCCAAAATAAATTTTTCCTCCTCTGAGCTGTTCTTGTCAGGTGTTTTGACCATAGCAATGAAAACTGTCTTACATAAGTGCCTCTACAAGTAAATGGGGAGAGGGAGATTTTATCCACCATTCACCCCCTTGAACAGTGTATACTAAGAAGCAAAGATAAAATGGAATCTAAGTCTCTTGTTCCCTGAGTGGTCTCAGTTCCTGTGGCACTTATGTTTCAAATGTCTCATGTTATCTTACTTATTTCCACAACATTCAGGTGAAAAGTGTTATTATTAATATCTTTATATAATAGGACAAAAGTTTAGAAAGCATAAATTATTTCATTTATGATGTCATTACATGACAAAGCTATCATTTGAACCCAAGTTTCATTGACTTCAAGGTCCATATTTTTCTATCATATTACACCACTCTTTCTCATCAATAAATACAAAAGTTCTGTGTGAACCTGATTAATATTGCAAAAGCCATAACTACACCAGATTTTTTTTCTTTTCCATGCACAATAACTCTATGTATGTACATGTGATGCAGTATGTTAAAATGTAAAGTGCAAAATCTGTTGACACATTTTCAAAGGTATCAGTCAGGAAGGTGACCAGGTGGTAGTTATAGACCAGATATAGACCAGCAAACCCTGGAGCATCCAGGGTTTAATACTGAATACTGTTGGTATCACATAAAACAATGTAGGTGATCAAATTAGCACATTAAAGGCACGGAGACCAGATTATTGTTCTGATCAAAATAGCTGTGGAATGGGCTAGTTAAAACATGTGTTTTTTTTCCTTAAAAACATCACCTTTCATCTGTAATCTAGAAGAAAAAAACATACATAGTAGCTAGTTCCCAATCAAGAACACCTTGATTGAAACATGTGAAAACATGAATTACATGTATAAATGTGTCTTCACTATAACTTTCCTTCAAATGAGTATTACAAGCTATGGGCTAATCTTAACAATGGTAATATACAATGTTCAAATTATCTTCATATTCATTTATTTATCTGGTTTTCACAATAACCCTTTCAGGTTGATGAGGCAAAAACTTTTTATTTTCCTTTTTTGTTTTGCGCTAAATTGTTTTTGTTTTGCTGAATTGAATTTTTTGCTTTGCCTTAAATTGGCACTGAATTTAAGGTTTGTATATTTACCCAAATATTCTTATTTATTTCCATTGTTGACAAAGAACAACCTATATTTTAACCAAGGGTTCTTCTAGTGATAATGACAGTAATGACCAAAAATGATCATCTCTATCATAATACCAGCAATGACTACAGCAGCATCAACAGCCTGTGATTCCAAGTACATGTGTGAAATCCCCATGATGTGATCTCAATAAGGTAACTTTGTTAATAAGGGTAAATTATTTGTAATTCTTATAAAGAGAGTTACAAAACACCATCTTAGAAAAGACATTAATCTGAGACTGGTAGAAGTTTAATAATGGCCTTAGATTACATAGCCTGTAAGTACCAGAGTAAAACAAGGCAATACTGCTTACCAAAGAGAGTTCGGACAGCCCACATACTCATCTCCTTTGATTTTACTATTGAAAATATGATAGTGTGGTATGCTCTATTTAGGATATAATTTCTTGTCTCATAATTTTTAATACTAACTCCTATATCATCATCCCTTAAATATAATAAGAAACATGACTTTACCTTTATTAAGACAAGGATTTGAAGAGGACTTTCATGTAGTTGCTTTGGATCATCCCCTCCTTCTATGACAGTAACAAGTGAAAGGAATTCTTTGAATGAGAGGCAGAAGAATAGTTTATTCTCAACATCCACACATCACAATCCCTGTATTTTTCTCCATGTTTCCCCAAGTTCTTACCCTCTTTCTGTCTTCCCATGACATCTTACATGAGATCACTGTTATATTCAATTGTAAATATTCATTTCCATTACAGTTCATAGAGTAAACAGTTGTTAACAACCTGAAACACTTGGGTACCTTACTAAGTACTGAGTATAGTGATAAGGGGAATGAACATAGTTCTAGTTATCTATAACCCTTATAGATAAAGATATTTCTATGAAGATATTGATGTTAAGAAATAGCATTAATAATTGCATGATGATCAAAAAGTAGGCTGAGTAACAAGCAGAATATAAAACTTTAACAAGAGAGGATTGTCAAAGTAGTAAACTCAAGAATAGTTTCCATGACAAATTGGTCCTTAGCAGAATTTTGAAAATTATGAAATATGCAAACAGAGTATGTTGGGAACATGCCTGAAGGCTTTGATGAAGGAAGGTACTGAATATAGGAGCTGAAGCTAAAGTTTAGTCCACTAGGCTACTGAGACAATTGAGAGCTATGCACACCTTATTCATATTGCTCACTTTCTACTCTAATGAAAATATTTTTAAAAGATGGCAAACATGGGAAGATTTTCTGTTTAAATCCTCATATTGGCTAATCAGGAAAGACAGACTAGAGACTACATTTATATGAAGTAGAATAAAAGCACGGATATCCAAATTTTGGTATACTTTTACTACTCAGCACTAAAAAAGGGACAAACATTCTGTGGGTGCAGGAATATGGATGTATCTTCCAAATGCTATGCTAAGCAAAGTAACTACACACAAATAGCATGATTATAATTCCCATTCTGTGAATATACTGAATAGGCAAAACTAATCAATAGTGGTAGAAATCAGATGAGTGGTCACTTAGGGTAGAAAGAATTAGGAGAAGGGGATAAGGAAGACAGTTGAGCATATTAAACTTTTTGGGATGCCAAAAAAATGTGAATATAGATTGAAGAAATGATTAAAAAGTGTTGTTATGGTTTAGATATTAGGTGTCCCCCAAAAGCTCATGTGAGAGACAATTCAAGAATATTCAGAGGTGAACTGATTGGATTATGAGAGTTTTAACCCAATCAGTGAATTAATTCCCTGATGGGGATTAACTGAGTGGTAACTGAAAACAGGTAGGATGTTGCTGGAGGAGGTGGGTTATTTGGGGCATGCCATTGGGGTATGTATTTTGTATCTAGTGAGAAGATGTTCCTCTCTGCTTCCTTCTCATTAGCATATGAGCTGCTTTCCTCCACCACTCTTCTACCATGATGTTCTGCCTCACTTCAAGCCCTGAGGTGTAGAACTGGTTGTCTATGGACTGAGAACTCTGAAACTGTGAACCCCCAAATACACTTTTCCTCCTCTATTGTTCTTGTCAGATCTTTTGATAACAGCAGTGAAAAAACTGACTAAAATGTGCATTATTTATCAAAACCACTTCAACTTATAATAAATAGAGGTACATTTTATTATAGGAGAACTAGAGTAATAAAGTTGACTTTTGAAAGATAAATGTAACATCTGCTAATTTAATGCTTTTATCTTTATCAAGGTAAAAAATTGATTAAATTTAAGGTAAGACTAAGAACAATGTACAAGAAATTGATACTTCACTCCCAGTACTAATACTTACACATCATAAAAAATAAAATTCAAAGGTACTGCTTTTATTAAAGTGTTGGATATAAACATTCCTTATACTTTCACCTAAAATTGGGGTTGATGATTAACTTCTAGGACTGTAATTAATGATCTTTACTAAATAATTTTGTATTTTATATATGTTATGTCATTCAGATAATCTGCATATTATCTCTGAAAATGTTTCATATCTTCATAATTTTTTCAATTCAGATGAGATTAATAATTTCACCTGTATAAACTAATGGTAGGTTGGAGGCCTGTACTGATTTTCATATGCAGCTATCATAGCAGATAATTTTATGACATTCTACTAAAATCTTAGGTTTATCCCAGTTATAATAAATATAAAGAAATACCAACTTTAATATTCAAACAGTAGCTCTTAGAGTATTTTGGTGAGTTCAAAGTAAATAATATTGCAGTTGAACTATTTAGTAGTGTTTTGAAATGGCTTATATAGAATCAAATGGTTTTATTTTATTTAAACAGTGGGATTGTATTTATATTTTGATAGAAATTATCATCATGCGGCCCAACACTGTCAATTTCTGAGTGTCTCCCATGAAGAACACATCATTTAGTGAACAGAAAAAAAAAATACAGTTTGGTTATTTGTCAAAACACAGAATCATCAAAATTTGAAGAAGAGCAAATTTACAAAACACCTGACATACAGCAGGCTGCTTCTAAGGAGAAGCAAATCCGAGTTCAACGCTTGATTAGAGAACAGGATGGGTAAGATTTGTTTGGCCTTAATATTTAGACTCTAGTGATGTTTTTCCTATATTAATTTTTCCTATATTAACTATGAGTTTTGCTAAAACAATTGAATCAGGTGCAGATAAGAAAGTTAAAAGTGCAACTCTATTAAAGCAATTTAACATGGCAACTGAAAAAGAATTAACACAGAAAATCATACTTAGTAGAAAAGGTAGTTAATGCAAAAGTATGTCCTCATTAACATGTCTTGTGAAAACAAGAGAAAACTAAGATTTTTCATGCATATTTAAGTGTATTTACCTCTTACCATCAAAACAAATTCGAAAGGATCGATAAAGTGAATTACAACCACCACTAAAATTGACAACAAAGATATAAATAAATAACAAACTAGATAATTTTGTGATTATGAGCACAGTCAGAATTCAAGAGTTTAAGAAAAATAAAGATAATACATTTTCTTTCAGTTTCTAAATAAAATCATAAAAAATTCACATCCATAAATGAAAATGTTGTAGTTCAGGACAAAATAATCAGTATAATCATAAATCTGACAAAATCACAGAAAAAGAAATCCTCCACAAATCTTTTCTCCTTTCACACAAGTCATGTTTTCCACTTCTATTCACCCCAATCTAGTTATCTAGTATAAATCAATGAGCAAGGAGAGTGATTGCACTCCTGGGAGTGCAAGAGATTCATCAGGGATTGGTTCTACGTCCATTAGACAGCCTAACACTGCAAAAGCAGGATGAATCTACATGTGATTTAGGCAAAAAGAAGAAGAAACCACAACTTGTAGTCCAGCAAATGTCACCAAAATGCCATTAGAATGAATCTTTTCCTTCGAAATGTCTGTATTTGCTATGCTCTTTCAACTACCTTAAGTTTTACCTTAGAAATACAGACATGTGCATTGTAATTCTCTCAGGCAGAAACAATTTTTGTTTTTATATACATTTTTCCCATAGCTAAGTCTGGCAAAAAGAATGCAATTATGTATGGTTGTTAAATAAATGAACAAACTATAAAACATAAAGCAATTAAATTGAAATGTTTGAATAGTTAAAAAAAATGGACAATTTCAACTCTAAAACACCACCACATAAGAGAAATAAGAGGGAAAATTCCTCGAATTATTTTACAAGGATCTTATTTATATTCATAATACCAAAACATAAGCAAGGAAAAGAAAAAACAATAGGCAAATCTTAAATGTACATTTATATGCAAAAATTATATATAAATTAATAATGAATTGAAACTAGTTATATATTATATATAAATTAGTGTTGGCTACATGGTAAAGTCAATTACACAAGACAAATTAGATATTTGTAAAATAGAAAAATAAAATCACATCAATAATTATACTATTTGACAAATTCAATATATCTTCATGATTTAAAAAACAAAAAATTCCAAGAATTGTAGGATCCCCATTTATCTTTTTTTTTATTGTAAACAAATGGGATACATGTTGTTTCTCTGTTTGTACATAGAGTAAAGGCATACCATTTGTGTAATCATAAATTTACATAGGATAATGCTGTTTGATTCATTCTGTTATTTTTTCTCTCCCCCCCCACCCCTCCCACCCCTCTTTTCCCTCTATACAGTTCCTCCTTCCTCCATTCTTGCCCCCCTCCAACCCCCAATTATGTGTCATCATCTGCTTATCAGTGAGATCATTTGTCCTTTGGTTTTTTGAGATTGTTTTATCTCACTTAGCATGATATTCTCCAGTTTCATCCATTTGCCTGCAAATGCCATGATTTTATCATTCTTTATGGCTGAGTAATATTCCATTGTATATATATATACCACAGTTTCTTTATCCATACATCAATTGAAGGACATCTAGGTTGGTTCCACAATCTGGCTATGGTGAATTGAGCAGCTATAAATATTGATGTGGCTGCATCTCTGTAGTATGCTGATTTTAAGTCCTTTGGGTATAGGCCAAGGAGTGGGATAGCTAGTCAAATGGTGCTTCCATTCCAAGCTTTCTGAGGAATCTCCATACTGTTTTCCAGTGTGGCTGCACTAATTTGCAACCCCACCAGCAATGTATGAGTGTACCTTTTGCCCAAATCCTCGCCAACACTTATTGTTGCTTGTGTTCTTGATAATCGCCATTCTAATTGGGGTGAGATGGAATCTTAGGGTAGTTTTGATTTGCATTTCTCTGGTTACTAGAGATGTTGAACACTTTTTCATATATCTGTTGATTGCTTGTAGATCTTCTGTGAAGTATCTGTTCATTTAAGGAAATGAACATTTGTTGATTAGATTATTTGTATTCTTGGTGCTTTTTGAGTTCTTCATATATTCTGGAAATTAGTGCTCTTTCTGAAGTATGAGTGGCAAAGATTTTCTCCCACTCTGTAGGCTTTCTCTTCACATTGCTGATAGTTTCCTTTGCTGAGAGAAGGCTTTTTAGTTTGAATCTATCCCAGTTGTTGATTCTTATTTTTATTTCTTGTGCCATAATACAATTTTCTTATACTAGACAAAGGGGCCAAAAATATACAATGGAGAAAGGATAGCTTCTTCAACAAATGGTGCTGGAAAAACTGGAAATCCACATGCAACAGAATGAAATTAAACCCCTATCTCTCACCCTGCACAAAACTCAACTCAAAATGGATCAAGGACCTCGGAATCAGACCAGAGACCCTTCATTTTATAGAAGAAAAAGTAGGTACAAATCTCATTTGTCTTTTAAAACATACCTGAAGACAGATAGCCAGGCTCAGTGGTGTACACTTGTAATCCCAAATATTTGGAATGCTGGGATGGAAGGCTCACTTGAGCCCAGAAGTTCAAGACCAGTCTAAGCAACATACAACCTATATCAAAAAAAAAAAAAAAATTAAAAGAAATACATATATGTAGAAATATATATATAGTAAACATTTTTAACAGAAGGTAGACACAGTTTTCTCTAAGATTAGGAACATGACAAGAATTTTTTTTGATACATTTTTTCAAAATCTTATTGGGATAAATATTCATTGAAAAATGCTTTAAAAAATTAAAGGTACAAATACTGATGGAAAGAAAAATACTTTATTTTTCTCCAAAACATGATTTTCTAGCAGAGTTCTCACCATTCTCACATAGATAATTGGAAATAGTAATAGAGTTCATAATGTCTGCTGGATTAAAAAATATTCAAAAATAAACTAATTACCACTTGTGGATATGATGCACTGAAGACTTCCTCAGAAAATGTCCCCCAAAGAAAACAATGTAAAACCTGGATAAGATACAAAAAGTAAGTATTTGAAGATGCTTCAGTGGAAAAGAAACAAAAAGTGCATGCTTTTTTGGAGGATGAAACTTGGGTACAGTCAGTTACAGTTTCCACGGCTTGGAACTTAGAACTGTGAGACACAGACACTGGTAGCAAGAAGGCACACTTGGAAAAGACCAGTTTTTCTGGCATATGGAAATTGAAAAGTATAGATTGGAACTATAAAGATGGTAAAAGAAATATAAATGGGAATGAGCCAAAGCAGGCGTTACCAAACTCCACCATTATCTGTGACTGACCCCTGAAATATCCTTGTATACTACTTGCTATTTTAAAGAAATAAAAGACTTTAGTAGAATGCAGGAAAATATTATTAAAATTATTTTTAAAATGAAAAAATATGTATTCATTTTTCTCATTTCCATCATAAGATGGCCCCGCACTCTTCAAAAGCAGTTAATTTTTTAAAAGATCTATTGACATCTTGCTCTGTTCAGGTTCAAAACCCAACTTTCTTATGGAAAAAATGACCCTTTTGGGTGGTGGTGTTCCTCCCATAGGTGATTTCCATACTTTAAGAAGCATGCATCTAAACTTAATGCCCAATTCACACACAGCAAAAATGCAAATCTTTTGGAAAATCTGTCTCCTGATGCTCTTGTTTTCTCCTAAACATCATACAAATTAGTTCTTTCCAAGTGCTTCTGGGAAGATTAATATGACATCCAATACAAAGTACATTTCTGAAAGGCATCCAAAAACCAAACCACATCCATCCAACAGAAGGGGAAATGCCAAGTGTGATGGGGAGCTGGCACTCAATACCTGTCCTTAGTAATTATGGTATGAACATGTTTCTGTCTCCAGTGCTCTAACACTTCTGAATAACATAGAACAGAATCATTAAATGCAGAAAAAGCTTTCCTGATGCCTTGGGCATCCTCTCATTAAAATCAAGATAGACCCATTATTCTAAATATTTTTTGAGAAAATCTCTTTGGGTTGGGGCTTATCTTGAGTTGTTTGTTGAGATTTTTCCTGCTTCCCTCAGCATTTTATGTAATCGGCAGATCCAGTGAAGAGTTTTCATATTTAGAGTAAATATTTATCTAATTGCTCTGATAAAAATATTTATTGATTGTCCTGTAACAGATAAGAACAAACATAGTCTCTAGTTATTGTTATTATTTATAATCATATTTTCTCCAGAATTTCTTTACATGGATAACCTACTAGAAAATAATAGAAAATTATCTGTGAGAGCTTTTAAAGAGGTACGTAAGTTCTACTTTCCACAACAAATTAAAATTCGCCTAGATAGATGAGCTTTCATTGTATTTTATATTTTAGAAAAGCTCTTGAAAAATGAAAAGAACAATCTTTATTATTGTCAGGAATGAAATGTAACATGATGCAAATCCTGTTGGTCAGGACCACTAACAGCTGCTGCAGGTCCTCACAGAGCCAACAGTTATCTTTCAGTAAATGAAAAGGAGATTCCACTTTTACACTTGTGGAAATCCTCAATTTTAGTAGATTTCAATTACTCTATTGTTGAAAGATATCAGTCATCAGTCATATATCCTTTTAAAACTCATTATTAGTAAGGAAATCTGAATTTGCATGAATGGTTTTAAAAAATCTCCCTTTTTGTGCTGGAGATGCTCATATTTAATTAGGCATGTGGACTTCTAACAATGACTTTTGCTCTGAGAGAGCCAGCTAGTAAGCAGACTCTTCTACACTGACTTGAAACATCTCATGCACACCTGTCTTGTTTATTCAACCTCTCCCCACTCCAACACTCTATTTTTTAATCCTTTTCAACCTTCAAGGTTTAACTGTAGCTTAAAAACTAGAGATAGATCTAAGTTCATTTTAGATTATACAACAAAACTCAAAAATAAATAAAAAGGATTGTTCATTGTTTTGTTCTGAATGTACTATGAATTGTTCACTATTTCAAGAAAATGTCTTTACCAATGGAAACACTGCTCTGAATTTTTGAGCCACCAACACAGTGTACCTGTATTTGGTTAGATTTGTACCAGACTATAGAGTAGCTCTAATTTGTTATGTTTTCCAGTATAATTGAACTTGAGTGTTTAAATACCAAAATATTTTATTATAAATTAATTTTAATTTTTTGAAAAATGCTATCTGCCATAAACTGTTTGCTTTAAAATTTGGAGGATATAGAAGCAATCCCTTATTATAATAACACAGTATAATTAAGATTAGATTTGAGTTGCTCCAGAAGACATAAGCAATTGACATGCTGCTCAGACTCTACTGCTTTGCCACTTTGCCTTTAACTCACATTGATTCACTGGTGAATACATGAAGAGTTTTCTATGACAAGTTAGTAGAGTAGGAAACAATGCTGGACCTGATATATAGATGATATGCATAATATGCTACCACATTATAACTTCCTTTTGACCAGGAAAGACAGTAATAATGGGAGATCATATCAATGGACAGAATCTGAAATGATATTTCTGATTGTGTATTTTGGGTATAAAGATCATTAAATAAAACCTTAGATGTATTGTTTTATAATGGTATTAACTTTCTTTTTCTGTTAGGGAAATAGAACATGTTTGAAACATTGAGACCAGTCAGCTTGGAGTAGGGACACAGAGAGAAACCTCTCAGAATGGGCACAGCCTATTAAAATATTTGTTTTTCATGTGAGTATTCATCAGTAGGGCATCCACTACCCTCCTCTCCAGTGGAGACTTTTCATGATTAGATGGACAGAATGAAACAGTGTACTCATGACAGAGTATCTTTCTTTCCAAACACTTCATGACCATGTTACAAGGAACTATCAGGAGTGGCAGGAATGTTGGTTATGGGAGAACTTGACAACACTGAATTGGTTTCATCTAAGACAACATAGAATTCCCATCATTAAGAAATTCAACGTAGAATCTGCTCATTATAGTATGTGACAAGCATTATACTGATGAGCTCCCCACATGGCACCAACACTAACTAATCTTCCAACCATCTGATGGAAGGTTGACATAGCACCATACATTTTACATTGTTTAATGAACATACTACATTCTGGAATAAAGTGTTTTGACTTGATAGAATGTCATTCCCAAGTTGGCACATTTGTTGAGGCTTTAGTAGGCCATTCCATTAGTTGATTATATCAACTGCTTCCAGATAATGCTTTTACACAAGAAAATCTATTCATATTATGGCCATGTGCCCATTACTCCATATCCTTTGCAGTAAAATAGTCAATTTATCTAAGGCAACATTATATGGAAATCCCATGTCAGCAAAACATGGCATTCTTTAAGTCCTCAGAAGATCGTACTGGTAGCAGTTTTATGGACTGGGAAGAAAACACATGAATGAAAGTTAGTACATATTGCAATAAAACTGAATTGCTACTCTCTCCAGGGTGGGAAAAAGTTCATATAATTATTTTGTTTCCAAGTAGCCAGTTGGCAATCCCTAAAGAACATTGGTCTATTGAGGGATACATTTTGCTCTTTGCTCTTTTTTGATGGTAAATGGTATATTCACCAAAGACAGTAATATCTAGATCAGCCTAGGCTATTGGATATGAGAGCAGCCTTCATTCTTGCCACCATAGGTCATTCTGGTAAGCACTGTAGTGGCTAAAGAGACAGAATAGCTTATAGCAATCTGACAAGTCCTATTATCTCTCTGGTATTTGTGTACCTCCTTCTTGCATGGATGCTCTTTGGTGAGGACTAGAAAACATAATCAAAATCCACTAACATTTTGTTTGCTTCCATTAGTCTTCATAAATATCTTGTAGCACATGCTGTGATGTGCTCCACAGGCACCCTTTTGAAGACTGATACCCATTACCTAATGGTTGAGGACCTCCATGGTTGAAAAGACTCCATCCCTCAAAATAGATGAAACATAAAGAGCCACCAGAATACAACAGCCTTGCAATTTTTAAAATCTTCATTATTGGTGAATTGTAACAAGAGAGCAAAACAGGAAATATACTAGTGGGGGCAATATGGAGACATTTGAGAAGTTTCAGCAAGTAAAATTTCACAGTATCTATACAATCAAATGGCTCTCTCTGGGTGTATCTAAAACACTGAACAAAGTTAATAAAATATTCAGGGTGATTACTTAAAAATTAAAAGCTTAGTTAAAAAGATAAAGGACTTTTCTTAACAACATGAAAATAGCCTGTTAAATTCAAAAGCCAGAGTTCATGAAAAGTTAAGTATTTATCCCAGGAATTAAATATAAATAAATTATAAGAATAGCAACAGAGAAGTATGAATCCTCAACCTTACTAAGCATGCTCTACCTAATTCAGGGTGTTGAATGGAAAAGAGCAATAATTAGCAATATTTAGGTTGATTTTTTAAAAAATCTGGAATCTCCAGATCCTTCTAAACCCTTTGATCCTCAAAATTAACTTATTAATCCCCGATGATGGTGGGTGCCTTCTCCTAAAGATATCACAGAGGCTTCTAATTTGCAAGAAAGCAAGTCTCCACCTTACAATCAACCCTCACTATTTCTCTGGGATACCTGGTCAATAAATGTAGTTAAGCTGCCAGGGAAGTGCTGGGTTTACTGAGAGAGGAAAGGGAAGATAACCGAAAAGAGCTTCAAAATGTATTCAGAGTGTACTGGAAGGATCCTAGATAATGCACATGGCCTAAATCCTGAGGAGCTCAGTCAGAGTGAAAACTGGGTAAAGAAGCACTTACAGATATGGGACTCTCTCTCATGATACAAGACTGATCACCTTAGTAAGGACTCTGGAATATGGTATTAACATCCTGTAAGGAAGGCACTTGGAAGTTTGAAGAAAGGGATCGCACACAGCAAGTAAATGTAAATGCCAGAATTGGCACAAAAACTATGGAATAGGAAATTAACTATACATTTTCTGATTATTCTTTTCTTTGGAGAGGTTATATCACTATGCTTCAAAACAACAGATACCTAAAACTTTAATGATATAGTGGGCCCTAGATGCTTTGAGCTTTTTTTTTTTTTTTTTTTTTCTTATCCTCTGAGTTTCAGGTATCTTACCAATATCCATGATGCACTTACTATTTCTTGCTCATCCTGCTCATTATCATGATGACGCTAATACGGTGAATAAATATGATCCACTATAGTGAAGCCTGTGTTCTACAATACTTAAACTGTTGAGTATTTACTTTTTCCCCATCTTATCTGAGTAAGTGATTTTAGGTGTCCAGGTAGCAGATTTGATGGTAAAGCCTTTCCAAGTTTTAGATGCTGCATATTCCATATTTGGCAATACTACCCAATTAATTTACCTGTTGTCATTAAAGACTGCTAGTTTTGAGTGATACACAGGGCACCAAAGGGCTCTGCAGGAAATTCAGTCTATGGTATAGATAGTTTTGCCATTTGGGTCTTAAATCCTACAACTCCTATGATGTTAAAGTACTGATAATACAGAAAGGTGATATATGATGTTTATAGTAACACCAATAAAATAATCAGAATAAAGACCTGTAGGCTTCTTGGTGAAGCTCTTTCTATCTTCAGTCAATAATTATTCATTATTTGAAAAACAGGTCTTGCATGTAATGGACCCGGGTACTGATAAAGAATCTAATGATGAGTATTAGGAGAATATATATTAAAACTCTCAATAATTACCAGAATTGCCTCAGACTCACTAAATCACAATGATAGGTGAACCTAGCAGCATTGTAGAATGGATTGGGCAAAAGAAGAAATAACAGGTGTAGACAAACTACCAGATGGTCCATGGCTCCATGACAGTTAATACTATTGTACCAGCACCTCTTTTTCAGCTAATACCTAACAGCCTTGTGGAGGGAGGGACAGTACTTTAGGACAAGCATATTGAGACCAAGTGTCAGTTAAAGATAGATGTGCATGCTGACTAAATATGGACTGCTAAAGTCCTACAACCACAACTGGAATAGCTACAAAAGGTAAGTAAACCACCTTCAACTACCTCCACTACCAAAGGGATTTTGGTAAAACAATTGGGCAACCATTTTGTGTGTGAAGAAAAGAGTCCATGGAAAGAACATGCATGTACATATGAGCAGTGTCAAATGGCTTGGCTGGCTGATCAGGAGCCTAAAATGAAAAATGTTGAAACACAGAAAACTAAGAAGGGTGATGAGGATGCACATGGGTGGATCTATGAAAAGTGGGCCCCAGGCATGAAGAGCTTTATATCACATAGAAACAGCTACTCAAAGAACATCCACTGTTGAGGGCATATTAAATTAGATCCATCAATGATAGACAGTCTCTGTCACTGTCTACACCAGGACTGGTAAAACAGGCTTATAGGTGCTATACCCATAGAAATAAGAATAAAGACTAAAATGAAACCAACTGTATGTATTCCCAATTTCTAAAGTTTACTTAGCTAATGCTGCTTATAAGGCAGTAAGAGAGATTAATTCTGAGTCCCTGATGTGATATTATTTCTTGAGAATACAACCAGTTATCCAGTAGCAAGTTACTTACATTATATCTCTTTCATAAAAGAGACAGACTATGCTTTATCTTTTGAGAAAGGCCTCAGGCAGAATTATATTGAGTTTGGACTTTTATCCAACATCCCACATAACATAACCCTATTTAGAGTGAAGATGGTATATGAGGTTTAACATAGCACTACAGGATATTTTGGTCCTATTATCTATCTCATGTTTATAAGCTGCTGACCTGATAGAGTGAAACATATTTTAAAGGGGTAAATGATCTGCCAACTTGGATATCATAACAGCAAAGATCAGAAGACATTTTTCAAGATTCCCTGTTTATCATGAATCAATGAAATTTTATGTTTCTGTATCTGAAAGGGGTAAAATAAAACAGGTTTGATGCCAAAAATGAACATAATAGTCGCCACACTTAACATCAAACTCTATGACTCTTTTGGGAGAATTTGTACTTGGTATGGGCAGTATGATTTTAGACTTCCAGGTTCCTAGAGATAAATGTTTCTCAGAGGACACTTAGAAAGTTTCACTTAACTTTAAGCTGTGGTAACCTGGCCACATAGAACTCCTCATGTGAGAAAACAAGTAGGCAAAAAAGTGTTCCATCAGTTTGGAAGGAATAATTGACTCTGATCATCAAGATGAGGTAGGGCAATTATTAGATTTAAAGGCAGGAAAGATTATGCTTGGTCACTGAAATTAGATAATGAAACAGCTGTGGCAACTTATGAGTCATAAAATAAAATTATAAATATTTTGACCTGATGGATAATTAAATCATAATTAAATAAAAATTGAGATAAGTTTAAACCTGAACTCAGATGCATATATTAGAAAAAAATAATATACGATGAAATATTAATACCTTTGGAGAATGTGAAGATTCTTAAATAAGACACTCTAAGCAAACTAAAACGTAAAATATGTTTAATTGAACCTTAACACATTATCAAAAGATACCATTCTTAGAGTAAGAGAGGATGACATAGACTAAGAGAAGATATTTATAATAGCTACATTTCACTAGAGACTTATTTCCAGAAATGTTTTTAAGTTATAAAATTTTTAGGAGAAAACAGACAACCCAAATAAAGAAAAAATAGAAAAAGGTCTTTGGCAGCTCTCAAAGACAATATCCAAATGACAGACAGGATTACAAAAATGTAAATTATAATTGTGCCATTCCACTGCAAACCCACAAGAATGGCTGATTTCTTTCTTACCTGAAAAAAAACAATTGTTTATTGAGTATAGGAACAAGTGGAAATTGCATGAACTACTGAACAGTGTGAGTTCAAATAACCACTTTGAAAAACTGTTTGGCATTATCCACTAGATGCTGAACATACCTGTACTATCAGAACATGGAATGTTCTGAGACAGTATATAGAATAGAATAGTTAAATCAAGTCCTACATATCAAAACCATTAGCCAGCATCAAATTGCACCAATAATTCAGAGGTTAGAGGTAAATGCAAGACAGCATAACAAAAATTCCAAATTTCTTGTATAGAATGAATCATTCTTTGATGCCTAAATCCAAGGAATCAGGGAAGGTGTCTAGAAAAAAAGAAAAAAAAAAAACAGACATAAATGAGTTTCAAAATATTCATGAGCTGACAAAAAGCAATGTGTGAAATCCTTGGCAACATGTAGTAAATTGTGTCTTACTAATTTATTACAGTTCTTAGAAAGAATGATCAAAAAAGGTCAAGGGATCAATGTAACTTATTCAAACTTTTATGGATTTTATCAACATTCTTTGTAAAAATCTTTTAAATATGTTATATAAACCCAGGGTTATGGGATGATTTGGGAAGGGGAAACAAAAGATGGTTGGGGTTTGCAGAGCCATTCAATATTTTCTAACCCATTGTTTGGAATTGCATATGGGAATTAGATGTTTCATAACCTTTTTTGTCCACAAGACTGCTAAGGTTTGAAACCTTAATGTTACTGGATAACATTAAACATTCCTGATATATGAAGATACATACTGATGAAAAAAGTTACACAATCTCACAGTTCTGTGAAAATAGGCAGAAAAGTAGGAACCAAATTGAGTGTAGGAAACTTCAAAGAAAACATTATGAAAGCGCAAAATTCAAATGATGTGTAATGAAGTACAACACAGATACAGAAATCATAGAAGGCGTTATCACTATTGCCACTTGCTTTTATTTGCCAGCTATCCTCCCCCATCCCCTGCCCATCAACCCTGAACTGGCACTGCCACAAAGATTAACAAATTCTTACACATTTAATGACAATACTAGGAACAAAACAAATACATCATGAGTATAAAGTAACATGCTTCAAGAGGATAATGCATAAACATGATAGTAATCTTTCAACTTAAAAAGGAGAAATATAAGATAAATAGGATTGAAATCTGCATAAGTGTGAATATAAATAAAGAAATCAACAATGCACTTATTTTCCTATCCATGATATAACAAAACGAGGTGCAACTCTGAAACTGGGCGAAGTTCTCTTAGACAAATATTAAGAAGTCCTTATTCATAGAAGGTAATAAACTTTTTGTCCAAGAAGTGGTAGTGGCAGGGAATTAAATGGTTTTCATCAGGTTGATGAATGATATAACTATAGAATGTTACTAAGAAAACTGGTGTATGATTCAACTTCAGAGTTAAAATGAGGAAAACTAATCCATACCACATAATAGCAGGTAGCTTGTGGTCATCACTCACAACACAGTAATTGATTAGAACTGTGATTTCCAATAGAAAGCCAGTAGCCACCTATGGCCATTTAAATTAAATTTAAATCAATTAAAATAGAATAAAATAAAAGATCGGTTTTTCAATTTCAGCCAAAATAGTTGAAACTCATAAAGTTTGAGTGTGACTAGTGACTTTTACATGGAATAACATAGTTTATAAAACATTTTTATCATCACAAAAGTTCTACAATGACCTAGAATATTACCTAAATTTCTCCTGTTTTCTTAGAAATTCAGAGAGGAAGAGCATAGTTTGTATCTCTCTAAAGGAGAAGTTGGGGTCATTAAACAAGGCTTCCCAAACTCAATTTCAATGTAAAAGTGGGGCTCACAAAAAATAAATGGGAAAAATTCTATCATAGAATATTTCAGAAAAGTAACTTCATGAAAATGCTCACATTACAGACTCACAGAATAAGGGGCATTAGTATATTTTAAAAGACACTGCAAGATTCTACATAGTAAATATACTTGCTCAGATTTGCTTACTGAAATGTTCAAACAGAGTACATTTAACTGTTTTCTTAGTTCTCTCCAGTGACATTAATGTTCAAGAAAACACTGAAATATTTTGGTATAATTCTTAGTTCTTATAAATGTACATCCCTTAGGTATAATTTATTTATCCCAATTGGTAAACTCACTTCTTCATTAAAGTATCATTTAATAGAAGAAGGAATAAACTATACAACTATGAGGTTTCAAAGCATAATTTCAGTTTTCATAACAATTCTGCGGTGCATAAAGGTTGAGTCATATTTTAAAGATTCAGTATCCACTAACTTGCTCAAGGTTAATGTTTTAGTCAGCTTTTTTACTGCTGTGACTTAAAGACCCAACCAAAACAATTGTAGAGGAGGAAAAATTTATTTAAAGACTCACAATTTCAGCGGTCTCAGTTCATATACAGCCAGCTCCATTATGGTAGAAGAATATGGCAGAAGGAAGCAGCACCTCACCTAATGATCAGAAAGCAGAGGGAGAGAGAGAGACTCCACTGGCCAGGTATAAAAAATATAACCCAAAGCTATACCCCTAATGCCCCGCATCCTGCAGCCACACCCCAGCTGTCTTCAGTTACCATGCAATTAATCCCATTGGGGTTTAATTCACCGATTGTATCATGGCTCTGGTAACCCAATCATTTCTCCTCTGAAATTTCTTGCATTGTCTCACATGTGAGCTTTTGGGGGACACCTCACATCCAAACCATAATAGTTAACTAATCAAACAATGCTATAGAAGGAATTATGGAAAACCAATTTCTTCTAGACTCTCTTGCCTTTTACTATTTTTAATTGACAGATAAAAAATCATATGTTTTACACTATAGCATTTCTATAATGATAATACTGTTATAAATCAACATACAAAGCACATAAATGGGCAATTTCCCAAGCTGCACATGTGATGAGTGTATGAGAGTCCCTTACAGCTCTAAATATACCCAGCACCACTTGGACCCCAATAAGATTGGTTATCATTGTCCTAGCCCTTACCATAGGCTAAACATTATGTTTAATGATAGGAAAAAAATTAACAAAACAAGATCCTTTCTATCAAGACAGTTTATAACCTAGTGAGAAAATGACTAATAAAGCAACATATGAGTTGGTAGTAAAGCACAACTAAAGGTACCAGATTCTTTGATGTATAGAAGAAGATGAGAGTGCAAATGGACCATAAAAAGTGAGAGATGATTTTTGTAGTGACTCATGAGTGAGAATTTAAAAATGTTCATAGAACTGTCAGTCAGATAACTGGGGTAGGAGAAAATCATATGAAGAAATGAAGTGGCATAAGAGTTAAAACAGCAAGTAGAGCAAATGTTTTGGTAAGGTGAGAGTACAAAGAAACTTGTTGAAGGAATTTGCCATGATATGCCCTGAACTCACAATTTGTTCCACTGGGATAAGGAGCTAATTATGCAATTAAAATAGAGAAATGGCACAATTTTATGTGGGTGTCAGAAACATAACTCAGTATAAATATTAAGTGATTTGAATCAGGTCAGGAAACAAAAAAATCAGTTAAGAGAAAACTACAATAATTCTGGTGAGAAATTTTGGATATTGAATAACTGATTATAATGAGGAGGTAGACTGGGATAGTGGCAAGGGCAATAGAAAACATTTGAAGAAAAAAAAGCTGAATTTTAGATACAATGAAACAAAGATATTGGGGAACAATCCTGAAGATGTACAGTTAGGATGTTTGATAGAGAAATCTAGAGTTCACAATAAAGGATGGTTCTAGAGATGAACCCTGAAATCAACAGTACTTAGATGGAGATGGTATTCTTAGGCATGGATAAGATCATCCAAGAAAAGACAAAAGTAGAAAACACTATGACAAAGTTTTGAAACTCTTCATGCCTTAATGACTGACTAAGGAATTTAGCTTGACTTCTCTCACTGTTGACTCCACTTCTTTAGTATTATCAAGACTGTGTGGCTTTGAGCATTCTACTTCATCTCTTTCATAATTAGTACCACCCATTATATTAGGGTCAGTGTTAGGAAAAACCAGCATAACAATCAAGTATGTGCCATTTTTCTGTCTAAATAAAATTAATTTATCATCCTTATAACTGATTACTATCCTGGGGTACCCAATATAAGAGCAAGCAATCAATCAAATATCAGTAATTTCTAATATATACTTTCCTAAGGCCACTTTCCCAGTTTTTATTTCTGCCTATATCTCTGAAAAGGTAACTGGTAATTAACAATAACAAATACATCAATTAATTAGTATTTTTTCAAAGGCAAACTAAATTACAAAAAGACAACTTTTTAATTACAACTAGTTTCACAAATAATAGAGCAAAGTAAAATCCTATTTATTTCATTTCTCAATATATGCTCAGTTGCATTTCTTAACCAAGTTTGGCAGAAATGATAGAATGCAAACATGTAGATGCAAAAGAAGACATAGAGAACATTTCTTGGGACAGAATCAACACAAGAGAAAATACATGTTATTTCAGTCAAAGAGAAAATGAAGTGGGAAAGTTGGAGTATAGCAGCAGCCTTGTGTAATGAAATAGAGGTAGAAAAGTTGAAGAATAAGAAGAACATACTTTTAGTTTAAATTTAATTTTTAAACTTGTTATCTCTTGGATGCAAGGTGTCCCCCAACAGCTCACAGGTGAGACAATGCAGGAAGGTTCAGAGGAGAAATGATTGGGTTGTAAGAGTCTTCACCTAATCAGTGAACTAAACCCTAATGGGATTAACTGAGTGGTAACTGGAGGCAGGTGGGGTGTGGCTGGAAGGAGTGGTTCGTTGCGGGTGTGGTTATGGGTACATATTTTGTATCTGAAGAGTGGAGTCTCTCTATCTCTCTGTTTCCTGATGATGGGAGCTGCTTCCCTCTACCACACTCATCCACCATGATGTTCTGCCTTACCTTGAGCCCCAAGGAATGGAGCTGGCCTTCTATGGACTAAGACTTCTGAAACTGTGAGCCCTCAAATAAACTTTCCCTCTTCTATAATTGTTCTGATTGGGTCTTTTAGTCACAGTGTGAAATAACTCACTAAAACAAAACCTATACATAAAAACATAAAAATTGTACATAGTAATGGAAGAATGTGAGGTTTGGATACATGCATACATTGTATTACATCTAAATTATGTTAAACACATTGAGTCCCTCGAACATTTATAATTTATTATAAAACAATTTAAAATATTTTCTTCTAGCATTTTGAAATACACAATGCATAAGTACTAGCTAAATCCACCTTTGTGCTATACCACATCGGAACTTCTTGAATCATGAATCATGAACCATTCATTAACCTTTCCTCAACCCTCCCTCCACACTTCTCTTCCCAGTCTCTGGTAACCACCATTTTATATTTTATTCTCAACTTCTTTTTTATTTTTTTAAATATATTCCACATTTGAATGAGATCATGAATTGGTTTTCTTTCTATGACTGAAAAAATATATATTAGTAGTACTGCTATGTGTAAATTCTCAATTATCTGAAATAGAAATCAGGAAAAAAAATTTACGATAGCTGCAAAAATTAAAATAAAACACATAGGAATAAATGTAACCCAAATAGGTTGAAAATCCTTACAAAGAAAACTAAAACATATTTATGAAAGAAACTAAAGACTCACATACACAAAAATAAATAAATAAATAAAGGTACTTTGGATTAGGGAGAGGGAAGTGAAGGGAGGGAATGGGGGTAGGAAGGGGAAGAGAATGACTCAGATATTATTACTATATGTACATATATGATTACATGACTGGTATGATTCTACAACATGTATAACTAGAAGAATGAGAAGTATACTCCTTTTATGTATGATGTGTCCAAATGCATTCTACTGTCATGTGTAACTAATTAGAACAAATAAAAAAAGAAAAAAAGACAACCTGTGTTCATGGATTGGAAGTATCAATATTCTTTAAATGTCCATACTACCAAAGGTGAGCAGCAGATTTAAGGCAATTCCTATCAGAATACCAATGACATGCTTCATGGAAAAAAAAGTCCTAATATAGATACAGAACCACAAAAGACTCCAAACAGTCAAAAACATATTGAACAAAAAGAACAAAGCAAGAAGCATTACACTACCTAACTTGCAAATATACTACAAAGCTGTAGTAATCAAAGCGACATGGGATCAACATAAACTCAGACATACTGACTACTGGAACAAAATAGAAAGCCTAGAAGTAGTCCCACATATCTATGGTCAACAGTTTCCAACAAATGCAAGAATCCACAGTATAGAAAAGATAGTCTTTCCAATAAAAGGCTCTAGGAAATTTGGATATGCACATATATAAGGATGAAACTAAAGCTTTATCTCTCACCAGTTACAAAATTAACTCAAAATGGATAAAAGTTTTACATGTGAGACTTAAAACTATGAAACTACTAGGGGAAAATTTAAGGGAAATACTTCAGGACATTGGAAAGGACAAGAAATTTTTGGGAAAAATCATAGGAAACAAAGGCAAATGTTGGGGGCTGTGCCAGCCAGAATGGTGCCTGATCACATCGGCAGTGAGGAGGTTAATTAGCATAAGCACACTCAGGTGATTTATCACTGGCCATATTCAGTTAATTCCACCCACACAACGTGTAGACAGGTGCGCCTGCTCGGGCCTGCCCCTTTTAACCCTTACCGTGATGGGGCAGCTGGCTCCTTGTCTGATGGCAACTGGCGTGGCCCCGCCCTCCACCTCCTGGAGGGAATATAGGCGGGCAGTAGGCGGGAGTGGAAAGAAGGTAAGTAAGGCACGACAGTAAGGAGCAGCAGCAGACAGAGAAAAGTGGCAAGGAGTAAGGCCCGACAGTAAGTGAGTAAGGAGCGAAAGTAAGGAGCACCACCAAGCAGAGTAAGAGCAGCAGAAAGAAGCAGAGAAGCCATTAGCAGAAAGGAAGAAGAAGAAGCCACAAGCAGAAGCAGCGAGTAGGGGCAGCAGCGGAAGGCCGATAGCAAAGCGGAGAATTGAGAACGCACCTTTAAGCAGAAGTAGCAAAACTAAGAAGACATGGATTTCTGAAAGTGTAGTCTTTCTCTCTTAAGCAAAGTCTCTTTCTCTCAGATAAGCAAAGCCTCTCTCTCTTTCTCCTCTCAAAGCAAGCAAACCTCATTTCCTCTATCCTCTATAAATAAGCAAGCAAATAAGGAAGTAGCTCAGAAATAGAAGTAGCTCGGTTTCCAGTCCACCACCCATAAAGACCCTCGCAAATTGTTGCTGCAGGTGGTGACAAATACCCGCAGATTTAGCACCGCAAAAAGCCAGTGACAGGCAAAAATGGATGATTTGGTATTAACCAAATAATCAAATACATGAAGAAACAACCAACAGTAGTAGAAAATATTTACAAAATTAAAGGAACTGATATCCAAAACATGTAAAGAACTCCAAACTCAACAGCACAAAAACAGACAACCCAATTAAAAAATAGTAGACCTATTCTCAAAGAATGATAAACAAATGAAAAATTGCTCAACATTACTAATCATCAGAGAAATGCAAATCAAGCCCACAATGAGATGATCCTCATCCCAGTAAGAATGGCTATTATCAAAAAAAAAAAAAAAAAAAAAGAAAAACAAAGAAAAACAAAATAACAAATGTGGTAAGGAGTATAGAGGGGACTCAGGCACACCCATGGTGGGAATGCAAATTTTGTAGTATCATTGTAAAAATGTGTGTAGGTTCCTAAAAAGTCAGGAACAGATCTTCCATATGATCCAGGAAAATAGCATTTTAAAGAGTGAGAAGTTGGGCTGGGGATATAGCTCAGTGGGTAGAGTGCTATGCCTGGCATCCACAAGGCCTGGGGTTTAAACCCCAGCACCACAAAAACAAAACAAGAATGAGGAATCTATATTTTATTCTATAATATAGGTAGTTTATTATGTGAGTACTTACTAGTGTATGTGTACTTATTGAGATGGACTTTGTAATATAATCTGAATCTAAACAAAGGTGATGGCTATGAGAACAAGAACTACAAGATCAAAGAAATATGTTTACATGGAGAAGGAAAAAGCTTAAAATTTCAGCTATTGAATTGTGGAATTACAATCCTAATTTTGAGAAAAGTATAGGAAAAAATAATTGCAAAGTTTCATCTAAGGTTGTAATATGTATGTTTGGAGTATTAAGCAGAAACTTCAAGGATCATGACTTACTGGATAAAATAAAACAAATTTGAGGGAAATTTTGGCATGTCATGGAAAACCCTATCACTTCTGGATCTAAGAGTAACCATATGAAAATTTGAAAAAAAAATATTTCATATAACTGATAGTAGTTAATTGGAATTGGTTAAAATTGGTAAACAATCAAATTTATTAGATTTAAAAGTTAAGAGGTGTGAAAGATGTTGATTGATGTAAATTAATGAATTGTACATGAATGTCCAGTGACAATATGCTTTAGTGAAAACAAAAACAAAATATTTACTCTCATGGTACCTTTTATGAAACTGTGTTTGATCAAGGACTGTATATCACTAAATCAAATATTTGATTCCAAAAGTTTTGTAATTTTCAAAATCAAAAATAAATTGCCACCAGTAGAGATATTTAAAGAGTATTTTATAGCATGCAAAATAGTTCCAAAGGAGAAAATTGAAACGGGTTATAAATAGTGACAAAGTGGTTAAGTCAACATAGAACTTTCAGTTTCAATAATGAAGAAGGTAATACTTGAATATGTCCCATCATTTTTAAAATATAATTGATTTAGAAGTAAAATCAATAACATACATCAAACTATCAGCTAACAGAATCATTGAATAGGCCTCTTTTGTAACTCTTGCTTGTTAAACAGACAAGAAATAGTTGAACTGAGTACATAACATATTTACATGTAAATCATATTTTAAATTTATTAAAACTAGTTTGTCTTAGGTAGATTAAGAATCAACCTCTTAAAAGTCTACATCATTGATTTTGCCAATCCAGATCTTTAAAAATTGGTTATTAAATGTTAAACATGGCACATTCTATACATGTGTAATTCATTCCACACCCTAGTTTATTGAGATCTAACTCAGATCATTTTTATTAAACAAAGATATATTTTTAAGTTGGGAAACACATCATTAATGGTACTTTGCTCCATACAGTTGTATAGCACAGAAAAAGATAATTTCAACTTTTGTGAGTTGTTCTTTCCAACCATTTTTATTTGGAAGAAATAAAGTCATGACAGAAAGCAAAACAACTAAAAGAAAACAAACAGTGAAAATAAGCACATTTTTCCCCCTTTGCTTGTCACATAAAGGCTATGTTTAAAATGCCATGATTTCAGTCAACACTACACTTTTACAGTCAAACTGTAAGGGAGGTTCCATTAAATTCAGAACTAACAACAAGAAAAATCCAATGTTACTTCCATTTTTAATATGACATGACATGTACTATTAAAGTAAAAACTACTTAGTATAAAGCAGAAATTCAATTGATAATTTAATGTATGAAGATATGTTAAATACAATGAGTAAAGTTTTAATTAAGCAGTAATAAAATACAACTTGAACAAGTATCAGATATTTAAATGAAAATCACACTTATTGTTGGCTAGTGAAGCAGGTTGCCTTAGGCATCATAGCTGGAATACAAACTAGTTTACCTATTCTAAAACCATTTGACTGTTAATAGCAGGAGGTTTTAAAAGAATGCTGGCCCTTGTGACCAATGAATTTTATCTCTAAGAATTTACAATTATAAAATAGTAAAATAAGAGCTATAAAATTGTGAAATATATATTTATAAAGACATTAAAAACATAAATTAAGAATAGTGAATGTTTCAGTATAAACAAATGTACAATGCATCTAAAAACCACTCCATCTATACGAAATTTCGTTTTAGAGTATTTAATGACATGAAAAATGTCCATAACATATGGGAAGTGCAAAAGGGAGAATATTGCATAAATTATATAATCAAATTTAGTAAAAACAATACAAAAGCAAGGAAACGCACCTACCACATGAATACAAATGTATAAACTAAGGTCTGAAAGGATAGGATAGATGGCAGAAGTACATAGGTAGATAAACAGACACACAGGCAGGCAGAAAGTAGTTGGAAAAGCAACTATTCCCTGGTAGAATTACAGGCAAATTTTATGATGAACATGTTTTAGCTTCATTATTTTTTAAAATGTTAAAAAATGTAAGATACTCATTTTTTCATAATCTGTCACATTTCTATTGTTTAAACAGTAACAGCTTGAATTTTAAACTTAAATATTTCATTTGAAGGGAATTTAACCTATTCTCAATTTTGTCCTCTCATTCCTGGATGTACTTTTAAAACATCATCTATACCAAAATCAACGGGGTATAACCATTAAATAATGATGTTGCAATCACATGCCCTGATTCAAAATAAAGTGTAGGTTAATAAATTCTTCATAAAAATGACACTATCTTCACAGAAGGGCACTACTGGAGATTGCTGGATGATTAAACCTTCAGCAAGACATATTTGTTTTCTAGTTCTATACTTATTGATTCTGTAGTAATAACTGCAATGCAGAGTTACTGCTTGCACTCACCTCAGTTCAAGAAGTCCTGTTGCTTTTTATCAGAACATTATGTTTCCTACTTTACTTTTCAATTTCCTGGATGTATGAAGAAAAACAAAATGAGAAAAAAACAAAAACCTGGCACCTGAGACTCCAATTTATATCACCTAAAAATACAATTAGAAATATAGCAAGAGTTTCCATGAAAACTAATGCAATTCTAACATATCAGAAATTCAAATTATAATTTGTGCTGTCAACAGGAATCTATAAGTGTTTTCATTTGTACACCTGAATAATATATATTATTTAGATACATTCACCTCATTTCCAAATTATCCATCTTCTATAATGTTTAAGAGAGGTAAACATTTCTAAGTGAAGCAATGGAAATTTCTGTATCATACTTCTTATTTTTGGTTTGTGAAAATGATTTTACTAATATAATTCTGAATCACAAATTTCTGCTTCCAGCAAGAGAAGGATTCAGTGGTGTAAAATTTTATTTTCAAATGACATGAAAAACAGCCATTTTTCTAACACTTCATTCAGTATTCTAAAATACAATGGCAAGGTGACAGTAGTAATCATGTTTTCTGCCCATTCTTGTTACAGTTGCAAATTAATTTGGAGATACCTTTCAGCTTTTCTTTTCCTTTTTTTACATTAGGACAAAGATAAATTCAAAATGTGCTTTAAGTGCCATCAAGGCAGTGCTGGGAAATATAGACAATCTATTATTTCTAATTGTATTTTAGTCTAATTTAATCTTTCACTTACTACATAAATTTTGAAACTTTTAAATGCAATTTAAGCTTTTTAATTGACACCTAAACCAATTTGGCTTAAACCACTTTAAATTAATATATTTCTTAGATGCCTACAATTCCAATTAGATTTTATAGATTTTATCTTTTGTGTTAATTAGTTGTAAGATACAATAGAAAAACAACTGGATTCAAATATGTACTAGATCAACACAATGAAAAGTGACTCCTTGCTCCTGTAGTCTAGGGAATGTCTAAATTCACAGTTTACAAGTATTTCTAATTCTCAAATCATGTGAGGATCAAGACTGTAGGCAACTTCTCTACTTTTAGTATATAGTTTTCATAACTGCCCTGGGTGTTCCTCCTTCCAGTAGTCAGAAAGAAAATAAGCCAGGAGCACTGCATTTAGGAGACTGAGGTGATGGGAGGATGTATTTCATAGAAAGGAGTACAATCACATGCACAGATCAGAATAAAGAAAAGAATAGTTCTTAGATGACTTCAAATAGCCACCACCAAAGTTGGCCCTTTGCCCATGTGTACAGTTTTCCCCTTGAAAACCCTTACTCCTAACCAAGTGAGACCACCTCACAATCCTCCTGCTACAGAAGTTAGCTCAAAGTCCATTAGATTTTAATTTTGTCCTTTTGTTCTACTGACCTATATGAATGAATTGGAAGAAAAGTGATGGGTACTCTTCCATCATGCTCAGCATCAGGGCAAGAGTAAGATGGTTATATGAAAACCATCACAAGACAAAAAAAAAAAAATGATTAGAAAAATGGTAAATAAGAAAACAGAGAATGGTCCCCAGTTTGTGGCAGGACAAAATTCTGCAGGTCAGGCATTAGAATTGTTCCTTCCCAGGAACATGGAGAAAGTTTTTTTTTTTTTTTAATTAAATCTAGCATTCTGGTTTAGATATAAAGCATCCCCCTGAAATCTCATATGATGGAAACCTGATATGCAATGTAGCAATGTTCCAAGGTGAAACAATTAGATCATAAGAGCTACCACCTTATCAGTGGATTAATTCACTTGATGGATTCATAATTTGAATGAAATATTGAGTGGTACTATAGACAGGTGGGCGTAGCTGGAGGAAATAGGTCACTGGTGTCACACCCTTGGGTTATTATAATTTGTCTCTCCTCTCTTTCTCTTTGCTTCCCCGCTGCCATGAACTAGGGAGACTTCCTCCACTATTCCCTTCTACCACAATGTTCTACCTCACTTCAGGCCCAGTGAAATGGAGCCCACCAACCATGGATTGAACCTCCAAAATTGTGAGCCCAAAATCAACTTTGCCTCCTTTAAGTTGTTCTTGTTAGTCCTCTTGGTCACCTCGATGAATAGCTGACTGACACATCTACAGTTGTTCTAGTGAGTATGTTCCCCTTTAGCCCTCTTTAATGTACCTTGTGGCCCTTGACTTCCCCTTGGTAAAGTTCCTCCTTTTGTCTTCACTGGGTTCATCTGAAGTAGGTAGAGTCGACGATGCCACACTTCGAAACAGACTAGTTTAGGTGACCATTTTACTGCTGGTGAAATTTCTGTAATTTGAGTATTGTTTTATGATCATGTATTCTCTGCCCACCCACCTCCGCCTCCCTCTTTGTCATACACACACACACACACACTTTTGCTCTTGGTCTTGCTCCTGTTCTCAATTGGGGAGTGGGAACTTAAAAAAATTTTTTTTCATCTTAACATCTAACTTACAGAAAAGTCATAAGAGTGATGCTAAAGTTCTCATGCCACATTAAAGTTTTCATTGTTAATAATTTTATATGCTTGATGTTTCTTAAGTAATACAATTCCTTAAAATGCATATGCTTCTGATAAAACCCATGTTCTAGTCATTTCTGATTTCAGCAAATATTGTCAAAGCTTTTTCCTATACGTGGTTTTTAAGTCAGTTCTATTAAGTGGGCTTTATTTCTTTGCTTTTCTCTTCCTCCACATGTGCTTTTATACTTGATTCTTCTCTCTGCCCTCTTCCCTCTCCCTCCCTCTCTCCTTTTCTCCCTCTCCCCAACCCCTATCTCTCTGTTTCTCCACTTTAAGAACACATGAAATAATATGAGAGGATGAGAAGACAAACCCTGTTAAGCTGATTTTTGCACAAACTGAAGCCCTTTGATTATACTGTCTTAATATGCCTTTGGTTCTTACAGCCCTTTTCTGTCTTATCTCCTGTTATTCAGGGTTCAGAGCAGTTGGGTTTTCCAGCCCTATGATGCTTTAATCTCTGGCTTTTTTTATTCCCTTCAATCTCTGTTTAAAACCCACTAATTCTTGCCTGAGCTTAGCTCTTTCTTATAATTCATGGCTCAGTGCAGCAAATAACAGTCACACATTTATTAACACTCTGGCTTTTATCATCTCTTACCCTATAGCTTCAGGTCTACTAGGCACTTGATCTACCTTCCAAGTAATTGCAGGTGAGAGGTTTTGAAATGTCTTGTCCTTGCAAAGCCAAGTTTCCACCCCTGTAACTTTCTGTCTATATTTTTTCACCATCTACTACATGATCTCCATTTCATTGTTGTTAGAGCAAGCAAAAATGTTTGTTATAGAACATGTTATTTTTTAAAGCAGTACTCTATTTTGTTATGTGGTTTATTAGTTGAAATCAGATGGGATATGGTTACAAGATCTAAACACATAATGATTCAAGACAATGGCATTTTCATGTAACTATCTAGGGACAGTCAGGTCAATGATCAAACTTGAGGTCACTCTGGTAGTTTCCTGGCAAGGCAGGAAAAGGGGAAAGCAGCCTGAGTTCTCACAGGCAAGTTTTGTAGAATGAACCTAGATATGTACATTCCACTACCTATCACTTTCCACACGTGAATACATGTTAGTTGATCACAAAAAATTTTAGGGGTAGTTGAGAATATAGTCTGAACTATGTGCACATGGAAAAAAAAGGCAGGTGGGCAAGTCCCTGACTCATTTTTGAATTTGTCAAAAGCAGCTCTATAATTCATGTGTGACTAAGTAAACTCCGAAAATATAAAAGTAGGTAAGAAGAAAGAAAGCTAAAATAAGTTGGTTCTAAGGAGGGAACAATGATAACCACAGATTTAGTAGTCATAATTTTCATTTTATCAATCGACAGACTTCTTCCTTCAATGACATGAATATGTGTATTCCTCAAATCATTATCCCCTCACTTATAACAGGTATGTTTTGATGATGATGATGATGATTCAAATGAGACTAGAAAGTTTTATATTTTTACTTCTTAGAGTAACTTTCAACTGGCATGAAAAGATCAGAAAACAGAATGAGTTTTCAAGTTTCAATAAAACTTGATCATTCTAAGAGTTAACTACGAATATGTCAGTAAAAAGGTAAATATAACTTTCCCAGGAAAACCAATGTTTTTAACTAGCAGGAAGGATTTTCTATTTCTGTATAATTCATTTCTAACATTATTGTCATGTTTGCTTTCCTAATGTAATTCAGGATTTTGTTATGGAAAGAGAGGAGAACTATGGACTGCAAAATAGATGGCATATATTATATTTTTAATACCGAATCTAGAGTATATACCACCACCTTTTTATAGTTGATACATCTGCAACAAGGAGATATTGTACCCTGAATTTGGCCAAGGAAAATCAGCTGTGTTATTGTGTGAATAGCATTCTATGTATAAATAAAATTGACGACACTATTCATTAAGCATTGACTATGTGTCAGAACTTATTTCATCTTGTTAAACAAAATTAAGCAACTTCTATTATTAAGACTATAGAAAGGAAAATTGAGATTTGATGTAGTCTCATTACTTACCCAAGAGCCAAAAAATATGAATAAAGTAGTTTTGGTGTCTGTGGAGATAAGATTATGAACACCCACTATATGATTCTAAAATTCAGTTATAACTGCCACTATGTTTTCCTATGTTATAATATTAAATGTTTTTATCTGGTATTTAATCCGTGCTAACAAAAGTTTAGGAGTTTCACATTTATTAACTTATTTAATGCAGAACTGAATGAGGCAGGTAGTGCTTTTGTTATAGAAGAGGAAAAGCTGAGTAGATTGCTGATGTCCACATAAGTAGTAAAGATGAGGGTTAAAACTCACCCCAGGTTGTTCGGCTCCAGGGTCTGCATATTTAAATGATTCTTTATGCAGCATCTCCCAATGTTCAATTTCTATTGAAAAGAAAGTTTATTAGAGGAATAATAAATACCCTGGCATGCACAAGAACGAAGTGTTTGCAATATATGTTTTTAAGACTGTTATATCCTTTCCCTTTTTGAACTATTACTGACAAAATACATGATGTGGCTCATCTGAAAGATAACTCCATCTATGGATCTGCAAACATTATATATAGATAATCATGCCTTAAAGTCTATTTTATTCAAAATAATTAATATTAATCAATTGGATATAGCATTCCCTCTCTATATACATGTTCACTCATGACCCAATATAAATTTGTTCACAAAAACAAAGTAGTGGAATATTTCTTTTTCTTTTCCATTTATTTAATCTGAAATCTTCAGAAAATTAGTCATGAATGAATATAATCTCCTTATTCTAACTCTATATTTATGGAAACTAAGATATTCATAGATTAATTAAACAGATGACATAGGTAATTTTTTAAAAAATTATTTTCTCTTCAGGACCAGGCTGTACCATAAAGCTATAAAATTATTTTGTTCCCTTAGGTGAAGTTAAAAGAGAAAATTAAATAAATCCATTATTAGTGTTCCCTTAAGATGTCAGTTACCAAAATGGGAATGGGATGGGTGACTGCATGCGCCTTACTCAGTTCTTCTACTTAGAACCTATATAAGTGGTTTGCCACTCTCATTAACGAGCACTAGCTAATCTTAAAGGAGCCTGCTTCCTATTGGGTGTAGTGGGCAACATGAGTTGATGGGATTGATCCATGTCTAAAGCCTATAGTAGAAGAGAAGAGGCTACTAAGACATAATAGCATTTTGTTTTCTAAATCATATCCAGAGGTTATACTTTGTTATGTTTTATTCTTTTTACATTTCTATCACTTATTAGTGGTGGCAAAACAAGTAATATATGTGAAAGAAGGAAAATGTTACCTGAAGAGAATAAATTATTTTAGTATGCACTCTTGTTCTCAGGACATTTCCTTTAGGAAAAATTCTTCCTTTTAAAACAGTGTGAATAGCAGGCTGAGAAATGGTTAATTATAATTTATCTTATTGAACTATTTATCCAATCTAATGACAATGGTAAAGACTTATTTCAGAAAACTTAACACATTCATCTGATTCATTTTAACTATATGATTAATAATTATGAATATTTTCTGAATGAAGCATGGTTATATCTTTTCTTGACCCATTCTCCTACATACAGCATTTTCCAGTTCATTCCAAGCTTTCCCAAGTCACCTCTCTCAAGGTCAAAAAAATGATAGAACAATAAAAAAATAGAACAAACAGTAGCTAATGGCAGGAGCAGTTCATAAAAGCTGTAATGGCAATTCCACACAGGCAGCAAAGGAATGCAACATTTTCACTGAGCACTACCTGACAGATTCAATAATCAAGGGAAAGCCTTAATTGATGACACTTCATTAGCATAATGAGTCGAAGCTGGGAAAAGAGAGTCCCTTATTAATTAATCAAGCAAAGCACGAACTGTTTCAGTCTCCTACACTCTGCCATTTTCCATTAATCAAGAAAATGTGTATTAAACTCATTTGAAATCTCGGCATGTGGATTATCATTCCAAGGAAGAGCAATGGCAAAAAGGTTTGCCCAGCTGCACACATCTGCTCTGGATTCACTTGTGCCTCCAATTCAGATTTACAAGACTAAATCCATGCACAGAGGGTACAGAGATAGCAGTTCTCTAAGACATGTAAATCACCATCTCATTAAGAAAGCAAACAAAACCCCAACAACTTCACTAGGAAAAACAGAAAAAGAAAAAAATGAATTAACTTTATTTACTATTGCTTTACCTTTTGTCCAAATCTCTGTTGCAGGCAATGTCATAACATATAGACATATACAAAATATTTATAATAATCTGGTCAACAACCATATGTAATTTCATATTCATTGTTTTAGGTTCCATATATTTCATTGGGACAAGAGAGAAATGATTTTGAGGGGTGGCTCTGGAACAAAAGTATCATGCTCCTTTAGGTCCCCAACTACCACAGACACAGGTGTTGAGAATCAATGCTAATGAGGTTAACAAGCCAAGATCAAAACTGTAGAATCCCTACAGCAGAATGGACTTGAAGAGAGACTGAAACAAGGACTCTATTATTGTAAGGTCACTTCCCTGTGATGTTCCATGTAATCTTCAGGTGAGAGGTGGCTGTCAACACATTAATAAGCTAAAGAGAGCTAGAATGGAATTTTGAAAGGAGAACACTGTAAAGGAATTCTATGTCCTTTGGATCTAGTTTTGACACCCACTACTATTATGTAAATTAGTACAGCACCTTGATACCTAGGAACTTCGTTTTTTTCCTGAACAATAAGGAGTTTGGACTAGAGAAATTCTTCAGTGAATTATGACCAGAACTCATTAGGAGAAGTTGGCATTTCAAGTCAAGGTTCTGATTTATTCATTTAGCCAACTACAAACACAATATGTATTTTACAATGATGGTTTAATCAAACTCTTTACTTGTTTCATATTATCTTTACTAGGGACCCCATGTACAGTACATTAATTTTCCACAAAATGAAAACTAACCAAATTTCATCCTTCTTTTCTATCTATTAGGGTGTTGGGTCTCCCTGTAGTCTTATATTGATCATGCACTATCCAAGTACAGGGAGGCCATTCTTTGTGAAAACCAAGTATGACCAGTTATGCAATGCTTATGCTACATGACCATACATTACAGCTATGTAAACCCAACCATGTAAAACCAAGGTTAGTTGGCCAATATGTCTTGACTGTATATTTCATATTTGTGTATATCTGTTTCCATCCAAGATAGATTTGAAGCATTACTCAAATTTAGTGGTTCCAGCATAAGTGGCAGAAATAAAAACTCTGATCAAACAGAACACAATTTTATCCATTGCCTGTTTATCAGTATTATTTTTAAGTGCTTGATGATCAAAAGACAAATTTGTTTGACAGAAATGTGACTCATCTAAATATTCAAGTGGGTGCATTAAGCCTAGTAACAAGATAAATTCACATCTGAAGTACTTGCGACATTCTAGAAGTTAAGTGTAGTGATATACAGATCACCAGTAAAGAGCCATTACTGCTCCGGGGGCTCTTTCATGTGAGCCAAATTGGTCCCAAGTGCTGAACATTAACTGTTTGAGCCCTGAGTGGAGGCAAGCATTACATCCTTGCAGGGAAATAACCTCTATCAATTTGAAAGAGCTCAGCTTTGTGGTGAAGATGGTTTTATAATAATAAATTGTATTTTGCAACTTGAAGATAGCTGAAGCTATCACCTATAACATAAGATGATAACCAGGGACTACATGTTCTCAGTAGCTACTTTTTCTAATAAAAATTTTATTGATTTTTCAAGCCCTCAAAGATTCCCTGTTGTCATAAAGTTGGCTTAATGTATACAACAGAATCTATTCTATGCATACAAAATTAAACCCTCTCTCAGGTATAGTGGAAAAGGAAAACACACCTGTCACATGCAGGCACCAACTGTTTCTGAGTTGCCACTATTGACTTTCCAGGAATATTTTCTGACCTTTCATTATGTGTTGAATTATTTTGCAATATGCTCTTTCTGTTTAGGAGTATCAGCAGTCAGTAGGAAAAAAAAAATCAAAACTGATTTAAAAGCGAGGACACGTTGTATGCCAAAGTCAAAAGTGAACATAATGAAATGCAAAAAACTGGAGAGCAGAGGCAGAGGAGTGACAGTGATTCTTTTTATTAGATAATGAGAAACTTTCCATATCAGAAATAGATGCTTATTTCAATAAATATCAGACAATTGCATTTAGTAAAGAATAAATCTTTCTTATTGTTGTGAAGATAATATAATAAATATTATAAAATGTTAAGAATTTAGATCAATTGAAATGATGGAACTCACATCTTGATAAGCAAATATTACAAAATAAGGCTAAAAGAATTGCTTAATGTAAAATAGCTCTAAGAGAGCCATATCTATACATACAAATATATATCAATGCATTTATTTTAAAACATGGGCTAAGTTTTTGAGAGGTGCTAAGTTTAAGGTCTTGTGCAGAAACTTTGGTTTGAAATTATTTTTCTCCTTTAGAAAAAAGCTCAATATATTCATCAAGTCAAAACTCAGTTCTAGTTTGAGTATAATGCATTACCCTTTTCAGGCCATTCAGTATACTATTGTGTGTGCCAATCAACAAAGTCGTAAGGAAAGAAAAAAATTTAATAAAATGAGCACAACATCTAAGGACAACTGGAGAGAAATGAAAAGTATACTAAAGTTCCAAGAATATTGTTAATTAGGAAGGGCAACTTTGGGATAACTTACAATGTATAAGTTACAATATACTTAACTTTTTATTTGCTATGTCCATAAATATGTAAAAACAGTGGGAACATAGCAAAAATGAATGAAAAACCACTGTACATAGTAAATGTGACAGAGAAAGATAAAGATGTCTGTTTTCTGAGTATGTGCTCCTCTGTATATATCATTAACTCAGCATTAAATAAAGAATAATACACTGAATAATGTTAAAAGGAAAAAGATGATCCCCATTAATAATTTCAAAGCCTTTAATTTATTCAATTGCAAGGCACATTCTGTAGTCAGTAGTAAAAGGCAAAATTCATCAATACCACTTATCATCTGTTAATATTTCCTCAGGATTCCTGGGTACATTGTACAAACAAGATACTTGTAGAGGGGAAAATCTCAGGATACAGAGACAAAGGGATGCTCATGCAACAGTATGAACAAGTGATAAGAACAGAAGCTAAATCTTATCTTCTGAAAGCTAGATCATTGTTTCATGCTGATCCACTTTTGTTGTTTGCTAAGGCCAATAAATATGCCCAATGATCCTTGATTAGAAAATTCTAAGCTAGTTCATGCTATTTTAAAATGGTTACTGAGAAAATGAAAAGAAATGGGTTTTAAATTCTAGATACTTGAGGTACAAGAAATTACTCTGAGTAATTGTAAGAGAAATACAAAAATTAAACTTTGATCTATTCCGAGAAATACCTTTATAAAGAAAGTGATTCAACATATTATTATAGAATCCTACATCATTATAACTAAATTTGTGTTATTTTATTAAGGAAAATTTATAATTTTCCTTCCTTGGGTTGTGGTATAATTTGAAGTTGTTATAATTAATTATATTAAGGAAAATTGCAAGGAATTCATATTTTAGAAAGCACTTATTCTAGGAAGTTTCTATGTGAAGAAGCAAAAATTGAAAACTAAACATAGTTTTATAAAGATGCAACTGATTGTTTTCATATCTTAAATATTTCAAAATAAAAGCAATTAAAATTAATTTTAAAAATCTAGAACAACTTGGAATAACAATATTTATATAAAAACTTATATGTACAAATGTTCCTGAACACCCATGTCAGGGAGATAGGAAATGCTTAGAGGACTCCAAGAAACAGTGCAAGACCTAGAATGCTTTATGAATCCATAATGTGATCATCTTCACTCTAGGCAAGCCTAAAGGCAAATGCTCTTCCTCTAATGTTGGTAATCCCAAATCATCTCACCTTCCTGTGTGAATTTTACAAAGAGAATCACTCAGAATTCTTCATTCAGGTTATAGTTTGATAACAGTACATGAGGATGTTACAATGTAAAGAACTGAAAGAAACATAGTGTATTCATCATAATTTAGGGTCCTTATTAAAGTGTTTAGTTCCAATGTTCGGAAAATGAATCAAGGATATTATATTACAACACTTTTAAAATTTGAGTTTAGAGTTCATTTGAAGTAGAGAAAGAATATCATCTTAATCAAAAGCCATGACTAATAATTTGATAAGTGTGCTCATGGAGAAAATAGCATACGATGTGAAGACAAGACTGTTCCAGGAAATTGATACACACTCACTCAGTCATGGAGACTTGCTAAAGAGGAGTGAGTAACTGATTTTTCAAGATATTTTCACACTATTAACATATAGCAATTTTAATTAGTGATTTGCCTTCGTTGGTGTCTTTCCTCAGTCCTTTATCACTGTACCCTTCCAAGAAAATGACATAAGCGTGATCAAAAAGAAATGTCTAAACACAATCTTTATTTTAAGGAAGAAGAGATCTCATGTATTTTTACTTGTGATTTCTTTCACTTTGTAACAAAACTTATGAAAATCTGTGATCACTTTCTGTTTATCCATCTGTGTATGTGCAGGAACCATATTATACCTTTGAGATTGTTGAATCAATAGATATTGACAATAAGTAGAAATCAACCAATTTAAATTCTGCTTACATACTTCAAACTAGAATAAAGATCATGGCCATCTATCAATTCCAGAGGGGAATCCAGTAGATTAAATCAATTATAACACTTTGAATTTCTTAAATAAAAGTTATATACTGGTAAATAAATGTAAAAAATATTATAAAAAATGAAAAATAAGTCTAATATTTTGATGACTCAATAGGGTGGATAAAATATTGTCTATCAGATATTTGGATGAATTACTCACTGGAACATGTAATATTTAGTCACAGCCATATGAGTTCATTTCGAATTTTTAAAACATTTCTCTTCAAGCTCTTCCAATTATAATGACAACATAGTATCAGAAAAAAGAACCATTGCTACCTTAAGGATAAAAACTGATATTCTATTATCAAGAGGAGTATATGAACTGCTCTTCTACATGGAACACAGTTTTAACTAGAGTATGAAAAGGATTTTCTACCAAAGGGAGGGATGGTAAAATCACCCTTCCAGAAATAATATCACTGGACTACCCATGAATGTCTAAGAATGCTCATAAGTGAACAGAAAGCTGCAATGGCTTCTCCAGACCCCAACTAGGAAAGATAGGAAGTAATATTTTTTGTGAATTCATCAAAAATCATAAGACTAGTGTCCCTCCTCTTACTTCTGCCAGTTCCATAAATGAAATCTCTTTACCTGCCTGAAAATGTGCTGCAATTTTCATGGTATCCTTCTACTTCATTTTCCAAATGAAACTAATTATTAACTCTTATTGATGCTCCTCCATCCCATCATTCATCTATATAGTTCTGATTCCATATCTGTCTTAGTTCAAGCTGTCTTTTTCTCTATAGAGAAAAAAGAGAGACATGGGCAGTTGCAGAATTCATATCCTCAATCCAGAACATATCTGACAGGTTTAATTGGAAGAGGGATACTTCATCCAAAGTCACAGAAGGAAAAATTTTTTAAATGTGCAAAGTTACAGGTGCAGATGAATTGACAATCTTGTTGATGTGAAGGTGAAAGGATACATGTCTGACTATATCTGATTTCTCAATGAAGTACAAAATTTGGTCTTAGTGGAAGGCAATGTGAAAAAAGAGGCAGGAATAGAGCATGCAAGAGAAAGAGTCAGTGGCTGATCTGAAGCCAATTGAATATTTTACACAAAGCAAAATACCTGTAAATCCTATCAAAGATGTGAAACAAACCCTTTTTTGTACCCATTCTTTTTCAAATTAGGCAACACATGCTCTAGAAGTCCACTTTGACCACCATGTATTAAGAAGATGAATCAATGAGCAGAAAGAATAACTGCAAACAGATATCGTTCATGGTTTATGGTGATCCCATATAAATGGTCCCCTGTAGTCCTCCTGTAAAATACCATGGAGTTACAAGGAAATTGTATACAAACTACCACCCGTATTTCTGAATAATTTTATTTCTAGTTCCAATAGGAAGCATTACAACTCAATGCAATCTCTACCTTGGTCACTTTATGACTTTGCTTTTGCCAGTCCAGATAGTCTTCTCTGGGTCCTTGAAAATGAAACTTTCTAAAAATTCTACACATAAATAAAACTACACACAATCACATGTGAGTCATATATCCTACTTTGGGTCCTACATACACTAGCATCAACTAAATTCATCATAAATATCAAAATGGTAACTATCAGTAGAAGGAAAAAGTAAAATAAAGCCACTATATTCCTAGAAGGAAAATAGAACAGCCCCTGGTAAAAGAGAGCACAAATGGGAGTCTAGTTCTCATGAACTTGGATGTAAGGTCTATATTAATGTATGAGGAAGCATGATTTTATGCTAAACCAATAATTTTCATATGCCATCTCCTCAGCCTTTTCATCCCTGAAATGTTATAAAATTTTAGACAAAGTTTAAGTTGATGGCTCTAAACTGTTGACATTTTCCTCTAGGAACATCCGTCAATGTCTACCAGGTGGGAGTGCTACTGGCATCTAATAGGTAGACACCAGCCAGCCTACTAAACATCCAACAATGCACAGGACAGTCACAGAATCATCTGGCCTGAAACGCCAAAAGGATGGAATATTTACTATTTCTATGGACTCAAGGTCTGTCTTACTAGAGTTATGTTGCATTTTGTGTCTTCACATAAATCAAGAAGGAACAATCTTGTCTTCATGTGGCTATTTGGTCATTATTTAGAATGTTCTCTTTCCAGTTATATGAAGACTGACACACTTTTTGGTCATATTATAACAAATATGGTCATTTTATTTATTATTATTATTATTGTTATTAATTATTATTATTTATTGGTACCAGGGATTGATTCAGGGGTGCCACTGAGGAACATCCTCAGCCCTTTTTATTTTTAATTTTGAGACAGGTCTCCTTTTACGTTTTTTAGGGTCTCTCTAAGTTTCTGAGATTGACCTCAAACCTGCTATCATCTTGCCTTAGCCTCCCAAACTGCTGGGATTCAGGCATGTGCCACTGTGCAAGCCTTGGTCATATTATTTTGATCCCTCTCTAGAAATCAAATCTATTCTCTTCACACACATTTTCCCCACTGGGTAGCCTTCTACTCCTAAAACAGTCCCACATTCAAATCTTTTTATGTAACTTCATATTTCATTCCAATTATTGCACATTCAGTCACTAATAAATCCTTTTGCTCTGGACACACCATTGCACTGTGTTTGCCATATACCAAGATATTGTATGACAATTGCAAATACTATGTCTTTGTACAGCTGAGATATTTCACCAATTACTGTTGGTAGAACTTCAACACTTAATGAAGAACTACTTTTTTATCTCCCCCCCTTCACATTTCAGAGATCATTTGTCAAATATAGATTTTAATCATCAAGAAAACAAAAATACACTGTCACAGTTGCTTACCAGCCCTGAAAAACAAAGACTGCAGTTCCACAGTCCTTTTTCCAGAAGCACAAAGGACTATGTGTTTATTTAATTATGTTGTGATAGAAATTCACAATATTTAGCTGCTTCCAACTCATCTGCATAATAACGATTACAGAGAATCAGTTATAGTGATGAAAACACATTCACTCAGGAGGTATTGTTCTTTCCTCCTGCATCATATATCTCTATCCATATACATGCTTTAGATTCAGCACATGCTCAGATAATCCTCTTTGTGACAACCTCTGCAACATCTCTGAACAGAAATAAAAATAAGGAGAGAGCTTGGAACGCTTTATTCCTCTTAGTTTATAAAGAATTGAAAAGGCAAAGCAGTGAAAATTTAAGGATTTAGAACTCCTGAAAGGTATAAAATCTTTTCCAACCATACTATTTCAAATTCTAGAGGGAAATAATAATGCAATAATAAATTAGTCTGTAGCATGTGGAGTAGCTTTAGAAAACAAGTTTACTTTTTTTCCCACAATATGCCATTGAAAGTATCTCTTCCTGATGAACTGTCCTCACTTTTTATTGCACGATGTTAGGTTATTTATTGCTCTTTCAAAATGAACCAGCTTTCATCATATATTTCCTGCATATTTTATTATGAATAATAAAATTCGTTTATGTGAGTAGAGTAAAAAAGCCCACATCTTTCATGATGAACTAGCTTTTGCGTAAAGGCATGGTTCTTTTTTTCCTAAAAATACTAAATTTGATTGCTTATTTAAATTATGTTTCTGCTCAACTCTAAATTTATATTATTATCTTTTGACATAAGGCAATATATCAGTTAACACATGTGCATGTAAGAAATACTATAGGAAATAATTATAATTCTATCTGTAAATAAGTTCCTAAAACTTCCACATATCCAAGTAACTAAGACAATCTTTCAAAAGGATGGTGTGCATGGGGGATATCTCTCTCAGAATATTTTTAAGCACTCAATTGCAAAGAAAAAAAATTTTTTAATCAAAATACCTACTAGAATTTTATAATACTTTGAAGGATATTTCCATTTTATTTGACTTAAATGCTTTTTATTATTTTCTTCATGTATTTATGCCCATTTTATGGCAAATAACCAGCGATGGTAAGGTGGTGGTACAATGGGAATATCTGGATCCTACTGACTGGAATAAAAAGGAAGGCAAAATATGCACACAAGGGTTATAAGATAGTCTGAGATGTCACAGCACCAGTGCTGATGGTTATAAATAAATTGCATTTCCATGAAAAAATGATTTCACCTGCTACAAAATTCATACAAACACTGAAGTCAGTATCACATGGAGACCATAAACTCTCATGTACAATCTATGCAGATGTTTTATGTTCTGTAGCAGCAGAAATCTAGGTAAGAGATGCTGAAGAGGGATTGGTAACTGATTAAAAATTGGTCTTTTCTAAAGAAGGCAGAAAATCTATTTTATTACAAAAAAGAACATCCTGGATATGCTCCTTCTTCTGACCAAAAAAGACAGTTCTCAAATTTAGTGAAGGTTTAACTCTTAACATCCCAAGAGCTGTGAAAGTAAACCCTTTTTTAAGTTTAAGTGATGTTTATTAGTAATTCTGGAATAACATTTTGATTTCCTCACACAAAGACAGGCAAGAGGTGTGTCTACTTATTGTGAGTAACAATTCTACATAACAAAATATGAACTTCAGAACTATAGATTAATACTTATATAGCAAATAGTGACAACTACAGTTAATAAAAGCAAATAAACAAACGGCAACAAAAACAAGAATGCCTCTCTTTATGAAGAATTCAGTGTATTCCTTAGCTTCTGTGTGACTCAACCCAGTCTCATAACCAGACCACAAACCCTATTACAATGCATTATAAATCCTTATTCTATACAGATGATCACAAAAGTTGACAGACAAAATTTCATAACATTTCCAATAAGACTTTAAACAAAAATGGTGTGTGTCTCATTTGGAGGAGAGAGGAGAAAACAGGGATTCCAATAATTAAAATAATTATGATTTATTACATGTGACATGTTTCTCTCAAGGCACAAATTATCCTGTAAAACTAATGAAACAGCAGTTAGAATGTATGGGACTTGAGTGTCCCACTATGTGTTTTAGACATTGACAGGTGGTGGTTTGTCTTTGACAAATAACATGGAAAAGAGGAAATGTTGCTGGCAATTCTTAGTTGTGCTATTCTTTCACAAAAAGATATTTATGATTTAATCAAATTCAAATTCTATTAACATTTTAAAGCAAGTATGAATTTAGGTTATTCTTTCACAGTGGACAACCTTCTTAAGAAATTCATGTTTGAGATGGGAGAAGAAATAAGGTCCTATAAGACAAGGACAAAGACAAGGCCATCCATTTGTGTCTTAGAGGATCAAACAGGGCTACCTGAATTAATTAAATGGACAGGAAAGAGAGAAGGTCATGAAGTGAGAGAAAATACAGACCTGAAAAGAATTCAGTATGCTGAGGTGAATGTAAAAGCTATTTGTGTTTTTCCTTGTTTTGTTTATTTCTACTTTTAAAAATCTTTGAATATAATTTCAAATATTGAAGATATGCATTCAACCTCAATAATTAACTGTAAATACAAAGACCTTGTCACAAATCCAGTGGTCAGAATTTTGTATTCAAGACTCCAGTGCAACATTGCAAAATATCCTTCACCGAAGATCATTGGCCCCCAAAACAAGCATGTTTAAGCCTTAGCATGAATTCTACCAAAGAGATAGGAGGACTGGGCTATATCTGTATTACTGCCTTATAAATTCCACCCAGTTTTAAGACTAGCAATATTCTACATCTATCTTAGTAAACAAATTTCCTTTATTTCCTAAGATGTGTATTTTGGCTACTAGCAAATCCAGTCATTACCATATCTCAATCTTAATGCTTCTCTAGATTGACAGAGGTCAGTTAAAACTGCTTTAGTCTGCTTTTCGCTGCTGTGACTGAAAGACCTGACAGAAACAACATAGAGGAGGGAAAGGTTATTTGAGGGCTCATGGTTTCAGAATGACAGCCAACTTGTCCTCCGGACTTGAGGCGAGACTGATCATCATGGCAGAAGTGTCTGGCAGAGAAAGTGGTTCAGGAATTACATCACAAAGCAAAGAGAGCTCTGCTCAACAAGGACAAAATATAAACCCCAAAGGATGCCCCCAGGGACCCACCTCCTTCCCACATACTGCCTGCCTACAGTTACTAGCAGCATACACTGATAAGGTTAAAACTCTCATACCTCAATCATTTCACGTCTAAACTTTCTTGCCTCGTCGCATACATGAGCTTTTCAGGGACACCTAATATCTAACCCATAACAATGAGCAAAAATTTACAGGTGTAATTGCAAATATTCCTGGAAGTGATTTAGGTAAAAGGGATAAGTAACTCCTAGTATAATAGCCATTATTTCATTGTTTGAGTGTGTTATGGTTTGAATGTGAGGTGTCCCCCAAAAGCTCACATGTAAGACAGTGCAGGAAGTTTCAGAGGAGAAATGATTGGGTTCTAAGGGTCTTAACCCAATCAGTGAATTCATCACAAATGGGATTAATTGAAATGGCAGGGTGTGGCTGGAGGAGGGGGGAATTGGGGTGAGGCTATGGGGTATATATTTTGGATCTGGAGAGTGGAGTCCCTTTCCTCCTCCCCCTCCTCCTCCTCCTTTGGTCTTACTGAGTTTTTTCATCTTTGCTTTACAATTTGGAACACATTCCTACCTCTGTCCTGAACTTGCTTATCTTCCTGAAATATTCTTATACCACCTCACCTGATGCATGCATACCTAGCTCTCACAGTTTAAGGTAGATGTCATTTTTTCCATCAATCCTTTCCCTGACCTCTCCTTCAGGGTTATGCATGTCTTAAAATGATCTCCTATGTACTTTGTCCTTCACCACAATCTTTGTTACATTTTATTTTTTCTATGTTTTTGCACTTCCAGTAAAACAGGCTGCATAGTGGAGGTAGGGAATGTGAATTATATCTCTGCATTTTGAATTCTCAATACCATTTTTTGGTCATTAGTAATTGCTTCATTAATGTCTATTGAATAAACAAGTAGAACTATCCAGATAAGTGTTGTTTCTCCCTCCCTTTATAAGAGCTTTCTAAGGTTGGCATATGAATGATGAGTTATTTTCCCTCTATCTTCAAATTGAGTTTTTATTCGTTTAATTTATGTGTTAAAGAAAAATGGTTTTCTTGTCTGACTTCTTAACTCAGCAGTACAGTTTTAACAATGCTAGAGCCTGGTGGTTTGTTTATTTGCTTTTATGTGCTCCAAATGGATTTCATTGGTTTGTTCTGCCCTGTGTTCTATTGCAAGCTGAATCTTAATGAGAACTTCGAAATGCCATAAGACTTTGTGTGTGTGTGTGTGTGTGTGTGTGTCTGTGTGTGTGTGCATGTACATATTTATCCATATGTTTGTGTGCATTCACATATGTGTTGCTTGTAAGAGGAGAAAGCCCAAGGTTATGGGTTTAATATCCACTATTCTTTGCTTTTTTCCTAGACTAGTTTGTGCACATTATTAAATGTGTATTTTTATAACAATATCTGAAATTATTATAGGATAAACTCATAACTCTGGGAATTTTTTATACATTTGACATAAAATGAGAAGCAAAACCACTAAACATCAGTTATAAACAGTCTAAAGCAATCTTTTATAATAATAATCAAGTCTTGCTCTTATATAGCTTTAAAAAACTCTTTTGCCATAAAATGTCTATTAATTTTAATAATAAAAGATTTAACAATTATTAACTATCTATACCTTACAAAATGACTGCATAAAGAGACATTACAGTAGTTTTCCAGAGATCAGATGATGATGATAGAACATATTCTTTCTGAATCTCACCCTTGGGTCTCTACAGAACAACAGGTTAGAAAGGATGATTGGAATTTACTAAATTAATATTCCAAACAAAAAATTTACAAACATTTGCCTAAAATTTCAAAGATGACTATCTGCTAAAATGTCTTTCCATTGATTCTGGTGGTTTTCACCCTATGAATGACATAGGATATGGTGATGCGATAATGGAAAAACACCAACAGAAATAATTTTATGAGGAAAAGTATAATGAAAATTAGAAAATCATTAAATGAATAATGCATAGCACATTACCAGATGGAGGTACAAATTTCTAAGTTCTCCCAAAGTTCCCCATGGAAGCATTCTATTCACAAGAGGGTCATGTGATGCAAAGAAACCCAGTTTTGATCTTCCTAAAGGATATTCAAGTAGTTTTTCTCTCAAGTTCATCCTACCCCACTGTGTATCTGGCCTGGAGATTGGCCATGGACTTGCTCCTTTATCAGAATACAAAACTGGAAAAAAACTAGCCAATACCATTTTTCCTGAATGATCAATTGAGGCAAGAGTTAACTGCCAATGTGGAGATCACTCTAGGGTGGCGAAATATTTAGGAACACTACCTTACTGCTTTGGGTGGCAGGACTCTATCAGCATTTGAAGCAGGGTATTTAGCATCCCTGGATCCTGCCCAATAAGCCTAGTACTAGCTTTTTGTCATTGTGCAATGAAAAATACCTGATTCATATTTACAAATGCCCTAGTTTAGTATTGTGGAATAAGAGGCCCAAGAACTCTTCCTATATCAAGTGTTTTAGGAAATGTTTTCCTTATACAGTCCGTCATTTGCTTACCTATAAACAAAAGTTTTGATTTTGATATCTAGAGACACATACAAAATAATATGCTCCATTTTCTCTTAGGACAACTCTTCTAAAATTAGAGCCAGCTCTTTATATTATTAAATATCCCAGTTCCTTCCATCCTTCCAAATAGCATAATTTCTTTGTATTTTTGATTCAGATCCTTTTGGTTCAGAAACATTGCAGGTGGTTATTGTGCCAATAATATACAGATTCCCAGTGCAACACAATAGTTCATACTATTGGGACTAAGGCAAAATATTTAGGAATACTACCTCCTATATTTTGGATGTTACAGGTGGTGCTACAGGGCTTCTACTGATAAAATTTGCAATAGTGTTTGTCTTCTATAATTTGATCCACTTAGCTTCTAGTTCATCTATATACTCACTTTAATTTGTAAAATTGTGAAAATAATATAACTGTCTTTAATAATATATTAATGATTTATATGTGTAATAAGTTATATTACAAATTAAAATGTCAGTGACATAGCAGGCCCTGAATAACTTTCATTTCACTTTCTTCTCCTTCCTCATTTTTACCTTTTATAATATCTATTGAAGAGATAAAGATAAAAAAATCCATGATACCACCAATAATTCTCTCCAGATTCAATATGATCTATTAACAATATACTTAGAAATGGTTATTAATTCACTATTAATATGACAGCCTATAATTCATTCAGTCTGTGGTCTCTCATATTGTTTTAAGTAGATTACAGTATAATTCGTCTTAATGACTTTACAGAAATCAAATACATTATATCTACACTATTCACCTCTTCTCAGAGTTTTACAGTGCCCAGAGTCATTGAAGCCAGAATTGGGGACAGGCAGAAATAGGGGATCGGGTCAAATGGAGGAAATGGAGGCCATGGAAAGTCATCTGCCTCTAGAAGTTGGAGAAGGCCCCTGGGAGAATGGAATGTCAAGGATCACCGGAGCCCATTGATTATCAGACTTACCTGCTCTTAGCAAGAACTACAGGCAAGGAGGTGCTAATTAATGCCCCCTGGACCCTTGCCTGGCTGAATCACTTTGGCCCTCCCCCTTCCCATCTGCTTCTCACTTTATGCATTTCACCTGCAAATCCAGGCTTAATCACATAGGCAGGAAGGAGAGATAAGGGGGAAAAGAACTGGAGAACAAAAGAGACCTTAACCTATAAAAGATGTAGGGCATGCTCACATCTTGGGATTGTAGAACATCAGCCATGGTTCCCTTCTCCCTCCCAGGAGAAGTCTGTATTATTACTACTTTTAAATAAAACCTGCTTAATATGCTTGCCTTGGCATGCTTCTCTAGTGTTCAGACTTCAACATTAGAGGGAGCAGAACTCATTACCAGTAAACAGCTGTATCACCATCAGATTAAAGATGGTATTCCATGGTGTCCTTGCATCTGTATGTGGACAAGTGATGGAGTTTTGCACGTGGAATATGAGCAGAAGCAATATGGACAATTTTCATATCACTTCCCTCAAAGAAATTATTCTCTAGTTCCCTTACCTTAGGCTAAAAAAGGGTAAACACTGCTGTTTGTAGCTCCAACTACACAAGTGAGGCAAATAACCATGAGAATGGAAAAGCATTTCATTCTCCTGTAGAACTCCAGGTCCCTACTTGACCTAGTGGAACAGAAATATCTATGTCTACACTAGTATGTAAATAAAAAAAGTTCTGTCCTGTTTTTATCTTCTGCATTCTGGGTCCATTTTTAAAAACAGATTGGTTCATATCCTGATTCTATCTTGCATAGTCAATAATGAATTTTTAAACATTAATTTTTATTATATTTGCTTCAAATATTTTTATTAATTAAAAATACAGATGTTGCCAAATTGTTCTTCTTCCAGTCATTATATTTTCCTCTCTTTTTCCACAGAGGCAATCACCTTTCTTGAAGTGAGGTCTCAATAGGACTAGACCTCAAAGACTGATAAGAAGACCACTTACTGTTTTCACTCTAATTTGCTGTTGAACCAGCAAACTAGCAGTGAAAAACTAGCATCTAGAAAAGACTACAAAGGAGTATATAAGCATAGCTTCTCAATGCCTGCCTACATTTCCATGGAGGTGATCCAACAGTTTGGTGAGAAATATAGTCTACACACAATGGGAAACTTGTCATGCTGAGAGATCCCTAAAACTTTCAAACTACTAGGATTGAGTAGAACCTTTAGGTACTCATGATCTTCCTGACACATTAAAGGGAACTTTTGCAGCATCACAATGCTATTTACTCATTGCTGCACTATCAGACTTTAGGAAACCTTAGCCAAGGCCTATCACATGCTGTTACTACATTGAATGGCATTTTAAAATCCAGTGTTGAATCTTTATAACCCAGTAATGGCATTCAGATGAAGAATTGTTTTATGAGCACCCAGTTACACTGCACTGTTACTTTGTAAGTATTTTTTATTAGAACTTTATGGTTTTTTATAGAACTTTATAGTAGTTGGGTTCATCCTGACAAAATCAGACATGCATGGAATTCAATTTCAGGTCATAGTCCTTCCTTCCCCTTCCATCATTTCCCATTCTCTTTTCTCTACTCTGCTAGATTTCTTCTTGCTTATTTATTTATTTATTTATATTTGATTGGTTCTTTTCACTTAGACATAAAGGTGAAATTCCCTGCAGTATATTTATACATGTGCATAACAAGAATTTTTAAGAATTCATTTAACATTGCCTCCCCTTTCCCATTCCTCCACTTTACCTCTTGATCTCCTTTATTTATATTATGTCTTCACTATATCTTTGTAATATCCTACTTTCCCTCCAGCTTTCCTTTATTTTACTCTAGCTTCCATATATGAAAATAAACATCCAACTTTTGAATTTCTGAATCTACTTTATTCCACTTAACATGATATTCTCCATTCCTATCCATTTACTAGTAAATACCATAATTTCATAGTTCTTTATGACTGAGTGTGTGTATATATATAAAAAATACCATTTGTGTACAATGAATCAAAATACAGTCTGTAAAAAAATATATAATTTTAAAAAATAAAATAAAATATATACCAGAGTTTCTTAAACCATTCATCTATTGACATGCACCTGGGTTGATTCCATAAGTTAGCTATAGTGAATTATACTTCTATAAATATTAAAGTGGCTGCATTGCTATAGTATGCTGATTTTAGTTCTTTCGTGAAAATACCAAGGAGTAAGTTAGCCAGGTCACATGATGTTTCCATTCCTCGTTTTTTGAGAAAGCTCCATATGGCTTTCCAAAGTGATTGTACAAGTCTGCAGTCTCACCAAAAATGTCTGAGCCTTTATCTCCACATTCTCATCAGCATTTATTATGCTTTGTATTCTTAAACATTGACATTCCTACTAAAGATGAAATCTTATTGTAGTTTTGATTTTCATTTCCCTGATTGCTAGAGATCTTGAACATTTTTTCATATGTTTTTTGGCCATTTGTTTTTCTTTTGAGAAGTTTCTGTTTAGTTCTTTTGCCCATTTATTTATTGGGTTATTTGTTTTGTTTTGTTTTGGTGTTTTTTGAGTTCTTTATGTATTCCATAATCCCCTATGGGAGGAGTAGTTGACAGTGATTTTCTTGCACTGTGTAGGCTCTCTCTTCATGCTTATTTCCTTTACTGTGCAAAAAGTTTTTAATTTGGTGGCATCCCACTTATTGATTCTTGATTTTATTGCTTGGTTTGGGGAGTATTTTTAAGGAGGTTGGTGCCAGCATCAATATGATGGAGTGTTGATTGTATATTTCTTCTTAGCATTCCAAGTCTTTGATCCATTCTGATTTGACTTTTGTGCAGGGTGAGAGATAGAAATCTAGTTTCATTTTTTTAATATATAACTATCCAGTTTTCCCAGAACCATTTGATAAGAGGTTGTCTTTTCTCAAAAATATATTTTTGCATCATAATCAAATATCAGATGACTATAAATTTATGGGTTTGTCTCTGTGTCTTTTATTCTGTTCCATCAGTCTTCATGTCTATTTTGATGTCAATACCATGTTGTTTGTGCTACTGTAGCTCTGTAGCATAATTTCTGATCAGGTATTCTGATGCCCCCTGTTTCCATTTTCTTAGTTGATTTGGCTATTCTGTGTCGCTCATTCTTAAAAATGAAAGATTTTTTCAAATTTTATGAAGAACATCATAGATATTTTGATGGTGACTGCATCGAATCTGTATATTGTTTTTGGTAGTGTGGCCATTTTGACAATACTAATTCTACCTATCCAAGAACATGAGAGGTCTTTCCATCTTCTAAGATCTTCTTCAATTTCTTTATTCAGTGTTCTATAATTTTAATTGTAGTGCTCTCTTGCCTCCATGGTTAGATTAGTTCCCAAGTATTATTTTGAAGTTAATAAAATGGGATAGTTTTCTTGATTTCCTCCTCTGCTGAATCACTACTGGAGTATAGGAAAGCTATTGATTTATGGGTGTTGATCTTGTATCCTGTTGCTTTGCTGCACTAATTTATAAACAGTAGAAGTCTTCTGGGGGGAGATTTTATGGGTCTTATAATCATATCATTAACAAACAGTGATAGTTTGATTTCTTTTCCTATTTGTATCCCTTCAATTTCCTTCTCTTCCCTTATTGCTCTGGATAAGGTTTCAAGGAGTATATAGAAAAGGAGTGGTGAGAGGGGAAAGCCTTGTCTTCTTCCCAATTTTAGAGGAAATGCTTTCAGTTTTTCTCCATTTAGTATGATGCTGGCTTTGTATTTGTAACAAATAGCCATTATGATATTGAGGTAAGATCCTTCTATTCCTAGTTTCTTTGGCATTGTAACATGAATTGGTGCTGGATTTTATTAAAGGCCTCTTCTGCATCTATTGAGATGATCATGTAATTGATTTCCTTAACTCCATTTATAAGGCAAATTATATTTATTGATTTGCATGAATTGAACCAAACTTGTATCCCTAGAATGTAACCCACTTGATCATGGCATATTATTTTCATCACGTGTTTTTTAATGCAATTTCCTAACATTTTATTAAACATTTTTGCATTTATGTTCATCAGCGATGTTTGTCTGTAGTTTCCTTGATGCATCTTCGTATGGTTTTGGGATCAGGGTTACACTGGCTTCATAAAATGTATTTGGGAATATTCTCTGCCTTTCAATTTCATGGAATAATTTGAAAAAGGCTGGTGTTAGTTCTTATTTAAAGGTCTGGTAGAACTCATCTGAGAATCCATCTGGTATTGGACTTTCCTTTTTTGGATGTCTTTTAATAGTATCAACTTAATTATTTGATATTAGTCTGTTTAGGCTTTCTATATCTTCCTGTCTCAACTTAGGCAGGTCATATATGCTTGGAAATTTGTCAGTGTCTCCTAGATTTTCCAGTTTATTGAAGTATAAATTTTCAAAATAGTTTCTGATGATCCTCTAAATTTCAAAAGAGTCAGTGGGGATATTTCTCTCTCTCTCTCTCTCTCTCTCTCTCTCTCTTTTGGTCTCTAATTTTATTGATTTGGGTCTTCTCTCACTTTCTTTTGGTTAGTTCAGATGAGGGCTTATCAATCTTACTTATTTTTTTTTGAAGACCCAACTTTTTGTTGCATTGATCCATTGTACTTTTTATTTGCAATTTCATTAATTTTCACTGGATCTTAATATTTTCTATCTTCTGCTGATTTTGGAATTAGTTCTTTTTCTAAAGCCTTGAAGTGGAGGATAAGCTTATTTATTTGAGATCTATCTTTTAAAATGTGGTCACTCAGTGTTTTTCTCTTAGAGCTGCTTCCATACTATCCAAGAGATTTTGGTATGTCATATCTGTGTTCTCATTTGTTTCTAAGAATTTCTTGATTTCTACTCTCATTTCTTCATTAATCTATTCTTCATTTAAAAGAGTATTGTCAAATCTCCATGTGTTTATGGGGTTTCAATACTTTTATTGTTGATTTCTAGTTTCTTTTCATTATGATGTGTTAGGATGTACAGGATTACATTGATTTTTTATATCTGCTAAGATTTACTTTGTGACCTAGTATATGGTCTATTTTGGAAAAAGTTCCATGAGCTGTTGAGAAAAAATATAAATTCAGTTATTTCAGGGTGAAATAATCTTTAGAAGTCTGTTAGATCCATTTGATGTTTACTTTTATTTAGGTTGTAAATATCTTTATTGATTTTATGTTTAAATGCCCTGTCTATTGGTAATAAGGGTGTATTGAATTCATCCTGTATTAGATGGGGTCTATTTGAGATTTAATGTCATGTGGTATTTTTTATGAAATTGAGTGCAGTGACATTTGGGAATAAATAATTGCTATCATTATATCTTCTTGTTGGATTGTTTTCTTTACTAGGATGTAGTGGCCTTTCTTGTCTCTTATGATTACTTTTTGCTTGAAATCTGCTTTGCCAGATATGAGAATGACTACTCCTGCTTGTTTTCAGAGTCTGTTTGTCTGAAATATTTTTTCCATCCCTCTACATTCAGCTTTTAGGTATCTTTGCCTATGAGTCTCTTGCAAATAGCGTATAGTTGGATCTTGTTTTTTTATCCATTCTGATAATCTATCTTTTAATTGGGAATTTGAGATCATTAATAATCTGTTTTAGTATAGCTATGTGTTTATGGTTTCATACAATTTTGATTTTTTGCTATATTTAATGATTTCTTGATTTTAATTTAATAGATTATTCTTCAATTGCTAGTTCTCTATTTGGGAGCTTTGGGATTTGTTTTTTGGTTCCTTTGTGCAGTTTATCATTGTTCTTTGTGGTACTGGTTTGGTGGTCATGAATTCTTTCAGTTTATTCTTGCCATAGAAAGTTTTTATTTCTCACTTAAATTTGAAACTGAGCTTTTCTGGGTATAGGAACCATTGCTGGAACTTGTTTTCATTTAATATCTCATTCTAGACTCTCCTTGATTTTAGGGTCTGAATTGATAAATCAGACATAAGCCTATTGGTTTGCCTCTAAGTGGGAGTTGATGTTCCTCTCTTGCAGCTTTTACTATTCTTTGCTTAGTTTCTATGTTAGGCATTTTGATTGTGGTGTGTCCTGGAGAACTTTTCATTTGATTATGTCTATTTGGGGTCCTGTATGCCTCCTACATGTGTATGTCTGTCTCATTTCTAATGTGGGAAAGTTTTCTGTGACTACCTCATTGAAAATATTCTTAAGGCCTCTAGCTTGTATTAACATGGTGTCTTCTATCCCAATAATTCTCAGGTTTGATCTCTTAATATTGTTCCAACATTACTGTATATTCTGGTCATGTTCTATAAATTTTTCCTTTATTGAATTATGTGTACTTAAGTTCATATACCCTGTGCTCAAGGTCAGAAATTCTGTCTTCAAGGACTGAATCTCTACTTTCTACACAATCTAATTTATTAGCGATGCATTGAAGTAAATTATTAATTTGATTAATGTATGTTTCATTTCTAGGAGTTCTGATTGATTTCTTTTATGTTTCCATTTATTTATTGAAGTGGTCTTTCATCTCCTGTGTTTGCTCCCTTAATTAATTCCTTAGATCTTCTTTTAATTCCTTGAACATTTTAATAATCATTTTTTTATCCTCTTTCTTTGGGAATTCATCAGCATCACCATCAGTAGGATCCTTTTTTGGTAGATTGTGAACTATGGAGGGAGATTTGTTTGCCTGTTTCCTCATGTTTTCAGAGTTCTTGGACTTGCACATCAATTGAGATAGCATCCTCTTCCTCTTTTGTACACATGTCCTTTTGTGTGTGATTATCTTATTTGTTCTGGGGTTCCTCTGTTTTTGATATTTAAGTAGATGATATTAAGTAGATGTCAAGGAGAAGAACCTGTTTTGATTATTTCTCCTCAAGTCCTTGTTGGTTTGGGATTTTTGCCTTCTCATTTCTTTGAGCTGGAGCAATGTTAAGACTCAGGTGGTGTTAGATTGTGTGGGGGGTAAATTTCACTATTGCTTATTTGAGATGTGAATATTATTTGGCAACAGGATTTCTATTCTGTGTTCTTAAGGTGTCCCAATCTCTTTTCAGTCCCTCCTAGAGGGAGGTGAGAACCAGGAGTGGCACTAATGTCAGTAACAGATATATAGCCTGAAGATAAATGTCCAGTGTCTACTTTGACATTTATAGCACTAATTGCCACTTATGTAGAAATAGTGGGGTTAGCATTTAACAAGAACACCAATAATAAAACTCCATGAACTAGATCAAGTTTTCAATAGAATGTCTCCTATGTTTTCCACTATATTAGTAGTTACAACAACTTGAATGGGGTAGGAATTGCATAAACTATATAATTTCTATTATTTAATGGGATTACACTTTCTTAAGTAAGAGAAAATAGGGAGGGTAAGAGAAAGTTGGAAGTGTTTAAAAAAATGATCAAAGGAGAGGCAGGAGATGGGGAACTGGTGTCAACTGTAAAGAAAAAGAAATTGAAAGTTAATTTAAAGTAATTTAAAAAGAGAAAAGAGGAGAAAGCAGGAATTTGGGGCTACTACTGGAGGGAGAAAATGAAGAAGGGGAGACAGGTGGACCTAGAACCTACATTTGAATGAACCCGGAAGTATAAGATCAAAACAACCTGAACCCCCATACAATTTTACCCCACCTGAGTTACACACACACACACACACACACACACACACCCATTCAAAACTATTTGTGCAGAAAAAGCATACACAATCATACATGAACACTCATACACAAAAATCATGCATAGTGAAAAAAGTAAATAATACAGTACAATGAACTGATGTTTGGAAAATATTGAAAACAAAAGTTAAAATTTAAAAAGAATAAAAATGTGAATATGGAGGAAAAACGAAAGAAAAAGAAGAAAAGAAAAAGAAATGATCTTAATGAGAGATAAAGGGCTTGTTTCCACTCCAGTGGTCAAATCTGTTGAAAGGGATGAATTTTCAGTCTTTATATTTATTTTTGGCTCTGCATTTTTGGCCACTGTCCTTGTGTTCCTCACCTAGCTTACCAGCATGTTCCTCTACCATGGTAGGCTGCCAACTGAGGGTTTTCCATGCTGTTCTCGCCCCCGCGTGCAAGGTTTTCACTGTAGCAGAATGCTTTGGATTTGTTTTCACTGAGATGCTTACCCTACCAACTCTGTGTCCATTAAAATTAGCTGTCCTCTATAAACTACTGGTTTCCCTGAGTTGATTTTTCTTTATTATTAATTTCTTTATCTGCCCACCACATGTCTCTTTTGTCTGTGATCCAAGCTCCCTTGGGATCCAGAGGGGAACACTGAGCTGGAGGCCAGAGCTGATACATCCCTAAGATATTATTTCTTATGCTCAAGTTATGGATTTTCTGTAACTGTATGATTTTTTTTAACAGTTCAGTGTTATATTTCAGTGACTTTCCTTGGTTATTCACCTTGATGAGGAGGATTATTCCTGCTTTCTACATATGATGCATAGGAGCTGCTAGATGGTGCTTCTTTCTTCTACTCTGCCATTTTGTTTGGTCTGTAAATAATTTTTAAATTGCATTTAATTCATATTAGAATGAAATCCAGTGAAAACTAGCAAAAATCGGGTATAAATGCTAGAGTATAAAGATTTTGCTATAGAATATTTTATAGTGATTTGGGGCACTGTGCTTTTTCTTATATATAAACATTCATACAGTAATAAAAATGTGAGCCACATTAAGAATGCAATCGTGTTAAACTGGCTTGTTACCATCACAAAGCAGAAGTTTTTCCAAATGAAGCAGCTATGTTTACTTCAACAGGATTAAATAGTAGCAACTAGTATGAAAATAGCCCATCTTTTAATTAATAGTTTCTTATAGTTTTATGTTTGTACCACCTGTGTTAACAAGTCAATAACACTACATATACACACATATAATGTGTGTCTTCTCCTTGCCCCCAAAGTTGATGATAAATGGTGATAAAATATTGGTATTAATAGCCTCCAAGTAATAAAAAATGCCTTTTTATAAAGTTGAAGTAGTTGAAATAGCAGCTGTTATGGTTTGGATGTGAGATGTTCCCCAAAAGCTCATGTGTGAGATAATGCAAAAAGGTTTAGAGGAGAAATTAAAGGGTTATGAGAGTATGAACCCAATTGGTGAATTAATCCCTTGATAGGCTTACCTGAGTGGTAACTGAAGGCTGGTAGGGTGTGGCTGGAGGAGGTGGGTCCCTGGGGTTGTAAATTTGGGATATATATTTTGTATCTTGAGAGTGAAGTCTCTCTGTTTCCTGATGATCGTGTGAGCTGCTTCTCTCTGCCACTCTTCCTCTGTTGTGTTCTGCCTCACCCTAAGCCCCTAGGAATGCAGCATGCTGTTCAAGGACTGAGACTTTTGAAACCATGAGTCCTCAAATAAATTTTTCTTCCCTAAAATTGTTCTTTATCAGGTCTTTCAGTCACAGCAACAAAAAAGCTGACTAAAACAGTAGCTGAAGCTATTCTCCATTTATAATAGTGACTAGAGTTTGGTCTTAACCTTACAGTCAAAATATCTTTCAATCAAAATATACAAAAGTTTGTGTTATCTGGGAATTACCTTCAAAACAGAACCTGAGGTAAAGGTTCAGATTCAAAGCACTTGTTTGGTGAAGTGATCTACATAGAGGAGTAGGAGGTCAGCAGAATGAAACAAGCCAAAGGAGAAGCTGGAGTAAGTCTGATTTGCTTTCTGCATGGACAGCTATAGCTGACTCTCACTGGGGATGCTCTGCATATCTTTGGAGACTGTGTTCCAAAATCTTTGTCTACTTTATACAAAAGGGGAGTTTCTTTTATCTCTCCTCCTCCCCTGTTCTTAACCCAAAGCTAAGCAATTTCAATTTGATTCATCAAATAATATGAATCATTAATTGAGCAGTGTATGTGCCACAACTTATCTAAATATTATTTACTGCACACTGCAGATGACCAAAATACATGTTATATAAATATTAGAAACAACAGCATTAGCTCTGTGCAATGTCTCATGCCTGTAATCCCAGTGACTTGGGAGGCTGAGCCAGGAGAATCCCAAGTTCAAGGGCAACCTCAACAACTTAGTGAGATCTTGTCTCAAAACAAAAAATATGAAGGGATGGGATATAGCTCAGTGGTAGAGAGCCCCTGGATTCAATACTCACAACCATACTCACACACACACACACACACACACACACACACACACACACAAAGTATTAAATAAATTTTCCAAGTCCACCCAATGGAAAGTGGGAAAGCCAATAGTTGAAAATTGTTTTTCCTCGGAAAAAAAGATGGTACAATAAAATTAGTATTATATAACAGAGTTAACAAAGGAATAGCTATAAAGATATGAAGTATGGAAACCACCAGGGATAGTGCAGTGCTCCAGGGATGGTATTTGGAAAGAGGATGCCACCCCCAGGTCTTAAGGAGTAAAGAGAAATCATTACAGGGAACTTGAAGGAGAGTCACACATGGAGAAAAAAGCATTGAAAGGCATTATTACTCCTCAGGTTGTAGGACACAGTATGTGTAAGTGAAGAACAATGGCATTTCAGCTTCCTGCTGCAGAGTACAGCAGGGTGGAAGTGAGTACAGAGTGGTGGATGTGAGTAGGAAAAGACGTAGATGATATCCAACAACTTGTGTTCTAAAACCATATTTTTAATCACTAGACTTAAATTATTTTTAAAGGACCTTATGTCACCTATTTGTTAAAAAAGATTGATTTACAAATTGACATATGAAAGATTAAGAATGGAGTTAATACTTCAAGTAGGGAAATCGGGTGGACAGTAGTGACCACAGGGAGTCTACTGAAGACTTGCCACATTTACCTCTGTGTGTATGAAGTTATCATGGTTGGGGTGTAGAGGTAGGACCCATGGTACCTGAAAATTGACTGCATATGTAGATATAAGAAAGGGAGAGTAAAAGTGAGAGTCATATTTACAGCACTGGTGACTTACTATTAAAAAAAAAATGACAACTCCAAAAACCCAGTAGAAAAAAACAATCCAATTAAACATTGGCTATATTCCTAAATAAATATTTCTCAAAAGAAAACATATAAATAGCCCACAGGTACATGAAAAAATGCTCAAAATCATGACTCATCGGGGAAATGCAAATAAAAACCAAAAGGATGTATCACCTCACTTCAGGAAGAAGGGCTATTATCAAAATGGCAAAAGATAACAAGTGCTGATGAGGATGTGGAGAAAGGGGGACTTTGCACACTGTAGGTGGGAATGTGTCCACATCCAAAGGAAATCAAATCAGCCTGTCAAACAGACATCTGCACCCCCTTGTTTATTGCACCACTATTCACAATATTCAAGATGTGGAAACAACCTTCAGGGTATACTCCCCAGATGAACAGATAATGCAGCACACATATACAAAGGTATACTATTCAGTCATAACAAAAATCAAAATCCTGACATTTGTGAAAATATGGATGGGACTGGATATTGTTAAGTGAAAGAATCCAGGTACAAAAAGACTAGTACCACATAATCTCATTCATGTGGAATGCAAAAAATGTTGGCTTCAAGAATTATGATTATCAGAGACAGGGAAGTAGAGAAAGGGTAGAAAGAGGCAGGGATGAGTGGAATTTGATCAGTAGTTACTCATAGTTACAGAGGATTAAGAGGTTCTAGTGTGCTATTGCACAGTAGGGCGATTATAGACAATGATAATGCATTGTACATGTCCAAAAGCTAGAAGAAAATATTTTGAATGTTTTCACCATAAAGAACTGATAAGTGATTGATGAGATAGGTATCTTTAAACTAATGTAAACATTTTAGAATCTATACCTGTATCAACCATCGTATGGTAACCCACGAATACATATTACATGTGTATTTTATTTATCAGTTATAAAAAAATTGAATTTAAAAATGGAAAAAAGAAACAGTTGAAAGATGAGCAGTCTGAAGAAGGAAGATAATTATTTAATTTGGAGACAGCCCATATTTGAAATTCTAAAAGAAAATTCTAGGAAAAACTTCTGCCAAATGATTGGAAATGCAGACACATATTCTGAAGGGAGTTCAGGATTGAGAATGTAGATGAGGAAGTCACCAATAAAGAAGCAGTATTTGTAGGTTTAAATTAGGTTAAGAGAGAAAGTCAGCTTTCGGTACAGAGAGAAGTGCTTTAAATAGTATGTACAATTTTGATGAAAAGTTACATTTATTTGAAAGGTCAACAAATAGCTAATGACTTCAAAATATACAAAGCAAACAGTAAAAACAAAGTATAAAATGAATAATTCATCTGTTGCCCAAGGTCTTCTCTCTCGATACCACCACTGCCACTGCTGCCATTGCCCCACTGCCACCAATTCGCCTCCACTGCAGATGACCTGCCTCTGCTGCCACCACTTCCCAGAGGTCCTCTGCCATAGTGCTTGCAGGGTTGATTGCACACAGCTGCCTTCATCTTGGGATTCCAGCCATCACCCGGGGGGGTTCAGGGTGCCAGCTGGTTTGCTGCCATCAACATCTTAGTGTGCAGCCGTCTCTGTTGGGAGACACAGTCCAGGACCTACAGTTCCAGTGTCAGGGTGCCTGCAAGTTTGACTGTGCCTGGGGTCTTCCTGTTGGGAGTGCTGGTGACCACCATCTTGCTGCTGCTTCTCTGGGTTGCTCCTCTGTGTGAGCACATCCCTGGTGGTCTCTCTACAAGTTGGACTAGCACTGAGAGCTTGGGACTGCAGCTGGGTCAAACCTGCGGTGTCTGAGGCCCAGACCTGTGGGAGGATGACTGGGTCTGCATGGTCCAGTCTGGGTCTAGCCATGAAAAGTTGGAGACAGGACTGAGAAATTTTTTTTTTTATTGTAAACAAATGGGGTACATCTTGTTTCTCCATTTGTACATGAAGTAGAGGCATACCATTTGTGTAATCATACATTTACATAGGGTAATGGTGTTTGATAACATGAAAAGACCAAATGTAAGAGTTATCAGGATAGATGAAGGAGCAGAGATAAAAACCAAAGGAATGCACATTTTTTTCAATGATATAATATCACAAAATTTCTCAAACCTAAAGAATGAAATGGAAAATCAACTACAAGAGGATTACAGGACCCCAAATGTACAAAATTAGAGCAGGCCCACACCAAGACACAGTATAATGAGAATGACTAACACAAAGAACAAGGAAAAAAATCTTAAAGGCCTCTAGAGAAAAAAAATCAAATTACATACAGGGGGAAACCAATTTGGATCTCAACTGACTTCTCAATACAGACCCTCAAAGCTAGGAGGTGCTGGAATAACATATACCAAGCTCTGAAAGAAAATGAAAGCCAACCAAAAATTTTATATCCAGAAAAATTGTTTCAGATTTGAAGATGAAGTAAAAACCTTCCATGATAAACAAACTTAAAAAAATTCACAAGTAGAAAGCCTGCACCACAGAACATACGCAACAAAATATTCCAAGGATGAAGTAAAAAAAAAAAAGTGAAAACCAGCAAAGGGAGTAACTACACTAAAAGAATAGTCAAAGGAGAAACTACATCAAATTAAAAACCAGTAATAGACTCAAATGACTAGGAATACAAATCATATATCAATAATTACCTTGAATGTAAATGGCCTAAACTCATCAATCAAAAGACATAGACTGATAGATTGGATTTAAAAACAAGACCCAACAATATACTGTCTCCAAGAGAATGACTTCATAGCCAAAGACATCCACAGACTAAAGGTGAAAGGATGGGAAAAATCTATATGGATTATGTAAACAAGCAGGGGTTTCCATTCTCAGATAAAGTAGACTTCAAGTCAAAGTTAATCAGAAGGGACAAAGAAGGACATTTCATACTGCTTAAGGAAATTATCCATCAAAAAGACATAATAATTGGAAATATACCCCAAACAATGGAGCAGTATGTACATCAAACAAATCCTTGTTAATTTCAAGAATCAAATAGACCACAACACAATGATACAATTTAACATACCTCACAATTTAACATACCTCTCTCACTATTTGACAGATGTTCCAAATAAAAACTAAATAAAGAAACTATAGAACTAAATAATATAATCAATAATTTCAGCTAAACAGACATATGTAGAATATTTCATCCATCAACGAATGAATACACTTTCTTCTCAACAGCACATGATCCTTCTCTAAAATAGACCATATCTTACACCACAAAGCAACTCTTAGTAAATACAAATAAAAAAAGATAATGTCCTGCATTTTATCAAATGATAACAGAATGAAATTAGAAGTCAATTATAAAATAAAAAATAGAAGGTACTTGAACACCTGAAGACCAATAATAAAATAAAACAAAACACTGTTTAATAATGAATGTATAGCAGAAAAAAATCAAGGATGAGATTAAAAAAGATACTTGAAGTAAGTGAGCATACCAATACAACATATTAAAATCTCTGTGACAGTATGAAGGCAGTGCCAAGAGGAAAGTTCATTGCATTTAGCTCATTCATTAAAAGAATAAAAAGTCAATAAATAAAGAACCTAACATTATATCTCAACACCCTAGAAAAAGAAGAACAAATCAACACTAAAAACAGAAGACAGAAAATAATTAAAAAATCAGAGCTGAAATCAATGAAATTGAAACAAAAGAAACAATTGAAAAAGTTGACAAAACAAAAAGTTGGTTCTTTGAAAAAATAAATAAAATTGATAAACCCCTAGCCATGTTAACAAAGAGAAAAAGAGAGAAAACTCAAATTACTCAGACGTGATGAAAAAGGAAATATCACAATAGACACAATGGAAATGCAGAAGATAATTTGAAACTTTTGAAAATGTATACTCCAATAAAATAGAAAATAATGGAGACACGGACAAATTTCTAGGGACATATGACCTACCCAAACTGAATCAGAAGGACATACATGATTTAAACATATCAATTATAAGTAATGAATCAGAAAATGCCATAAAAAGCCCAACAATTAAGAATAGTCTAGGACCAGACAGATACTCAGCTGAGTTCTGCAAGACTTTCAAAGAAGAATTAATAGCAATACTCTTCAAAGTATTCCATGAAATAGAAAAGGAGGAAACCCGTCCAAACTCATTCTATGAGGCAAATATCACTGTAATACCGAAACCAGACAAAGACACATCAAGGAAAGAAAACTTCAGACCAATATCCCTGATGAACATAGATGCAAAAACTCTCAATAAAATTCTGGCAACTCGCATACAAAAACATATTAAAAAGATAGTGCACCATGATCAAGTAGTGTTCATCTGAGGGATGCAAGGTTGCTACAACATAGGGAAATTAATATTGTAATTCTTCAAATCAATAGACTTAAAAATAAACATCAAATGATCACCGCAATAGATGCAGAAAAAGCATTTTACAAAATACAACACTGCTTCATGTTCAAAACACTAGAAAAACTAGGGATAGTAGGAACATACCTCAACATAGTAAAAGCTATAAATGTTAAACCCAAGGTTAACATAATTCTAAATGGAGAAAAATTAAAAACATTCCTTCTAAATATTGAAACAAGACAAGGATGCCCTCTTTCACCACTTCTATTCAACATTGTCCTTGAAACTCTAGCCAAAGCAATTGGACAGGGGAAAGAACTCAAGGGATACAAATAGGAAAAGAAATCAAACTATCACTATTTGCCAATGACTTGATTCTATATTTGGAAGATTAAAAAAATTCCACCAGAAAACTTTGAGAACTCATAATTGAATTTAGCAAAGTAACTGATATAAAATAAAAACCCATAAATCAATTAGGTTCCTATATATATCAGTGATGAGTCTACTGAAAGAAAAATTTGGAAAACCTACCCTATTCACAATAGCCTCAAAAAAAAAAAGTTAAATACTTGGGACCCAATCTAAAAAAAGAGGTGAAAGACCACTAAAATGAAACTACAGAACATTAAAAAAAGAAATCAAAGAACTTACTTAGAAGATGGAAAACCTCCCATGCTCCTGGGATAGGCAGAATTAATATTGTCAAAATGGCCATACCAGATCTTACATTACACTACAGAGCTACTGTAACAAAAATGGCATGGTATTGGCACCAAAACAGACGTTAATACCAATGATACAGAATAACAGAAAAGTGCACACAAATACATTTATCAAATATTAGACAAAGGCACCAAAATCATTCACTGGAGAAAAGATAGCCCATTCAAGAAACGGTGCTGGGAAAATTGAAAAACCACATGTAACAAATGAAATTAAACCCCTATCTCTCACCCTGCACAATAATCAACTCAAAGTGGATCAAAGACTTAGGCACTAGAACAGAGACCTGGTGCCTAATAGAAGGAAAAATAGTACCAAACCTTTACCGTATTGGTCTAGGATCTGACTTCCTTAACAAGACTCCTAAAGTGCAAGAAGTAAAATCAAACACCAATAAATGGGATGGATTCAAACTAAAAAGCTTCTTCTGCAAAGAAAACGATCAATAATGTGAAGAGAGAGCCTAAAGAATGGATTAAAATCTTTACCTCATGCACCTTCGATAGAACACTAATCTCCAGGATATATAAAGAACTCAAAAAACCTAATACTGAAAAATTGAATATTCCAATCAAAAAATGGACTGAGGAACTGAACAGATACTTCACAGAAGAAATACAATTGATCTACAAATATATGAAAAAATGTTCTATATCCTTAGAAATTAGAGAAATGCAAGTTAAAACTACTCTAAGATTTCTTCTCACTAGTCAGAATGGTAATTATCAAGAATACAAGTAATAATAAATGTTGGCGAGGATGTGGGGGAAAAGGTACACTCATACATTGCTGATGGAAATGAAAATTGGTGCAACCATTATGGAAAGTGATATGGAGATTCCTCAGAAAACTTGGAATGGAACCACCATTTGACCCAGCTATCCACTCCTCGGTTTATACCCAAAGAACTTAAAATTAGCATATTACTATGACACAGCTACATCAATGTTTATAGCAGCTGCACTCACAATTGCTAAACTATGGAACCAACATATGTGCCCTTCAACAGATGAATAGATAAAGAAAATGGAATATTACACACTCTTAAAGAAGAATGAAATTATGTCATTTGCTGGTAAATGGATGGAACTGAAGATTAGCATGCAAAATGAGCCAATCTCTAAAAACCAAAGGCTGAATATTTTCTCTAAAATGTGGGTGCTAATTCACAATAAGGTGAGGGACAGGCTTGGGAAGAATAGAGTTTCTTTAGATTAGGTAGAGGTGAGTGAAGGGAGGGGAGGGGATGTGGGGGTTGGAAGGATAGTAGAATAAATCAGACATTATTACCCTGTGTACATATATAACTATACAACCAGTGGGATTGCACATCAAGTACAACCAGAAGAATGAGAAATTATACTCCATCGATGGATGATGTATCAAAATGCTTTCTAATGTCATATATAGAACACATAAAAAATAAAAGAAAAAAAACAAATAAAATGAATAATTCACTTTAGAAAAGGATAGTTTCCCCTATTTGGACTATATGATAATCAATAAAGTAATCTTTAAAATTACAGAGTATTAGAATGCTAATAATTAACGAATGTAACCTAATAGATATAAAGAAAAATACTGCACTCAATTCTGCAATCTGGATTTTCTTCAAAAATATTTGGGAGGAATAAACAAAACAAAACTCACTATATTTGTTTTCCTAACATGACATTTAAAAACAAACAAAACAAAATTTCCTTCAGATAAAGTGTGTGTAAGCAGAAATATTCTAAATCTTTAGTAAAATATCAGGTAAGATTATCTTTCAGAGTTTAGGACAGGGGAATATATTTTTTAAAATCCCATAAGCACAACCCATAACCCAAAGTGATTAATTAGACTAAATTTGAATTGTACAATTATATATATTAAGAACATAATTAAGGAAATGAAAGAAAACCCAATAGCAAGAATATAGTTGTCACTCACATACTGAAGAAGTTTAATATATAAAATATGTATTTTAAAACTACTGTGTATTAGAGAGAAAAAACAACTATATATTAGAAAAGATTGATAATATAGAAGAAATGTGTATGATGATCTTACATACTGCATGAAGGAAACATGCAAAAAGACAAAATAATCAGCAGAGAATACAACAACAGTGTGTGCCACTCACATCCCAACGATGAAGATTAAAAGTCTGACAATATCATTTTTTGGCAAATATGGATCTAAAGATAGGCTATTACACTATTGTGGTTACATAAATTGACACTACTTGTAACATAAACAACTTATGATTACCTGGTATGAATTTGAGTATACAAGTCAACAATTTAAATTGTAGATTCATGCTCTGGAAAAATGTTTGCATCCATGCCCAGGAGACATGTAGAACAATATAAATAGGGATATTACTCATAAGAAGAGAAAATGGAAATAATCTAAGTTTTCATCAATAATGCAATAGACAGATTGTGCTACAGGCATAAATGAACGCATTAGACCTTTAAAAATTATATTGCAATGCTAATCTTTTAACACAGCAGTATTGTACAGCCAAGGTCACATATTGGTGTGCTGACTGATAGGCACACCAGAGATCCCAACCAGTACCTAAAGATGCTCACTCATTTAGAGTGGTAACACAAATATCAGAATATCTAAAAATAAACTTAAGAAATATTCTTGTGAAATATGAAGATAATTTTGAAATATTTATGTACTATACTCCCACAAATACAAAAATAGCAAATAATGTGCTTAAATGAAGGTAATACTATAATGATTTTGATTCTCCCTAAATTAATGCATGAATTCAATACCATTTCAATTATAACCCCAATCTTTTTGCTTGATATTGGTTATTGATTTTATTTGAAATAATAGAGAATTTTAGTTTAATTATAAAAGAATGGAGTAATTATTTCTTTGTTATTATAATTAGTAGTAGAGGTAATTCTAGTAATGGCAATGGCTCACATGTACAAAGTATTTTTAAGTGCATACAAAATCAATAAATAAAAATAGTCCAAAGTATTATATACATACAATCATTCATAGTTTGATGATAAAAAGCAGATATGTGGAATTAAACAGAATTTAAGAAAAATGTTAAATGATCATGAGGATTTAGTATATTTTGTATGCAACTTTCTATTCCCATTTGAAAAAGCTTACTTTAAAAAAATGTTTGAGGGTAAAAACTAGACCACTACTTTCACCTTGATGTGAAATAGCTTATGGATGATTTAATCAATAAATGTGATAAAATTAAATCAAAAGTGACCAGAAAAAATCAATTTATAATTTTTATTCATCAAATGATAAGGCTATTTTTACAATGTCCAGAAACCATTGAAATAAAAAAAAAGGTCAATTATGATTACTAACACTTAAAGTTATCTTCATGAGTTATTGAAAAGTATTTCCAACTTGTATGACAAATTGTTATTAATTGTAAAAATAGCTGCAAGGTGAGGATAATCATACAGTGCTTCATTTACTCAAATTTTCTTTAATATCCTTCAGCTATCAGTCTGCAAATAGTTATTGAGCACCTACTGTGTGAGGTACAAATGTCAACAGGAAAGAAAATCTGCTGTCCCCCAAAAAACATTCATTACAGAAGAGAAAGACAAATGTTAAAGCCAGGCATAAATATTAAATGAGGCAAACCTAGATATGTTAATTTCATGAGGAATAAGAGCATGTAATAATAATTGATAGGAACTGGTGAGAAGCAAGGATGTGGGTAGACTTGAATGTGCTGGAGACTTTTGAGTTGGTCTTAAATTATGAAAAGGGATCATAGTTATAGACATATGAAAACAGGGAATGACAAACGAGTCCAAAGGTAACAAAGTGTGAAGACTTTCATAGAAATGAAGAATACCTGTATAAATAAGTGCTCTGAAAAGACAGAAATGGAAGAAGATGAGGTAAGTGATACAGGGAGGGTCCCGAGTGGATGGAGCTCTGTAGACCTCTGTCAAGAGTTTACCCTTTACTAGTCAATGGGAAGACAATAGATACTGTCCCTTCCCTAAATGAACTATGAAAAACTTCAAAACCAGAAAACGAAATAATAGTTTTCTTAAAGTCAATATTATCTTCACTTAATTCAGCAATCAGCACATATTAAAATACAGGCAGCACTCACCTGATAGTGTGCTTCTTTAAAAAGGACAGAACAGGTGATCTTCATTATCAGGGGAAAAATTTACAATTGTGTCTCATCTTTTATTTGTCAAGATATAAAAAACTGCCTTATTGGTACTTAGAAATCTAGAGAAAAAAATGGTAGAACTAATATTTTACTGCACTGTAATTTAAACTGTAAATTAAAACATAAGAAACTTAAAACATTCAGAATTAAAATGTTTTATTTCTCTGTAAAAAGCTTTTCAACAGTTTGAATTATGCTTGACTCTTCCTTTTCTAATAATATGTCTTGGCAAATTATCATACTTTCTAGGTTTGGATCAGCTTTCATCTTTTTATTCTTGCATTTTCAATGCCTTAAAATATCCCTGAGAACTGTTCTAATGTGAAGTATTTTTTGTTTGTTTGTTTTCTTGTATTCCTTCCTCTGTGACATCTTCATGCTTTTTGCCACACTTACTTTCCTCATTTAGATTAAATTTGTCTTCAGTAAGCTTGGGGACATATCCTAGAGTCTTTCAAATAGTGGCAGTGTCAACATTCCCATGGTCTACTACTTCTATAACACCTGTTTTTTTTCTATGCTGTATGTCCATCATTCTTGGTTAATTCCCTCTTTGATTACCCAATCTTAGAAACTGTCATGTGGGCTTATCCCTGGGAGTCAATGAAGCAACATGTTTTGTGTTGTGGATAAACTGAATAATAAATACACAGTGATAGATCACCAGCTGACTTTGTGTTTAATGATACCACCTATTATGATGCTCATCTATTAAATGTATAGTATTTTGTGAACTGAAGAGCTTAGCAGGGAATTCTTTAAGCATTTAGTCACATGTAGTGGAGGATGGTAACTAAAATTTGAATCATTTTATTGAGGATTGGTGTTATTCAAGGAAATTGAAAAGTGTTCATGTTGAGACACATTTCCCTCCTCTTTTTTTTTTTCTTTTCCTCAGTACTGGGGATTGGACCCAGGATCTCACACATACTAGGAAAGTATTCTATCACTGAGTTCTGAGTTATATCTCCAGGCATGCCACCTTTTTATTTTTTTTTAAGGCAAGGTCTTACTGAGTTGTCCAGTATGACCTTAAACTTGCAATCCTCCAACCTCAGCCTTCCCAGTACCTGGGATTAAAGGTGTGCACCACCACACCTGTCTGGCCTTACTACCTTTATTTCTGTATTTCATATTTATTATTTCTGAACCATGGTAAAGCAAGTCGCAGATATTCTGATATACTGGCATGAATAATTTCAGCATAAATTTTCTAAAATTGAGTAGTTTCTCCTATATAACCGCAATATCATGAACAAAACCAAGAACAAAAAAATCAAAACACTTTATTATGTTGCATTTAAAATAAATTCTGTAGTTTTTTTAAAGGACTGAAAGTTCACATATATTTATTGGTGATAATTTATCTTTAGTCTTTTAATGGCTAGCTTCTTAATTTTTGTTCGTGATAATTTTTTGAATGTTCAAGACCAGTCACCATGGAAAAAAACCCACAGTATGGATTTGTCTGACTATTTTTTTTTCTTGTGGTTGCACTGAAATCCTTATTAGAACTATTGAAACTTTTTGGCAAGAATAGCACATCACATCACCTTAGAAAGACAACATTAATTTGTGCCACTGTTAGTGATTCTATGCTTAATTATAGTCCTATCTTTGTCTACGAAGATGAGCTCTTCCTTTTCAACAAAAAGTAGAGCTCATGCTTCAGGATAGGACTCAAAATATCTGAACAAGTCAATGATTCTGACAAGGGATAGAAAAGCATGTAAAAAATTGCAAAGAACACAATTTAAAGGCATTGGAGAGTTCTAAAGTGGTGAGAGCTAAATAAATCAAAATTTCAGAAAATTGAAAACTGGTCAGAAGTAAGCTGATCATCACCAACCGTTTGTTGTTGCTTTCTGTTTTTCACTCTGGTTTCCCCTCTCCTGGGATAGGGGAGGAGTGGACACGTGATTTTTCTGAATGCAGGTTGAAAATCAAAGCCTAGACCAGGAAGAGGAAACTTCTGGGGAAAGAAATATCTAGCAGAGCCTTTAATAGTTGCTAGAACCTCAAGTGATAAAATTGGAGATGTGGGGAGTCTATAGAACACAGACATTCTTCTCTTCAAGCTGAGAGCTGAATTCAGCAGTTGTGTAGGAGAGAAGAATTTGACGAAAACAGAACACTCATATGAAATGTTTTTATAGGGTCCTGAGGAAACAGCTGCTAGATAAAGAGGCCCTGAGAAAAAAAAAAATCAAGAGATGAAGACCAGATGGGGTGTTGGATTGCCCCTGAGTTTGCACAGTATCTTTGCAAATGGCAGTGTGGTGCAACATTGGGCACAGGTAGAGACGAAGAATCCACAGTTGACCCACAGAGACCATTGTTGGGGATAGAAAGAGCAGGAGGAATTTTGGTATTCACAGGAGGTTGGAGTGATGAAATTGACAACTTCAAGTACCTCAAACACAGCCAGTCTCCATTTGAAAACACTGCCCAAATTGTAAAGCTCTATGGGGTGGAAGGCTAAGAAGTTCAACTGAAAAGCTCTAAAGGTCAGGACTTAAGTCAATATTTCAGAACTGAGCAGACAAAGACTCACTAAGCTCACAAGCAAAACACACAAAAATAACAAGAGCAATTCCGATGTAGAGTTAGTCTCACAAGAACTGCAATCCAGCTCCCTCTCAGTTTAATCCTTGAATGAACTGAGGTGACGATGTCACCTACATAGCCCCAACAAAGTCTCCTTCAACACCACCTCTCCCATTTTCATATAGGCCCAACCTGCTCTCGGGTAGCTGTGTTTGCTCAGCAGGAAGTATGGCAGAAGACCAGACCCCAAACCATTTCAAATGAGAATTACACAAGATGGCCATGGGTGGCATCTGTACTACATGCAAAAAGTGCTGAGTGCAAAAGAAGAAAATCTTCACATGCTTTCTTTTTTCCTTGACTGGACCCAGGACGTCTATGCTCTGACCTATAAAAGATGCCCCTCTTGCCAAACTTCTGGGAAAAGGTGTCTGTAGAGCATGCACTCTGTCTTCTCCATTTAAAAAGAAGAGTTCCAAAATTGTCCAGGCTTTCTGCCAGAAGGCAATTTGAGAATGCAGAATAAGGCAGCATTCAAGGTCTAGAATTCTGAGTTAAAGAAAGAGAGAGAAGCTCAAGGAGATGGTGGTATTTTGGGTTGCAGACAGATGTGGCTGCATTAAAATGAGATCAAATAGCATTTTGAAGAATTTTTATTACCTAGAAAAAGGACTACTTCATAATGATAAAGAGGTCAGCTCATCAAAATTCAAAGGAACCTCAAATGTATATGAACACAATAAAACTACTTCAAAAGACATAAATTAAAGTTGACAGGATGAAAAGAAGAAATAGAAAATTCTATGATAGCGAGATTTTAACATACTTCTGACATAATAAATAAAACACAAAGAATACAACACTATTAATCAACTTAACTTTTTGACATTTATAGCACCATACCAAAAAAAAAAAAAAAACTACAGAATTCACATTATTATTAAGTGGACATGGAGAAATTACCAATATTCATGAATTTTTGAATAATAATAGATTTCCAAATAAAATTAAGAATAATGAAATAATAAATCAATATTCCAGAAAACAAAGGAATAAATGAAAATTTAATTACAGAAAGGTACATGGAATAATCTAATTTACTTAAACATTTGAAAATCCAGTTCTGAGGTTCAAAAGACAAGTCATAAGAGAACTTTAAAATATTTTGAATGAAGTACAAATGGACACACAACAAATGGGGAATGAAGTTAAAACTGTGTTTAACAGGAAATTTAGAACATTAGATGCAAATATTAAAAAATAAGAAAGGAATTAAGATAATGATAGTGCTTCCAAATTCATAAATTATAAAAATAATGGAACAAAGGATGTGGTAGAGTGCATGACACATCAGGTTCAATCCCCACTACCACAAAAAATAAATAAATAAATAACAAAAAAGAACAGATTAAACCTAAAATATATCAGAGAATAAGAGAAATCATTGAAATAGAACACAACATAACAACCCAGAATATTAATGAAACAACTTCTTTAATCAATGAAATTTTCAGTAAGCTTCCACCCAGTTGAAGCCAGGCATCACTACCAGTCTTACAGACATTTAGAAGGTTAATTATGGAATACATTAACAACTCTATGTGGTACAAATGCTTTGAAAGGCAAGGTTGCCAAAACTAACTCAAAAATAAATCAAACAAATGCCATAATATTATTCTTCTTTATGGCTGAATAGTATTCCATTGTGTATATATACCAGAGTTTCTTTATCCATTCATCTGTTGAAGGGCATCTAGGTTGGTTCCACAACCTAGCTATTGTGAACTGAGCTGCTATAAACATTGATGTGACTTTGTTACTGTAGTTTGCTGATTTTAGGTCGTTTGGGTATACCAAAGGCCGAATGATTTCCCTGATAAGTGGAGGATGATATATAATGGGGATGGGGGTGGGGAATGAGAGAATAATAGGGGAACTTTAGAATATGTAGAAGAAAATGAGAGGGAGGGGGGTATGAAAAATGGTGGAATGAGACAGACATCATTGCCCTATGTACATGTATGATTACACGAATGATATGAATCTGCATTGTGTATAACCATAGAAACAAAATGATGTACCCCATTCGTGTACAATGAATCAAAATGCAGTCTGTAAAAAATTAAAATCTAAATAAAAATTAAAAAAAAAAATAAATAAATAAAACACCATTGTGGCCCTATATTTAATTAAAGAAACTAGCCTTATAAATAAAACATTTCCATTAAAAAATTGTTGATTATCATCACTTCTAACTAATTTAAGGAGGAATTAACATCATATCTATCACTTACATGTAAGAGAGAAGAGGAAACACTTCTCAACTCATTTTGTGAGTCCTGAACTAGCTCGATAGCAGAACACAAAAGTACTAAATAACAAAAACCACAAAATGATAACCCTTATGAATTTAGATGCAAAAGTCCTTAAGAAAATTTTAACAAATGGAATCTAGCATCTTACTACACCAAGTCTATGTGAGATACCTCATGAATTCAAGATTGGTTTAGCATTGTAGAAATTAATAATAATTCATGTAAAACATTGATGATAAAAGTACTAAATTTTCAACAGATGTAGGAAAAGAATTTCACATAAATAGACACATTTAAAATTAAAACTCTCACTCTAATACCACATTCTTTTGATAACTGAGAGGAAACAGTTAATATATAGTATCAGGTAGAGTAAGGCCTTTAAATTTGTTATTTTTTAAACTTGTTTGGAAAGTTTCAATTTTTTGCATTCTTAAGTATATTTTAGAATATCAGCTTCTAAATGTTGATCAAAAAAGACTCCTGGAATTTTGATTAATTGTGAATGCACTAAATTTATAGATCTATTTAGGAAAAATTGACATCCTAACATGTATTATTTTGATCGATGAACACTATGTATCATGTCCTTTATTTAGGTCTTTAAAATCTTTTCTTAGCAGTGCTTTTAGTTAAGTGAACTGGTCTTGTTTTAGTCTTCTTTTTCACTGCTGCAACCAAGAGACCTGACAAGAACAATTAGAGAAGGAAAAGTTTATTTTGGGGCTCTAGGTGAGGCAGAAAAATCATGGCAGAAGAGTGTGGTGGGGGAAAGCAGCTCAGGACATAATGATCCAGAAGCAGAGAGAGAACTCCGCTCAACAAGGTCAAAATATAAACCCCAAAGTCATGCCCCTAATGATACATCTTCTTCAACCACACTCTACCTGCCTTCAGGTACCACTCAGCTAATTCCTCTCAGTGTATTAACACATTGATTAAGTTAAGACTCTCATAACCCAATCATTTCAACCCTAAACTTTTTTGCATTGTCTCACATGTGAGCCTTTGGGGGGATGCCTAACATTTAAACTATAACAGGTCTTGAAACATTTTTCCAGATTTACCCCTAAGTATTCATGCTTTTTAAGCCTATTATATATGATATTGTTAAAATTTCAAGTTTCAATTTTTTGGTGCCAGGATATAGAAATTCACTCTATTTATAAATATTGACCTTCTATTCTGCAACTTTGTATATTCATTTATTATTAGATCTGGTGGTAGTTTTTTTCCTCTAAGATTTTTTTACTCCTATGTGTGTGATTGTTTTTTTCTCAAATAAATTTTACTTCTTCCTTTCTTATATGTGTTTCTGATATTTATGATATGTATTTGTATTTATGCTTATTATTCAAGAGTAAATTTGCAATGATATGACAGGATAAATGACCAGTTTTATTTATCTTAATACAAAAACGTTGTATAGATGCCACTAAACCTGAGTAACATGCCTCTGTGGCTTTTAAACAGTCTGAATTATTATAACTCAAAGTAAGATATATTTCACATTGCAACACATCAGACACACACATACATACACACAAAAGCACACATAACTGAGACAAGATTTTCACAAAATATGTTCATGAAAAATGTGTTACCCAATATTTTTCTTCCTTTTTATATATATTTTTTTAAATTTCCTTTTGCAATACTAGGAACTGAACCCAGAGCCTTATGCACACTAAGCAAACACTCTACCACTAAGCCACATCCCCAGCCCTTTTTAAAATTTTTATTTTGAGGAAGGACCTCTCACTAAATTGTCAGGCTGGCCTTGAACTTATGATTCTCCTGCCTCAGCCTTCCATATAACTGGTATTACAGGTGTACACTTAGCACAAATGGCTTCTATATTTACTACTATGTTGAATTGCATAGTGATTTATTCCACTGTATTTTAAAATACTGCTCAAAAATTATTAAAATATCTGTCAATGGGTCTCCATTTACTCCTCAAAAAGTAAACTATTAAAAAGTTTAAGTATTATAAATTCTTTCCAGAAATGACCCAATAATGAAGATAAACCCTTATGGTGAAAATAAAGGCTGTAGAATGTATTCATTCATTTACAGTCGTCCAACAAATATTTTTTGAGCATTCACTGTATTAGTTTCCTACAGAAGCATCATAAAGTACTACAAACTGGTGACTTAGCATAATAAAGTGTGTGCTCTCACAGTTGTCAAGGCCAGAGGTCTTTGTTTCACTAGTGCTAATGCTCCCTCTGAAGGTTCTAAGAAAGAATTGTCTCCCACTACAATCTGGTAGCTCCTAACATCTCTCTGCTGGTACAAACATTACTCCAGTCTCTGCTACTGTCTTCACATGGTCTTCCCTCCTTGTCTGTGCTGTCTGTTTCCTTTTAAGAACACCAGTCATCAGATTTGGACCTACTGTCAATTTGGGACTATTTCAACTGAGATTCTTTACTAACTGTTATCTGCAGAACTCTAATTACAAACAATGTTGCATTTTGAGGGACTAGGGTTGTAGATTGATGGCAGAGTGCTGACCTAGCACGCATGAAACTGTGGGTTCAATCCCCAGTACTAAAAAATAAGAAAAGTTGCACTGCAAGACTGCAAACAGACATGAGATTCTTGGGAATATTACTTACGGCAACCCACTACAATTGTGCTAGTCTGAGTCTATAGTAATGCACAGATGAGAAGCCTTGCCCTGTTTCTAATAAACAACAAAGAACATGTAATAAAGGAGTCTCTTACTAAACAACACTCCAAAATTATCTAACCAGGAGAAAGAGGTATCATAACTGCGTAAAGAAAATTGAGTGACCTTCCAGGATAGGCAAATCACCAGCTCAAAGAACTGAGAGACCCAAGTAGACAGGTTGTGTGCTGAACAGAGTACCACAGTCATGTTGGGCTGCTTTAACAAAATACAAGGTCCTGTTTAAACCACAGACATTTACTCCTCACTGTTCTGATGGGGAAATCCAAGATCAAGGATTGTCAGATTCAGTGTCTGATGAAGGTACTCTTCCAACTTTTGTTTCTATAGTATTTCTCCATATTCGAACCTCTTCATTTTTCACACTCATTGAAATTTAATGATTAAAACTTTTCTTTGAATTGATTATGGTTTTATTTTTTAATTTGGAGATCATTCTATCTGCTGCTCAGGGATGAAGTACAACTTCATGTAGCCTCCATATTTTCTGACCTCGTTGACAATTTTCTCAATGGTTTCCTGGTTGTTTAGATCTATTTATATTATCGTATTTGACATATTTCAGGTACAAATGATATTATCTTTAAGAACTATGTTTCTATCATATAAACAAGAACTCAAAAAACATGGTATGCACTTTGTTAAGGCATTTTATGAAAATGCTACACCTCTCTCCCTGTTTGATGGGCTCTTCCTCCATCACTTGAATCTCTGTTCCTGAATCCTTAAGGAAGCATTATACAAAGCCTCTCTTAGGAAAGACTTTTGTCATGGACAAATAGTTAAATGGATGCCAACTCTTCCAAAGCCAATGCTTGTTGATGCTTGCTCCCTAGCTGGCAAAAGAACCTTTTGCACAAATGCTAAGAGGTTTGTTGGCTCTACTATGCACTATAATTCACCCTGTTATGGAGGAAAACAGCTGTTTTGTGATCATGCTCTGGACATTTGCCATATTGGCATACCGAGTTAAAAATCCCAACTTGCCTCTCAGCACTGCAGTTTAGTCTCTAGGCTATTGGAAAATAGAAGAAAGAATCTTTGGACTTTTTCTTTTAATTCAATGACTTTGGTTCTCCTGTTTAATATAACATGTTTTGTTATTTACCAGTGGCCAATTTGCAACAATATTTTGAACAAAAATTTCCCTTAGAATTTCAGTCTCCAAATCAAGATATTCAAAGATAACCATAGCCATTGTAAGTGAATCCCATAGACTGCAGTTAGTGGTGGCATATAACTCCACAGGTTCATGAAGAGTGTTTTCTCTCAAATTATGTGTATAACTCAGTGGCTGGTGTCAGCAGTTGGTCTGCAAGCAATCTGAAGTCGATAAAAAGCCCTCAATACTAGTTATATTACTTGTAATGTACTCAAATACAGATTGCTGCAAGGGAAACATCATTGAGAATTCCCTCACCTTCACAAATGTAAAACCTCATAAAACGAAAAGTACGCTTAAAAATTTTAATCTTAAGGGGTTTTAACATTAAGTACACAATATACTTAAGGATTTGTATAATTATTCTCCAGAATAACATAAGTATATATCCTGAAACAATTCACCTGGAGTTGTCCATTGATATTCAGATAGTATCTCATTCTTTTTAAATAATGGGATATAGATTTTAAAAGTAATATTGTGATGAAATACATTAGGAAGAATAAAAAAAATTACTTCTTTGTGTAGAGATGCATCAATTTCCATATTCCTTCGGATACAGTTACTGTACTAGTGTGAGATTTTGCTAATTTAACCATTACTCCATGGAACAATCTACTAATAACTCACTAAGGATCATTAAACTTCATTTAAGGCAGTTAATAGTTTATCAAAGGGACAAAAGTGTTATTTCCACTCCAAATGGACTCTCAGAGCATGCAGATCTGCAAGTCTATTGTCTACATGAGAAAAACATGTATATGCATATGTTTTTCAATTGTTCGGCATACGTAATAGGTTATTCCACTAAAGGGCACAATGTCCAGTCTGCTCTTGTTTCCTTAGTACTCAAAGCATGGGTTTGTTTCTAGGGTGATATTTTTAAGACTTTACCAATAAATCATGATGCACTGTAGAATGTATTTAAGTTTTCAGAGCAAGAAATATGTCCCCAAACTGATTTTCAGACATGGATGAAGAAACACCCCAGTTTCTTGCAATTATAAATCATGGCTTTTCCACAGGAAACTGAGGTATACATCCCAATATTGAATATTTGTAATGAAAGAGTAGTAAAAAATCCTTCATCCACTTTGCAGGAGATGCCAGGCATACAGAGAAGTTCAGAGCAGATCACAACTAATCTGGCACCAGAGTGGGTTCCTTAAATGTCACTTGCAAGGACAAAGTATCTCCATGTGAATGTACACAGCAGCAAATTACAGGCATATATTCTAAGTCCTATTTCTAGCACTTGGAGAAGAAGATTATCATGGAAGAGATGGACATAAATCTGAAACAATACCACTGATTGCTAAAGATGACTTGAACATAGGCTAAGACACTAATCAATGGTTATTAATTTTTAAATAATTTTAGAAAATTAATTTTGCTTATTTTTTTATATTGGATGACTTCCCTTTTAAAAGTCGATTGCATATAAATGTGATGAATATTAAGAGGATAATTATTTCACAGGCAATATATATGCAGTACATCAAATTTATTAATAAATCCCTTTAAAGCAAAATATTTTGTCATGACAACAAAAATAAGTTCACTAATAATATAAGGTGAGATTTGTTTGAATATATCTTATCCCTGCCCCTCCAAATTCTCTAGCTTCCTTAGAAAGGTCTTATGCCTTATACCTGAAAATATATCTTTCTATAAAAGGACTTGAGAATGTGTTTATATTTAACATAAAATATCTAATGCTAAGACAAACAAAAAACGAAGTACTTGCAATTCTTCAACTCCCAACATGAACTGATGCTTGAGATAAGAAATGTGTTTGCTTTATGCAATACAACTCACAACCAAATTATCCCAAAGTGTTTTACAAAGCAATTAGTTGGAGACTAGGATGAGAGTATGCAGGCAAACACAGGAGCCATTAAGACACTCAGCAATAGCTCACACACTGCTTTGGACATAAGAACCTATTTTATTGACAGTGGAGATGTTAGTTCAATTACAGAGTAATTTAATAGAATAATTGGAATTCCTTTGGGTCTGGTAAGTTTTACAGATCATCAAAAATGATAAGCTAACTCTATTTTTTTTAAATTTATGAAAATATCCAAGAGTGAATTAAAACTTGCATTTTCCCTCAGGTAATTTATTTACAAGAAATGATTGCTCTAAGGTTGATTTATAACAGAAAAATACTATGTGATTCTTTACAAAAAAACATTTTATATGATTGGTAAAGAGGTATTTCACGGATTCCCTTCTTTTTTATACCATTTTTTTTTTTTTACAAATGTTTTACTTGTTTTCCTCTGAGCTTTGTTTATTCAAGTAGAAATCCTTTTCTGTCTTCGCAACATATTTAATTTCTACCCTTTTTTTAGGCCACAGGTTAGATCTAACCTCTTCCATTAAAAGTTCATCAGCTGAAACACTCACTCTCCTGATTTTATATCACATTTCTTGTACTTATCACTTGGCCTTTGCTCAATGTACTTTTAACCATCATTTATATATCCAGCATGAAATCAATGAGGGCAGCAGTAATATCTATCATTTCATTGCTTTCCCAATACTTTCGGCAGGCAAGTGTCATGATCAAGTGCGTGGTTTCCGAAGCTCATGTAGATAGCAGTCTGGAAGATGCATTGGCAAGAGCAGATGGCAGGCATTCCATTCTTATCTAAGAAATCATCACATCTTGATGGAGCAGTTAACAAACTAAGTTTATGACTTCTACGCTTCCCTGAGCCAAAGGCTTTTTCCTCACTCATCCATTTTCCAAATTCCCTTGATGAAAGGGCCCTCCTCTTTAGACGCCATTTCACACATCAACAACTACTTATAGGTGGATACAGTAACATAACTGCTCCCTTGACCTTTTCGACATTTTGAGTGTCAAAGACCAGGATTAGCTCAGCAGCTGTCAGATCATGTCTTACCTTCCTCTGGTCCTCATGTCACAGCATGGACTGCCCCCAGCTGGCCCCTCTTTTCCACAGTAGAAAGGAAACGAACAAATAAGGACAAAGAATTAAAGAATTAAAAGGGGCAGTTTTAAAAGTCCTTTACACTACAACACAGACTTTTTTTCATTCAATTGTTGAATATGTACAGAGGCTCTAATTTCAGTGTTTACTGAATAAAGGTCGTAAAACAAGTCTTCCTGTTAAACAGAAGTGTGCTTTGACTATAGGAATTTTCCTATCATTTTTTTTGGGGGGGTGGTGGCGTGAGGAGTCTTGATCAAGAGTTCTTGTGGGAAATCTCTTTGCCTGTAAGACTTTTCTTAATAACAGGTGAAGCCTATAATCAGTGAAACTAGATAGGTGTCCTCTACACAGTCTGTCTGTAAGACACAACTGAGTTTCATCTCTGTGGTTACAGCTTGCACCTCGGTAGCTGGGCTAACTCACTAAGAAATCCTGTCCCAGACCAGAAGCCAATCTATCACATTTCAAGGCTGAGTCCAGTTGCCTGGGATGAACCCATATATCCCAGACACTGAAAGAGTATGGAAGTTACATGACACCTAAGTATCAGTTTAGGCTCTCTTGTTTACCAGTGGCAGGAGATCAACCCAAACAAACCTTGCCATATTTAGAAAGGACTCTATTAGCTCACAAACAGAGCAGTTCTGGATAAGCCTGCCTTGTTCCTGAGGCTCATCTGCTGTCACCAAGTCTGATTTCTCCCAAGCACAGGTTCCAGGTTCTTTGTGAGGGCTCCACTCTTTGATAGGCATTCCCTTCCTGGTGCCAAAATGGATGCAACACTTCAGCTCTGCATCCTTTGACATTCAAGTTCTGTAGTCCCAGTGGATATCTGATTACAATTCATTAGCTCTGACTGTGTCAGATGCTCCTCCCTGAAACAATTACTGTGGCCAAGAGAATGCAATGCCTAATGCCAGAAACTGGAAAGGAAACAAAAATCATCAAATCAGCAAGGACTGAAACTAGCAGAAGGGTGGTTAAATGGGGGAAGTTGGAGTCCTGTTTGGGAGGGGGAATATACAATAAATGGCCAAAACTGCAAATGATTATTACATCATAAATAGCAGAACATCTTCTGTATTGTTCTACTAAAGGATTGCTGCAGTGCCAATGACATTCTTTATGAAATAATATTCATATATTTCCCTTTTGAGCTACTTTGGATGAAAATTTATGTAATTGTGTAGAAAATATTATCCTTACAGTCTTGTCTTCAAATTTGCATATTTATCATATTATATATACACATATAATTATATATAATGTCTTAGATATCCATAATCTGGGGACATGTATGTATATATACATAAATACATATACTTATATTTGACATATTATGAGCCATTAATATTATTTTTTCAACTCTCTAAGTTCCAGAAGTCTCATTATGACTTCCATGATCTGAAAGAAGCAAAATAGATTCTTTTAGTTGGGTTAAATTTCATGAAATTCATAAATATCTAAATATTTCTCCCAAGTTTACAATTACATTATTTAGTCATTCAAAACATTTCTTATACATCTCTTTCATGTCTGATTCTACATTAGTTGCTAGGGATATAATTAACTGCACAAACAGAACCTCTGTTCTCTTGAAGTGTAAGCACAGTGGTAAAGATTTGCCAAGATTTGCTTCTTGGAAATTTCACTCATTAATTTTAGAGAAGTGGCTGTAGGATTATCAGTAGCATATGCACAAAGACTAGTTAGGTGTGTGCTACAGCACTGCAGGAAAAGGATGAAACTAAGTTTGACTGGAGCAGAAATAGGAGAGATTGAATAGTGAAGCAAGAATAGAAGGTGTGAGTTTGAATTACTAACAACTTGCTAATGAGTAACAATTAAGTACAGTTAACATTGCATTCTATCTATCTGTCATGCAAAAAGTGAATAGATGTTTCCCTTTTCTCTAATAAGAAAAATTGATGGAGGACCAGATTTGAAGGACACTTAACAATATTACTTCTCCTATAACATTAACAGTGTGCCTTCCATTCTGCTTAGTTCTGAGACTATACTATTCCTAATCATATTATTAGTCCATTTCAGTGACAAATTAACCTTAACTTTCATCTTTAGAGGTGCCATGTTTAGCTCTGAGTAGTATTTATTGTATTCAATCTACTTTTGTGGACCGACTAAATAAATGAATAAGCAAATAAGGAGCCACACATTACAGCACCCATAACGATACTATCACACTTTATTCCATTCTACTCACCATTGTCTTCTCTAACAAGTTTCTTTAGAAGACAAAATTCTGAGGCTGTTTAATAATAAATACCTTTTACTATATGATCAGAATTATAATTATTCACAATAATTCATTCCCATTTCAGGGGAAGTTTTTAATTAGAAGGGGGCAAGGGAATGATGTCTATAAATATCTTCTTCTGGGGTGAATAAAGAGACCACCACATGCATCTTTTGTGCAAATCTGCAGAAGGCTTGGTCAGAAAGGCCACTTTCAGTTCTTAATACTCCCTTTCCCCTCTTGACCTCCAAGATAAAAGCTACATTAAGAGGGAAGTAACAGACAATAGACTGGAAAAGCAAACACTGGAGAAATAACTAAATTAGGAGAAGTAATATTGTTTATTTTCTACAAATTCAGATATTTAGATTTTGCCTTGACCATCATTTGGGAGTCTTTGTTCTCCTTGTCTCTGAGATCCCCAAAGTACTTATTTCTTTTTTTTTTTCTTTTATTGGTTATTTTTAGTTATACATGACAGTTGTATCCATTTTGATATAATTATACAAGCATGAAATATATCTTATTCTAATTAGGACCCCAGTAGTCTCCTTCCCCTTCCTCCCTCCCTTTACCCCAGCCCCTGTTCCCTTCCTTCTATTGATCTTCCTGCCATTTACCATAGTTATTTTTATTTATTTGCTTAAATTAATTTGTTGTGAATATACACGATGATGAGATTCATTGTGGGATTGTCATATATGTACATAGGAAAGTTATGTCAGTTTCATTCCACTGTCTTTCATTTTCCTACCTCCCTCCCTTTCCTTTATTCTTTTTTGTCTAATCCACTGAACTTCTATTCTTCCCCTCTCCCACTCATTGTGGGTTAGAATCCGCATTTCAGAGAAAGCATTCAACCTTTGGTTTTGGAGAATGGGTGTGTATTCTAAACATTCATTTAGTTACACAAATTTCTTAGCATCGACTATGTATTATAGCATTGAATTGTGGTCTCTTATTCTACTATTTGTTTTTCAAGCATTTGCTATATTTGGGTGATATTTATGCACTGAGTTCCAGGATGACCTTGGTTTTAGGAGTCTAAATTCATTCCTCACACAACATTGACTGGTTGATTTCCAGGCTTCCTGTTAGTTGTATTAATTTACTAGATGGCTCTTATTCTTTCAGTCGTAAACAGTTAGCCTTTAAAATGTGAATAAAGAACATATTCTCTCTGACAATGTCCCTACCACCATTTCTACTCTGCCCTAATGTTTTTCCTGGTTTGAAGTTATTTCTGATCAAGAATGATTTCAACTCACTCATAAATCTCCCATATATCTTCGGAGGAAATTGTTCCTAAAGCACACCCTCAGGGTTATTTTTTAATCTTCTGATCTTGTAATCACTAGAGCTCAAATAGTTCCCACATTACTCTATAACCTTTAGACAAGCATTGATTTATTTTCTGAGTTTCTTCAAAAATGAGATCCATGTTACCTTAACATTGGCTGTTTCCTTGATACATGTCCTATAGTATTTACTGAATACAAGTCAGGAGCTTTGAAACATACATGTGGCATTTCTATGTTAATCATTAAATTGATCCTAATAATTTTTTCTTAAAATTACCTTGGGTAAAACCCTGCTGTAGTCCTGGGATAAAGGAATTGCAATATTTTATAATGGAATTTAAAATGGCCCAATGTAATTCAGTCATATCTCTCTACATTGCATCTCTTGAGAAGAAGTTTAAAATATATGTGTGATCACATTACCCCCAGAGATTCTGAATTTAATTTTCTTCAGTAGTGCCCAAGTGTTGGTGATACTAATAATCAGTCAGATTTGAGAATAACTATTCCAGTCAGTAAAATAAATATTTTGTTTTCTTTTATTTGTAACAAAACAAGAATCAAATACCTAGATTCTAATGTTTCATGACTTTTGTTAGTAATTACCTTGTGAGTTTGGTAAGCTATTCTATCCCTCTAAGACTCAGCTTTTTCAGCTCTAAAATAAAAAGTTTGGATGAGATGACCTAATCATTTATTAGACTAATCTGCTTTTATAATCTAGTAAGTTCTTGGCACACTAAATTTCAAGTTATGATACAACCAGAATAAACCTATCAATAGCCTTGGTCAAAGGATTTCTAAGAAGTAGATTTTATAACTGGTAGTGCCATTTAATTTATAATTGAAATCTTGCTAAAGCAAATTTCTAACTCAGCAAAAGCTTTATTGTTATTCTAAACACCTTTTTCTTTTACTTTTCTACTTATTCTTATACTTTTCTAATTAATTGCTTAATCAAGAAATTAAATTGTTATATTGCTTTGAAGGATTTTTGTAGATGGAGGTCAAATTGGTTTCTCATAATTTAATCTCCATTTAGTCTTGTTATATTTGGGCAGGATGAAGGGAATCACAACAAGTTTTAATTTAGTTGCAGGAATGAATAATGAGGCAGAAACCATGGCCCAGGAGACAGAGGGTCAGGCAAGTGGGCCAATGATATTTAGATCAAGAAGAGAGGCTACATGAGTTTGTTTCTGGTGCAAGGAAGGCTATAGAAATGATTACCCAAATCCTTAAAGCCAGGCAATCAGTACCCAGTGATCCATTATGGAAGATGATACACTTTCCAAGATCTGACAGCCCAGATCTGGTGGGCTTTCTGCATACACGCTACCCATCCTGTCTCCTCATAGGTACCTTTAAAAGAAATAGAACAATTCTCACTTGCATTAACCCACATTTCAAGAATTTTGACATTTTGTGTTCTAGTCCATCTCAGTCTTGATAACACTCCCAATAATCACTTGACTTTCTCTTATATTTTAATGTCATGTAAAACAAGCAATGTCTTACCTTTCTCTCTCATTTTCCTTTCTCTGCTTTGATATTTCTCCCAAACAGATAATGTGGACCTCTGGGACTTTTTTGTATAAAGTAATCCAAACTTGCTGATTTATAAATTATGAAGCAAGTTGTGTTCACATACAGGTATTTGGACTCTTTTGATTTTGGTTAGTTGTCTATTATAAGTCTCACTAATCCTCTCTCACCCTGTTTGTCTTTATTATTTAACTTTTTGAATTTGGCTTGGGGGGTCTGAGTATCATTTGGAGTAAATGAAAATTAGCAATTTGGGGTGATCCTATATTGCATTCACTCTGCAGAGCAGACTGAATATATTTTTAGGCACTGCATGTTTATAACCTAATTTTCCCTCATTACTTTACAGAGGTGACCTTGTTCTAATACCTTCGGCACCTGATGTTATAAAAGTGAAATTCTTTTCAAACCTGCTCTGTTAATGTGCTCCTGCTCAGAAACAAATGCGAGATAACATTAACATTCCTGCCACAAAATACCTGCTAATTTGCTTGCAGTGAAGATAGAAAGCTTTTCATTACATATCACAAACTTCATTTATGTAGAATGAGTCACCAAGCTTGCTGAAAAGCCAATGAGCATCTAATCTCTAATGCTGCCTTCAGCTCTGACATCAATCCTCCCAGTCCAACTCATCTTTTATCAGCTATTCAGTCTTTTTTTTTTTTTCATTTTCATCCTGTTACAAAATTGTGTTGTTCATCTGTCAAAACAGCTTTGATTTATGCTTTTTTTATATTATAGCTTCAGAGAAGAAAAACACAAACACAGGAATATGCTATTTTCTTATTAAGGTCAGAATGAAATCTATGCAACAGAAAAAGAGCAACTTGGTTTGAAACAAATGATGACATTATTAAGTTCATAAAAACTGCATTCCTGATCTTAAATTCTGCTTGATATTCATCTGTCCATGTTAAATTTCTCTTGAAAATGGTCTTCAGAGGCCTGCACATTTTTATGGATCATCTCCGGGCCCTAGTGGAAAAACAGAAAGAAACTTGTATATAATACTTTGGTCTGTTCTAAACCTATTAAGAAGATGGCATTTCAACTATGTTTATTCTACTAAAGCTTTATACTTACCACATATTATTGCCGAAGAGACCTTTATTAGTCTCTCAGAACTGTCCTGAAGATTAACCCTGAGCTACTTTGTGTCAATCTTGGCTCGTTCCCAAGGAGGAAAATAAAATTGTGTTTTATGTATTATATTTACCTATGGACTTTCATTAAACCTTTTAAACAAATATTCTTGCATATTAGATGTAACTCCTCAAGAGTTTAGGAGTCTCAGAAAACTTTATTCCATACTTCCCTGAGAATGAACACTTGTGCACTGACAAAATTGGTGGCAAGTTAAACTTAACTTATACTCTTGAAGTTAAAATTTCAATAAAAGTCAGGCAAAGAGCTTATGTTTAGAAGATTGTACATATTCTGCTCACTCTGTCTTGGTGGTATATTATGTAAAATAGAGCAGTTGTTTTTTTTTTTTCCTACTCATGTGAATCCCAAAGACATTTATCCTTCTCAACAAGCTAAGAGGGAGAAATATGTCCTTGCTGTGAGCAGTAGGGCTTAAGGTGATTACACCCAATTTGTAGTAGCTCAAGCTCTAATAGGTCTTCATAGCATCCTAATAAGAAACACAAAGTTAAATATAACTCTAGGGACTGAATTTTTCCTATAATGAAGGCTAGTCTTATTTGTCTACAGGAAAAGCTCACACCTCTGTTTTGTGTGACTCATGTTTTTTTTAAAAATCGAAATAAATACAGAACAGGGGATTACCAGCTGGATCCATCAAACAACATTCAAGTTGCCAATAACCAAGTGTCTTGAGACTCTAATCTAGACCATCTCCAGATATCCAACTCAAATTATGCTTTCTCTAACCAGAATTCATGGATGTGTACATGCAAAGATTACATGTAAAGCTGCCTTTTAAATATGATGAAAGTTCCTGCATTTTCATTGTCAACTTTAGTAAGAGTATTGAGACCACACATCCTCAGTTTTACTAAATTTACACTCTTTTAAGATCTCAAATTTCCTAACACTAACTTATTTGTTCTTCAATATTATCAACTTATTTAGAAGAAGAAAAAACTCTTACTCCTCAATATTCATAATTTCTATTTCTTATATCAGATGCATGCCTAAATGAATAATAGTAGATTTGGTGCTAACAAAAACAGAAAACACTCTAACACAATCTACAAATGATTTTTGTACTAAAATTTTTGCTATGGTTTTTCACATAAAGCATCATAATTTCTTTTGAGAAAACTTTTCAACCAGAAAAATTTATATTAAAATAACCCTGGTACAAAACCTCTATACTACATTTTTTCCAGTGTGTTCATAAACACGTCTTTTAATTATGATTTCTATGAAGAAGATGTATAGTCAACTAGAGTATTGTCAGCACTGAGGTGTGTTGAAAATAATTTTGGTTCATAAACTAAGCTTTGGTTAAATGATCTGAATTATGATTGTAATTCCTACAATTTTAAATACTGGTTTAGATGAGTCACATAACTCCCTTTGAAGAATAGCTTCTTCAGTCAATAATTTGACTAAATAAAACAAAACGTGAGTTGTGGTTTATTCAGAAATAAACAAAATATAATCTATACCTTCAAGTTATTCTCTAGTAAAGACTCAGATATGTAATTAGAATTACCCATATGATACTAGATATATATATGAAAGTTTGTAAGACTATTGTAAGGAAAGTGATGTGAGAACTATCCTTGCTAATTACTGTTTGGGTTAAATGAAATACAAAGTAAGAAAGGCACTTAAAAATGTACATATATAATTGTGAAGTATTATTCTCAACATCATCCTAATTGTTAGTCCCAGGTAACACAGGAAGCTAAATGGATCTAAAGCCATCACATCCTAAACCCTGGAATCTGTGATTATGTTACCAACATGACAGAAATGACTAGGAAATTTGGGTTGGAATGATTAACCTAGATTATCAGTAGGGTCAAAAATAACTGCAAGAGTCTTGCATAGTAGAAGAGGAAGGTCAGAGAGGAGATCAGAGTCATGAGATGTAAGAAGACTTGATCCACCCCTCCTAACTTTCAAAATGGAGAAAAAGGGCTACAAACCAAGGAATGCTGCTGGCTTTTAGAAGCTGGAGAAAAGAGGAACAGATTTTCCCCTAGGACCCACTATGAAGAAATATGACCTTTTTGATATTTTTATTTTAATTCAGTGAAACATATGTTGAAATTATAACCTACAGAATATTAGTATGACACATTTGTGTTGTTTTCAGTCACTGTGTCTGTGGTAGTTTGTCACAGTAACCATAGAAAACAAATATATGACAGGTACTGAGGTTTTTGATATTGTACTAAAGATGTTCCTACAAAATCAGCCTCCAAGAATAATAGGAGAAAGGTGAGATCCACTCCTGGAAGGTATTATAAGGCCAGTAAACAAAAGGAAAAGTATGAAGCATTATCAAAAGGCAGCATGGTTCTTGGCCTACGTGAGGACATAATAGACAAGAAGCATAGTTGACCCATTGTTCATACATTTTTAAGCATCTATTATATAATAATTGTATGTTAGAGGTTTTAAGAAACAAAAAAGGTAAACTCAATGTATTTTCTTAAGTGATATGTATAAAAACAGCATTACCAGAAGGCATCATGTACAAGTCAGAATAGTAGAATGTGAGCATAATTTACATTGCATAAACTATGACTCTATAATACCACAAATGAAAGTATTTGACAAAAGGGGTGTAGTTAAGATACAGATGGGGATCTGCAGGTAAAAAGATAATAAGGCCTCAAGGCCAGTATAAGAGAAGGAGAAGGATAAATATGGGGAGAATGGGAAGATTCTTACTCCTACTTTCTACTACAAGTAGAAGTTATCAATATTTCTCTTTTTGTACCTAATGGACTCCCATGAAGTAGTTTCTTTGTAGAAAGATGTGAAGTCTTTTTAAAAAATTCAACAACCACCACCATAATCAATAGGAAACCAGTGAATAAATTTGAGATAGAAAATTCCACAAATACTTTACCAAACATGTAAAAAATGTAACTCTTTCCTATTTTTGACCATAAACTCAGTCCTTTTTCCACCTCAGAATTTTTGGGACTTTCTGTGCTTTCCTCTATCAATTCTTTTACCCTTCTGTTCTGATTGAGCAGTAAAGGAAGGTTTATTCTTGATTAATAATAGGTCTCCCAGATCAGCTTCTCAACCTGTTGGAGTATGGGAAGTTATAGATACAGGGTAAAAAAAAATGAGGGAAACAATATAATAAGACAAAAGTAGGAGATTTCAACATACCATTCTCACTAACAAACAGGCATTCCAGATAGAAAATCTGCAAAGATACATCAGATTTTGTCAGATATAGATCAGATTAAATTTAGAAAGGATTATCAGATTGAATTTAGAAAGAATGATCCGATTCATATAGATCAGTTGAAGTCAACACACATCTATAGAATATTTTATTCAACAATTGGACACACTTCTTTTTCAGTCACTAATGGAATACTTCCCCAAATTGATCACATATTAAGCCATAAAACAAGTGCAAAATGATTAGCAAAAGCAAAAAGATTAAAATAATCTCATAAATGATTTTTTGATATTGATGGAATGAAATTAGAAATCAGAAACAAGAAAAACTACAGAAATTATGGGAATACATGGAGATTGAACAACAAACTATTGAATGACGAGGGGTCATTGAAGAAATTAGAGGGAAATTTAAAAACTCTCAGAATTAATCAAAAACTAGAAATAAAACAGTATAATCTTTGGATATAACAAAGGCTAAAAGGAAAATTTATAGTTATGAATGTATGCATTATAAAAACAGAGATCTCAAACAACTAATGATGCATTACATGGTTTTAGAAAAAAGAACAGAACAATATTAAAACTAATAGAAGAAAGGAAATAATATAGACAGAAGTTAAAATTAATGAAATAGAAATTAAAAGAATAATAAAGAGGGTCAGTAAACAAAGATGTGACTCTTGGACAAATTAATGAAATTGATAAGCCCAAATTAATATATATAGAGAGAGATAGAAGGGATATTACAACAGATGAAATTGAAATCCAGGGGAACACTGGGGACAATTTCGAAAAAATATATTCCAATAAATTGGATAGTCTAGGCACATATTACCTACCAAAACTAAACTAAAAACATATAAAAAACAGACACATCAAAAATAAATGAGATTGAAGTAATAATAAAGCTTCCCAACAATGAAAAGCAAACTAGATGCGTCACAGCTGAATTTTACCAAATCCTTACAAAAGAGCTAACAAATATTTCTAAAATTATTTCATTAAATTTAAAGAAAGGAAATGTTTCCAGACTTATTCTATGAAGCCCGTATCACCCTAATTCCAAAACTGGATAAGGCTAATTCAAAGAAAAAAAAAAAAACTATAGAACAATATCATCAATGAACATAGATGCAAACATCCTTAATAAAATATTAGCAAATTGAATTAAAATTGCATTAAAAAGACCACATGCCATAATCAAGTTGATTTCATCTCAGAAATGCATGAATATTTCAACATCTTCAAATCAATAAAATTGTAATATACCACATAAATATAAGAACAAAAATCACATGGTCATCTCGATAAATACAGAAAAAACTTTGAAAAAAGTTGACACCTCTTCATGATAAAAACTCTGAAGAGTCTAGGGATAGAAGGAACTTACCTCAATATCCTAAAGACTATATATGACAAACCTAAAGCTGGCATCATACTGATTGAGAAAAATCTGGAAACATTACTTCTACAATCAGAAACAAGACAAAGATGTCCACTCTCAACACTCCCATAAAATATAGTACTTAAAATTTTGGCCAGAGCAATTAGGCAAGAGAAGAAAAAATAAAAGAAATGGAAACAAGAAAGGAAGAAGTCAAATTATCCCTATTTGCAGATGATATGATCCTATATTAGAAGACCCTAAAACTTCCCTCAGAAGCTTTCTAGTACTGATAAAACAAATTCAACTAAGTAGCAAGATACAAAAGCAAATACAAAAAAAAAATAAGTTTTCTATGTACCAACGGTTAATCTGCTGAAGAAGAAATCAGGAAATCAATTCTATGCACAGTTGCTTAAAAAAATAATGCCCAGCAATAAACCTAACCAAGGAGGTGAATGTCCATTACAATGAAAATTACAGAACACTGAAGAAAGAAATTGAAGAATACACTAGAAAATGGAAAGAACTCCCAGATATATGGATAAGCAGAATTAATATTGTTAACACATCCATATTGCCAAAAGTTAGCAGCAGATTCAATGCATTTCCCACCAAAATATCAATGAACATACTTCACAGAAATGAAAAAAAATCCTAAAATTTATACAGAAAAACAAAAGAACTAATCCTGAGCAAAAAGAACAATGCTGGGGATACCACAATACCAGATCTTAAATTATTCTACAGAGCCACGGTAACAAAAACAGCATGGGACTAGTATAGAAACAGACATGTAGACAGAGATAAACCCACACAGTTACAGTAATCTGATTATTAATAAAGTTATCAAAACCTACACTGGATAAAAGGTAGCCACTTTAACAAATGGTGCCTGGAAAACTGGATATTCATATCTAGAAGAATAAAAATAGACCCCTGTATCTCAACCTGTATAAAAATAAACACAAAATGGATCGATGACCTAACTATAAGGCCAGAAACTTTACAACTGTTAGAAGAAAAAATTTGGGAAACAATTCAACATACAGGCACAGGCAAAGACTTCCTGAATAGAATCCCTATAGCACAGGAAATAAGAGAAAGAACCAATAAGCTGGGCAACATCTGTAATGGTTTAGGCATAAGGTATCCCCCCAAAGCTCATGAGTGCTACAATGCAAGGAAGTATAGAGGTGAAATGATTAGGTTATGAGAGTCTTAACCCAGTTAGTGCATTAATCCACTGGTAAGGATTAACTGGGTGGCAATTGTAGGCAGGTAGGGTGTGTCTGAAAGAGGTGGGTCAAAGGGGGTGTGCCTTTGAAGTATACATTTGTCCCTGGTGAGGAATGTTCTCTCTGCTTCCTGATTGCCAGGTCCTGAGATGCTTTCCTCTATCAATCCCTTCTACCCTTATGTTCTGCCTCACCTCCAGCCCAGAGTAATGAAGCCAGTTATCTGTGGACTGCTACCTTTCAAACTCTGAGCACCAAATAAATATTGTTTCCCCTCTAAAATTTTTCTTCTTCCTTTTTTTTTTTTTTTTCAGTATTCAAGTCTTTTGGTCACAGTGATGAGAAAACTGACTAAAGCACAATTGTTTGATATTTATCCAAAAGAATTAAATCAGCATTCAAAAGAGATTTCTGCATAACCACAATTACCACAGCACAATTCACAATAGCCAACCTGGGCGTCTGCCAACTGATGAATGAATAAAGAAAATTTGGTTAATGCACACAATGGAGTTTTATTTAGCAATAAGGAGGAATGAATTGTGTCCTTTTCAGGAATATTGATAGAACTGGAGACCATGATTTTGAGCACAGTTAGACTCAAAGACAAAAGTATTGTATGTTTTCTCTCATTGTGAAACCTCAAAGGGAAACAAAAAAAAAAAGATAAAATGGGGAAATGCTATGAAAGTAGAAGACCACTAGGATAGAGGAATAGGATATGGGGAGGCAGAATGAGAGGGGAGAAAGTATTAAGGAATGAAATTGACCAAATTATGTTTTAGTGTATGTACAGATATGCCACATGAAATCCAACATTCTGTGTAATTAATAGGTATCATTAAAATAAATAAATAAATAAATAAATAAGCCAGGTATGCTGGCACATACCTGTAGTCCCAGCTACTGGGAAAACTGAAGTAAGAAGATTAGAAGTTTGAGGTCAGCCAGGGCAACTTAGAGAGACCATTTCTCAAAATAATAGAAAAATAAATAAAAATACCTGGGGATGTAGCTCAGTGGTAAAGTGGACCTAGCATATAAGAAACCCTAGGTTTGATCTCCAGTGCCAGGGAAGGAAGGAAGGAAGAGAAAGAGAGATGAAGGAAGGGAGGGAGGGAGAAAGGGAAGGAGGAAGGAGAGGAACAGGGTAATAAAAGGGAAGGATATTCTATTCTGGGAATGCACAGAGATTTTCTGGGAATTCAGGCATCACTTTCTTTCACTCTTTGGTTCTTTCTGCATGGCAGTTGTCAACTATCATGAAGCTGGGGAGTGTGACCTTTAGTATGCAGATGGGATTGTAAGGAAGTTAAAACTTCTCTGGTGGTCACTCTGGCAGCCACCTTAGATCTAATCAGTTTTGCTTAAACCACCTGAAGAGGAACTTCTGGTCTCCTGGCATTCTATCCTCAAAGACAAACAAGATTAGGACAGGGCAGAAATTCAGCTAGGTCACAGAGGGAATACAAGATTAAGGTAGGGTAACAGAACCAGTCATAATTTTTAAAGGCCAAGTTTGAAACCAGTGGGGAAGAAGAAAAAACGACACGATAGATTTTTCAGAATGGAAATGGCTGGACTTGGTCTTGATTAGGTAAGTGAGGGTGATAGACTGACCCTGAGATTACAGGCTTAAAGGATAGTGAGACTTATCCACTGAGTAGCAATGCCTCTTTGATATGCAAACTCATTTTATCCTCATACCCCATCCAGGAGGTGGTTTGTATTATTATTCCAGACTTACTGATGAGCAAACTGAAGCTAAATAATTCACCTAGGTCATCTGATAGCTACTGGCAGAGCTGGGATTCAAATTTGAATAGCATGGCTATGGGAGCCCATACTCTGAGCCACTGTACTGCATAGGATGGAGTAGTTATTTAGAAAAAGAGAGCAACTTTCACTTCGGGCATGTGAAATTTGGAGCAAATGAAATACAAGAACTGTGTGGTACATTTTGCTATCATTATAGACAGATCTCAGAACATTACTGCCAGGTAGAGCAAAGTTGACCCTGACAAAAGATAAATCCAGATATCACTGAATTATTGTTTGAGCCAATAGGACATCTTGACTTTTGTGGAGTGTGCTGAGAAGTGTAATGTTATTTCATTATCACTAAACTATAGCAATTCATAAAGGAATTAGAGAGAGATCTACTCCCTAGAGACAATTATGCCATATGGCTATTATAAAAATATAGTTTTTAACAACATCAAATCCAAGTCGTGTTAATGAAGTATCTTCATAGCACAGTAAGTATACTAAGAGGTCAACAGAACACTAAATAAATCCCTGTAATAAGGAAATTATCTGATTATTCATTACCTTGGCCATTATAAATAAAAACGAGTTATTTTAACAATTGTATTTGACTTTTTAAAATGTGGGTGAATTCCTCCTTAAGATTTAGTTACTGAACTAACACTGGTAACAAGTAAAATAACAGAAATTAGTTCCTGTTTAGGTATAAAATTTCTGCCATATAATTAGAGATCTGCAAACTCATATGAAGTCAAGAGAAGCCTCATTACCCAGAGCTACTTGACAAAACACTTTGCCACCTGCATATTTCCTGTTAAATTTAGATCAAGATTGACAAAATATTTTTTCCTGTGGTGCTATAACTCAAAAGCCAAAACTTCTAAGACTCCCTTGCCCTAGTTTTACTTTTTATTTATTTATTTATTTTTTTTTAGTTTTCTTTAAGAAATCTTTCTTTATAGAAACCTTTAGAACTCTTGTGAAACTTTTTTTTTTTTTCTTATTCCTTTGCTGTTTGGCATTCCACATCAGAGGCAGGACTACGTGGAAGCTTTAAGATAACCACCACAACAGAAACAAAACTGTGGCATCAAGATGAAGCTGACCTTCTGGCAGCCAGAATGGAACAAAATCTCTCCTTTAAATCCCTCCAGTATTTGGTGAATCTTCTAATCCTAAAGGGCTGACCCTTATTGATTCCTTTTGTGTTGGAAAAGAAATATCATATCTAAAGGACTTTTTATAAAAGTCTGGACATTCTCACTTTGTTGAGAAGAATTCTAATGTTAAATAAAAAGTCAGTAATAAGTATCAGTAGAAGGACTCTGATTACTTGATGAAAGATCTAAGGAGGACTCTTTCATTTCCTTTGAATTTGCAGTTGAAGGAACTTATGACTTCATGATATACATAATATTTAGTTGCAGAATCAGGATATTTGTCATAAATAGACTGAGGGAATGGTTCAATGTTGAGAATATAATGAGCTTAATTAACTCAAAGGTAAATTAATATGAACACATTAGGAAATATAAATGCATACATATGTTTACTCTTAGGATGTTATTTGCTTTAAATTTAACTTTTCAAATGTCTGTGTAAGTACACTCAGTACATAGCTATTCTTGATGTATTTGCCAACATTTCAGCATTTTCCTCTCATGTAAACTCTGGCTTTCTGGGTTTGAAGTTCCAGGTGTCATTCACTCTGGAAATAAGGGAATTGTTTTGTGAGCTCTTAGGTCACTTTGCCTCATCTGGGTCATTGAGCTCAGATCCAGGCAGAGCAGGATGCAGCTCCTCTCCCAGTGGGTTTCTTTTTTAGTGCATGCTGCTTTTAATATTCACTCTCTCCCAAGGGTCTAACTGGGTTACACTCAAAGTCCAGCTCAGCACAATGACCAGATTTCTGACACTCTTGAGGATTTTATGAACTACATTAATGCTTGAAATATGGGTAAAGTTGTGATCCATACATTTATCAAGGAAATAAATCCAAGAACTTCACTATTTAATATAGTCTTTCTATAGATCTGTTCTCTAAACTATTCAAATAATTTTATATAATTTAAATGACTTAATTATATGAATGCTGTTCTTAATTTTCAATCCTACCTATAAGGGGGGCCCATCGCAAGGATCCCAAAGGCAGTGCAATAAAGAATCTGTAATGCATTCACTTAGAGTCTAGTGAAATATTGCTTTATAGAACTCAACTGGAAGATGTAAAGTCTTTATAAATTCCCTTCTAACACTGACATTTGCACTCAGCCTAGGGGTATTTCCAAAGCAATTAGTTACACCAAAAACACAATTAGTTCTAAAATAGCTAAAATCCATAACAAAAGTAGAAAGCTCCCTGCTGTGATTGTACTTCATCAACAACAACACAGCATATTAAAATTCCTCATTCAGAACTGAAACAATAAAGAACTTTTTTTGTGTGTGAGCCATGCTAAAGCATTTGTTTTAGGAATGATGGAATGCAAAATGTCATGAACAACAATAATTCTAGTGCTTTAGATTGCACTTAACAACCAAAAGTTCAACACGTCAAGACAATTCTTAGAAAGATATTGAAACAATCAGAAAGTCCTATATTCATGAAACTAAATCTAAACTGAATTCAGAGAAATTCTGTTGTCTTAGGAGAGAATTATGTAACCCCATTTTAAGAACAATAAGAAATAAGAAAAATCGAAATCCACTTTAGTTCTTCTTTCATGCAGAGGGAATTTAATATAGAGAAATTGATTAAGCAAGTGATAAAAAAGTTAAGTAGTCCAAGTGAGTAACATGACACAACCAAAAAGACACCACCATTCCTAGGACACCACATCAAAAAGACACCACCACCATTGATAGGACAGAAGGGACAATGAGAAGGAGGGGTTTTTCCAGTAACAAATAAGCTAACTGGATTTAGAACCCACTAGTAAGCAAGCAAAAATGGGGACCATGGAAAATTGGTGTCTTGATCTGTTTGAGCTGCCCCTGCAAAAAAATGCTGCAGAGTAACTAGTTTATATAAAACAGATATTTCTTTCTCACAGCTCTGGAGGTTGGGAGTCCAAGATCAAGATTCACTACCTGCTCAAGGTCCGTTTCTGTTACATAGATGCTATACTCTCCTTGTGTTCTCAACACTGGTGGAATGAGCAATGCAGCTCTCAGGGGGCATCCTTTATAAGAACATGCATCACCTCCCAAAGGCCCTACCCGGGAATAGAGAGAGACTTGAGTGGTGGGAACATGAGGTTAAGGAAATAATTCTGAATAACTCTATAAAATGGACCCATTGTTCTGACCTCACATGCTTTCTTTTAAAAAGCAATTTACCTGCAGTCTTATCTAGCCTAAGTCAATAGGATATGTTACATTCCTCAGCAAACAACCTATTATCTGCAGGACAAATGCATGCCTGAAATGCCATAAGAAGAACACAAGGTACCCTGGGGGATGGGGAGAATTTCAAGACCCTTACTAATTCCTCCTAACCATAAAATCTGTAAGAACTAGTGCCAATTAGTACAAGTCAGCATGGGTCAAAGTGACCTGGAGTTGTCATGACAGTGGGGACTTGAAAGTCTATGAGTCTGATTCTTAGGTAAGCAAAGGAATGCAAGAGATAGACATGCAGCCATGCTCACAGGCAAGTGACCAACACAGCAATTACAAGAAATTAAAATTTGAACAATCCCTAAATATCATATCATCTAAACATCTACCTGTCTCAAAAAATCCATGACCAGAAATGGTGCTGAGAAATGTATGCAACAAAATCTTTATTCCATAGTCTGACTACATTTTCTAATGTTTATTTATCTCATCATGAGTCACCATTCTTTTCTGAATCTTTTCACTTGTAAAGTTTATATGATGGCCTCATTTGTTATTTTATTTGATTGGATATTTATTTGATTTAGCTTCTACTAAACATTATTCAAGCTCATTCTGAGTATTTATCTTTAAGAATGAATAAAAAAGACATAAACACCCTGGCAGAAGCCTAGAGAAGTTAGAGCTCCATCCTACTCCAGTGTATGTCTAAGTGCTTGGTATACTTTATACTTCTCTTCTTTCTGCAGCAGAATTCAGTTAATCAAAGCTGTTCTCATACAGTAACATGAAGCCATATAGTCCAACCCATATCCATTCTGCTTAAAACACTGCCTTCCATTTTATACACATATTTCCAGAATTCCAAATTGCTGTCTCTGAATTCATGTTGAAAAGTCTTATCACCTCCTTTCCTCAGAGGAAATAACCAAATCTTACTCATATGAAAACACCATTGACTCTTGGTCCTTTTATCTAAATGATCTTCTAATGCTTTTTATCTAACTCATTAGGAATATGTTTGGGTGGGTTTGGGGGTTGGTTTGCTTGTTTTCTTACTTTGAGTGATGTCCCTGGGCCAATTTAGAACTGATAATGTTGTTGTTTGGATTCCATCCATTCCATCTAATTTTTCTTACAAAATTTCAAGGTATATTGTATAAAGCTTTCATTCCAGTTGGAAATAAAAATCAGAAATGAAAACTAAGCTGTTTGCCTTTGCCTACTGTTTCTTTAATTCCACCTAAAGTCTTCATGTTGTTTGTTCTACACTAGGATAACTACAATAAAATTCATTGTTGGGGTGTTTTGTTTTGTTTTGTTTTGTTTTGTTTCGTTTTGGAGGCAGGGACATGAAGTGTTTTATGAGTAAGTTCAAACTCTCCCCATAGAATTCTGTGTGTGTGTGTCTGTATCTCTGTGTTTGTGTCTGTGAGTCTAAATACATATAAATAAAGAAGGTCAATCAGGTTGCTACAGGGAAAAAATAGTAGGAAATAAGATCTGAGATATGAGGAGTAGGAGTAGATCAAGAGAGACACTGAAGGATGTTCTAAGCAATAGTTTTTGATTTAGAACTTGGCAAATTACTTACTTATATATATAGAGAAAGAGATATAAATATATAGTGTATATATATATATATATTTGTGTATATACATATGTGTGTATGATTATAGAGGTAAATATAGACATGAAGAAAGAGACACAGGCAGAGACAGAGACTGAGATAGACATAGAGGTCTATTTATTTCAAGGTTTGGTGCATGTTGTTTTGGGGGCTGGAAATTTTAAAATTAGTAGGGCAGGTTGGCAGACTAGAACTTCTGGCAAGAGTTGATATTGCATACAAAAGCAGTCTAGATGCAAATTCCTTCCTCTTTTGGGGAACCTGGTTTTTTTCTTAAGGTTTTCAACTCACTGCATGAGGCCCACCTACATTATGAGGATAATCTACTTTATGCAAAGTCTGCTGATTTAATATGAGTCACATTTAAAGAATGACTTTACAACAACTTGTGGCCTGACCTGTAACTGAAAAACATCTCTAACCATCTCTGAAGTTTTTAGAGATATCATATATTGATCTTTGAAGAATTTTATCTAAGAGAAATAGCTGATGGCAGAAAAAGTGAACGCTATGTTAAAATTTCTGAGAATAATAGAATTTTACCAATATAATTTAGAACTGAAGAAGCCCAAGTATTATTTGAAAAATATAAAGAATAATAGAATTCACCTCCATTATCTCCATTGACTGACACAAAGCAATAAAAATGTATACTTAAAAAAAAATTCCTCACAAGGAAATTCAACCACTGTGATTGGCATATTATTTTGTTATTCAATTATCTACAGCATCTCTGCCCACCTAAAATAATCAGGGTATGTCTCAAATTCAAAACTAAGAGCTATGTCGGCATTTGAAAAAATTATAATAGCAGAGCACACATTGCCAGGGAAAAACATTGTCAATATGTTTTGGGCAAATAAAGTAAATCACTGTATATTTATGGTCAGTCTGCTGGGTATGTGCATGAAAAATATATAATTAAAACTGTCTTTTTATTAGTTATTAACAAATAAAGTCTTATTTTTTATTTGTATTAATCTTTGTGTTCAAAAATATCTATAATCATTATATAGAAGTTTTGTAACAATTTCATCATAATTAAATATAACATTAACTTATATTGCTACATCTCATAAAAGTAGATATTATTCTCATTATTCACCTTAGAGAATTCTTCATCATTTTTAAGAGTGTTTTCATAAAGTGTAGTGTTCCACATGAAACACGTAAGAAAATAGTAGAAATATGTATTAAAATAAAAACATGATTGAAAATACAGGGTTTTTTTGGTCTGTTTTCTGAGATGTCATAAATATGGAAATAAATTAGGAAATGAAAGGTAAATAAATATCAAGAAAATATATTTAAATTCAAATATTTTATTTTGTTATTTTTGTAACATTGAGGATTGAGCCCATGGCCACTCTACTGCTGAGCTTCATCCCTAACTCTTTTTATTTTATTTTGAGATTGGGTCTTGCTAAATTGACTAGACTATTCTCCAACTTGTACACCTCCTGCCTCAGTCTCCCAAGTCCTTAGAATAATTCGTATGTACCACCACAACTGGCTTATTATTTAACTTAATTAATTAATTAATTAATTAATTTATTTATTTATTTTGGCATGTATCGGGGATTGAACTCAGGGGTACTCAACCACTGAGCCACACCCCCAGCCCTATTTTGTATTTTATTTAGAGAAAGGGTCTAACTGAGTTGCTTTGCACCTCACTTTTGCTGAGGCTGGCTTTGAACTCCTGCCTCAGCCTCCTGAGCCGCTGGATTACAGGTGAGTGCCACCGTGCCCAGCTCTTGTTATTTTATTTTTAAAATTGACAAATATCCTAGCCCAGTTGTGGTGGTGCGAGCTTGTAATCCCAGTTACTCAGGAGGCTAAAGCAGGAGGATGACAACCTCAAGGTTAGCCTGGGTAACTCAGTGAAACCTGGTCTCAAAATGGTGCATAGTAACGGGGTAATGTGATATTATTTCAACGTATGCATATGTTATGCAATATTTAAATCACTTTAAACATATCTATCTCTTGAAATGTCTATCATTTCTTCATAGTAGCAGTATTCAAAATTCTTTCTTCAAGCTTTTGATATATACAGTTCATAATTATAGTCTTGCTCCTATCTGACTATAACTTAATACTCATTGATCAGCCTTTCCCTCTCTTTCTCTTCCCACTAGAACATTCTCCCCAGTTTCTGGTGACCACCATCCTATTCTCAATTTTTATGAGGTCAACTTTTTCATATTTCACATTTGAGTGAGATCATGCAGTACTTGTCTTTCTGTGCCTGGATTATTACACTTTACATAATAATCTTTGGTTCCATTCACAATTCCACATATGACAGAATCTTACTCTTTGCTATGAGTGAATAGAATTCCATTGTGTTTGTGTAGCACATTTTCTTTATCCATTCATCAACTGACGAATGGGTGATTCCATATCTTGGAAGTTGTGAATAGTGCTACAATATTCATGAAGACTGTATATTTTAAAATTTAGCAACTTGCTGCTTAATAAAGTGATATTTTACATATAAAACATAGAAAATATGAATTTTAAAGAATGGAAAATATAAGTTATGCAACTTAATTTAAATTAATTTCTAGTTCATTGAGCAACATAGATGTTAAGATAGGAAGCATCATTAGAGATCGAGAGACACTTCATAATTTCACAGAGATAAACAGAAATATTTGATGGCTTTTACATGTTTTCTCAATAGCTTATTGAGCAATCCAACAAAACATTTGTATATGTAGAGAGGATATGAGTTACACAATTAATAAATGATCTACTTCTCATATGTGGATTATTGAATTCATCAGCTGCATAGTACAAATGAGTTACAACTGCACATGGATAACTTATTATAAAAGGCCATATCCTGGGCCTTCAAACTAGTGTTAGCAAACTGCTTTTAATAAGCATACAGCATATTTTCTTTGACTTCGTAAAATTGTTAGAACTGAATAACAAGTAATTCAATAGAAATCCTAAATATTTTTAAATGAAGCCTCATGCATCCAAATAACATTTGGGTAAAAGAAATATAATAATCAAAGATAAATATCTTAATTGAATGAAAATATGATATCAAAATATGAACATATGCAACTAGAGCTGAACATAAAGTACATAGCTTTTTATGTATAAATTAAAAGACAAGAAAGAGAGAAAATCTCAGATTTAAGCATCCATTTCAAGAAACTAGAAAAAGACTGAATTACAAAGTCAGAACTCTAAAAGTAAAAGCAGAAATTAATGAAATATAAAATAAATACCAAAGAGAAAATCTACCAATTTAAAATTTTTTGCTTTGGGAAAACTCATAAAATAATTGTTATATTTCGACAAGAAAAGAGAAAGAGTGTATGTTACATTTATTGGCATTTAATAAGAGTATAAAAACAGGTGTGCAAATATAAAAAATGAATAAAAGTTTTTCTGCACAACTTTTTGCCAATGAGTAATCATATAACTACTAAAGTATTTCATTTGTACCTTACCACCCTATCAAACACACACAAAAATTACTGAAAATATTTAAGTAATAAATAAAAACAAAACCAACCTTGGACACTCTATTACAAAAAAGAAAAAGTGGAAAATCTTCCCTACTCTTTCCATGAAATCATAATACTCTTGATATGAAAAAGTACCTAGCAAATTTACATTAGAAGTTGTCATAACATAGACACAATAATTCTGAATTGATTATTAGCAAATTAAATCCTTAAAAATAAATAAGACACTAAATCACAAGCAAGTTCAGCCTATTCTAGTATGTAAAACTGATTGCCTATCATCACATTGACAAAATAGAAGACAAAAATGCAATCAATGCAATAAGTAAGAAGAATGATTTGATAGAATAACAAAATGGTTCATTGTTAATACTCAGAAAATTGGAGGTAGAGGAGAATTTTCTTGGTTTTGTAAGTGTTATCTTCAAATATTCTACCAGGAATGTAGCTTGGTGACAGAGAACCTGCTTACCATTCATGAGGCCTCAGCTTTGATCCCAGAACCAGAGAGAGGAAAAAAAAGAAAAAAAAGAAAAAAACAAACCCAAAATACAATGTCCTACAGTAAACATTTTAGTTAATGGTGAATTATAGAAAGTTCTACTTCTGAGATCAGGAATGGGGCAAGAATGTCTGCTCTTGCCTCTTCTATTGAACACAGTACTGTATGACCTATTCACTGTGGAGGTATAGGAAAAAGAACAAAAGATATGAAAATTTGAAAGCAAGACTGAAAACTGTTGTTATTTTAGGCAATTTGAGTACCTACTTTAAAATTCAGTTCAGATAAATCTACAAATTATTAGAATTAGTAAGTGAATTTAGCAGTCAGGACATAGAATCTGAAAACACACAAAGAGATGGAACGATTCATTTATTGATACTGCATCACAAGTCACAATGAGTTCAGTGACATTATATGCCATATTTAATGTGTTATTCCCTCACTAGCAATATATAATTTCATAATAATGTGTAAAATCACAATGAAAGCTTTAATGAAGTATATTCATCAATTCTTACACTTGGAACACATGTGTTGCCTAATATGATTTCTATATAACTTTCACTGAAAAAACCTTGGCCCTAAACATATCCTGCATATTTCGTGGTTTCTTTCAGTGACAGCATTCAAGAGGTGCTCAAAATATCTGCCCATTGAATGACTGAATAGATGACTATAAGTTTTATAAATTTCTAAAATCTCATAAAACTATGTTATTATTCAAACCCCTTTCATTAAGTTGAATGATTTTTCTTTTCCAGAGATAAAATCTTGTTTGTTTTGTAGTGCTAGAGGTAGAACATAGGTAAAACATGATGCACAAGAACTCAATCACTGAGTAACACCCTGTCAACTGATAAAAGTTTTAAATACCTCTTCTCTCTTAGCAATATTATTAGCAAATTTCCTTCCCCAATCAAGTTAAATATGCAACATATTCTTTTGCATGCCCCTGTTATTAATGTGTAAACTAACCTCCCAGAGCTGAGAGAAGCTTTAAGGTTCAGTTAAGAGCAGAGCACACAGATTAACTGTGAACACACTGGCTCCCAGTTACAGCCATTAGTTGTGTCACAATAATTCTGTGATGTAAAATAAGTTACTTTTCCTAAAACTCACTTTACGTAGTTAAAAATGGGCAAAATAACACCTACCTCTAAGAGTTATTGTAAAGATTATAATGTAATCATACACGCTACCTGCCTTGCATAAGACCTCGCACATGGTAAGTATTTAACTAGTTTTTACAAATTAGTGACATTCCCTATATATGCTCTCCACTGGGAACTCTGAAAGTTCTAAGTAAGAACTTACACAGATAAATCTATTTGCAAAAGGAATTTTAAAAAAGATATTTTAAAATGTTGTTGCATAATAAGTGTACTCATTTTATTTAGAGTATATTTTTTACTTGACATGTTTGGATATAGTGGGTAATAAAGAATATAAGGACCATTGCTGTAACTCCACTGACACAGTGCAATTATTTTCCTGAATGCAGCAAACTCCTCTCAAATAAAGGTGCTAAACAGAAAAAAAAAAAAATCTATATTGCTTTTAAAGAAAAGGTCACTAATTCTGAAGAGAAGCGAGTTAAAACTCACTTATTAAGTTCTCTAAGTTCTACCAAAAACACTGAAGGCATTTGTTAATTTCCTGTGTATTATGCTTTAGATGACAGATGATCTCAGAAGCACAAGTATGAGACAATAAAAGAATATTCAGAGGTGAAACGATTAGATTATGAGAGCTTTAACCTTATCAGTAGATTCATCTACTAATATGGTTTACTGGGTGATAACTGTAGGCTGGGTAAGGTATGTCTGGAGGAAGTAGGTAACTGGGAGCATGTCTTTGGGGTATATATTTTGCCACTGGTGAGCAGAACTCTCTCTGCTTCCTGGTTGCCATTCCTTAAGCTGCTTTCTTCCACCGTGTCTTTCCACCATGATTTTCTTCCTCACCATGGACCCAGAGCTATGGAGTCAGTCAAACATGGACTGACTCTCTGAAACCATGGGTCAAAATAAACTTTTCCTCTTTTAAGTGGTTCTTGTCAGTTCTTTTAGTCACAGGCAAAAACTGACTGAAATGCTGTGGAATCACTTTGGAATATTCTGAATATGGTGGCCTTCATTAGATACTGTGTTGATCTTTACTGGCATCAGTCAACAATATTATAGGTATCAATAAGAAAGAAAGTAAAATTGGCAGAAAATTACAAACTAATTCAAGTAACTCCAAAAATTCATTTTCATTTTATCATTAGTCATAAAAACTAGGTTCATTTAAGATTCAAAATAGTCCAAAACCTTGGTTAAGATTTGAAGCAACAACTATTTCTAGGGTTACCTTAGAAGAGGAACAGATATGTGGTCAAATCCTTTCTAGATTCATTGGTTTTGTCTTTACCTAACAAAATTATACATTTAGAATATAATTAGAGGCTCAAAGTAAGTAAGTACACCTATGAAACAATATTTGTATTCCATCTGGGACTGTTTAAGCACTGGTGTAGCAATGTAAAACCTGGGAATCCTGCCTTTTTGAAATGTGCATTCAGTCAACAAAACATGAATTGCCAGGAATTTCTAATGTAGCAGTCATGTAGTTGATGTACAGCCTTCATTTAGTGTTTACTCTTTATTCAGACATGAATTATTTGTAATCAGATACAGCAATGAAACAAATTATTTCACATGAAGTTTCTAGGCACCAGGATTTTTAGCTAGTGATAGTGTTCTTTAGAATCTTTAAATTATAAGATATAAAAGAAAAATGTGAAGGTTGAGTGTCAAAGTTCATAGAATAAATACAAATTAAATGATGGAATATTTCAGATCACTCTATAGCATTGTTTAGAAAGTTTGGTTGGCTAACATTTTGCAGTGGGAATTTGGGCATAAAACCCTAAAAACATAGCAGATTTTTGTATGTTTGTTTATTGCTTATTAAAACAAAGAGCTACAAACTACAGTGGACAGAATCTATTCTCCAAATCCTAACTATAACATGGTCTAAAGGAGACTTAGAATCTGAATTTTGAACTTGAAACTCCAAAGAGACTGTAATGTTCTCTGTATCACAAGTAACTGCAAAAAGCAAAAAAAAAAAAAAAAAAAAAAAAAAAAACTGTGAAATTCAGGTTAACCATTGTGTGACTCAGTTAACAAGAATTCATAAGCACCTAGTGTAACACGTTTAGCATTATGGTAGTTGCTATGAATATATAAAAGAACTTCAAGATGTCTTTTTTTCTATTTTGGGATTTATTATTTTAGTATTTTTTGTTTTAATGAAAAGTTTGACTATTTAATAATTTGATATACAAAAACTATAATCAGGAAGTAAAAGCCAGTCATTATCAAGACCCCTCAGGTTAACAAAATGACTTTTGTGGGTGTATGTGTGTCTTTAATCTCCATATTTCTTTTGAGTTTTGATGGTATAAGTATTTTCTGAGATTGGACATTCATACCAAATAAATACCTTATACGAACAAGATGACTCCATGCATATTTAAGGGCTTACTAGTTTGACACAGAATTTCAGAGGAGGGGAAATTGGTAGATGTTTTACTAATTAGGAGAGAACACCAGGAGGAGGTGAACTGGAACCTAGCCAATTGGTTTGGGTGGTATTTGTATAGTTAAGAAGAAAATGACAAAAACATTGCATACAAGAATGATATTGGTGAGGACATGTAGTGAAGAGGAACATAACTGTATAATTGCTGAATGTTCAGATTTCCTAAGATATGAGCCCAGAACTCCTGTTCATATTGTGTCAGAGTTTCTTTAACATGATTCTAGTCAGCATATGATTGTCTTCAAGACTGAGAGTTGTGTGATATTTTTCATTTAGGCATATAAACATGGGTGCACAAGCAAATAAATAAAGCAAATTCCCACCATTAATTAATCCTTTAAGTGCCATGTATTTTTTCAAGACTTTCATAATTTAAGCATAATTTAAGCAAGACTTTCATAATTTAATGTATGGAAAGCAGAAATGTACACAGGTCAAGAAACAGTTTCCTGACACAGAGCTCAAATTTGACTTCTTTAACCTACAAATTATATTCTTTTTTCAGGAAGAATATGAGATCTCATATATATATGCATATATGTATATATATGTGTGTGTGTGTATATATATACTATATATACATATATACATGTATGTATGTATATGTAGTATATATATACTATATATATGTTCATATATACATATGCATATATGTATATATATGTGTGTATATATATACTATATATACATATATACATGTATGTATGTATGTATACATATATATGTGTGTATATATATATATATATATAGTGAAAATTTTTGTCTCTCTAAGAAAACAAAAAGAAAATTATAGGACTGGAAATGCGGGCAACAGTTTCTAGAAAAATTGTTTTGCCCATAAGAGTTTTAACACACAAGAAAAGATTACTAAGGTAAATCATAAACTCTTAAATTTTTAAGGAAATACTATTAAGTTATATTTCTAAAGCACTGACTACAAACAAGGGGTGATTGAAGTGCTTACTTGAAGTGGATTTCCTATGAACTCCATCCTTCCAAAGGAAATTTAAAGAATATTAAAAATATTTTCACTGTTTAAAAATTATTTAAAAAAATTTTTTTTAATTTTTTTTATTTTTACAGACTGCATTTTGATTCATTGTACACAATGAAGGGTATAACATAGTTTTTTTGAATGTGAACAACATCTCAGATACAATGCACAGCAAGTTATATTACATTGAAATAACAGTTCAGTGGAATAGGGATTAATATCCCAATTATGTGGAGTATTAATGAAGATAAGAAAGAAATGTGACTAAATCATTCAGCTTATCACTTCACAGAGTTGCCAGACTCTGGGTAAGCACATTTTGGTTTGTTTATTGCTAAATGAAAATTAGGAAAGTTTGGGGGTTGAGAGGGAATCAATTTTGCCTGTAGTCAAATGCCATTATGAGTAGCCAGATAAGCAAATGTTTGATAAACTCAGTCTTAGAATGTGTCACTTTGCAGTCAGGGGTTTCTCTTGTCTACATCTAGAAAAGCAATAAAAAAAGAAATGTTTAGCTCAAAATTTTGACTTGAGACTTCTCTTCTTATAATATCCTATCATCACCCTGCAAATATTATCTATTGATTAAATTGCTCAATATTTTCCACCCCCAAATCCATATTTTTCACCTTCTTTGGGAAGTACCATAATTGTTTGCCAAACGCGTTGATTCAAAAATTTGGGTACTTTACTGGCTGGTCTTCCAGGCTGATTTTGGACTGGTTGGCAGCAAGCACAGATTTGTAAAATAAGTTCAAAGAAGAAATAACTAGTAGAAATATCCGAAAGGTGCACTCCAGCCCTCTTCAGACTTACTCCACAGCTCACACTACTTAGGTCTCACACATCTGAACCTGTGTGCAGAGTGCTTTGTCAAGCTTTGTTGGAAGCCTGCAGAGCACAGTGGGATCCAAGCCATATCAGAGGCTCCACAGCCCCTTGATTAATGCCACTAGGTATACTATCAGGATATCACATTGTGAAACATCAGACCCATCTCAGAAATTGGTTCCTGCTCAAGCATCACATTGCCCTGACCGGAACACTGGCATTCTGTTCAGTTACATGCTGAAAAATACTCTGTTATCATGAACTTCAGTTGTATTGAATTATCTGAATACCTTTAAATAGGACCAACAAAACTGGGAGAAATTTTTTTCTGGATTATGGAAACAGAAGTATGAATATTTATGTATTCTATTTTCCATTCACTTTCAAAATCTTGCACTTGGATCTACACTTATCCTTTGGTAGGTTTCATAAAACAAAAGGATTTTTTCCTGCAGTTACACATGGAGTTGCTTTAAGAAATTGTCAGCTGGCATAAAGCTACCCAAATATGCTCTATTTAATAATTCAAATTGTAAAAGCCCTAGTAGACTCCAAGTTAAGATCAGAACAACCTTGCAATGGATGTACTTCATGGCTCTTGAATACCTAAAACGCCCTAACTGTATATCTTTACACCAAAAAAAAGTTTCAAAAATTATTCCCAGAAATTATCTCAATCAACTGCTGCTCCCTTTTCACAGACTCAAACCATTTCTAAAAGAGGGTTAGGTTGATGGGGTCCCGGGGAGGGTCTTACCACTTCCCATATGTATTGCGTTCCCAGAATCTTAACAGCTGCACTAACTGGAATTTCTCACTTTAAATGATATAATTTGAATGATTTCTCTTTACTTCTGTTTCTTATGGAAATATGTAAGATTTAATGAGCAAGTGGTCTAGAAGTTATGTTTAAACCTGATATTAGCCTTCAATGTCTATTTTTAGAGATTGTAAACATCCAAATTGAGAGTATGGACCAGTAGATCTTTTTCATCTCTGTCCTTTGCCTTTTACAGCATGTCCTTACTGGCTGTCTCTTTTCAAATTTTGTTTTTCTCTGAATGGGCTATTGCACTCATGGCTTTTGGCAGCTGCCAAGTGCTAAACCTGAATATAAAATCAATCTGCGGGGCCAGAGCCACAAAACAGGGCCTACTTGAAATGATTCTTTTCAGCTTTCTGGTTACTGTCGTATTAGAGTTTTAGTGCAATGGGCAAGGACAATAATTCATTTTATTTTATGAGAAATCTTTATTTTCAAGAGCCAAAGTTTGGTTGAATTCTTTTCAGATTGCCCTCTCAAATATATGCAGCACATACAGTAATTCAATATCCTCTTCTACTCTAAATATTGTAGAGAAAAAGTCAACCCAGAATCTTCTATATCAGATCTTTGCATTAATATGTAAAAAGTTAACAAGATATTGAAGCACACTCAATATTTTTCAATATAGAGGAAGAAACTACTATGTTAGAAACTATTTTCACACTGTTTTCCCTTGAATATTCTTCTACTTTCTCATAATAATAAAAGCACTAGTTCATGCAGTAAGACAAAGGATTTTGGTGCCCATACAGTCTGAATTGTCCTTGGGTCAACTGCCTCTGTAATATTTAAACCCCATTGTAATCATATATAAAACATAATAGTGACTCCTAACTTACAGGATTAAGATGGAGATTAAAAAATAAATTAATTGTTTATATAATACATTTGGCACACTACCTAATTCATAAGAACATTTCAAAATATGCAATTAGATTTTTGATAATTATAGTAACAGCTACCTCTGTTGTCTACCAGTACAAGAAACTTGTCTGAGTAACTCACCCTCTCAATTACTTTTTCCTCTGCACAATAGAAACCTGTAATATATGGCAGTTAGAGCCAATAAAATAGTGTTTGAGAACACAAGAATAGACAATGTTTAAATGTTCTTCAAGCAGCTCTTTGTTATCTTTATATTTAACAACTCCAAAATTAATGGAATAAAACAACGATTTAATTATGCTTAAAAATCAGTAGGTCAGATACCTGGAAAGTGCACAATAGTCTTCGCTCTTTTTACTTCACAATGTATAGGGACTCAGCTAGGAAGACTCAGATAACCCTGGGCTACAGCAGTTGGTTCAGAGATGTACTTCCAAGCTGTCTTCTACATGGGTAAGTGTGTCTCAGTTGGGACTGTTCACAGAGCACTGGAACATGGTTTCTGCATGTGGTTTAGGTACATCACAGCATATTGAGGGAGTTCTGATAGAGAATTTCCTGAAAGGGGACTTCTATGTGACCAAGCCTCATGTGTCACATAAGTGTCATTTCAGACATACTCTTGGGCTAAGAATGTGGCCCAGTGGTAGACTGCTTGCCTGACATGCATGAGGCCCTGGGTTCAATCTCCAGCACTACAAAAACAAAACACCATCAAAATTCAAACATACTCTCTTGGTCTGTGCAGGTTCAAGGGGAGGAGGTATAATCCCTGTCTCTTTTTGCAAGAAGAGTTAAGGAACTTTTAGGACATATTTTTAATATAATTTTTACCATTAACTTGCCTCACTTTGATCATTCCTTCATTTTATGGCTCCTTATTCCTTAATTATTTAGCATTACTCAATATCCATTATATCTTCTTTTGTGGTTATTCATGAGTCTGTTAGCCTTTACAAAGTATTATAAAAATTCAGTAAATTCTAGAATATAGGAATCATATCTTTGTTACCAACATGGGGCTCTCCCTGTACTCTGCAGATTCATTCAGTAAACTTAAGTATTCAGCAGTGTCTTTAAAAAATGCATACACATTGGTAATAATGATTAGTGGCTCTACAAAAGAATATTAGATTCAGAGATTAGAGAACAAATGATAGATACCAATGTACACTACAGGAAGCCTAAATAGGCCTAGCTTCCCCCAAAAAGATTACAATTAAAAAAAAGAATCAGTTTTTATTTACTAGAAACTACATTAATGAAGGAATTAAAGTGTTTATCAGTTTTAAAATCAGAAAATTTGTTTTTTCCTATCACATTCCTAAAATTAATACAAACTCAAAACACTGAAAAAAAAATGGAACCTATTAGTCATAGTTTGAGGGAACATTCCCACACTATTTAATTTGAAACACTTTATGATTGACTTAAGATACTTCAGCCTCATTGAAATTTTTTTTTTGTTTGTTTTAGAAAAACTGAACCTATTAATTAATATTTAGAGAAGACAAAGTTTTATTAAAGCAGATTATTTTTTATTCTTTCTTTAAAATAGTTTCTTGGACACCTATCTCCTACAATCTCAGATGCCATGAACACAAACAGGACAACATTCTTGTTTACACAAAGATGACCACCTAGTTGCAAAGATAAACAGTTACCTTATAATAAATATAAAGTGTGATAAGTACTCAAAGAGGAACTGTCAAGTTTTTATTGGAGCATACCTTAAATATTAAGAGATAAAACAGTTCATTCAGCACTGGGGAATTTTACTGTCAGATATCACTCAGTTGTCAAGTTTCCTCAGGAATTACCTCCACAGAATAGTCACCTCAATTGAAACCATGGCCCCTTCCTAGGTAACTCATATTAAAAGATGGACCCAAAATTGCTTTCTGTTTTTAATTAATTTTAAATTTTTCTGGTACTGGAGTCCTCACCCAGGCTAAGCAGGCAAGTGCTCCACCTCCCAATTCCTTTTAAAAATGTATATTTCAAGACTGTTTTGTTTAGTTGCCCATGCTGACCTTGAACTTGAGATCCTCCTGCCTCAACCTTCTAAGAGTAGCTGGGATTACAGGCATGAGCCACTCTGTTGAACAACTATAGTCGTTTTAGAACACCCCTGGGATCATTTGAGATACTTCCACACCTATTTTTGAGAACTTTCTGTCCCTTTACTTCCTTTCCTTCCCTTCCATAGGTGAGGATCCAAAAAAGCATTTACTAGTAAACCTCTGCCTGGTAATCTTTATTACCAAATCTACTGCACAGGAAACCCAACATGCAATAGTCATAAATAGAAAAGAAGTCCTAATCAACTATCAAGAGCGTCTATAGCAGCTATTACCATGTAGGCACCCATGGAAGTTTCCAGGAGCAGAGAAGACCTGTATTAGAACCTTCCATATTCTTCACCACCTCAGAAAAGAATTTAAGGATGCATCAGGTATGAGTAGCAAAACAAGAGACTAATAAAGGGAAAGTACCCTCTAGAGAATGGTAGTGCAATCTCAGAGTCTGCTAGTCTTTGTCTGAAGTTTAATGTTCATAGAGGGATAGTAATTAGGGGGATGAACTAGATAGTGATGAAGTCAAAGGGGGGGACATGCAATTTTACACCAGTGTTTTTTGTGCTTGAACATTGTGATTGCATATTCTAATCATGCTTCTTACATTGCATGTCTCAGCATCTTAATATTTACCCAGCGGTGTACTTTTTACTATTATAATGAGATTATGGTCATATTCCAGGTCACCAAAGTCTCTAATGCACATGCTCCCTGAAAGAGTAGTTCTTCCTGATGACTTCTGGTTAGTTATCTTGCAGTTTTGTTGCTTTTTTCACTGGCCAATCAGCATCTTATTATTATTTCAAGATATTGTTATCTAATGAACCGACTTCAAATTACTCAATGTGGCATTTTAAATCCTTCACAAACTGATCATTCTACCTTGTATCTGCATTCCTCTTTCTTTCCACTAATTGAATATTCAACTAAAAAAAAAATGAAACTATTGCATTACTGAAACATTTTCCCACCTCCATGCACATGTTCATGAATTTCCTTTGCTTTGACCTGCCACATGGCCAAATCCTACCCAATGTTAGGACTCAACTCAAAGAATCTTCATCCATAAACTTTTACTCATCTGTTCTTTACTTACCACCAAGTTAAAATGGGTTTCTCTTCTCTAAACAGCATTCACACTGTATCTGCCCTTTGAGTCCTTTGAGACTTTCTATTGCCCAGTTCATATAATCCTGTTATTTTAAATCCTAAATATTAACTAGTGAGTAGAACAAAGATATAAAGGAGGAAGGAAAAATCAGAAGGAGAGAAACTGGAAGGGTATCTCCTCATGTGAGGGGATAAGGGAAGAAACATGGTAGGAGAACAGAGAAAGAAAAAGAACAAAACTAGAGGGCAGACAGCCTAAAAGAAGAAAGGGTAATTCCTTGTCTTTCAAAGGGACTGACTTAAAGAAAAAATCAGGCTAATCTACTTTTTTCTTAATATCAGTAACACTTTATGGCAGTTTCATTGGAGTTAAATAATAAAGATCATCATCATTTTGTACTTTAGCCAAGACAGTAATGAAATGGCAAGCTTTAGGAGTGAACTTTGAAATATGCTCCCATTAATTAATATACTTTTGTCCTTGAAGCTGAGATTGTACCCATATAAACCATTTTACTTCCCTTGGGCTATTTCAGACACTATTACAGGGCTCTGTCTTGCTCATTAAGGAATTTAGAAAAAGGAGCACAAGACTTAAGAAAGATTACTTTACGGGTGCTCTAGAGAATTAGAAAGAGCTAGCTGTGGATGTCTAGCAATCTTGACAAAATCTCATCTTCCATAGGAATCCTCCATGCCCTGGTCACCCAGAACCTTCAATCCATGCCACATATTGATTCTTTCAGGAACAACAGTGCTCAGAAAAGAAAATGGAACATTTAACTTCAAATATTGGCAAAACTTTCATTCAGAAATGGTTTATTAGGAGTCAGCATAGTGTGTTTGGGTGAAAGTGATCTTCAAATTCTCTTTTACTATCCAATCAGATTTCTAATATTTACTTTAGATAGGTTCAGAATCACTGGCCTGAGTCTGGCCTCACTGTACTTTCTTCAAATGTTTTTAGACCCAGGGACAGAAACTTTACATATCGGCGATTTCGAAAGCTGGCTAGGAGTAACTGTCCCTTAGGTACAGTCATGAACAATTCCTTTCCACTGTTTACAAAGTTAAAGAAGAATACCTCCAGACAACAGTCACCGAGATTACCACAGAACCATTCATTATTCCTTTCATCTGAACCGGCTGTTTGCCTCCTCTTAAATTCATTTAGTTTCAGCCTCATTTCTTTCAGAATTGAAATCTGATCATCCCCAATAATTGATGATGCTGAAAGAAGTCATCTCATCAGAATCCTGAGCAGCTGTGGCTTTTACATTTGCTGACTCTTTTGTCAGTAGCCATTATCCAGGCTACTGGTCAAAACATTCCAAAATGGTTGGACTATTTCCATTAAGTAGCCTCAGCAAATTTCTATTTGAGTGCAGTTCACTCAGTCATTACCCTTTCACCACCACTACCTGTACCTTAATGAGGTGCCAATAGTGCTGTTTGGCTCATAGTTGTAGAGTAGTTGATGGTTTTTAACCCAACTCTGCACTGCAGGTTACCAAAGGTCCTATCTTTATGGTGTCCACAAAAGAGCATGTCATGTTTGCTTGCCTAGGGACTGGAGTAGAATGGAAGTAATATGATGCTGCTACCCAGTAAATCTGAATTTGAGATTCTGCTCTATCATTTGCCTATCACATCATATTTTAAAAGATGCAGTCAGTCTTGGTGGCAAATACATGTAATCTGAGCTATTTGAGAGACTCAGGCAACAGGATTGAAAATTTGAGGCCAGACTGGGTAACTTAACAAGACCCTGTTTCAAAAAAATAAAAAGGTATAGTGATGTAGCTCAGTGGTAAAGCACCCTTGACCTGATCCCAGGTACATCACACACACACACACACACCCCAGAAAAAGAAAAAGAAAAAAATATATCTCTACCTGTATTGGCCAATCTATGAAATTTTGAGTACAGAAAGCAAAAGTCACAAATCTCTCATCTTTTGGGGAAATTAGTAAAGAGAATAATTGACATGAAATGGCTTTTCAAATTATTTTTAAAAATCCATACAAACTTTACACTAAATAAGTGTATTAGTTCTGCAAACTTAACAAGTGATGTTTCTGAACCACCATAACCTAACCTTAGTAAATTACCAGGGTCAATTATAAAGGAAAAACTTATACTTTCTTTTCTATTTCAGGATATCATTTTTTTTTTCTTTTTTCCTGTGGGAGACTTGCCAAGCCTAAACAGATGGTGTTTGTTAAAAAAGAAAAGGTAATTTAATAAAACCAAACTCATGTCGTTTATAACCCATTTTAAAAGCACAAAGCATAAACTGTTTTACTCTCACCCAGTGGTGTCAGATCACTGCTCCACCAGAAAGGTCATCTTGGAAGGACTTGTAGTTTCATGGCCTCCTCTCAAAACTACTCTCTGGCTGTATTTAATAAGACTCTTGTGAATAAAGAAAAAGTTAAGCAAGAAGAGATGTCCAATTCTATTCCAATGCTTAAAATGGAGTGGTTGGCTTAACATCAAAAACTAAACCTATTTCAAGTAGACAATCAAAACTTTAAAGAAATCCTGTTACAAAACTCCTAAAGTCTTATGTCTCTCAATACTTTCTAACCAAGCAATGATACTTCTATTTTTCTTTGACATATTTAGCTTCATCAAGTGGGAATGGGAGTACTGTTGGGGTTAAATGTCTGTGGTCTTCAGTTAGTGATTGCATTGCCCTCAGCCTAGCATTTTATTCCCAGTGGAAATAATGACTTCCAGAAAATCACTAGGAAAATAATGTCCCATGGCAGCAGTGAGAGCTGGGCAAACCGTGTAGAAGGGCATTGTTAGGAGGAGCTTGACCATTGAAGCCAGCGACCCAGGAGGCACCAAGTTGTGTCTAGAAACAGATCTAACGTTCCTTGCACAAGGTAATAAAGTCGCAAAGTGCCCTCGATGGAGCACACCATCACAGAGAAAAACATTTAGAATAGGATACAACCTTCTTATTTTTATTTTTTGCTTTTAATGTATGGATTGTCTGTCTTTCAATCATTTTGAGCAAGTTATATGTTAAAAGTGATCTAACTGACTTAAACATATGGAAACTTAAATTGACATTCACTTTTCAGAAAAGAGAGTCCATAACTGATTTTTGCAGACATTTGACTTGTGGCAAGCAGGAGATAATGCTCTGAAACCTCTCTTGGGTCTGTGTGTCTGTGTCTATGTGCACACACATACATCAGAAGTACATGTGATATATATCTGTAATTCAGTGTATATTCTGTCTTTTATGTAATATGTACATAGTTTCACATTTCAGAAAGTCTTCCCTGAGAGCAGTAGTATTTCACCATTTTGGTTTCAATACCATGATTGCATAGCTAGAATATGTAATAGATCATAGCCAATATTTTCATGAACAGAGACAGATTTAAGATAGGAGGAGAAAAAAGGAAATTAAAGCTTTATTCTATATATTAATCCCAGAACTTCACTAATGACTTATTATTGGTGGTATTTTGATGTCCTAGGGCCTCAATCTTAAAATAAGTAAATAAATAAATATATCTGAATAAACCTTTTATAATTTGTTAAAGCACAGAATGAATAATGTTAGCATGAATTGAGGAAAACAAAACACTAGAAAGATATGTGGAGCTGTCAGTAATTCATCAGAGCCAGTCTGTTTTAGCACCTAATAATTTTTTCTGTGCTCCTTCTTTAGAAGAGAACAAATCAGAACGCCAATGCAGTAAATTCTCACAGGGGAAACCATAATTCTATTGATGTGCTTCAAGATGGCTTTTTGTTTTCAATTCCGCAAAAGCAGATCGATAAAACTAATGCAGGTTTTCTCCTAAGATTTTTCTTCTACATTCATAGTTAGGAGACTTGATAACACTAGTTTAACTGATTCAGCACTGGCAGGCATAATGGAGCAAGCTTTTGCAGACAAGTGGAATACAAGAGGGAAACAGCAGAAATAACGGCGGGGCTGCAGTGAGGCAGTTTGGTGCATCAGTTAAGCAGGTAATCCTTTGAGTTAACCTACTTGGATCTGAATCCTAGTACTACTTACTAGTTTTGTGACTTCTGCAAGAAATGTATAAACCACTCCATGCCTCATGTTCTTCAAACGTTAAATGAGGATAGTAAAAGAGAATTAAATGAGATTATGCATGTAAACATTTCTGAGAAATTCTAGCAAATTCTAAGTGTTCGATAAATATTAATTTATCTTTACTGCTATGTAATAATTCTAATATCTTGCCCTTTGTGCATGATTGTGTTTTCTAGATCATTCAAAAATGTCAGAAGAAATGATAACATCCAAGGAAACAAGAATCAATGCTGCTCACTTTCCATGAAAAAATGCATTTAAATGTAGATTTGCACAAAGTGTCAGATAGAGATGTGGAAAAGTCTGTGAGGGAAGAAAAAGAGTTTACTAAAGCCTTTTAACAACTTATGTCTTTTTTTAATTTGTTGCTTTCTAAAAGCTGATAGGAAAGCAACATATAATAAACATGCATAGCCTGATAAAGAGGCCTAAAGGACATGCTGAGGTTACTCATGACTTTCAGATGCTACTATTTTTTCTAATGCTCATTTAAGTTATACTTGCTTTCTTTCAGAACAATGCCTATTTTTACTCCCAAACAGGAATGTACTTAGTCCCCTTCTGTCCACTTAAATGTAACTGTAAACTTGTCTCCCTGTTATTTTCAAGAACTCTCTGGAATGGCCTTACACTTTGTCTCTGACCATATACAGTTAGGACTCTCTTGAGTAACAGCTCCAATATCATCACTTACTACCTGTAGTACCTCCAGCAAATAATTTAACCTCTTGTCTGTACCTGTAACTGAACATCTTGCCTATATTCTTATCCATAAAACAAAGAAGTAGATATTATCTGTTTTATAAAGGTGTTGGAAGATTCAAAAATAGAATGTTATGTAAGTGGTTAGCACATGAAAAGTGAATGAAGAATAGTAAGCAGTAGTGCTGATTACCATTTTGTTTTTAACTTTATTCTGTAGTTTTTATTCCTGTGTCCTATATTGCTTACAATTGATTTTTGACGAGCCTATGCAAAAATATTTTCAACTTCAATGAATAGTCATTATTCTAAATTCCTAAAATCCTTATGGTCTATAGAACACAATGAAGTGTTTGAAAAGTTTTAGGATGTAAATCGTCATTTTATAGTTATATCTGTGCTTAAAGTTTGTCAGCTTCTGGATTACATTCTTCCTATATATGTTTATAAATATAAAATATTATGATGGTTTCCTCATAGAAAAAAATATGTGGCATACAACATAAATGTACTATACAGCTTCACACTTACATATGAAATTTCTAACTGGGGATGGTGGCATTAAGAGGGTGTTAGTGAAAATAATTCTCATTTGTAGTCACAAGAGGATAATAGGATGATAGAACAAACGGTATCATCAGCATGGTTAAACAAAAAGGTACCAATATTACATGACGCATGATTTCTAGGTAAATAACAAAGTTCTCTTCACCTTTATACAAGATGAACATAAATCAAAAGCCAGAATGCTATAAACATTACATTTACTTTAACTGATATCATTTTCCCTGAGACTGATGACTTTGAGAGTTCTGTAAAAGGCAGAAATAAAATCCCTTTTATGTTCACTAACGTAAAAATATTTCTCCGTAAGTTAGAGTATTTTTTTCAGAAATTCATATCTGAAGTCATATTTAATACATTCAGCCCAAATTTCCACTTAAGACCTGATAATAGCTCCTAGACAAGTAGATGATTATGCAACTGTGCAGTCAACCATATCTGAAAGGAAATTATATAAAGTGGGGAAATGACTTACTAATAACAAACATCACTTCTTAAAAAATTAATAGACTACTTTTTACAGAAGGTTTAGGATTACAGAAAAATTTAGCAGAAGGTACCGGGTTTCCTTTCAATTCCTACCCACATACACACACACACACACACACACACATACACACACACACACACATACACACATACATACACACATCTAGTTTCCTTTATTATAAACATCTTGCAGTGATGTGTTGCAGTTCTTTTTTTTATCGTTATTTATTTTTACAGACTGCATTTTGATTCATTGTACACAAATGGGGTACAACATTTGTTTCTATGGTCGTGCACAATGTAGAGTCATACCATTCGTGTAATCATACATGTACATAGGGTAACGATGCCTGTCCCATTCCACCATCTTTCATACCCCTGACCACTCCTCCCTTTCATTTCCCTCTCCATAATCTAAAGTTCCTCCATTCTTCTCTTAACCCCTACCCCCACATCCCCGTTCTGTATGATCACCCACTTATCACAAAAAACATCTGTCTTTGGTTTGTTGGGGATTAGCTTATTTCACTTAGCACGATATTTTCCAATTCCATCCATTTATCTGCAAATGCCATAATATTATTCTTTTTTATGGTTGAATAATATTCCATTGTGCATATATACCACAGTTTCTTTATCCGTTCATCTGTTGAAGGGCATCTAGGTTGGTTCCACAATCAAGCTTTCGTTAATTGAGCTGCTATTTCTTATAATTAAGGAGACATTAATGATGTGTTATTACTAATAAATTCCATCACATACATCGTATCTCAGTTTGTGTGTAAATTTCATGGGTTTGGGCAGATAAATAATGACATGTATCCACCACTCTAATACCATACAGAACAGTTTCACTACCCTTGAAATCCCTAGTGCTCACTCTTCATCTTCCCTTCCCATGAACTCCTGGCGACCACTGATAGTTTTCATGTCTCCATAGGTTAGCCTCTTCAAAAATATTATATGATTGAACTCTTACAGTATGCATTCTTTTCAGTTTGACTTCTTTCACTTAATAACATTTAGATACCTTTATAATTTTTATTATGTCCACTTATTAGAGAAAAATATTTCATTGTATGAATGTCCCATATTGATGCATCTATTAAAGTACATTTTGTTTGTGTCCAAATTTTGGCAATTCCATTTTCCTCTGTTTTTGGTGTGTAGGTGTGGGTGTATGTGTGGGTATATGTTTTTCAACTCATTTGGATAAATGTCAAGGAACTGTATATTTTTTGATATCTACTAAAAATGAGAATTTTTCTTAATCTATATCCTTGTATGTGTTGATATTCAATGTTTTTGATTTTGGCCTTTCTAGTGTATAATGGCATCTCATTGTTTTATTTTGCAATTCCCTGATGAGAAATAATCGTTTCATATGCTTTTTTTGCCATCTTCTTACCTTTTTTTGTAAAATATTGATTCAGATATTTTGCATTACTTTTCCACTCGGTGATTTTTTTTTTCCCTTTTACTGTGTTTTAAGAGTTCTATATGAATTTGAATACCATTCCTTTATCATATATGTTTTTCAATCACTTTTTTTTTTGGGGGGGGTGGGTTCTGGGGATTGAACCCAGGGGCACTTAACCACTGAGCCACATCCCCAACCCTGTTTTATCTTTTATTAAATGACAGGGTCTCAGGGTCTCACTGAGTTGCTTAGGGCCTCACTAAGTTGCTCAGGATGCCTTTGAACTTGCAATCCTCCTGCCTCAACTTCCTGAGCCACTGGGATTAAGACATGTACCACTGTGTTTGGCTGCAATCACTTTTTTACAGTAGAGTTTATTTTTAGAGTACTTTGGGTTTACAGAAAATCTGTAATAGTATATTATATTATATATAATATTTCTGTATAATACAGAAAATAGAGAGTTCCTGTATACTGCAAACCCAGTTTCCCCCATTTTTAATATTAATAACAAAAATCAGTTTAATATTATTCACTAGAAAATACAAAAATTGAAACAAAATCTGAACGCTATGTATTTTCTGAGAATAAGAAAACCAAAATATCTGCCATTTAGTGACCTGTATTCTGTACTTAGAAGCACTCAGGTATTATTCACTCATTGTCAACCTAAGAGCAAAAAAAGAATTGCATTTTTAGTTCTCGACAGTTTCAATGATTTTAATGTGTTTCATAGAAGGAATTAGTGAGTGTGAAAGAGTGAGTCAAATAAACTATCAAGTTTCTTTCAATCCTGTGATTTCTTTTCTTCTCAGACTCCGTGTTTTAGGTAGAATAGAACAACCTTAGGATGTTTATCTTTATTTATGAAATGAGCAAAGATTAGTCCCAAGAACTAGAAGGTCTTCAGATCTCCTTTACAGTACTCATTCATCTATATAGTTCATAAAGGGACTTCCTCCCTTCAAATCCATGAAAAAGACAAGTAAAATCTCTCTTTCTCTGTTGTTTATAATCTTTTCTTTTTCATTGCTTATTTCTAGCCCATAGGTGATGCTCTCAAACTGTGAATTTTTTTCAGATTTTCTCTTATAATCCTAAAATAAGGTCAAGATTACCCCTAAAAAGCATCACCCTTATATGTAAATATATGCAGTTTCACTTAATAATTACATTTTCTTCTCTGAATACATTGCTTTTCACATAAAATAGTTCTTTATTGTGTGAAAATATCAACCCAAGTATTACATCTATTTCAAAACACATTATACAAGTAGGTAATTTTTACTGTTGGAAACATAGAGATTGAAATTATAATGTCGAATATTAAATGAGCATTGCAATTAAGAAAAGTTTTATCCATGTATATACATAATAAGATAAGCCTTCAATCCCTGAAGACATTTCTTTCTGTAGTTTTATTTTTTTTAATAGATGGCATCAAATTTTTCCATTCTGAGCAAAATCTCCTCAAAACCTTGAATTTTCACATTGGTTTCATGTTTGTCACAAAAAGCATTTTTTGGTAAGTTAGGCATTTCTTAAATTTCTTGTTTATGATAGGTATTATCTCAGTGCAATGTAAATGCACTTTAAATCCTCCTTGGAGGTGTAGAACAACTGTTCCCATTATAACGCTAAAGGCATTTTTTTTATAATGCTTCATCTTATGTCTCAGGAGCTTCTCATTGTCCCTTGAATTTGTATCTATATTGAATTTAGGAATTTTCTATCTGAAAACTTCCTTAGTATTTAGCTCTTGATTTGTCTATAATGTATAGTATAGGTACATGTTCTACCACAAACACTTATAAACCTTTCTGATATTGTGAATGACACTTTTATTATGTTTTGGGTTTTTCCATGTGTGGACATACATGTCTATGTGTCTCTTATAAGGTATTTAGGCATTTTAAATATATTTGAATATTAAATGACCTACCAATAATAAGCAAAATATGTTTATGAAATGCCCACTTCCTTCCAAAATAATTAACAACAGATTTTTAAAGTTTACAATAGCATGGTACACATATGCAAAATGTATGTAAGTACATACTTTGATGTGTTTTCCCAAACTGGAAAACACATGTAACTATCATCCAGAAACTTTCCTCATGTTCCCTTTCCAAGTCCTGTGATGAGCACTACCTAAGAACCATTACAATGCCAACTTCTTAGATAAGTCTTTAAATGTAACTTTTTCTCCATATTTAACACCTTATTCTTCGACAGTGTACAAGATTCATTTCAATCCATGTATGTAATTCCTAGAATCTAGTAATATTTGGGACATAATTATGTTAAACAAAAAAACCTCATCTGGGTGAAAGAGTCAATAATTAGTTAACTATTACAGTTAAGACTGTTTTCTAAGTGCAGACATTAGATCCAAAAAAGTGGTGCTGGTCAAATAATATATTTAAAAACCAAGAATATTGTTGGCATGTTCTTCTGTAGCTGGTGAAGTCACCTGGTTATCTCCCTCTACAACATTCTGACCCATTGGACTTGGATGCAGACTATTTTGAGACAAAGAAAAAAAAAAGTTTGGAGTTGAAAACCTGAGACTGAATTTTGGTTCTGCAATTCAACGTAATTTGAAATAAATCAATTTAATCACCCATTGTGCCTCTGCTTTCTGAATTACAGTAATACATATGACGCATTCTCTCACATAAGATTCAGATACAAGAACACAATGGAAGTGCATTGAACATTTTAAAGTGTCCTGTAAACATTTGTTCTCATCTTTGTTTATAAAATATGGAATTTTCCCCAGTTTTATGAGGACTATAACTCTTGATATTTAACTACAAATACAGAACAACTCTTAGTGTTACAGAAAAAAATTTTTCTTACTTTCATAATGTTCCTCTGAAATGAGATTACCAGGATATTGACATAATTGATAACAGATGTCTTAACTGTTTAAGCCATATTTTAAGATTGTTTTTTGAAAAAAATCACTTGTTACCTAATTATTACCTACATAAGATGTGCTTTCAGTAATAAATCGCACATTTTTCAAAATAAATAAGACTAGTACATTAAAATATTATTATTTAAATTTGCTTTGAGTCATTATCTCCTCAATATCTGAAAAGTTCTTTATCACAAAACTTAAGGAATGACACATTCATTTCTAAAGTTTTAAATTTTAGACTTATTTTAGCATCAATGATCCTTGAATGTAAAAACTAAATTCACTCTACTGCCTGTAGGTTTTATTCTGTTGCATTCAGAGCCTAAGAGTTCAATATTTTTTGAGGTTCTGGAGATTAAACCCATAGACCGGCACATGCTAGACAAATGCTCTACCACTCAGCTATATCCCCAGTACAGAATATAAGATTTCATGAATGAATATGTGCTTAAATCATTATCCATGGCATTTGTTCAACACACAAATGAAAAAAATTCTAATTTGTTGAATAAAAATAAAATAAAGATGCTATGTTTATAATTAATATGAAAATAAAAGTATCCTTTTAAAAGAAAGCCCCAAAATAATACTGACTGGTTTAATCGTATTTTCTAAAAATGCCAACACATGTCATCAATCGTCAAGTGCTTATGAGATGTTCAGAGAAGCCCTGATTACGATGCAGAAACTGTATAAAAAAGACATTGAAACTTGCGATTATAATAGCTGTTCCAGAAGCAGAGTAAGATAGTAACTGAGTAAGATCTCCCAGATATCATCTTCTTACAGACACACCAAGTTGAACAACTATTCATGCACCAAACTACCTTCCCAAGTACTACGGAAGCCAAGCAAGAGACCGTATGCCTGCTATTACTATAATAAAAATGGAAAAATTTTCCTATGTACATAAGTGAGTTTAGCACATTGAATCTCATCATTGTGTACATCCACAAGGAATTAATTTTTTAAAAACTATGGATAAATGGTAGAAAGATCATAGAGGGAAGGAAGCAGGAGTTGAGGGGAGGGAAGGGGAAGAAGAACTACAGTATGAATTAGAACAAGATATATTTCACGCTTGTATAATTATGTCAAAATGGATTCTACTGTCATGTATAACTAAAAAGAATTAATAAAAAACAATGAAAGTCTTACTGAAGGAGGGAGGAATTGTTGCCCAGTGAAGCCCATTTTGCCAGCCTTGCAGTATGACAATTATTGAAGTGATGAATTTTGCAAAAGGGAGTTTATTCACTACTTGACCCAATGTGAGAAGGTGGGGGTCCCAAGTCTCAAATTTGCCTCCCCAGAGTAGTATTAGGAGTATATATGGAATAAAGAAACAGGGTGGTCATGGGATAAGCAAAAACAATTTAATTGGTAAGTTTATAGTAATTAATGCCTACATCAAGAAAGCAGAAAGATCTCAAATAATCTATTACTGATCTCCATGAACTAGAAAAAACAAAAACAAACCAAACACCAAATTAATAGAAGCAGAGAAATAATAAAAATCAATACTGAAAAAAAAGTTAAAGATTGAAAAATGCATGAGATCAATAAAATAAAGAGCTGGATTTTTTAAAAGATGAGCAAAAATTTAGGATCTTCAGCTAGACTAGAAAAAAAGAAGACTCAAGTTAAAATCAGAGAAAAAAATAGAGACATTACAACTGACACTATAAAAATACAAACAAAAGATCATTAGAAATTATTAAGAATAACTTTATGTCAATAAATTTTCTTAACCTAGAAGAAATGGACAAATCCCTGGACATAAACACCTTATCAAGATTCACTCATGAAGAAACAGAAAATCTGAACAGACCTACAATAAGTAAGGAGATGAATCAGTCATAATAGGACCCTTATCAAAGAGAAGACCAGGCCCAGAGGTTTACACTGCTGAATTCTGTCAAACAATTAACAAAGTAATACCAATTATTTTTTGAGTTATTCGAAAAAACAGAAAAGAATTATTCCATTAAAACACATTCTGTGGGATCAACATCAACCTGATATCAAAACCAGATAAGGACACAACCAAAAAATAAAACTACTGGCCAATATTTGTGATGTATATAGATGCAAAACTCCTCACAAAATACTAGCATTCACTGGTACATTAAAAAAAGTTATTAACCATGATAAAGTGAAATTCATCCCAGGGATGCAATGATGGTTTGACATATGCAAATCAATAAGCATTATACAAGATACCAACAAGGTGAGGACAAGAACTATGTTGTCATCTCAACAGATGTAGAAAAAGCATTTGATAAAATTCAACATTCTTTCATGATAAAAACACTGAACAAATTTGGGTATAGTAGGAACGTACCTCAACTCAACATAATAAAATCAATTTATCATTATGCAATTACTAGTATGATATCAAATGAGAAAAAGATGAATACCTTTTCTGTAAGATCTAGAACAAGTCAAAGATGCCCACTGTTTTAGTTTTCATTTCATCACTTTTCTCTAAAAATGGGTACGGGCCTGCTAAGAGCAACTTAGAGGAGGGAAAGAGTATATGGAACTGAATTTTGGAGATCCCAATCCATAGATGATGCACTCCATTTCTCCAAGCCCAAAGTGAAGCAGCACATCATGGCAGAGTGGAGGAAAGCTACTCAGCTCATGGCAGGATCCGGAAGTTGGAGAAGAAGCAGACAAAAAGGGCTACAGAGCATCTTTACCCTTGCAGGGTGTGCCCCCAGTGACCCAACTCCTCCAGTTGTGCCCAACCTGTTTACAGTTATCACAACATCAGTCCATTCAAACTAAGATGGACTGATCATGTTACAGATATCAAAATTGAATCATTTTACCAAGGAGATGGATTTGTTTTACCTTATTTAAACACTACATGATGCATGCATGTTTCAAAACATCACATTACCCATTGATATATATTTTTTGTTATATTTATTGATTTTAAAACACATTTGATTTGAATAAAAATAAATAAATATATTAGGTGTTCCAGAATAAAATCAGAAATGAAGATACTAGATTTCTGTTTGCTTCTAGATTTGTGGCTCCTTTAATAACACTACTTCATTTTCCTGTTCAAATTGATGGACTTCTACTCTTGTTACTGGTTTTGATTAAACCCAGTTTCTGGGGCTGAAACACTACTAGTGTTTAGAGCCCAACCATTTGCTTAGTCCTTACAAGTTTCTAGTTCTATTTTCTCCAGACTTTCTACCTACAGATTATCCCATCTTTTTTTTTCTGATTTCAGAGCATTGGCATCACCTAAAAATTCCCATCCTTAGGACCTAGTTCTATTTTCTCCAGACTTTCTACCTACAGATTATCCCATCTTTTTTTTTTTTTTTTTTTTCTGATTTCAGAGCATTGGCATCACCTAAAAATTCCCATCCTTAGGACCCAGGCATCCAAGCGGACTCCCTTGGATATTAGTACTATCTTCAATCAAGTTTCTGCCCTCTTTGGCATCATTATTTAAAGACACAACTTCTCTCTAAAAGTGGGTACAGTTTGTGCAGAGGAGAAAGGGAGGTGGGGTTTCCCTGTAAAATTCAGAACTCAATAGCTTAGCCCACAGTCCAGAAAGAGGCAACAAATGTGGCAATGAACACAAAAGAGTAGAAAGCTTGAAGGAGATAGTTTTATAAGTTATGTCATGGTGTGCATAATTTGAGGCTTGCTGGGTAATTTTTAAAATTTTTTAAAATATTTTTCAGCTTGCATTTTGATTCATTGTACACAAATGGGGTACAACTTTTCATTTCTATGGTTGTACACAATGTAGATTCATACCATTTGTGTAATCACACATGTATGCAGGGTAATGATGTCTGTTTCATTCCACCATCTTTCATACCCCCACCCCCTCTTCCCTCTCATTTCCCTCTCCATAATCTAAAGTTTCTCCATTCTTCTCTCACCCCTCACCACCCCACCCCCATTATGTAGCATCATCCACTTATCAGGGAGAACATTCAGCCTTTGGTTTTTTAGGATTGCCTTATTTCACTTAGTATGATATTCTCCAATTCCATTCATTTATCTGCACTGGATAATTTTTGAAAAGCAACAGTTTCAAAATAAAGGCACTTCTAAACCTAGTGGACTATGTTATCCTGGCAATTCTAAACTTTTCTGGCTATGTATATAGGCAAATTTGTCAAAGAAGGATAGGGAAAAAAAAAAAGGAATTTTCCTATGTTGATTATACATAAAAGTTTAGGAAATTATATGTTTACTTTGGGAAATATAAGAGTTATACTTCAAGCAAAAGCAATGTGTTCGCCAGCTTTTTATTTCTGTGACCAAAATAACCGACATGAACAATTTAGAGGAAAAAAGGCTTATTATGGCTCATGGTTGCAGAGGGTTCAGTTCATGGCCAGCTGGCCCCAAGGCAGAAACATCAAGGCAGAAGGGAGTGGTGAAGGAAAACTTCTCAGCTCATGGCATCAAGGACAGGGTGGGGAACAAGAGGTAGTCTCCAAGGGCATACCCTCGGATACCTACTTCCTCCAACCATGCTCCACCTGCCTGTAATTTCCACCTGTTCCCGGTAGTCCATTCAAACTATCAATCCTTCAAGGGATTAATCCACTGATGAGATCAAAGCCCTTATGAGCCTATCACTTCCCCAAATCCCTAAGTTTAGAGATTGTTGTATTAGAGAACAAGCATTCAACACATGAGTTTTCTCTGGGGGAGGGGGGCATTCCAGATCTAAACCATTGCAAGCAAGTAAGAAAAAACCATGTATAATTTGAAGGAAAAATCAGTATTCTTGATTCTGAAAAAAAATTAGTAAAGGAAGGTAGATGACATTTAAGAAACATTAAGTTCATTTGATCGAATGTATTATAGCAAACACCAGTGTCCAGTTCAAGAGGTAGAAAGAAAATTAGTTTGAATACCTTGGCACTGTACTCAGCAATAGCAGGATACTTAGTGAACCCAGGGAAGGCAAGATAATCTAAAGACCACCTTAAAAGCCCAGAAAAGATTACTTTAGATATAGTCCAACTATAAAGACATTGACAGATTTGGAGCAAGGGAATAATGTCTATCTTCACATATTACATCTACTCTATCTACAATTTTTCCACTTTTTAATTGATATGAATGAAAGTTGTCTAGGTGAGTAGTGTCAAATTAAATAGCAATTTGAGAAACTGAAAGCTTGGGGAAAGTGAAGGAAAAAGTTTGGAGGGAGTTTCAACTAGAGAATATAAGCTATACCACTGCATTGCTCTAGTTTATATATTGTGCTACTGTGTCAGATTTTATTCAAAACATGATTTCAGCAGGCTAGTATATTGAAAACCACAGTTAAAAGTAATAAAGTTATAAAATCTAGAGATGGAAAGGATCTTTCAAACCTGAAAAAATATTTCAAGTTGATGGCTACATGCCTCCAAAAATGCCTGAAATAAATTTTCAGTTCAACAAATCTTTTGGAGTTATTAAATTATGGACAGGAGACCTGAAACCTCTAGGCAGAAGATAACTTGCCTAAAAGCTCACAGAACTTGATAACTGGGAAGAAAATAGTCTCCAGGTCTCCTGCCTCTCTGGATTATTCTTGTTTTTTAACATGGACCATGAATTTCAATTTTTGACATGACATCACAAAGCATTTCGTGGAATTAAAATTTTTTGTTAGTAAATCCATCAGCTAATCCCAGAATACATAGATTTTAAATTTTCCTGAACTGATTAATTAACTATATTAATTATAATCTCAGGACTAATCTTCTTCACCAAAAATAGCTCTAATTCATGTTTTGCTAAATTTTTATGGTTATTCTTATTTATTCAAAACTCATTTCTTGACCGGCTCTAATAGCTTTACTTAGCCTCATTTGAGAAGAAACATCATCAACATTTGCATGTTTCTTTAGTAGAACTCCCTTAATCCATCTTAAAAGTGAATTATTCTTCCCAATTTATTCTAAAAATAATGGTATCTTTTTTATTAGCACATTACAGAATTTAGGAATTTAGCTATTGTCAATCTAGTCACTTCACATCAACATTTCAACAGTGTATTCTGCAAAACTTTTTAGTACTTTACAAAGAAAATCTTTTACATTGTTGGACTCCCATCATTGTGGGGGACAGTTAAGGTACAAGGTACTAGACCAGAAGCTGTGGGAAAAACACCAAGAGGACCATTTTCATGCCTGTGGAAAGAATACCTAAATGAAAACATTCCAATAAGGAGAAAGCTTTGGAGCAGCAAAAGAGCAACCTAGAAATGAGGGCAGGTCTGAATTAAAATCAAAATAATGCTGGGTGAAGAGGGTTCATGGTGCAGAGTATAGATCCTGTACCATTTCATTTTCATCTGTCTTACTACCACCAGCATGAACCCCTCCCACCACCATAAGAATGGTCTATATATATTGTGCACTGCAGACCTACCCTGCTGTGAGGGACTTTGTGACTTCTGGACAGTGCTTCTTCTACATTCTCTACCAGTTCTGACTTTAGCCTGGAGCACTCGTCCTCCAACTTATCCTCAATTTAGCAACCTTTCATTCCATTGTCATTGTTTTGTTGTGAATTCCATGTTGTTGATGGGTTTTATGAGCAGATCTATTCACCAACATCTATCTTTGCTTAAAGGAAAATTCTTACACCTCAGATCAGGATTAAATGGGCCTGAAATTCTCTGCCAACATGGACTGAAAGAGCAGAACATGACCTCTTATATATTTGTTCTGAAATTCACTGGCATTTAATGTCATTTAGGTTACATCAGAAGACTAAGAGACACTGCCTCCAGAAAGTCATTGCTAAAATATTCTTGCTTTTGGTAATCTAAGAAATAAATATCTTTTACACTATTATCATGATTCTTTAATATTTTTTCTACCTGATTGTCAGAAGAGAGTAAGGTCTTAAGAAATATGATACAAATGTCATTTCATTTAATGTTATTTAAAGGCAAAAGGCATTTCAAAGTTGATGCATAACAGTTCCTCTAGGAGTCTACAGAGAGCAGGTTTTCTTAGCCCATTCAGACTGCTATAAAAAAAAAATGCTATAATTTAAGTCACTTACAAACAATACAAAATTCATTTCTCACAACTTTGGAGGTTCAAAATCACATCTGGCATCTGAGGACATGATTCTTGATTCAGAGATGGTGCCCTTGCACTGTGTCCTGACACAGGCTAACTAGCTCTCTGGGGTTTCTTTTATAAGGACATTAATCCCATTTATGATGACTTGTCTCTCATGACCTAATTAATCATGTCCTAAGATCCCACCTCTTAATATCATCACTCTGGGAGTTAGTATTTCAATATATGAATTTCATGGGGACATGACATTCAGACCATAGCAGAGAAGTTGCACACGTGAGAAAATTTCAGCATGTAAGTTAGGTGGGGCAACTCAGTAAGAGCATAAAAGGGTTGGGCCAAAGTACAATGGGCATTGGGACACACACACACCAAAAAAAAAAAAAAAAAAAAAAAAGGAAAGAAATGATAAAGGAAAATTATGACCATTAAATAGAAGTTTGCATTAGTAAGGAATACTTCCCTCTCCCCAGATAAAAACCACCTTTGTGTTCTTGGATGATAAGAAATAATTTTGGTTATAAATAAATTGTTGCACAGATTGAGGAGGAAGAAAACAGTGACAGGGGAAGAAGAAGGAGGAGGAGGAGGAGGAAGAGTAAGAGGAGGAGGAAAGAAGAAAGGGGAAAAAATACAGAGAAAACCAATATTGTTCTTTTCTAAGTAATACTGATTAGCTAGAACTTCACAAACTTTTATATTCATTCACTCTTGGAGTGTCTACTCCTACCTTTAAGCTGATGTGACCCTGAGATTAAACATCCAGCCTGACTTTGATTCTGAACTTCCTTATACATGCCTAAACACTGATGTTGCAAAGGTAACATACAAAAAGATGAACTTATGATATTCTTTATAATAGTAGCTTCCCTTACTATCCTAGGATAAGTCAGTGTATAGCATCTACAATTTTGAGTCTTCAATTTCCAGATAGTTGTATGTAATTAGCTCAAAGTTTTAAGACCTGGGAAGTTACTTTTCATTTATAATTTGTAGCAAGTGGTACCGATTTTCCATTTATGAAACAAAGAAGATTTTAAAACTAGGCTCATGAAATTTTAAAAATTGGGTTGACTTAAAATATCAAAGCTATAGTCCCTGGATTATTATAGAAGTTAAAATTGCTAAACAGATACATAAATGACTGAAATTTTAAGAATACTGTCATAGTTTTGACCCTCACTCAACATGGTGTTCCCTGCTCTTTTCATCTTCAATACATACTGTCTACTTTCCTTGAATCTTATGTCCCATGAATGGTTATGATTTCTTGTGCACACACCACACCATATCAACTTCCTTTTTCCAGTGCCAGGTACTGTTTCAAGTTCACCCCTCTGTTGTCACATCCCCATTCCCACTTAATTGCCTAACAAAGTTTACCCTTCTTTTCAAATTCCTCTTAAGTTCTCCTCTCCACAGGCTCTTCCTCTTAAGTTCTTAGTGTGCAAAAACATGTTTCATTCCTTTTGTATCTCTGGGCATTTGAAATAAAGTCTCAATCAGACCAGGAAACTAACAAAAGTTTTTTGAATGAAAGATGTTTTTACTATATTAGAAATTGATATTTAACACAGTAAAGATATCAGAAAATCTCATCTTTCTTCCTTGGATCACATTTCCAGGAAATATTTCTGTTGCCTGTGTTTGTTTCTCAAGCTATGAACAGAAATTTATAGAAATCTGAAGCATCAACAGTCTCCAGATGTTACTTCCAGAAGCCAAAATCTCATCTTTATGGCCTATCCTCAATTCTAACTGCTTTCCATTATATATTCTCTCTCTTTTCAAAGAATGTCTTTCATTTAAAATTCAGATATATCAAACCTTCTGTCCTGCATCACAGGATGTGGGAGACATTATTCCAAGGCCTGTGGCTTAATAGGTAGATGAGCAAATGTCCCTTCCCCCTCAATGAGCTGTGTCAAAGATTTCTAAGGATAATTTAGTCTAACACACCACAAGAGGTTGGAGTATTTGCCAATGGCTCTGTTTCCTGGAAGAGGATTTTAAGTTTTATAACACAGCATTGCATCAATTACTTATAATTAGTCTTTGGCATTCAAACCCAGACAATTTTAGTCTGAATATGACTTTGAATAGCCTCCTGATATCTCTAATCATCCCTCAAAATTCTTTTGTATCATGTGATGGTTTAGTTCTTGAATCTTGATTACCTTTTTCTTCCAGAAGATATCACACTGGTCCCTGACACTGATGACTTGCTGATCAGAACTAGTGATCAAAAAAGTCGCAATAACTCTAGACTTATAGGTAAAATGTTGCCTCAGAAGGTAGGAAATAAATATCACAAAAAATAAGAACTTTATATCTCAGTGCAATTTCTAAGGTCCAGCAGTATAGGGTTGGTCAAGCTATCCCTTCTAACTTGAAGGATGAATTGTCTCATCTGGCTCCCCTAACAACTGAGCAAGAGATATAATGTCTGGTGGGCCTCTGTGAATTTCGGAAACAACATATTCCTTAGCCAAGTGTATTATTCTGGCCCATTAATGGAGTAACTGAAAAAAACTACAAGTTTCGAGTGGGGCCCAGGAAAATAAGAGGTTCTGCAACAGGTCCAGCTGTTGTGTAGGCTGCTCTGCCCTTGACCCATATCCTGAAGATCCAGTGATGCTTAAAGGTTAGTAGTGAATAGGGATGCAGTTTGCGGCCTGTGGCAGGCCCTTAGAGGGGAGTCACTGTGCAAGCCCCTAGCATTTTAGAGCAGAGTTCTGCCATCCTTTGTAGAAAAACTGCTCTCCTTTTGAGAAATTGTTCTTGGCCTGACACTGAATCTTAATAGAGAAAGACTGAATGGCCAATTAATGACCACTAAGTTACAGTAGGGTCTTAGCTTCCCCTGAGGAACTGGGTGTTATTAAATCCACTGAGCCCTAAAATTGGGTATGAACAACAGCACTCCATCATTGATGAAAGTGGGTTATACCTGATCAGTTCTGAGCAGACTCTGAAGCTATGAGTAAGTTACATGAAGAAGTAATCCAAATATCCATGGTCCTCACTCCTGTACCATTACTTTATCCCTTCCAGGTGTACCTGTGACTCATGGAAAATCCCTCCAAATCAGCTGACAGAGGAAGAGAAGATCAGAACCTTATCTATACATGCTGTATAGAACATGCAGGCACAGACTCAAAGTGATCAGTTGTAGCACAACTGCCTCTTTTTGGGACAACTATAAAGGAGAGTAGTCAAAGAAAATCTTCCCAGTGAATAAAATGTCCAACATTCCATCTGTTTATTCATTTTTCTTGAAAGCAGAAATGACCAAATTGATTCTTAAGCTGTATCCACTGATTTGATGGGATATTCAGGGACTTAGAAGAAACTTCATCAGAAAATTTGTGACAAGGAAATTTGGAGGAAAGATATGTAAATAGAGCTCTCATAATGTGTAGGAAACATGATGATTTTTGTCTGTATCCCATGTTAATTGAGCAGAGAAGGATTTTAATAATCAAGGAGATAGTCTGTCATCCCATTTCTCCATCAAGTACTGTCTTTACCTACTGATTCATGAACAAAATCTCAGAGAAGTTATTCAGCAACATGGACTTCCATTTACCAAGGCCATTTGGGCTATTACCACTGCTGTATGCCCACTCTGCCAATAGCTAGAGTATACACTGAATCCCTGATATGGAAATTTTCCCCAGGGTGATCAGCCACCTCTTGAGTTGCAGGTTAATGATATTGGACTGCTTCCATCATGGAAGGCATAACACTTTCTTTATGTTGGAATAGACACTGTGGATATTCCATGGAATATTCATGGAATTCATTAGCCTTACCATGTTCCCACCATCCTGATGCAGCTGGATAACAGAACAGAATAGCCTCTTTAGGGTCAGTGACAGTGACAACTAAGTAGCAATACCTTGCAGAACTGTGCAAGGTTTGCCAGGAGACTATACATACCTTCAGTCAAAATCTGATCTATGGTATTGTTTCTCCCAAGTCCAGAATACACAGGGTAGAAATAAGAGTGATATCACTCACTAGTATCCCCACTAGCAAAATTTTATCTCTCTGTTCCTGTGACTTCATGTTCTGCTAGCCTATATATCTTTATTTCAGAGGGAGGAATGCTCTTACCAAGAAACAACATTGATCCATACTGGAAGTTAAGCCTACTAACTGCTTGGCCACTTTGTATTTCTCATGTTGCAGCAACAGGGAAAGAAGGAATTTCTCTACTCATTGGGATGATTGATCCTGACTACTAGGGAGATTATGGACTGTGACTCCCCTATAGAAGAAAACTTTGTCTGGAATACAGGAGATTCCTTAAGCATATCTTAGTGCTACCATTCACTCTGTGATAAGGTACCCTCAAAGATGTTCAAGTATCAGTCCCAGAACTTGTGAGTATCTTATGTTACATGAAAAGGGGCATTGGGGAACAGAAAAAAAAATAATGTTGTGTATCAGCTGAACTTAAGATAAGATGATTATCCTGGATTACACAGATAGGCCAAAGTAATAATAAGGATCCTTAAAAGTAGATGTGAGAATTAGAAGAGAGAGAGAGTTGGCAGCATAAACAGGGCTAATGCAGCTAGTTTTGAAGGAGAAAGGAAATCAGGTATCCTCTAGAACTTGGAAATGGTAAGGAAATGGATTTCCCCCTAGAGCTTCTACAAAGGAATACAATCCCACAAGACAGTCAGATCTTTGTTACACTTATTATCTACAGAACAGTAGTATAACAATTTTGTAGTGTTTAAGTCATTAACTTTGTGGTAGTTTATTATAGCAGCAATAAAAAACAATGCAATTACCAATGCCAGAATTTACTTTCACCCCCATGACTACTTTACTGGAACTCTTTTCCTAGTTCTACATAGGACAACTCAAGACTAATAAAGTCCCTACTCATTTGGAAGAATAGTATACAAATTCCATACTTGTACTTTGGGGTGAAACCAAACTCATTACCCTAAAATATAATTGTGATAGAAAGGAAAGAATTTCTCTGATTTTGTGATAGAAATTTGCTGTTGTCACAGAACCAGCATACAAACAACTTACATCTGCCGCACCTTTATCCCTTTCTGCAGCATAAGTAATAATCTGCAGCCTCTCCTATCTACAAATGATCCTTTGAGTTGCCCTCTCTTCTACCTTCATAGGCAAAGGGATGAACTAATTAATTCTCTTCTCTAGTGTGTATTTAATCCCTCTCTCTTGGATGGAAACTTCCTATATGGCATTTAATATGGCCATGATCGAGTTCCATCCATCAGGAAAGGATCAAGAACAGCAACAACAGCCCTTCCTTCGGTTTCCTATCTCTACCTTGTACCCTGGGAAAAAAGGCTTACTAATAATATTACTCCTACTCCATGAGTCTATATGACATCTCCCCTCTGTCTTAATTTTTAAAATGTTAAAGCTGGAGTCAAAACTCCTGAAGTTAACCAATGACCACTATGTCCCTAAACTAGATGAATATTCTCAGAGTAATTGATGTGAATTGACCTCTCCTCAAATACTCTTTTTATCCAACCATTTAAAAAGAACCATTCTCTTTATGTTCAAGAGCACTATTTTTTATTTACCTAATTATTAATGGGTATATCACAGCTCAGCATGTACATGGGGAAGCACTGCCTGATTCAATATAATCTCTGTATCATATGCTTGTCACATTGTGTTTTTAATAGTATGTTTGTGATTATCTAATTAATGTCTACCTGCTTTGTAGAGAAGCTCCTGGGTGGTCAAGGCTCATGCCTGTTTTTCAATACCATTACAATCATAATTCTAAACTTATTATAAGCAATAGCAGAATAGTAACAGGCATTAAAAATATTTATTGAGTTAATAGGTTTTAAAAGGAAAAAAAAATACATATTTTCTTTAAAAAAGCTAAAGAAGCTGGGCATGGTGGTGTCACCCCTATAATCCCAGTGGCTTGGGAGGCTGAGGCAGGAGGATCTTGAATTCAAAGCCAGACTCATCAACTTAGCCAGGCCCTAAGCAAAGCAGTGAGACCTAGTCTCTAAAAAATTATTTTAAAAGGCTAGGGATATGGCTCAGTGGTTAAGTGTCCCTGGATTCAATCCCTGTTACAAAAAAAAAAAAAAAAAAAAAAACCCCAAGAAATCAATAACTTTAACTGAGAACATTAACTGAGTAGTAATATATGAAGAGAAAATACTAAATATATCATGTCTTGTTTTAGTTCATCTTTAAAATGACACAATGAAAATAGTAGATCCATTATACAAATGAGAAAATACAGGTTTTGAGAGTATAAATGGAAGGGAAGTCTATAACCACACCTCACCTTCTGTGTACCCTTTTAACAGTCTTAGGGCATATTACTCATAGGGGTATGTTACTCATAGAGCCATGTTATCATCCAGGTTGGACACATCATTAGCACGAGGAAGGGCCACAGGCAGAGCAGAAATGGTTAAAACCCTTTCTTTTAAAAACATTCTCTGACCAACACTCATACATACCACCAAAGGTAAATAAAATTATTATTTTAGAATTATCCAGGAATGGCTGAACAAAAAAATCACTGGCCTCAACCTCCTAGATATGGAGACAGTTTTTCTGTCCACATCCAGACTAAAGGAATGAACCAAGGAAACAAGTTCTCTCAATTTACTTTACTGCCTCCAACAAGGTTTCATTATTAATGGAAATTGTTATTGAAAAACTTTTTCCCCCATGTGTTGTTTATATTCCTGTTTAAATTCAAATTTGAGCCAGCAGCAAGGGAAATAAGATTATTTGAAGTATATGGCAAAAATCTCATATGCTGAAGTCTGATTTATCAAGAAGCGTAAACCCTGAATTATACACCTCCCACTTACTCTAAATTGAACTGCCCACATCTTTGTGGGGCTGCCCACAAGGTGTCTAATGAGTTATATGCCAGTGCTTATTTAACAAGAAAAGAAACCAAATAGAGCGTAACTGAAACCTGGGTACATTTTGTTTTTGTTTTGTTTCAGAGAGCTGTCAGATATTTCAGTCCAATCTTAAAGTTGTTGCTTCCCTTTATTGCAAGTCGACTTGCAGAATTTTAGTTACCTCTTGCTACAAAAGGTTTCAGTTTACAGGGTGGCAGGAAGAATGAAGATCGATGGTTGCTGGGTCTGGTTGGTCATACCAATTTGTACTGCAATCTAGGTGCTGCAGTCTCTGAAATTTGAGTTTAAGCGTGTGCCTTGCAGCTTCAGAAGAAAGATGTGGTCTGCATACAGCTGTAGATCAACACTACTGGTTTATTCACAGGATCGGGCATCCATCAGGCTTGTGTACGTGGGCATTTCATGGGTTAGAGAAAGGAAAGAGATGGGAGGAAAGAAGAGAAGAAACAAGATAAGGAAGGATGAATAAGGGAGCAGGGGAGAAGAAAGAAAGAAAAGGGAGGATAGAGAAAGGCAGGGATGTGATATTCATTTTCTTCAAAGGGTCAAATAACAGTTAAATCTCTCCTATAACAAATCATCGTTCCTTTGTAGAAAAAAAAAATTGTTTATTTAACATAAAACGCATTATTAACACTATTATTTAATAAACATGTTTAATGAAAATCTTATAGTTAAACTCCAATGTGCACTGAATATTAAACACATATGCAATATTTTTGCTGGAATGCATTTCTAATTAATCCAAATTAATTGGTTTTAAAATCCTGCCTTTGAGACATTGTCTTTCTGATTTGTACCCCTTAATACTATAATTTTTAAATATTTCCTTTAGAAGGATTCCTTATGATTCACAATTTAATTTTTTTATTCTCAGATACTGAATCATACTGAATTCGAAATGGAATCCCAAAAAAATCACACTAAATTTGAAATTTTTCTTGATTTATAAATTAAGTAAACAAAGGGTTAGGAAGTTCTCTAATTTTGTAACGCAACCATGTTCCAGCATTCGATAATTTTTTTCTTGCTTAGCCTTTGAAAAAACATATCTAACATGGTACTTTACACATGTGAAATTTGATTGCTCGCTTTTCTGCCAGGAAACCAGAGGAAAGATTGTAGGACCTAACTTCTTAGCTTTGTAGTGGAAGAACATTTCAGCTACTCTGAATACTCAGCAAAATTCACAATTCCATTTAAGGGGAACACTTTTTGCATTTTACAAATGCAAAGAACACATGCAGCTTTGACCTGGAAGTACCTGCTCCGGGAAGAATGGGGTTTGTAGGCTAGAATTTCCTGTTTGCCAACACACAAATATGCCTTTTATGTTTGTTTGATTGTTTGTTTCTACAAGGCAAATATTTCAAAGAAAATATTCTCAGGTTGGGACTGTATGTAGGTTCAGTTAGTGAAATTGAGTGCTAAAGTGATAACTAAAATAGCCATCTAGAAAGAAATAGGTACCTTTTCTCTATTTTGTTGAAATAATAGCAGCAGGCTGACTATACATAAACTATCTTTCAGATGGGGAAATTGTTTTGAGCACAAAGGATTAGATTAACACATTTACTTAATAAAGAGAGATGTTCTGGGTTTACATTAGGTATTCAGGAAAGCCTTATTTTACCTAAAACAACCTAAGAAAACCCTCTTTGGTTTTCTTTTCCAGGTTAGGTAAAAGACAGTAAAGAGAGGTCAGGAGAGAGGTGAAGATGGCATGTGAATTAATAACTTCAATCCAGATGAGAAATGCCATCCTGAGTTATGAAGCACAGGAAGTTTTAGGTGTGTTCAGATGCACACATACACATAAAATCACACTTACAGATACTATCACAGTTTTCTCTTCCATTTTAGAGATGAAGAGAGTAAGGACCATAGGAAAAGGACATTTATTTTTTGGTAACGATTCACACTCAATAGTTAATTATCAGAAATTCATGTTGAAGTAAACATCATCTCTTTCAACTTAATATTTGCAATCTCCCATATTCTGGTCATGCAGTCATTATCCTGTAGTCTCTGACTCCAAAGAATCTGTTTAATAAGATGACTTGACCTGGTCTAAAGAGTGTTCCCCTTGGCTGGGTATGGTGGTGTATGCCTGTAATCCCAGCTGCTCTGGAGACTGAGGCAGGAGGATCACAAATTCAAAGCCAGCCTCAGCAACTTAGTAAGGGCCTCAGCGACTTAGTATTACCCTGTCTCAAAATAAAAAATGAAAAGGACTGGGACTGATGATCTGTGATTAAGTATCCCTGGGTTCAATTCCTGGTACCAAAAAAGAAAAAGTGTTCCTCTCAGACATTTTCATTTTAAACCATGACCAGCATTAGATAAATCATTAGATAAGTTGAGGAGTTATGGGGTTAGTTCTCTTTATGTCTCTTTGATTTTTTTGAAAAAATATATCAAATATAATTTTTAATGTAAATTTCTTGTTTGCCAGGTCTGCCTCTAGGGTGTTCCAAAGCAATATCTCAAACACTAACACTTCATTAGCACCAGACTTTAACACACTATCTTCATTTCCTTTCTGCATATCTTCTTGAATATTTTGAATAGGAATCATTTGAATAGAAACATTTGAATTATCTAATATAGTCTTTAAACAGCCCAAATACAGAAAAAGAAGTGTTCCCCTTAAATGGAATTGTGAATTTTGCTGAGTATTCAGAGTAGCTGAATATATGGTGCTACTCTGAATTAGCTCTTTAGATTTCATTAAAGTAGTATATTGAATAAGTTAAATCTCTCTGTTTCTAATTTAAAATGGTAATGAGAAGCTTAAAAAGAAGTGCAATGAGGAATATAAGGGACATGCATGTCAACTTTAATAAAAAGATTTTTTATCCTTGCTTTAGCTTTGATTTTGTTCTTTTGACCAAAAAATAACATTGGAATCTTAACATTAAAAAAGAAGGCTGTAATATAAAGTATAATGACTTTGGAGATGAACTGACTCATGTATACTTGGCTTTGATATTTCAAATCTCTTAGAGAAACAAATTTCCAAAATGTATAAAAAGGACATAGTCATTCTACCTGAAACAATTCCTTTTTGCAATTATTACAAGTATCACAGAGAGATATATACTTAAATTAAATTCCTTTGGTCAAGAATTTACCATTACCTGATGACTTTCATAGAGTATTTTTACCATTTTATGAGTTTTACTATATAGTAAGTGATGCTGCATTCTTTATTAGAACATTCTCTTCTAATGTGAAATGCTTTGCCCGAGACTCCACATGAGTGAGTGAAAGGCATTACTTCCAAATATTCCTGTAAGACCTAATCATTACATCAAGATGTATAGGGGTATGTTGTCTTTAAATCATTATGAACATTATATATTTTTTCATAGTTTAGGGACAAATAGTATGAGAAGGCAATGATGTAACATAGGGCAGTAATAAGAAGGTCAGTTAGAGTTTGAGATGTCAGTTTCATCCGAAAAAACATTTCAACTAAGGAAAACCATGGAGGGCTTGGAGTCTTGGAGCACAGGTAGGTGGATTACAAGGCCACAAGAGGGCAGCAGATGGTGTGAAACTAATGAACTGAGCTTATGTGTGTGGGATGGCTGCAGTAGTGAAGGTTTGTCAATAGACAAAAGAGTAGTTTCCAGACTGAAAATGAAAGAGAAAGTAAAGAAGGGAGGAAGGGAGGGACAGAGAGGGGGAGGGAGGAAAGACAGGGTGGCAAGAAGGACAAAGGGCGCACAGGTTAGTGTGTGGGGGTGTTGTTTATGTGGTTCATAGCTAAATGGTTCTGCTACTCAAGGCCAAAATATATAGAAATTTCTAGTTCTGTCCAAATCTAACACCACTATGTGTAATGAGTGGTAAACCTCCTCCTGCATACAAAAAGAGCTTTTATCTGCAGTTTTTGTTTTTCTCACTTCCTATCATTTCTTCTCTCCAAAGTAATTAGCCTCCATCCAAACCCTGCCCCTGCGTCTCTATAGGCCTAATCCAGGAGCCAGAAAGTTCACTTTTTCTAAATTGTTTGATTTTTTTTTTTTAATAATTTTCAGTCATTTCTTGCGAAAGGTTATGCATTTCCACTATGGTCAACACACCACTAGAGAACACTAGGTCTGCAGATTAATTAATTGAGCACAGTTCTTCCCAAAGAACACAAAAGAACACATACATAATAATTTACTGTTCTGCTTTCCCTATAAAATTAATCTGTCATTAAGCTACCATATTTGTTTTTTTCATGTTTGCCTCAGTAATACTGAATCAGATTAAATCATATCCAGGTTGCTAGATGTATACAATTATACATAGTAAATGAAGACATTTTTAAGGGAGCAACCTTTCATTCCTTCCATATTTCAATACGTTCTAAATTTTAAAAAATCTGTATAAATAAGTTGCTAAATAAATTCTAAATAAATAAACTTTGGGAAGTCACCCAAGAAACATCAGTCCTAAACTAGTACAGAATTTAAATTATGGATCACAGAACAAACAGGTCTAGCTGTTCAGTTCTCACACTTATATGAGACTTGCAATTCATTAGAATTTGGAATAGTGAATATTTTCTCAAGTCTCTCTCAATTATCTGGACTCAAATGTTCAAGAAAAGGAGAAAGAAAAATAGGAAAATGTGTCTTAATTATGTTAACTAATACACACCAACAATCACACTGATAGGCAACAACATTTGCTTGAGATACATTCAATATATATTGCTTCCTAAATCAGTCGTGTTCAAAGCTTTGAAAAGGAAGATAAATACTCATGACAAAATATGGTTCCACCTTCTCTTGTTTGCATCTGTTTTCTATCAAATATTCTAAGTTTGAGCAGGAAAATGACCCAAGCCTGGGTCTCAAAATGGAAAAATAAAGTTTCATGAAGAAACTGTAATACATGAAACTATAAATAGCTCACAGATAACTATGAGGGGAAAGTAATGCTTTGTTCAATTCAGAACACTTGCTAACTTTGAGAAAAATAATGAACACTTATTATATACCAGCATTCTTCTAAGTGCTTTAGATGTATTACTCATTTTAGTCTTAAACCAACCCTATAATTTGACCTTATTATTAGCATATCAATTTTACAGTTGAGGAAAATAAGACAGGGAGAGTAAGTCACTTGTCTGAGGTCATACAACTAGAAAGTGGAGTCTTACTGCAATAGTGTTTTGTTAATGTTAGTCTCACTGGTAGAGAGTATAGGGAGAACACAAAAGCTGCTGTGTCCACAGAAGTACCTGGTTTTGACCCCTTTCTCTTAGTAGAGAATAGGAAGTTGAGCAAAGCAACCACAGGCTACTAGAATGAATGAAGGAAGGTAGAGTTTTAACCATAGGAAAGAGGGAAGGTATGGGTCTCACAAAAGAAGTTGAAAAGTTAGCACGAAAGTAGCTAATTTCTCAATCATGTGTGAGACCTTTCATATTTTTTTATTTTCATATAATTTTTCTTTATAGTTTTTCCTTAGTATTTTTCTGATCAAAATTCTTGAAACAATGGAAAGAAAATTGGACAGAATTGGGATACACAGATTTAGAACAAGGCTTTCCACCCTATGGGACCAATTAATCAGAGTCTCTTTTTACATAAAATTGTGTGTCACGTGTGCATGTACCCCATATATATATATAAAATGGAATTGGGCAATGGGTCCCTTGCACCTCTTTTTTTAAGTCATTATAATTCAGCATATTTATACATATACTAAGTTCTTTTGTATTCATTTCTTTTGTTGTATGCTATGCCCTGGGAGAGAGACAGACAGAAAACTTGACCACACAGCTGTCCCTCAGGAATGATGGTTTCATAGAATTGTCTCCATATTCCAATTTCTATCTCACCTAGGTAATCTAGCTCTTTGAGAGATTTTTTTTTCCCATAGTAGAAATGAAATTTTTGGAGTCATTTATTGTGCGGATGAGTAAGTATGTGTGTATGTTTGATTCTTATTAGGTCAGTAGATTGTCCTATTGTGGTTAATAATGGTGCCTTACTCTAAATTGTCATGATTCTAACTTTCAAAGTCAATGTCCACTTGTTCTTCACTCTCGTAGCTCACATTCGGTTAGACAATAAATCCAAACAGTTCTATCCTATGATAGATAGATAGATAGATCCCCCTCTCTCCGTCTTGTTAGTGTTGTCATCATTACAGTATAGACTCTTATTACTCTTCTGGGCTGTTAAATCAAATTGCACCTATTTCCTATCCTTCCAGCTCTTTCCACTTTAATCCATCTTCCAGAGAGCTGTCAAAAGAATCTTCCTAAGTGTGACTCTGATCATGTTACTTTTCTCCTCAAAAACCTTCAGTGATGACCATTTTTTACCAAATCAAATGTGAACACCTGACAATGTGATAAGGGCTCTCTGGAGTATGACATGTAGCACACTCTGAAGAGGCAAAATGAAATTCAAGAGAATCTCAACTGTGCACAGACACACCAAACTATCACATTCCTTATTTTCTTCATGTATAAAGTTAGGATAGAACTGCTGACCTTGAGATCACCTTCTAAAACAATATTTGGTGAATATACCTCTTCAGCTTTAACCCCTATTTCTCTGCTTCAGACACCCAATATCACCAACATGAGCAAAACTGCTGGCCATTCCTACACTATAAACTATATTTCTAACCAGCAAGTTTGTGTTCATGTGCGCTTTCTAACTTTCCTTCTGCTACAGAGTCAATCAAAACTCTGCCCATCATTAGGATTATGTGCAAATTATCATCCAGAAGTTCTCTCCAGTGTCCCCAAAGCTCTTATGAAAATCATTGCATTCTCCTTACTTATGCCTTTGGTCCCCATTCAAATTAAGCATCAAATAGGAAGAGACCATGTTTCTTTCATCCTTTTATCTCCCTAGGACTTTGTTCATTATAGGTTTTCAATAAATAAAATGACTTAATGAATTATATGTCATGAAAGTTAAACAATAAGATATTTAAGTTTCTGAAAAATACTTCAAATGAGATTAATATGCTTTGATGAAGTTTCAGAAGAAAGTTCACCTACCTCTCCTGTGATGATTCCCTGAGACCAGAGTTCTGAAAGGACAATGGCAGCTTACAGTCACAGAGGGGGAGGAAAATTCCTGTGTGACTTGAACTGTGTCATCAAAAGAACTCCTCTGGCACAAATAAAATCTCTAAAGAAATACTGTTGAACACAGCTGTCAGTGAGACCTTGAAAAGAAGATATTTCTAAGAATCAATTTGACTCTTTAGAATGATTAAAAGAACTTATCCTTATGAGGATTCAGTTTTGAAATTGAAAAAAAGGTAATGATACTTATTTCAGCACAATTATTTAATTAAAAATAAGAAACGGATAGGAATATATCATCTTTAAGGAATTTATGAGGAGAGTAGGTGGTTTTTTTCTCTGTAAAGGAGAAGAATTCAGTATGAAGCTACTTAGATAGGTCATGAAATAAATGTCACCTTTTCTCTCCTAACAGTAGATAATATTGATAATTATATATCTTGGAATAAAGGTCTTAACTCATAATTTATGAAATTTAACCAAAGAAAATGTTGGAAATATATTATTTCCCACTTGTCTTCCCTACAAAGAGCAAAAAATATAACATTAAAGATCAAATAACCAATTACAAACAAGAAGACAGGCTTCCCAAAATTATATCAGAAATCATCATCTAATTTTGGAAAACATTAATATTTTGGATAAAAATGTCAAAACACAACATACAATACAATTTCCCTCAGAATTTTTAGCTTCTTTTTGCCTATGGGATTTCTTCTGTCTCCAGGCTTTGTCCTTGTACTACATCCCACCTCATTAGCCATGACTTTTTCTGGAACAACAAGAAAAAGTAAAACAATTAAAATTACAAAGAGATAGAGACTATTCTGACATTAAGTCTCAAGAAAATTATCTCAGGTATATGATGCCCGACAGAATCATTTGATTAGAATACTCGTCCCAGTTCAAAGGAGTACATTGGGTAATTTTATGTGAAAAAATATAATAATAAAATATATAATATCCTTCATTCAACAAGTTCAACCTACCTCCCAAGAATTTTTTTTCAGATTTACCTAATAATATAAATGGAATTATCAAAAGTCTGAAGTCCCTGCCCAGGTGAATATAACAAAGGTACTAAAGACAGTTTCACTGTGCAATAGAGCTGTAAGCTGTTTGACCATCTATTCATCTTTCAATCATATATATTTTTAGAACTCCAGATGCTCCTGACTTGATCCTGTGCTATTCTCTGTGGATACATGGATACAAATGGCACAGCCTTCACACTTTACATTCCAAAGAACTCTCTATGTCATTACCTCTTTGCTGTCTTATCCCAGTACACTTCTGACCAAGTCATATACCTTCAGGACACCAGTAGTGTGTTTCCAATGAGAAATAGGCCATCACCTATTGGCTGAGATGTTGATTTTAAAACAGGTATAATCTGGATCTGTCACACACACGACTTAAATGTCAATTTACATGAAAAATTTATTTTGTGATTGTCAACCTGCCTGAGTAAGTTAGAAAGAAAAACTGTTCTTCTATGTATAGTATCATTCAAGATATAAATGATATAATGATATAAGCACTCCAATTAAAGGAAAGACATTGACAGATTGGATAAAAAATAAAATCAATTTTCTTTCTATTAGAAAACCATTTTAAAAGAATGACATAGCTTAAAAGTAAAATACGGAAAAAGATAGGTCTTGCAATATTTATCCTAAGAAAGTTGAAGGAATTATATTGGACTGAGTATTATAAGGGATCAAGTCAGGCAATGCATAATGATTGTAGGGTCGATTTATTAAGAGAATCTAAAGACCATAGGTGTATAAGTACTCAGCCCAAAATCATCAAAAGAATTGAAGCAAAGTATGTAAGAAATGAAAGGCAAATTAAAAATATAGGTTGTAGTTGGAGACTTTAACATTCTTGACAGAAAATAAATAATGATATGGAAGATCTGAATAGCACTTCCAAGGAACTTGAGCTGACAGAGAACACTCTCTCACACATCATCAGAATACATATTAATTTCAAGTATATATGAGTCTGTCTTAAAGATAGGCCATAAATCAAATCAGAATAAAACTTAAAAGACTGAAATTATATGAGCATATTTTTTGACCAAATTGAAATTAAATCAGATGTAAGTAACAGAAATATATATTTTTATATCTCTAAGTATTTGGAAATTTTAAAACACAATTTTAAAAACCTATGGTTCAAGAAGAAATTGCAAAAATATTTTGTACTGAGCAAAAATGATAGCACAAGATGTCAAAATGTGTAGGATGGTGCTAAAGCTATGTGTAGGAAATTTTTTCATTCTAATTTTAGATGCTTACACTTGAAAACTGGGGTCTGAGGTCAATGTTCTAAATTTTCATATGAATAAATATTGAAGTGAAAATTGAACATCCATAGTGAACAAAAGTAAGAAAATATTATAGATATGATAAAAAACGCAATAGAAGGCAGGAAAAAAAGGAGAAAAATCAATGGAAGTTTGCAAACAGCAATGCAATTGACAAATCTCTTGATAGATTTAGCATAACAAAGAGGAAGAGCTGAGCAGTAGCTCATTGGTAGAGTACTTGCCTAACATCATGAGGGGTTCAATTCCCAGCAGTTCAAAAAGAGAAAGAGAGAGAGAAGGCAAAAGACAAATATTAGTAGTATTGAGAATAAAAAAATAGGACATCATAGATCTCACAGGTATTAAAAGGATAATAAAAGAATGATATAAAAACAGTATGTCAACAATTTTGAAAATTTAAGTGAAATAAAACTGCCCAATATCCTCATGGACATAGATGTGAAAAGTCTTTTAATAAATTAGTAAAACTAAATTTCTTATAAAATTTCAAGAACAGTTTAAGAATTAAAAGTATTATTTGAACACTAAAAAATAGGTTTAGCCAGTTTTAATAATATCAAGTAAGCACACAAAAATTATTTATATTTCCATATTATGGAAAAAAATGAAAATCAAAGTTAAAACAATAACATTTATGACAACATACAAAATCTTAAAAATTTATTAAAAATTAGCAAACCAAAAACAATAAAATACTGATAAGAAAACTTTAAGATGATCAAAATAAATGCTAATGAATCAAAATATTCTATATTGATAAAATAATTTCTTAAAACAGATCTCTAGACTTTAATTAGTTAAAATAAAACATAAGTTTTTTAATAGAAATTAACAAACCAACTTAAATTTATATCAAAATTTAAATGATTAAGAATAATTAAAATAATTATAGAAAAGAAAAATAAAGATAAATGAATTATGCTACTTGATTTTATGATTGCTACAAGATGTAATACATAGACAATGTGATTCCAACTTAAAGATAGAAATATAGATCAATGGAAAAGAAGACAGAAATAAACCAGGAAATACATGTTCCCTTGATTTTTGTTAAGTTGCTAAGGTGATAAAACAATGAAAAGACAGTGTTTTGCTTCTTGAAATGGTGCTAGAATAACTGAAAATTTTATGCAGGTGGAAAATAAAGAAACACACTAAAATCTCACCTTATACCACATACAAAGCTCAACTTGAGATGGATCTAGACCTAAATATGAAATTTGAAACCACAGCCTGGTGTAGTGGTAGTCCCAGCACTTTAGGAGGCTGAGGCAGGAGGATCACAAATTGAAAGCCAGTCTTACCAACTTAGAGAGGCTCTAAAAAAATTAGTGAGTCCCTGTCTCAAATTAACAACAATAAAAAGGGCCGGGGAAGTAGTGGTAAAGTGCCCCTGGGTTAAAAAAAAAAAAAATTAAAACCACAAAAGAATTTTGAGAACTTAGAAGGATAAATATTACTTAGAGAATTTGTTAAAGCAAAAAGATAAGAGAAGCGATTTGAAAATAGATTTTGAAAATAGATCTTCATCAAATTTTTCAAAGTATTTTCTTTAATTTCAAAATATTTGCAATAGGAGAATGAAAAGTCATGACACTATGTGAAAGTATTTGCAACATATATTTCTAAAAATGAGTTTGTATTCAGAATAGAAAAAGAACTATGTGCCTTAAGAGGACAAAAATATTTTTTAAAGGGCAATGTTTTGAACGAGATTTCATAAAATAAGATATGAGGTCAATGTACACAGGAAAGGGTGCTCAACAGCATTAATCCCTAGAGAAATGCAAATTTACATTACTGTGAAATATCACTTATAATCTTTATAAGGGCTAAAATATAAAAGATTGTCCATATTGAATGTTGGCTAGGATGTGAAACTGAAAATCTCATATATTGCTAATGGAAATTCAGAATGATATAGTCGCATAATAAAATGGTTAGAATATTCTGATATCCATAGAGAAAGAGTTACTCCCAGACTGATACACACAGTGATGTCAACTAATCTTTAAAACATGTTGAGGAGAATAATAACAAGCTATAAAAGAATGCATGTGATACCATCATTTGAAACTCCTAGAAAGACAAGACTAATACATGAACCAAAGGTAATCAGTTATCATCTAAGTCCAGAGAAAGTCAAAGGTTGATTGAAAAGGGGCATAAACAAATCTGTTAGGAGTATAAGATTTTCTACACTTCATTGTGTGCAGACTCTGCAAAATTCTTCACTGCACTTCAAATCTATGCATTTTATACTTCATGTTAGTCTTCAAATGCTTCTTAAAACTGCCTCTTGAAGAAAAATAAAGCCGAAATAACATGACAACTATTTCTATCATACAATATGAATCTTATGACTTCATAGCCCACAAAGTTAGCACCTGTGTGCTCCATCTTAAATAAATGGAGTCGAACTGATAGTCAACTAGTTCAATTAATAAATTAATTGATTATGGACAAAAATTTCCTAAAGCATCCCAAAGTAATGATGCTTGGGGATGTCATTAAGCAATATGGAAAACATCTTACATTTTTTTTTCTCTCATAAAAGAGACTGTTTTCCTTAGTATTAAGTCCTGAATCATAAGGAAAATTCCCAGGAAGTTCTGGAGGTCCTGTTGAACCTAGGTGGAATGAAAATACAGCTAAGTTCTTTGCCTACCGAGTGATGCCCTTGTTCAACTCAAGGGACATTCTCCTGTCGGCAAACTCAAATGGCAAACCACAAAAACACACTATTCTTCATAACCACAAAGTAAAGTTGAGAAAGTTTAATTTTACTGAGAAATAGAAAAGGCTGTTTCTAATGTGCAGGCCATAAGAATAAAAAATAGAAGACAAACATGCTAGCAGTTCATGCCTCTCTTAAACTATTCCTTTTTTGTTTTTTTCAATAGATACGGTAAAAAAGGAGAAATACATAGCAAGAAAGTGGTGCATGAAGGCGAGACTCTCTGAGTGCCTTACACAGTTCATCAGTGCACTGGGATCTGGCCCCTAATGAAGCCATTTACATGCAGATGCAGGCCTGAATGTGTGGACACCAGTCTCAACTCTGGGAATTGTTGTTTCATCTAATCAAAAGAAATTTGCACATGAAAGCCACATCCGTGTTCATTAACCCCGCAGCTCTCTCAATATTGCTTCTCTATTATTCCTAACAAAATTGCAAACCTTTATATGATTAGGTACCCCACTTCAGAGCTTTATTTTCCTCTTACCCCCAACCAAGGCCTGCACCTGAATGTAAAACTGCATGTGGGTCTATAAGACTGAATAATTTGTAAATACATTCACTGAAAACTAACCCCAAGCACCTTTTTCACATTGATTGGCCTTACACAGGCCTTACACTGGTCATGCTGTGGACAAACTCTAAGCTCTTGTACTCCCCAATCAAGGAGGCTCCTCTCTTCTTACAATCTTAGCTCTGAAAAATATAAAACTACAATATAGCACCAGAATTCCAAGTCAGTAAGTTTAATTGCCAACTTTATTTTCACGTGCAAACAACTGAAAGTTACAGATGGGTCGGGTGGCAAATGTTACTCACACATTACATTGAAACACAAAGGCTATCACAAAGGCATTTACGACGAGATCAAACTTTATTATTGTTATTAGTTGATGTGGGTCCATCACACACAAAATAATAACTGTTTCTCTTGTCAATCACATGGATGTCAACTATACAGAATTTGTGACAATGATCCTGTTACTTTGCCTTCTTCATGGGGGACAAATAAGATACATAATATTTATACCCAATCATATAATTAAAGATGATTTTGAGGGTCTTCCCATGCATATAATAAATGTAAATAATAAATATACTGGGATTGCTATTTTACTAGCACTGGAAAGTTTAGTTTCTTTTTCTACAGATTTAGGAAGAATGACTTCGTTTTGTTAATGCAATCCAGCAGTGACCTGCCAAGAACTCTGGGACTGAGAGGGCAGGCACATCTTCCTGCCCACTCAATGTCTGGCCTTTTTGTTGGAACTGCCAACAATGGTCTTAATTAGTGCCAATTATGTTTTTTTTTTTTTTTTTTTTTTTAATGTGGACACCTGCATAATGGGAACTAGATAGAAAATGTGATAAGATTCTCCATCAACTATCATACAGCTGTCAGAGACTGACAAGTTTTGATTGTTATTGTTCTGGCAAAGATTCAGATTACTAGTCTAGAGATCTATTTCTTTGTGTCTCATTTGTATTAATCCCCTAAAGTATCTAGACCCCTGGTATTTTCTTTTCTAAATATATATAGTTATTTTCAGTTAAAAATTGTTTATAGATTCTTTATTAAAGAAACAAACAAGCTACCCCATGATACCATGCTTTCATTGTATCAAATGACTTTTAAAAAGTCATATCGTTTGATTGTTAGTAGTGAGAAACTGGCCCTAATTGTGAAGTCCAGAAAGTTCTGCTACAGAAAGGCAGACTTCAGATTAAAATGTTAACCATAGAGTCATACCTTCCTGAGGAAAACAAAACTTTCAACCCACTGGTTTTTGCAGCTGTTTTCCTTGGATATATCTCTCAGAGACCACTGTAGAAGCTTAAGAAAAGAAAACCGGAGCTAAATCCTACCAACTATATTATCCAGAGAAGTTCTACTTCTCTGTAACTAGGAATATCCATGAGATAAATATTGAAAAAAATTTCTGCAGCTAAAAGAATTGGAAATTATTGTTAGATGCTGAAGAAAAGAGGAAAACAAGAAATAAGAAGAAATTATCTATTATCACTTATGAAAGTAAAAGGAAATGGAAAACAGCATTACTACATTTTCTAGTGGCAACAATGCTCCCAAGGAATCATTTTATTGCTCCAGTTGATGGGAGAGCAATAAAACAACTGTTGGATTTCATTTTCAATTGTTGCTTAGTCTGTAAGAATGTTCAGCAAGTAGATTTGCAAAAACTTTGGAATAGCCCATCTGTTCATTTTAAAGGATGAAGGAAAGGAAGGTAATTAGGAAAAAAAGGAAGGAATAAGGGAGATGAGATACTGGAGACATTTCTTGTTTCATATTTGTAAGTTATAGTTTTAAATTAAAAATCCCAGAATTCTGGAACACTTCTTAGAGTAAAGAAAATTCCAGAGAAATTGGTTGAGAAGTAAAAAGTACACATTGTACTTCTGAGTCATTTCAGCTTTATATAAACTCTTATATATACTTTATATAGAGTGTCAGAATTCATAAATGGATAAAAGACTCATTCAATTATTCACTCATTCATTCAATAATTATTAAGCAATAACCAGATGCTAGACACTGAGCATTAAGTGATTCAAAACACATTAGTGCAAAAGACTACTATGCAGAGTGGTAAATTATTTGACAACAGTAGGCACAGAGTATATGGGAATTTTCTACCTAGAAATCACACCAATATTTTTGATGAAAAAAATAAAATGATGCTTAGGGAAGAAGCCAGTGAGTAGAATGGTGCTCTCCAGAGGCTGAGGAGAGAATGGAGGTAGGTGTATTGATCAAACAGGAAGGTATGATGTGACAGTGAGATAGCAGGATTAAGTTCTGGGGTTCTACTGCAAGGCCAGGTGACTATAACAATAATCATGTATTGTATATTTCAAAATAGCTAGAAGAGAAAACATTGACTATTCTTGCCACAAAGAAACAGTAAATTCTTAAGGTGATGAATTTGCCAGTTAGCCTGCTTGGGTCATTGCACTTTATATGGATACATGTGTACATGTATCAAAAATTGAATCATACAAATACGTATGCTTATTATGTGTAAATTAAAAACACTAGTTTTAAAAAGTTAGATGTAGAGAAAGAGGAAAAAAGAAATTCAAGTGCTTGGCTGAACAACAGCCCACATTTGTGGGATAAGTGGAAAGGGAACATTGAATATGAAGTTAGTATCTCAGTCTTTAAAATGATTGTCCTCAAATTAGTTTTTTACTATAGCCAAATGATAGTTCTTCTAAAAGGAATACACCTAAATGCCACATATAGCCAAAGAACAAAAGTCACATTTTATTTTTAAAGAAAAAGATAACACTTCTTTGATTTTATGCTGATTGCAAGTAACTTCTGAAGAACATTCTGCTGACAGATTCCAAATAAAAATATTGAAAAGAATATCTATTTCTTCCTTTCCCTAAAAATTTAGTATTTCTATTTTTCTCAACATAAAGAGATACAAATTGAAGATGCTGAGAGTTCTTGGGTTAGGAATGGGGAGGCCAAACTAGACATAGTGGTAGTCTGTTATCATTTCTCACTGTCCAGTCTACAGAAAGCTACTCTGGGAGGAGCTCCATGAAAAATGAGTTCTTTACTCAATTTCTTCTCAGAATCACTTTGTTCCAAATCCCCTGTTTGGAAGTCCATAGTGCATATAAAAATAGTTAACCTTACATGAAGATTCTTTAAGAAACCTTCTGGGCTGGGGTTGTGGCTCAGCAGTAAAGTGCATGTGTGAGGGATGGGGTTGGATACTCAGCACCACATCAAAATAAATAAAATAAAGGTATTATGTCCAACTACAACTAATATAATATATATATATATATATATATTATACATACACACACACATATATACATACACACACACACACACACACACTTTTTTATATATATATATATATATATATATATATATATATATATACCCCTTAGTTTTTTAGACCTTACTATTACCCCAAATCATTTTACTCCAGAACACTATGCAATTCTCACTCTAGTAATATGCCATGAAATGGGACTTAATAGTAAATCACTTTGTTAGTTATCTTTTTGTTCCTGTGACCAAAATACCTGATAAGAAAAATTTAGAGGAAGAAAGATTTTATTTGGTTCACAGTTTCAGAGCTCTGAGTCTATGGTCAGGAGGCTCCACTTCTTTGGGTCTGAGTTCAAAGGAGAACATCATGGTTACAAGGTGTGGCAGAAGGAGGCTGCTACCCTCATGGCAGGCAAGAAGCAGGGAGAAAAAGGGGCAGGGGAAAAGATAAGCCCTTCCAGGGCATGCCTCTAGTGATTATATCCCTCAGCTTGGTTCCATCAACCAGTAGTCTGTTCAGCTATCTGTGTATTCATCCAACAATGAGGTTAGAGTTCTCACGATTCAATCATTTTCTACAAGCCCCACATCTGAACATCACTTCTTTGGGGGTCCATATTTTCAACAGGATACATGAGACACACTAGAGATATTCCAGATCCAAACCATAACAACACACTTGGCAAAAAAAAAAAAAAATTTCAGTACTAAGAATGGAACCCAGGGGTCTCTACTATTGAACTACATTCTCAGCAGCTTTTTACTTTTATTTTGAGACAGGGTCTCACTAAAACGCTGAGGCTGACCTCAACTTTGTGATCCTTTTGTCTCAGTCTCCCAAGTTCCTGGGATTACAGGAGTGCACCACTGCACCCAGCACTGATACCTTAACTTTAATAATTTTTAACTCAAGTCTATAGTTACTAAGGAAGTACACAAACCTTTCCATGTCTATTCTCTCATCAATATTCTGTTTTGATGACATTTTTCTTTCAGAACATTGCAATATTTGATAATGCTAATAAGTGTCACCTTGAAATACTTTATTTTTGTTGCTTCCAGTGACATTGAGAATTACTCCTTTCTCTAGCCTCCTGCTCATTAATCATTTCCTTCTGAGTTGTGTGCTGTGCTATCCTCCTCTGTTTTTGGATTTTAATTGTTCTACAAGGCTGTTTTGTCCTATGCTCTTTCTGCTCTTCATTCTTTTCCTTATGTAACTGATCATCTCTAAGAGTTTAAAATACTACCTGATGATCCTTAAATGCATATTTTAGCTTCTTCTTTTTCAGATAGTTGTCATTCCCATATTTCAGGTGCTTCTCATTTTCATAAAGAGTAATAATCCAATACAGAAGTTACCACTGATTTTGTCACTCAGGGTACTGGTTTTTATTTCAATTTTGTAGATTTAAAATCTTTTATATATATATGTATATATATATTACATATATAATTATGTATATATATGTATATATATTATTATGTATATATATGTATATATATAACATATATATTTATATATACATATATATATATATTAGTTGTCAAAGCACCTTTATTTTATTTATTTATATGCAGTACTGAGAATCGAACCCAGTGCTTCCCACATGCTAGGCAAGTGCTCTATCACTGAGCTACAACCCCAGCCCTGTAGGTTTAAAATTTTGACAATATTTCTCCTTCACACCTTCTACCCAACCAAATGTCACACTTGATTATGTCTGTTTACTCACCTATTCCTTCTGTCTGACTATTCTTTCAAGTTTATATGTTCACATATGGCTCCTCAGCTATACACTCACATATTGATCTTTGTAGAACGTAGAAATTTTTATGACAGTATCTTATCACAAATTATTTATCATTTTTATGAAAGACATAAACTACAGAAATAACATATACTCTAATGTACAAAGTTTATACATCCAGAAAAGGACAAAAGGAAAGAATCACTCAAAATATCCCTCATCCATTGATAACTAGATTTTATAGTTTTGTGTATTTTTAAATACTACTGTGCTATATGTTAGTATTGATGTTATGTCTGTTTAATTATCCAAATAATTTTATGTTTTTGTGTCATAGCCTTCTAACCATGAGATTTAATGACTACTTCCTATTCTAATAGGTACCCCAATTTATTTAACTTTATCTCAATTGTTTTATTTAAAATTCAACTTATTACTATTATATATTTTACTGTGCTGAGGAAGGAACCCAGGGCCTTGCATATGTGCTCAGCAAACACTGTACAACTGAGCTACACCACCAGCCCTTTTTATTTTGAGACAGAGACTTACTAAATTGCCAAGGCTGGCCTTGAAATGCTGGTCCAATCGGGCTCAGCCTCCTGATCACCTAGGATTACATGTATGTCCTACTGTACCTGGATCAATACTGATGATAGTACTATAGAGCACTTAGTTTAAAATTACTTCTATTGTTCCCCCCTTCCAAGGTAAATTCCTAGAAGTGGTGATTTGGGGGCAAAGGATATGAACATTTTCAGAAATATTGAAACAATTTTTCCTAAGATCGGTGTGGTAGGGTTTCTTTTAAAACTTCTCACAATTTTGTAGTGCTCATTGTATAAATTCTAAAACCTCAGGTTGACTTCAAAAATCTAACTTCATTTCATATTACTATAAATTTTCCATGGAGACCATAACAGTTTCCTGACTTTCACTTCAATACAATACAATTTTTCTTGATCTCAGACTTACTTATGTTATTCTTTTTTTTTTTCCAAAGGATCTTTCCTGCTTCCTCTGTCTATACAAAGCATGCCTAGTCTCCTAATCTCTTGCTAATATGGTACAAAAACCAATTTGCTTTCTTTCAGAAAGCCCTTTGTTCTTTTTGTGAACTCCCATGTCATTTCCAATTATTTTTATTTTTTATTGAATTATGACTAGTTTGTACAGACTTTTACTGGAGTTTTAATGAGTTTATCCCCCTCTCTAAAATTATGTTACTTTAAATATTTCAACTTTTAACATACTGTGCATCTTAAAATGCTCAGCAAATATTTGTCAAATGAATAAAGAATGTTACTAAGACAGTAACTTATGCATGAGTGAAACATGTAGTTAATGTTATATTAATTTTATTAGCCAGTTTTTCCTTGACAGTTGATATTTTAGCAAGATCTTATACGAGCTCACAAAGTAAACTACTCTGAGAAAGTGTTATTTTTCTCAGTTGTCCTTTTCTTTGCCTTTGTATGCTAAGAGTAGTTGAAATAGTTAAAATTACAATCAGATTCACCAAGCCAACCTCCCAAAAAGTCTTGGTGTGAATGCTCAAGTTGTCTCCCTAAGGTATGTTTTACTCAGGAACTGAGAACATTATAAGAGAAAGAGGAAAAACAATGATGTATTCTTGGAAACTAAGAGGATTATTTTCACTGCAATGCTTGGTAAAGTACCAGAACATTTTCCCCAAGATTTATAGTTTCATGACCATGGTCAACCTTGGCAGCAACTTAACAACTAATTACAATAAAAAGTTTTCAACTTATGACAAAACAATAAAAAGAGAATAGAATTTGACTCATAAATGCATTTAGACTAATAAACATGAATCTATGATTTTAAGATTAGTTTCTAAAGTTCCCTACAATATGTTTGTAATACTTGGATTATAATGCATGTTATAGGCTCCTTCCACTTGGATAACATTAAATCAGATCTTAGCACAATGCTGACTAAAAATATGGTCTTGTTTTCTTTATTACAAAAGATACTTACAGGTGATATTAAATTTCATTTGTTGTACAAGAACTCTGGTCACATGAAGAGAAAATTAAATGTTATCCTGGGTTTTCTGATACTATGGAATTTTAGGAAGTATCAAGATTACCTGATAGCAATAGTTAAAGGATTGCCCCTGTATTATGATTTAGATGTGAGGTGTCCCTCAAAAGCTCATGTGTGAGATAATGCAAGGTTTATAGGTGAAATGATTTGGTTGTAAGGGTCTTAATATAATCAGTACATTAATCTGCTGGTAGAGATTAACTGGGTGGGGGTGGAGGAGGTGTGTCCCTGGGGGTGTGACTTTGGGGGTTTATATTTTGTGAGGGGAGTCTCCCTGCTTCCTGGTACCATGTTTCCTGCTGCTTTCCTCTGCAACACACTTCCACCAATATACTCTGCTTCATCTCGGTCCCTGAGGAATGGAGTTAGCTGTCTGTGGACTAAGATCTCTACAATCAAAACTCCCCCGAACTTTTCCTCCTTAAAATTGTTCTTTTCAGGTCTTGGGTCACAGAAGCAAAATAGTTGACTAAAACACCTTACCTCACAATGACACGACTAGCTGTATGTTTTCAAAATGCTTTTTTGTTAGGGACTTCAGACCACACTTTGCCTCTTACATAAGTTTGAGTGTACTAAAATAATGTCTAACTATGCAAGAGGTAAATAGAATGAAAATCCTTTAAGATCCCAAGTACATTCCAACTTTTATCAGAGCAGATGTTTTAAGACAGACTATGAGTTTACAAATGGCCAAATACTCAAGTCCATCCTCTCAATGATTGCCATCACTATGAAGGAATCTGAAAGTAAGGCTTTCATCTGCAGTGATTATTTCTCCATGACTCAAAGAGCATCAGCACAATCTAGTTTAACTCTTCAGAGACAAAGAGAGGTTCCAACAGGTGAGCTGCCTGCCTGCTTTTGTGAAGATGTTCATCCTTCTCTAAATGCTTCATCTAAAGCAGGGCAAAATAGAATTAGGAGATTGCTGGCACAGGCCATTAAATCCTTTGTCTAAAACTCCTCAGTGGAATTCCAGTTTTTCATATAGGCACTTTAGTTAAGCTTTTACATTTTTATCTTTAATAATTTATCTGCCATAAACAGTTGAAGAATGAAAAGAAAATGCTCAGGAGAACTAAATCTCTGATTCATATTTTGGAAGAGAACTATCTATGTCCCAAACGTTTTGCAATAGTTTTGTTTTTTTTTAATGTGTTATCTGTTTAATCTTGAAAATATCACTGAGATAGATTTTCTGATCCTCATTTTTACAGATTAAGAAGTTAAGCTTAGAAACAATAGTTAATGCCACAAAAAGAAATGAAACAGTAAATAAGTCAGTATCTAAGGCAATGATTTGACTATGCATTTTAAGTAAATTGAGTTTACACTTTAAAAAGGTTATGGAGAAACCAACTGAAAAAGAGAGTACTTGCTTTGTTTGGGGTTCTGGACAGGAATTCTTTAACATCTCACTGATGAGCTGAATAGGCTGAGGTCCCAGGTCCAAGGACTGAGTCCAACCAGCACCTGGGTGTGAAGCTGAGTCATCTGTGTGATTCTTCTTGCTGCCTTGAAAGGACCCCATGCCTAGAACAGAAAGTGCTTTCAGGCAGAGTGGCATTGACCTGACCTATTCCCCAGCTGCCTGGAGAGTAGTTCATACACAGGTCTAAGACTGTTTGCCCACCCAAAGGAAGCTGTGGATGAATTGCTCATTCATCATCCCAAGGTCATTAATTCAGGCTTGCTCTCTGTGAGGGTGCTCTATTACTCCTCAGTAATATCAAAAAGGCTAAAGTTATACAAACAAGACAACTCTGTCTCCCAACCTGTTGTGCTAGAAAGCTTACAATGTCTTTCTGTCTCTTTGTAGGTTGCTGTGATTCCCTGCTAATGAAAAGATGAATAACGGCATATGTTAATGAGGAGTCAAGTGCAAATTGAATGTAAATAAAAGGAGGACCTTCTTAGTCATGAAAAAGATTCTAAACTGATTTCTCTTCCTCCTTTTCCTCAGGGTTTACTAACTCATGTCACTATTCCTTCCCTCCCTCAACAGACTGGCTAAGAAAATAAGTCATTGATATCAAAGATATTTTATGTCTATGGGTGTGTGAGAAGAGAAAGTAACAAAACTTGTGTTTACATTAGGAATATAAATGTTGTTAATATCCTCACTTTCTGTTTCATATGTTTGACTAACACTTCCAGATTTTAAATAATGAAAGACTGATTTTCATGAACCTATAAAAAATCAGAGCTTTTTAACTCCAGTGCTCCAATAAAAAAAGTTTTGACATTTCTATTAATATAAGAGACGTAACACAATTTTACTTTTATTATATATGAATCTCTTAAAGAATGCATATTACTAATTAAAAATGAAAATTTTCCTTTTCATGAATTGTCATCTGCTTTTGACAAAAGATGGAGAAAACGTAAACTTCTTCAGAAGGCTATATAATTAACAGCATAACTCTCTTTAATGTTTTCCCTTCTTATCGCTTATCACTTAACAAAAATCAGTCCTATATTAATTATATTAATCCTTCAAGCAGAGTGAATGCATTAATATGACATGGGGACATGCCACAAAATAGTTTACAAGAATTTTAAATCTCTTATAGTTTATTACTTGTGAGCAAATTTATAGACAAATGAACAGATGAATTATTTTGTGTTTATTTCTTACATAATGCATTCCAAGAGTAACATTAAACAAAAACCACATGGTAATGCCTAGGGACCTTACAGAATCACTGATAATCATCAATTTGGGGTGATACAGAAAGTCAAAATCATGAGGAAAAATTTGTCAAAAGCTAACCTCTTTCCCACAATGCCAAAACCATGCTTTCCAGACAGATAACCATCTCTGAATAATGGCAGGATAAAGTAAAGCAAATGAGCTGTATAGAAATGCTGTCTACTAACCCACACAGCAGTATGATAAACAGTAGATAATGACTTCTTACTTACTCCTATTCTGTCTCTGCTACCAGACCCCTGAGAACTGCATGAGACCACCATCTAAATACAATTCTGCACATCACAGAGTGTCCATTTTCTGGCTGGAGATTGGAGTTATGGTTGCCATGGTGATATATCTTCCTTTAGACTCTGTTGATACACAAAGGGTTTGCATTTCACTATAGCAAAAGACAGCAGTTTTGTCTCCTACGTATAGAGAAACTATGGATAGGAGTTTGCACCTAAAGCTTCAATTTTCTGAACCCAACTACACATATTATACTGAGAATTTGTAAGGGTGTTGGGGCCCAGAAAACAAAGTAAAGGCCTCAGAAGCCACCTCACAAGCAGTTTCTCTCTGACCTTCTGGCTGTCTTGCTGCCTCCCATCCCTCATTATCTCCTCTGAGGCAAGCCATAGAAACTGTAACTCTTTTTTCAAGGCAGGTTGTAGAAACCAGAACCCCTTTTCCCAAAGTCAACCATAAAACCTAAAAACAATACTGTAACTTTCTTCCACCTTTCTGTGTATGAGTTGAACATAAAGAAATTTTCTAGCCTACCTTGTTTGATTGTAGGACATAAGAACCCCATGGGTCCTACCCCCAACCCAAAATGAAGGAAGGCTACACAGAGACATCAAGAAGATTCTGCAGCCAGGCCTTGCCAGGTTTCGTCCCTCAGTTTACTACTATCAGATCACACCCTACTATCAGATCACCACCTCCATTGTGTTTTAGTCAGCTTTTTCACTGCTGTGACTAAAAGACCTGACCAGAACAACTGTAAAGGAGGAAAGGTTTATTTAGGGGCTCACGGTCTCAGAGGTCTTAGTCCATAGAAGGCTGGCTCCATTCCTTGGAGCTTGAGGTGAAGTGGAAAATCATGGTGGAAGAGTGTGGCAGAGGGAAGTGACTCACATGGTGATCAGAAAGCAGAGAGAGAGACTCCACTCTCCAGATACAAAATATATACCCCATAGTCCCACCTGCAATGAACCACTTCCTCCTTCCACACTCCACCTGCCTCCAGTTACCACTCAGTTAATCCCATCAGGGTTTAATCCACTGATTAGGTTAAAGGTATAACCCAATCGTTTCTCCTCCAAACCATCTTGCATTTTCTCATACATGAGCTTTTGGAGGATACCTCACATCCAAACCATAACAAATGGTATTTCTATCACTGATGAAGAATTGTCCCTGCTTCATCAAAATAAGTTTTAAAATGTATAGTTAATCCTGGGCCTTTGAGTCTCCAATCTGAGGAATCTTGTGTCAAAACTATGATTGACTACCTTTGTTATGGCTTTTCTCCTACTAATTCTCTACTGAAAGTTTATTTCAGCAGACTCTAATATCAGACTTTCAGATCTTCAGAGCAAAAGTTTGAACTTCTCTACTAAACAGTGTTATCAGTCACTCGCCACCTATTTACCCGTGTTTGTTCACCTTTTTTTTCCTCTCTCTTATTTTTTTTCTTTGAAAAAGCAAATCCAAGACATGATTTTTTTTTGAAAATTGAGTACACAAGGGACAGTGACCCCTGAAGTTTTTTTCAGGCCAAATGACCTCTTTCCATTCATGAGAAACTACTCATTCATCCACAAACTTCCATAACCCATGGTGGAAAGTGATTAGCAATCTACATAGATAGAGAGTTGAACATTTACAAAGAGTTCAGTGTTTCAGCATCAAAATTTGGAATTGCTTTCACTTGCCTATAATATTGTTAGAATAGAAAAAATAAAAATGTTGATTTCTTTAAAAGAACTGAGAGTTTCATAAATCCAGTGATTTTCCTTTAATTTTTATCTAATTCCGAATTTATATCTCCTGACCTCTATTTGTCACATTCTACCCACCTTGTTCTTGCCCCTCTTTGGAAGTACAGTCACACATTGGAGCATTTACTTCTCATGCCCTTCACCCTACAGGCCCACCTCACCTTTCTTCTCCCTTCATCCATAGTTGGTAACCCCTCCTCCTGCTCTGGGATTCAACTTCAGTGAACTGTCTTCAAGAATTTCTTCCTTGACTCCTTGCTCTTAATCCTCCTTCATCCTTGAGAAGAGTAGAATTCCCTTACACTATCTCCAATAGCAACTGGCACTTTCCAAAGTCCTATTGTCTTCGTCATTAAAAAATAGTGCTGTATACACATTAAATAGACTATAAACGGTGCTATTGCTGAAAGAATGAAAAAACAAATAAAGATACGATAGAATAAGTATATACCTTGAAGGCTAGAAAGACAAAGCATATCTATGGTTTTGTTAGTTTATCTATTATTTTGCTTTAATTGTGGCTTGTATATAGCAAAAGCATTTTTAGAAATCTTTATTTTTCTAATATCAGTCAGTGAATTTGCTTATAAAGACTATCCTTTTGAGTTTTACCTCTTATAATTGACAAACCTATGTCATTTTATTTGACACCATGACTCATTCAACACTCAAGAAATGCTCACTGCAGTGCATCCCTACCTTTGGGACTGTGAGGAGACACCAGTTAGGCCAGTGCCCTGATATGCAGGTGTTTGCCATTTATTCCAGGTGCCCTGGGAAACACTACTCTCCTCCAAACCAAACAAAACAAACAAATTAAAAACACCTTCAAGACATTGAGAAAGTAATATATATATATACATTTAAGTAGAAACTTCCCTAAGACTTTGCATAGTCTCCTTGGAGCGAAATATAATTTGAGGCTCCTGTGGGAAATATAATTTGAGATTCTGTAGCAAAGAAAGTTTAATCCCTGACCTCATGAAGCTTGTATTCCAGACAGAAATACAAACTGGAAGAGAGAAAATTCTTAGGAAATGGAGCCAGAGAGCAAAGGAACTGAGGACATAGGTCTTTGAAAGCCCATTGAGGAAGAGGACTGAACTGCATAGGGAGACAGAGATTTTATACAACAGACAACCAGGATCTGAAGGATGAGCAGGATTTCTAAAGTTGAACAATGGAGGAGAATATTAGAAAAGGAAAGTGTTTTGGCAAAGGCAGGAAGTCTTTGTGGGATACATTTTAAAATCAACGTGGCAGTCATGATTAAATCATTTTAATGAACAAAATTGTTATAACAGCAACTACAGAAGGATAAATAGGAGAAATTGTTTCCAAATTTTCTCCTGCATTTTCTGTAACTGGTAATGATTACATTTAACACAATGCTAAATGTTTTCATTACAGAAGAGTATTAATAGTGACCATGTTAATAGGCTGCAGCAATACCAATTGCAATTGCTTTTTGATATTGTTGAACTTGGTACTTTCCCCTGGTTTTAGTTGTTTTTGAATGATGTATGTACAAAACCATAAGAGAATATTCCCTCTGATTACTCTTCTCAAAAACAGTATTATAGCCTGGGAAGTCAAACAACCTAAATATTTCCACTCTATTATGAACCCTTTGGAATATGGAAAGATCACCTAAGTTTTATAACACAGTATGATTTAATCTCAGACTGAAGGATGACAGGTGGTCTGTATTAAATGTAACCATCAAGGGAAATTCTATTTGGAACAAAACTTAGAATATTCTTTTGGTCAGAAATTGAAAAAGTTAAAAAAAAATATTGATGCAATTGGAGATCTCATAAGAACTTTAAAACAAAAACACTTTTAAATTTACAAATGTGTATTTATGTCTCTGACTATTGGCATCTTTCTAAAAATATCTGCATGGTGTCTGGATTAATTTGTTTATGTGATTTTTATTTAAATAAGACTATTCAGTTATATTTTTCTTATAACTGAAATATAACTATTAATTTTATTTTAAAACTGTATTTATTTTGAACATGTAATTATAGAAATAATTTTTAAATGAGTTGAGGTAATTTTTAATGAAAAACAAATATTCAGTGATCAAAACTTGTAGCCTCTGCAAAAAAATGGTTGTGAACATGTAAAAATAACAAGATTGGGGAAGAGAAAATTTGGACAATGTGATATCTTCCATCTTGATTTGGAAGTAATAAAAATAAGTAGAAATATTATTATATCATCATTGAACTTGGAAACATAAAGTTTGGATTCTTCTCAAGTTTCAAAGGAGATTTCCAAGTATTACATGTTGCAATACTCATATCTTAATGTTTTATAGATTTTTCAGAAATTATCTACTTGATTCATAATACTTGAATTTCCAAAATAATATTTATGTAATTATAGTTCTCTGAGAAATTTTTGGGCATGTGTGTTTGTGTGTGTGCATGATTGCATCTTCTCATGGGTACCTCAAATACTCTGTACACACCAATTCTATACCTTACCTTTTTTTAATCTATCCAGTTATAGGTGTGATGTGATGGCCTTACTTAGAAGATATCCAAACGTGTTTAAAGATGTTTTTCCAGAGTGCTCACGGGGTGTCTAAAAGTTAGTTGTATTTATAAATAAAACATTTATCACACATTGTGATTCTCTGAGATGAATCATTGGAAAATATATGCATAAAAGGGACTAGACATATTGGTTAGTAGTTATGTGCCCTTGTGAGTATGTACAAAAATGTATCAGTATTGTCATTCCTGCAACTCTCCAGACAGTGCATAGGCCAGTCATGCTATTGACCCAACTTCCCCTATGGCCATACTGCAAATAGTTTATAAGTATAAGCATAGATGTAGTGTGTATTTACATGGGCACAGTCCACTCTCATTTCTGTGAATTCCACAGGGCATTATATCTTGTATTCTTTTCTACCTCCTATAATAGTAAGATTTCATTATATACTGCCAGAAAGCATACCCCAGCTGTGGCTGAGAATAAACAAATGCAAAATAGGACCTGTAGTTCTCTGCACTGTTACTGATTTGGGAGGAGGAGGTGGTACAGTAACAAGAGTGGACAAAAGTAGGGAAGGAACGATTCTAAAGGAGATGAAAAAAAAGAAACCCTTAAAGGACTTGATAACAAATTAATCTTCTCTTTGTTCCTCCAGGCTACAAAATGCCTATGTAGGGGTTGGAGATGATGGGATTGTAGGAAGGAGAAAAAAAAAAAAAAAAAAAAAATGGTATCAGGGAGGAGATGGTATTCTCTAAGCTAGGTGTTTGTAATGATTTAAGATAATTGCATTTGACAGAATTAAGAGCGACCTGTTACAAATATTCATAAAAATTCTACTTGGTTTTAAAATCGCCTGCTTAAATTTAGTAGTGGAAAGAGATTCACAATTGATACACGTACTCAATCCATAAATGTATATTGGCACTTCTTTAGAGTTAGCAAAGATAATAATAAACTTACATATTTGTTGTGAATATTTATGCAGAAAGTACTATTGTAACTCAATTAATAAAGCAGCAGTCCACGGATTATTAATGGAAACTTGGAATTTTAGATAGTTAAGTGTTTATGAAAGAGAACTTTCTTTGTTCAAGCATTCTTTGAAACTCTGCTCCTCATTTTGTTGAGCAGAAGTGAATACACAAATATATAAGACTGTTCCCTTCTGGTCTAAGGGAATGTCATCCTAAAGAATAAGAAACAGGAATCGGGTTTCTAAAATCTATCTAGTTTTTGGAGTCAAAAACACTAGATATCCTTCTTTTCCAGGTGCTCTACCTACATGTGAGTTTGGAAAATGGATGTGTCTGGTCTATCAACCCGATTTTTATTTGGAAGACTTAAACTCACTACCCTGGAGCACTGTTCCCACCACAGGTGACCGCCTTTTCCTTTTGTTTACTTCACCGCAATTAGGTTCTTACACAGTGGAAGCAAACCAGGAGATTTCAATTGTTGGTAAATAAAGGGCTGTGCATGAGTGCCTCTTAATAGCTTATCATCGTGTGTAATCAAACTGAATAATTGCTGGAGAGGAGAGTTCCTGCGCATTGGCAGATGCCCGTGGGCTGAGCTCTGTTCTGGAATGTCACCAAACAAGGAAGCCCTGGATAGATAACGCATCAGCAGCGCTGGGGCTCTAGGCATGTCATGCAGGTGGGGAGGAATCAGCGAGGTGAGGTAAATTTAAGTGTGCCAATGACATGGGAATGGTATTAGATGGATAGGGGGCAAGTGAAAAGACAAAGAAGCCAAGAAATTGAAGAAAACAGCTTTCACCACTAAATGGAAATTACCTTGAATGCTGCATTGCACCAGTGACTTTGACAGCTGAAGCAGCAGCAAAGAGAACTTGACTAAGATATTGGCCGTGCTGTTTGCTTTGCAAGGGGCTAAGTGTGGTTGACTTTCGCCTGACAAGATCAATCACTGTTCATACAACACAATGAGCCAAATTCAAGAATGTTTTCTTGGGGGCATTCAAGAAAAAATTGAAAATCAGTAGTCTGTTCTTATGTCTGGATCCACAGGGATGCAGAAGTGCCTTTGCCAAGTGACCATTTACCTAAGACTTTTCTTATGTATCATATAAAATTACACTTTGTGAAGTTTGCTGTTTTATGTCATTTAATGAAACTGTCATGCTATTTGTCAATCAGAAAAAAGATCCACAGATTCCAGACAATTTTAAATCCACGCTTATTTTGCCCCATTTTAAACTGTATTTTTAAAATGTACCTGAGTCTCATTTTCTTGCTGTCTTCCTTCTCTGTGTTCTACAGAACAAGGTGCGTACATGGAAGATTAGAGAGCACTTGCTATGTGGCTCTTTAGTAGGTTAGCTTTGTCATACACACATCTTCTCCCTGTCTCTCTCACACACATAGACATGCACGTGCACACACACACACCAAGTCAAGTGAGCCTCATTATAGGCTGGCATGCCTTGTGACAGACAAGTAACATCTGTGCTGCTTTGTCTGCAAACAGTGCATCTGCTGGGGAATCTTATTCAGAAATCCTTTAAAACACAGCCTTCCCCCCTTTGCTCTATCTCCCTTTTGCATGAGGTTGTGAATATGAATTGAAATTCCAAATTAACTGTTCCAGATAAAGCTTAAGATTTTCATTAATATTTAAATTGAATCTCAGACATGATGTTGTGATATTTCATACCAACAGCTTGTACAGAGAGGTTTTTAAATATTAAGGTTTCATCATTTTAAAAGGAAAGAAGGAATTGTTCTTTACCTTCAAACAGTGATCTTGTTGAAACTTACCTGAGCTCTGTAAGAAACAACAAAAGCATGAAATTAGCCCAATAGGCTTAGGTATCATCTCTGTCATCGCATATCACCTTGAATACCAGAGCTCTGTGCTCTGTAAAATAGTCTCATTCCAGGACTTAAAAGGGAAGCAACTACAGTTGTTCAGCCAGCAGCTATTTGTTTAGCTCTTTGCAATGCCTGGTCCAAAATAGGCACTCAATAAATATCCATTTAATATTGAACAAATGGAAATGTGAGCTAGATATGGTGGAAAACACAAACACATTATGAACCAACCTCTTTCCTTGATCATATTAGAGTATTGACAAAACAGTCTTATGACTCTCAGAGTTAAAAAAAAAAGAGACTTTCTAAAGAGGAATGACAAGAGTTTATCTGAATGAGGTAGAATGATAAAGGTATTGCAGAAAAATGAAATATAGTAGTAAAGAAAAAAAATTAAAAACTACAAATATTCCAGTTTGTTGAAGACCATTACAGGAACACTAAAATGCTCAGATGGTCCAGAGTAGAAGGTTCATGTTGGAGACACTGTAGAGGTCAAAGTTGAAAAGAGTTGCTGAATTTCCATCATGGAGCATTCTGAATGTCAGTCCTCTGCTCCTTCTAAGTCACACCATGGGAAAGAGGCCATTGAAAGATGTTTCAGCAAAGGAGTGATATGGGAATGAGTGATTTGAAGAGATTATCCTGCCATTACCAGAATTCTGTCCATCTTTCTAATGGGAAAATATAAATATTTAACCTAGGCAATTTCCAAATTTTCTAAGTGAGAAGACCACATTCTTAAAGCACTGGAGATATGGACACTTTCTTTGAGCTATTGATCTTTTATTACCTTACTATGTCTTTGTCAGTCATTGATATGCCCTTATGTCTGATTAACAGCTCCTTCTCTGTCTCCTTGGCAAGTTCAGTTATCTTTACCTGCATATCAAATGTTGGAGCACCTCCAACATGCTACAATTTAGACTGATTTTTATTTTTACTATACATTCCCTTCCTTAGCACCTTCTAAAATTCCTTTTTGTTTACACTCCTGGTTAACATAACTAGCTACAAACAGATGACATGCAAAAAATATCTTTAGCCTTACTATTTCCTTTAAACTCTGATCCCTGAGAGCCAACAACTTAATTAACATTTCCTCTTGGGCATCTCAAGAAAACTTATCATCAACTGAGATGCTGAGTATGTATTTAAAGTTGTCTGACTACCCTTATTGAAAATGTTGGTGCCTTGTGGACATGAATTTTTACTTTTTGTTTTTGTTTTGCTGATGCATTCCCAAGGGCCTGACCCAAACATGGTATTAAAATAATATTTTTGAATGAATAAATGACCTATTTTCATCTATTTCCAGTGAAATAGGAAGTTAGTAAACTATTTTAGATATTAAAATTTTTCAGAATTACTAGCATTTAGAAATAAGAAGAATGAACTGGATTTTAATTAGTTATCATATTCTTTTTAAATTTCCTACAAACATTGCATCCCTTTATTATCCAGATCTATGCAAAACAGCTCCCATTGCTTCCCCTTTGGTAAATCATTAAACATTTCTTTCCCAGACTATTTCAATCACCATTGAATTAGTTCATTTGAATTCACTTTTCCCTATTTCAAACTCCACACAGAAGTCACATGTACTTTATAAAAAAGATAAATCTGATCATGACACCACACCACCCTGCATAAAACACCAGAAAGTCTTCCTACTGTTAAGATAAAAATAGCACATGATTAACACAGACGACAAAGCCTTGCATGATCCAGCTTCTACATAACTCTCCATCTCTCCTTGAGTAACATTCTGCTTGTGCTCATTCTTGATCTCTCTGCTCCAGCAACGTTAGCCTTGATGCTTTAGACTTTTGTGATGGTTAATACAGATCTTCAACTTGATGGAATTGAGAGATGCTCAGGAAACACCTAGGATTAAGACACTTCTAGGTTTCTCTATGAAGGTGTTTCCAGTGACCATTCACATGGGGGAAAGCAAAGTGATGAGGGTGACCTGCTTGAACATGGGCAGCATGGTCCAATAGACTGGGGGGCCCTGGATAAAACAAAAATCAGAAGAAGGAGGAAGCTCCAATGCATGCAAGTTGCCTTCTTCCCCAGAGGAAGCCTTGATTGCTATTGCCATTTTTGTGGACAGCGGACACCAGTGTCTTATCTGCAGATGGCCACAGTAAAACTCTCCAATCTCTGATCTTGTAAATCAGTCTAAGAAACCTCCTCTTATAATATATATATATATATATATATATATATATATATATAATCTATATATATATATATATATATATATCCTTTAGAGAAACTAATACAACTCTCACACTTAGTATGTCCCTGCTTTACTCTGAAATCCCCTTCCTCTCTTCTCTTAGTTGCATTGTCTCTTTGGATCTGGGCTTGGACATGCTCTTCATCACAGAAGACTCTCCTGATCTCCTGACTTCAGTCAAGTGTCCTTTACAGGATTCAAAACTATAATTTGATATTTGTGTGTCTAGTTTTGATCATATTTAAACACTATACTAGTTGCTAGAAGCACCACAGTAAGTAACTGTAATGGTGGAGCAAACATTCAAGTGGGGGAGTCAGATAATAGCCAATATATACACAGTATTAAGTCAAACTGTGAAAAAGAAAAATAAAGCAGAGAAACTGGTTAGGAAAAGCATGTAATATTACTTTAGTTAAAGTAATCAAGAAAATAACGAAAATTAGAATTATTTGAACAAAGAATAGAATGAAGGTGAAAGTGTTACAAATATGTAAGTAAGATCATCCCAAGCAGAGGGAATATGGAGAACAATGAAGTTCAAGTATGAAAATTTTGGAAGGGAGCACCAGTAAGGCTAGAAGTGAGAAACCAAGTAGGAAATGCACTGAGAACATACACAGGGGACACAGAGGATTATAAACTGAGAGAGGACTTTGAAATTTGAATTTTTTTCTGAGCATGCCAGGAAGATATTTGAGAAGGATAATTCACTTCTACATGTTCATTCTTGCTGATATATGGAAAACAGGATTCAGCAGCAAAAAAGCATAAGTGAAGAGACTGTTTAGATGGTATTGTGGTGCTATGGACCATGGTGACTCCTGCCTAAATTGGGAGAGTAAAGGTAAGGACGATAAGACTTCAATCAGATTCAGAATAAATCCTGAAACTAGAACCAACAGAACTTACTGATCATTTGAATGTGGAGTATGAGGATCAAAGACGTTTGGGGTGTTTTGTTTGAGCAACTGTTTGAATAATGGTATCATGTAAGTATGGCCCACTGGGAGAGGGGAAGGTTGATAGAAATTTGAGTTTTGGACACTTTAATTTTGTGTCATCTATTAAACATCCAAATAGAGATGTCAAGTAGGCAGTTGGATGTATGAACCCAGGCTCAAGTTTTAGAACATTATTTGTGAAACTGGTTTTAAAAAATATCAAAATCAGCAGAACTAAAAATAAGACTATTTTTTCTTGAAAATAAGATTATTATGTCTTTCTATAATTTCCTTGAAAATTGCTTGCTTTATAACAACAAATAAGGCAGAGCCAAACTAATTGACTTGGATATATACTAACATTTGTGAAAATAGTCAACATTTATTTAGCACCTTAAATATTAATAGGACCAAAGTAGGCTCTAAATAAATGTAAACTTTTTTTTTTTTTCTTTTAGTAACCAAGATAATCAGAAAAAAAATAGTAGCAACTCAGTCTTTGGCATAGTATGTGACCTTGTAGAGAAATTACACAACACAATCTGATGAACTGACTAAAAGAAAAGAATTAGAAAAAGTTGAGAGAAAGTATATAATAGGAAGAGAAGAATCCAGGGGTAATTAGCCCTTGCTTTCTGGCTCTTTCAAAAACATATTGAGTGACCTTGGAATACTACCTTTATTTTTCTGCTCTTCAATACAATCTGCTTACAAAGGCTATACAATCTTAGTATTTTTCTGAATTCAAAGGATTATTGCCTTGATCACTTAGCTTTCAAAATGTTCTTTACCCCACCCAAAGATTACTTTATTTTTTGGCAGCAATGTTAATACCCATTTCAGAAATTTCTTAATCTGTTTGATATGTTATATTGTTCTCCTACAAACCAAAATTAGCACATCATCTACTTAGATGTGTATTTAATAGGGAATTCTCAGCTTATGTAAGTTTTTCACCTCAGTTATCTCTTGGGGATGAAAATTAACTCTACCCATCAAGGATAATGTGTAAACAATTGAGGTTTTCGGAATGGAGGAGAATATTTTGGTGTTGAAAGAAAAAGTCCATGCTTGTTTTCATCTGCAAGGTCTTAAAAACCTTTGATAATATAGTATGGATACTACCATTTAATTCACAGTGAAGGGATTAGCTAGTTATTTTTTTTTTAAAGCAAATCCAACGTAGTCTCTCTTTGACTTGATATTCTAGAAATATTTGATGAAGATCCTCCAAAGAGAAGTAGTTCAAAATAAACACCAGGACCTCAGGATTTCTTTAGAACACTTTCCGGTGAAATGAATGCTCACATTTTAACAGCAGGAGCTAGAGGACAACCACAGTAGAGAGAGATTTTGTTTTCTCCCTTTGTGATGCATGAAGAAACATATTTCCTAACATAAAAAAAGGAAATTCTACAGGGACATGTGTAATGTCTAGCCAACACAATATATGTGTTATATAATATGGAGGTGTGAATGAATTAAAATTACACCTTACTATTAAAATGGATATTTTTAGCTTCACTTATCTATTTTTAATATTCATTCTTAAATTTTCTTTAAAATGACTCTTTCCTTCTTCCAGGAAAAAATTCACTGACTCATTTACTGTGTTTCCTAGGACATAATTTCCCAAACTAATCAGCAGCACGTTGGTGCTCAAGATGGTATTCAATTGATGCTTTGAAGTAGTAATAGTAATGAGCATGATAAAGAAATAAATAAAAAAGAAGACCAAATAAAAAGGAGACTTGAAAGAAGTTGAAGAAATGCTGTAAGATACATTTAGAAGATAACAGATCTGGAAAGTTCCACAGTGGAATAAAATAACTGAAGAAATTTGTTTAAACCAGCAATTCTTGTACTATTTTCCTTTAACACATATGAGACCAGTTTCAGACCCCTGTGCTGCATAGAGCACAGGGTTTTGTTTTTATTTTTTAATTGACAAATACAATTCTATGTTACTGTATACCACATGCTTTTTAGTAAATACATATTGTAAAATACAGTTGTGAAAGCATTCCCCAGTTAATTGACAAATACTTCTACTTAGGTATTCCTATACTGTACTGTACCAGACAAGAATCTGTTTGTGTATATAAGACATCTTGTCTTATTTGCCTTTTTAGATTTCTTAATGGATTTATTTCATATGTTTAAATCTTTTATCTCTTTGAGATATATCCTAATGAACATTGTAACATTGACCAAAATTAATTTTTTCAAACATTGTTATAGTTTGAATCCGCAATGTCCCCAAAATCTCATTTATTAAAGGATTGGTTTCCAATGATGCAGTGTGCAGAGGTGGGGCTTTTGGGAAGTGATTGGGATGCTAACCTAATCTGTGGATTAATTCATTGATGAATTTAGAGCTGAACAGAATATTGAGAGGTGGTGAAAACTATAGGAGGTGGGAAGTAGTTGAAGGGAATGTGTCTTTGTGGACATGCCCTTGGGACTATATCTTGTCCCCCACACCTTTGTCTCTGTCTGCTTCTTGGCTGCCATGAAGTGAGCAACTCTGCTCCATACCACATCCTCTCCACCATGTTGCACTGTCACCCCAGACCATAGCAATGGAGCCAGTTCACCATGGACTGAAACCTCTGAAACCATGAGCCAAATTAGATCTTTCCTCCTTTAAGTTGATTTCCTTAGGTATTTTGTCATAGCAACAAAACGTTTACTAATAGAGCTATCTTTCTAGTTGCTCTAATACCACTTACTAAATAGTTCATTATCTCCTAAACTGATTTTAGATTCTATCGTTAACATATATTTAATTCTCAGATATATTTGTATCTGTTTCTGGAATACCTAGTTTTATTCTTTAATATGTCTTTCTGTTCTTATACCATTATCATATCATTTTAGTTTTCATTGCTTCATAATTTTAATAACTATGAGGCAAATTTTTGATTAATGTTCCTCTTTTTCAGAGTTTTCCTAGTTACACATAATTTTAAAAATTTATTTTTATAAAAAAACATACAGTTTATAATTAGATAATGCATAAACATGCTTAAAATGTAAAAATCAAAATAATTTATTGATGTGACCCTTCTCCCCAGTGACAACCCCTACCTTCACAATAAATATCACTTTAAGTTTTTTTGTATCATTCCAGAATTTATACATATACAATAAAATGAATATAATCTCTCATTTCCATTTTATACATAATAGTCTTTTATATACACTGTGTTTTTATAACTTTTGCCAGTAATCTTTATTTGAAGAGGATATCATGGAAGTCAAAACATACATATTGTATGTGCAATTTAATCAAATTTGCCAATGCCCATTTTCATTTAGACCTCTAATCTAAATATGTTTTATATTTTCATACTTGTTCTTCATTAAGACAATGACAAGCACACATGATGCCACTACTATCTGGGATCAGAACAGTACTCAGTGATAACTTTGATCATGGCCATTAGCTAAAAATCACATTTATAACTACTCAGAAAACTCAACATATGATGATAGGTAGGCAATACACCTGATATGATTTGAGGCTTTTAACAAGTCTTTTCTATACTCTTCCATTGATACTTGAAGTTGTGTCCAATTTCCTATTTGAGATCCACCATTCTAGGAGGAAGCCTAACATCACTTGTGCAAATATATTTCACTACATAATCATCATAGATTTTATGACAACTTTTTTTTTTTTTTGCAAAAAGTGGGGTACAACCATTACTTATTTACTTTTTTTTTAAACCGTATGCTGGTATTACTTAATAATCATTTATTACTAATCTGATTAGTATGAGGTTAGTATGCATGGAAAACTCATGAGTATATGTTAAAATTGAATAGTCCGATTCTACTCAGATAATTTCTTCCTAACAGTGTAGTGAATATATTTTCTATAAGAAAAAAGGGTGAACACATTAGCTGTCATTGATTTGTGCGTTATAGTTGAAATATTACACTTGATAAAATTTACTACAGTGTTGTAAACTATGGTCTTAACAAAATTGATCTTCCATGTAGGAGGATTCTGCACCACTATGATTGGTTTTGTTATCTGATACTCCACTCATTTAAGATGAGTTTATCATTAGTACCTCAACATTCTGAACAAACCAGGTAGTTCAGACAATGTGTGAGCACTGAAAAATCCAAGTGAGGGCAAATGTGTATCCATATGCCTCTGGTGGGTACATAGCTGTTCTGTTTACTTTTAAACAAGGTGAATAACAGAATTATACCATGCAATGATTATGCCATGAAAGGTTATAAATCAAATTTTGAACTGAAAAAAATAAAAAAACAGGGTGCAACAATTATGGGCTGGTGACAATTATGTGGTGAAAATTGTATGTCTGAGATTAGTGAATGTTCCACTAATAAGAAAATGCCCTTTGTGAAAGAAAGGATGACATGAAAGGGTCATTAGAGTTTTTAGGCTTTGATCCCACCAACTATTGGTAGCATGATCCTGAGCCAGTGCTTAAAATCCTTAAGCTCAAACTCATTATTTTCAAATCATCTCACCTGCCCTAGAGTTTTAAATAGAACTAAATATATATTTGAAAACACTTTATAAATTGGAAGTGCAAAACAATGTAGTGAATAGTTAGGAAAGTTAGTTTTGATAGAGGTTAAAATGGAAAAAGAACTAGGCTCACTGGTAATTAAAGAAAGAGGAAATGGTCACCAAGCAGAAAAAGTCAGAAAATTAACAACACTTTACTGAGAGTCTCTGATCAGCAGCTTATCTTTATCTTTCTGGATTTCTCCCAGTGCTAGTGTCAAAGCTCTTGCCATTGTCCAACTGCAAGAAGAAAACCCAGATACAGGGATCTGGAGTTGGTTTTTTTATGGATGAGCATATTAAGGCAACTGCATATTTAAAATATTAATGACAATATTGATAATATAAAAATGGGAACAAACACATACAAATGTTTCTATGTGACAAGCATGATCTGAGTGTTTTGCTTTCATTAACTGATTAAATCCTCATACCAATTCTCTATGTTAGGTAATAATAAATGGAGGCATAAGAAGTCAAATAAATGACCAAAACTTATATCATTTTAAGTGTTGAACCTGGGACTAGAATCAAGTCAGACTGATCACTGATCATTTTAAATGTTTCCGACCATTATTGTTTCTTTTGTGTCTTCCTCATTTCCTTGTGAAATTTTTCTCCCATTTAACTTTCGTACTCAAAATGGCATAATTCTCCTCTGTGCTGAAGTTATGACCAATAACCTCTTGTTTCTGAACACTAATTTAAGTCTTTAAAGAATCACAAATACCATATGTGTTCAGTCAAGTGTTGCAACCTGAAAAATGTTTGGGTCACATTGGTGGTGGCTGTGGAGGGGGAAGGAGAAGGATTGAGTCTGGCTGGTAACCATTGTGTCATGTGGGGAAGTGCAAATGAGTTGGGAAAGAAAGACACATTTTATTCTGCATTGGCTACAGAAGCCAGAACTGGGGTTGATGCATGACAACATCTTGTATACATAAACTTTCCAAATACATCTCCAGAGGACACTTGAGGTAGACTTTTTTTTTTTCCTGTTCATATTCTAAATCTTTCTATATTTGGGAAAGCTCCCATTTAGAATTCCTGGTGGGAGGCATAGCCCACCTCTCACCCCAAAATCTGAAAGTGGCAGATGTTTATTTTCACAGCCTCTCATGCCTAGGGAGTGTGTCCTAAGCTTCTTCAATCAGATGAGTCTACTCCAGACTTCAGATGGGAGCTAAGAAATCTGCTCTGTCCTTGTGGTCTTCGCACATGGTCTCTGGGCAATAGGAATAAATGTTTAAAATGACATCTAATATCTTTTAGCAAACATGTTGGGGGATAAATTCCAAGGAATAATGTGCAACAATTGTGGTATAAAATATCTCTCTTTCTCTGTTTCTCCTTGCACCAGATTGAATCCAGGGTATTATACTTCTGAGTTACATCCCCAGTCCTTTTTATCTTTATTTTGAGACAACATCTTGCTAAGTTGCCCAGGTTGGCTTCCAACTTGCAATCCTCCTTCCTCAGTCTCTGCTCACCACTGTGAGTCACCACTCCCAGTCACTTCTCATGTGGTCAGTTCTGCTTTGTTATTTTTGCCTTTCTTCTTGACTTGTTATCTCAGAACTAGTTTTACAGCCTTAAAATCAACACTCTAGTAACCCAAAGGGAATGCAGTAAACTATTGTTCTGTCTAACTCAGACAAAATTTGATTCTGTTGTTCGTAACAAGTATCTAACATAGCTCTAGCTCCACAGGACAGAGAAGTGAATATCCACACTCATACATTTACTAAGTATGTACTAAATCCCAGCCTTGAGCCAGATACCAAACTAGTTACTAGGGCTATACAGATATCAAATCATAATCTCTACCTTTGCTCAAGAAATACATATCACATATGATAAAATTGATGGGTTCCCATAGCCCATTATTCCCATTAGTTTTCCATGGTATTTGAAACTCTCATCACTCAAAGAGAGTCTAGATTAAGATGTTGTATACCCAAGTAACTACAGTCACTGTATTACACTGAAGATTGTCCCAATTAACCATTGTATTCAATATTCATCAAGAGTAATTAATTTATTGGATTTATCATTACCTCAGCAACTACGATTGAAAAAAGCTGGGCATATTTCAATTAGGAGAGATTATTTCCACTCCAATAAAGAAAATCCGCTCACATCTTCCCCTAGTGTTTGTCTTGTCTACATCCATCCATGGCAAAAGATTTTCTTTTTATCATACTTCTCTGAACTCCATGACTTGGACAAGAGTATATTTTCTGCTCCTCCCTCTCCTCCCATATTTTGCTCTAATTCTAGTAAATTCTACTTTGCTAAACAAGTTGAACTCCATGATTTTATTGAGATCATATTCCTACTTCTTCAAAACATTCTAGATGCATTCTTAAACATAGCCACTGATCCCCTGTTCTCTTTGAAAACCATTACACCATGAAATTTATAGAACATTATTAAAAGCATTTTCAGCTGACAAAATGCAGGAATTCACTTTACAGAAGATCTATCACATTATCATAAGCCTAAGTTTGCTTATTTGTCCTTTCTGGCAGTCCAACCAATAAATACAAAAGAAACCTCTTTGTGTTATATAAAAGTCTTTTGTTTTGAAATAACAGAAAACTTCTTGAGCTATTCAATATTATAGTGAAGGAGATTTAATGTCTTAAGAAACCCAATAGCAGTCATGCTGCTGATCCTTAAAAATAGATTAAAACCAAGGACAAAACTGCTGTTGAGAACACAAAATATGCCCTCCCTCCATTTCTAATCTCTGGTTCTCTCCATGGATGTGTTGTATGCTTCCACTGGTTTTCAGCAGGTTTTTCTAATTCTCCAACTACCTGGAACAATGTTCACTGACAATATTTCTCAAGATCCTACTCCCACTCAGGATGGTATTCAGAAAGAGGTAGAGAAATTTATCTTACATTACTTATTCTCAAGAAATAAATTAAATAAACTCATCGTAAGTACAATGTTGATGCTTGAACAACATGGATTTGAATTGCATTGGTCTACTTACATGTAATTTTTTTTCAGATTTGCTTTAATTTGAAAAAACTCTGATGATACCCTTAGCCTAGAAATAGCAAATAACAATAATAATAGTTAAGTATGTCATGAATGCATAAAATGTATGTAGACAATAGTCAATTTGATCACTTATTACTATAAAATATCCACAAATATATTATGGAATGTTAATATTATCAAAATTTATACACAGAGACTGTTCATAGTGCCATTCACAGTGACAGGAAATGAAAACAAACATAAAGATGCAGTATTAAATCATAACTGCATTAAAATATGAGAAGTGCATACTATAATACTGTCACAACTTTGTAGCCACCTCTCTTGCTGTTGCAGTGAGCCCAAGTATTGTGAGTATCCACTTAAAATGCCTCTCATGAGCAGTCTGTCTTTCTAGTAAATTGCCTATTTCAGTAAAATGTAATCTCTTGCAGTCCTTGTGTATTTTTCATTGCCTATAATATATATGTAATATACAATATGTGAATCAATTCACTGTTTATGTTGTCAATAAGTCTTCCTGCCTGCAAGTAGGTTGTTATAATTCAGTTTTAGCAGAGTCAGAAGTTGTATATGAAGTTTGACCAGTAGCAGGAACAATGTGGACCTTAGGAGACCCCTGAACAGACCATTGTTACTTCTGGCCTAGTAACCATCACACCAGGGAACAGTCACTGTCACCACAATGTCGACAAGGAGGCTGACATAGCAGCTACCTGCTGTCCTTGAATGTAGCACTGTGGACCAGTACCATGGACAGTGGCACAGGAAGCATAGTCCAGCTGACCTCACAATGTCACAGGACAAGAAGGGTTGTAAATAGGATTTCCTAAGAAATATCAGGAGGCATTTTCTCTTTTTCTCTTTTACTACTCAACCTGCCAATCCCATCATTTATTTCACCTCTTTTGTCATCACCTCAACTGAGGAAGCTATGAGGTAAGCTGATGGAGCACTAAACAGAGGGCCTCAGAGAGTGAGTATAAGAGCCTTTCTTGGAAATTGCCTATCTGGAAATTGCCTATTTTCCCCCTAGGCCCGCTGGGACAAGGCCTGTCCCTTGAAGAGATGACTGGGCTGTGTACAGTAACATGAGGAAAGTTGACACAGAGCTAAAAGCAATTTTATTCAAGCATAAGTCAACTTTACCAGCAATAATGATCATAGTTTGATCTCTATTTGATTTTTAAGCTCATCTCTGAATTGGATAAAAACTCAGAGGCAAGAGAGATGTGAATTAGTTCCCCCAAAGTACTATAAAGGATAACACTTAAAACCAACTTTTAAGAGAGGAAAATGCAACTAGAAAAACACTGAAAATAATAAAGTTATTTAAAAATTTGTCTTCAACAGTCAGTTATAGATTTGTAATTTGTTTAAAAATAAATGAGCTCCCCACTGACAGAAGCAGAGATTTAGAAATTTACAACTCTTTTAGATGACGCTGGAACAAATTAAAGGGCCCTATGATTCAGTACAGTCACTACTCAATTTCTATTGCTTTGATTTAAAGAATTAATTTATCATTGTGGAGGAAAATTATCAATACAAAATCTAAAATTAATTGTATGTTGAGTTAGAGAAGACTCGAGTAAAGTATTTTAAAATAACAATTCCCTTGAAAAGTGAACTCCATGTGACCTTTGCCAGAGCTATATGATGCTAAAAAAATGAAGTGAGTTGAAAATTAAAAGAAAAATGTTCCACCATTTTTCTTCAGTCTCACTGACACCATTATCTATAACCAAGAGGTGCTTAGCATTTCCAATAAATACAAAGTAATACCATTTTGGAGATAACTTTAGACTAGCACAAAGTGTCCTAACTATTAAAGTAAGATAGCCCTCCCTGTGGAAAGGCCAGTAAGTTTAGAGTAAGAGGAATCCAGCTCAGGATCACCTTTACCAAGTTACTTGTATCGCTAAGACTCAATTTCTTCATATGTAAAATGCTGGTAATAATCCTATTTCATAGGGTACTGTAGGAACTTAAATCAGACTTGTATAAGACTCATGTATGTAGAATGCTTACAACACTATCTAGCATATAATTAATAAATAATAATGTAGGGACCAAAAAGGGGGTGATCTCTTTCCTGCCCCTTGTAAGGGTCCTGGCTGACTTCTCAAAAAAGTTTGAAAAGAGAATAAATAACATAACAAATTTATTTGATCTAATTTCTACATGCATGGAAGCTTTCAAAATGAAGACAAAAACAGAGAAGTCTCTCTATTTTTAGACTATGGGGCAGAATTTTTTTCTGAATGAGGATCTTCTATGAGATAAGGTAAGTCAGAGAATTTATGTCCAGCTCTAAGACAGAAAGGCAGGAGAAGAGTAATATTTCAGGGGTTTTATGGCTTGCTTTGGGGAAAAGGGGTCCTAGTTTTTATAAATACATTCTAATTTCTATGGCTTGCCCTGGGGAAAGAAAAGGAATCAGAGGTTGGAGGAGAGAAGAAGGTCAGGGAGAGACTTTTTTCCTAAGATCTTCAGTTTGGGGAATCATTTTCTGAGCCCCTACAATAATCTCAAATATTGATAAAGTATATGTTCCCTCCAAACACCATCCAAGAGTTCTGCCATACCAGTTCATTTAGCCTACAGCTCTCTGAGGTAAATGTTAAATGCTGGTTTATATAACTGCTTACTTGCTAGAATCTCTCAAATGTTCATGTCTTATGCCTCTTGTATAAGTTTTTCTTCTATTCTCCCACCCCAATTTATTTTGAAGACATCCCAAGGCCAGGAATCATGATTTTTATTTATTCCATAGCTTCCAAGTTCTCACTGTTAAAAAAAAAAAGCAGTTAAAGACAGCCCAAAAGGAAAGAACATGGATGGTAAGGCAAAGGTAATTCCAGAAATCTAAAGAAAATTGGATGAATAGTTAGGTCTGAATAAGCAGTAGCAATTCATAGGCATCTTTTTGTCTCAGATGTTTACCACTGGGCCTGGTAATTTAGGGTCTATATGGGGACTAATTATACAAATGAAGAGAGATGCTAACCAGTGTCACATATGAATTCTTTCAGCCATAGACTTGAGACACAAACAAAATCCAAGGACTCCTTATGTAACCCAGAACATTCTTGCTACTCAGGCTAGATTATGGCCAGCAGCAGCAAAGCCACTGGGCTCTGGCATTCATATGCTCTGCAATATGCAGAGAGAACAGATTTTCACATGCACAATTTATTCTTGGAAGGAATCAAAGAGAGCACATCCTAAGGGCCATCTGCATGGCCATCTAAATAACCACATGTCTGAAGATCACTTTCAAAGGCACAGGCAAACTAATTTCCTTCATTCGTTCTTATCCTCAAGGAGCTCATGGCTAAAGTACATCAAAACATAGCAATTCAGCTCTGTGAGCATAAAGGAGGGGACACTGACTCAAAATAGGGAGGTCAAGGGTGAAGAAGAACAAGCCTGAAAAGATAATAAATACCCAACTGAAAACAGGAGAAACTTTCTAACCAAAAAACAGCAGTCTGTCCACACTGGTTGATTCAACATGAAGAGAGAAATGAGTGAAGAGAAGTGAAGAGAAGGAAGGAGAGGCCCATTGAGGCAGGGAGAGATACACTTAGGACTTTAACTGTAGTTCCAGAAGTAAGTGGGTTGGTCGAAATGGTTTAAGCAGAGGCAAGACTTAATCAAGTTTACTAGGTATATTAAAAAAAAAAATCTCTGTTAACTATGTAGGAGATTAGGACATGATTCATAAAATAAAATGATAGGAGCCTTAAAATTTTATAGTCATCATGAATGAATAAAAACTTCATTAGTTGTTTAAAACAAAACACCTATAAAATCTACCTCTCTATTTGTGAACATGGGAAAATAAGACTCCAGCTGTGGTCACTGCATTCTCTCCATAGATGCTATTCCAAATAACTATTATATAGATGGGGACAATTTAGAGGAATGAATGAGGGACATTTATTATAGCAGTTTCCAATCACACCAGAGAAGAGCATGACTGGAAGGGAGCAATTGGTGAACAGATGAAGAGACATTTCCAACTCTTTTTTTAGAAAACCTTGGAATTTTTAAGAATACTTTATTCAGAAATATACTTATTCATTTGGAGTTCCTCTCTAATGGTAAAAAAAAGGGAGGTTAAATCAAATTAATTTTAAAATGAGATGATCAGAAAATATGAAACCAATAAAGATGTTATCAAAGTGCTCTTAAGATCTTGAGAAATATCTAATCTATATTATTTGGTGAAAAAAGTCCATATGGCTTTGTTTGAATTAAGTACAATAATAAAAATGGACTATTTTTAGTACTTTAGATAAAAAGATTACAGGTTCCTTTTGTTCTTTTTCTTTTAGTTGGCCTTCCACATGTGTGGGTTCCATATCTATGGATTCAATTGTCTGCAGATAAAAAATATTTAGAAAAAATTGTGTCTTGTACAGACATTTTTCTTGTCATTATTCCCTAAATAATGTATTATAACAACTCTTTAAAATGAATTTATATTATATTAGGTATAATAAGAATTCTATAGTTATTTTAAAGTATATAGGAGAATGTAATTGGTTATATGGAAACACTATCACATTTTACATAATTTGATAATCTGCTGATGTTGGTATCATAGGAGTCCTGGAACAATCCACCATGTAAACAGTATACAGAGGTTCTCCTGTGTTTGTGTATACACACACACACACACACACACACACACACATAAATATATATTTTTGTTGTCGTTGTTGTTGTTTCTGGGAATTGAACCTAGAGGCATTCTACTACTGAGCTACATGTCCAGCCCTTTTTATTTCTTCCTTCATCTTGACACAGAGTGTTTTAGTCAGGTAGGCTTTTTGCTGCTGTAACTAAAAGGACCCAACCAGAACAACTGTAGAGGAGGAAAGTTTTATTTAGGGTTCACAGTTTTTTAGGGGTCTTAGTGCATAGAAGGCCAGTTCCATTCCTTGGGGACAAGGTGAGGCTGAACATCATGGTGGAAAAGCGTGGAGGGGAGCAGTTCACATAATGATCAGGTAGCAGAGAGAGTCTTCACTTGCCAGAAACATAGAAATATTTAACCCCCAAACATGCCCCAATTCCAAACTCCTCCAGCCATACCCTACCACTTAAGTTACCACTCAGTTAATTTCTATCAGTGAATTAATTCACTGATTGGGTTAAGGTTCCCGTAACCCAATTATTTTCTTCTCTCAACCTTCTTGCATTGTCTCACACGTGAGCTTCTGGGGGCTACCATATCTAAATAATGACACGGGGTCTCTCTAACTTACTAAGGCTGGTCTTGAACTTACAATCCTTCTGCTTCAGTCTCCAGTGTAGCTGGGATTAGAGGCATGTGCCACCAAGTCAGCTGTACTTGTATTTTTGCAATATTCTATAATAGAACTACATATCCTGGGTAAACAAAACATTAAACTTGTATTCAAATTAAAGAATTTGTAACAAAGAGATAGTTTATGAAATCAAATTATAAAAAGAGGTTTGTTTCTAAGAACACAAAAGTAAAGACAATATTCTGTATGAGTTAATAAATCTGTAAATATATTTATTATATATAAATATATATTCCTTAAAAATATGTAAGTACCTTATAATCACAGATGTTTTATGCTTAAAACAATGTTAATTTTATAATTTTTCCTATTTACTGTTTGGACTGAATGCTATTAAGCAATCACTTTTGTTATAAAAACTTGCAATGATCCCTAACTCACAATTGTTGAATAACCGAGAAAAACAAATGTAATAATCACAAAGTAAAACCAAGAAAATAGCTAAAGTAATACAAATTAGTGCAAAGAATGTACAATAAGCAAATCTAGAAGTATTTTTAATTTAAATTTTAAAAAAGCTCATTTCTTGCTATGGATAATTTAGTTTAATTTGAGATCTTTAGGCATACAGGAATAAAGCTGTAAAATGGTATCTCAGATCTAACTACATCTTTTGATATGAGAACTATGTAAGCATGAGCTAAGTATACTTTGCATATATTCAGGTAATGTTTCTGAGCATATTACACCTACATATGCTATGCAAAATGTTGCAGAAGATTAAATTACCCTAGCCACATTTGGGAAGCGGCAGTATGTCTGTCATTGCATGTAAACATATGCAGATTTATGCAAAATATTCTCAACTAGTGTACCTAAAGTCCCAAACTCCCCACAGACATGAAAGCCAGAAGGTTTTGTTTATTTTCAAATTATCAGAAAACCTATAAATGGGACTAAAAAAATAGATATGCTTATGTTGTATTTTCAACTTGGGGGCATCTGTTTGGGTTTTTCTTTCTTCCTTCCTTATTTCTTTCTTTTCTTCCTTTCATCATTTGGTCAAGATTTTAAATTCATTGGCACTGATCTATACAGTAGTCTTAACACAAGCACAAAATTTCCATTTGCTTCAAAAAATCCTCCAGGAGTTAGGGAGAGAGAGTTCATGCACATTTTACATAAAAAATCTGATTCTTTCAGTTGCTAAGTCCATTCCTCATGGTATTTGTTTTTTTGTTAGTCATTCAGGGTACCATTAACTCTTTTGGGTTACTGTAGTAAAAAATGAAATATTGCTGAAGTGGTCTGCCAGGGTACCGTCACTTTTCTACACAGGCATTTTGTCAAAGCATAATGAGTTATTTTTTATTTTGGTAAACCAGATAGAAATCACAACAGTGGCTCTGATAGTACTAGGAATAATGTATAAGAGTAATTACAAGTAAAAAATAATGTAGATATTTTCTAAAGAGTCATACTAAGTGTTTTACAATGAATAGTATCTGAAAAGCTGTATGAAAAACCAACTTGGGGGTTGGGTGGGTAGCTCAGTGGTAGAGTAGATGATTCTTCGCATGTTTGTACCACTGGGTTCAAGCCCCAGTGCATACGTGCTCACACACAAACATGTACACAAATCAATATCTATCTAATATTTTAAATCAAGCAGTGTACTTCCAGGAGAGTTTTTGAAAAGAGTTATGTAGTGTTTTAAAATATGACCTCCAAATTCTTAACACTCCCCCATCAAGGAACAGATTGCATATTTCTTCTTGAACCTGGGCTCTGTGACTCTTGACCAAGGAGAAGAAAACATGGTGACAAATTCTGGACTCAGACCTGAATAAACTGGAAACATCCAATTCCCAAAATTCCAGGGAAGCTCACATTTGGCACAGGGAAGTCACATTTGGCACAAGGTCATCCCACTATGAGTAAGCCAGGTAACTCACAGAAATGCAAGAAGATAAGCCATGATTCTGACTCCTAGCCCCAGCTGAACTCCTTGCTAGTGGAGAGTGCCAATTTGCCAGCAATGCACGTGAGCTCTCTTGAAAGAGGATTGTCCAGTGACATGGAGCAAAGGGGAATTACTTCCACCATGTCCTGCCCAAATTTTAGACTCATAAATTAACAAATGATAGTTGATTTAATCCATGAGGTTTTAATTTTCTTTTTTCATGCAGCAATGGTTAACTAAAACAGTAAGTTATTGTACAGTGACCATTGTGTGTGTGTGTGTGTGTGTGTGCACGTGTTTTAAATGTGTTACATTTGTTCATGCTGGGACTTTTTAAAGTACTACATAACTCCATAGAGATGTTTCCTACTTGAAGAATTTGTGATCTATTGTTGTCATTGCCTGGTAGCGGTTCTGAGCTACACAGTAGCCTACAAACAGGTCCGGTATAGTGGAAATAAAGAGTTGAGGAATAAAATGTATCCACGTACCTATGCTCTATAGTTTCTGTATTATTTACCAAAGTTGAAGGCAGATCTATTAATCAAATCACATCAACTTTATCAAGAATTGTTTCTATTCCCCTCCTTTCCAATTAATGATAAAATGTGAAACCATGGCTATGATCACAGTGTTTAACCAACTTCTATTTGTCTAAGTTCAGTAACTGTATTACTGGGGCACTTTGAAGGACAGCTATCTAGGGTTTGTTTTCCATTCAGTGTTGAAGTTTTCCTTCCTTTAAGATCATGTAGTCAAATTCAAATTAGAATTTCCCTCAGTAGATTGTTGCTGTGACAAGTTGCTCAAATTTGCAACCACTTAAGGAGGTTTAAGTAGGTACTTGGGCAGAGTGATTCAGGGAGACCTTCTTATGTGTGTTCCCAGGAGTCTGTTCCTGATGCCTAACATTTCCTTTCTGGAAAAAGGGACAACTTAAACAGTTATATAATTAAATCCTTAATGTAACTTAGCTTATTTCATCAGCTCCCATTTTATGTGACGGCTAGGTCAAAGTTGGGATAACAGGAAAGGAAGAGATGTAGAGTTGCGGTCCTCAGTTAATCAGGTGTGGATCCAAGCATGGCACAAAGGGTTACAATGGTAATGAAGTCAAATTTTACTCTTTGACTGGTCTGACCTTGTGGCAGTAAATCTGAGTTGAAGAAAACATACATGTGTTCAATGGGATTTTTAATCTTTCTGTGCTGAAGTCCTTTGTGGTAGCTTTTCACTTGTAGGGAAACACATTCAAGTTTTTATCCCACTGGTGGAGAACTTAGTACATTACTGCTTCAGAGTCCTCTTATACTCCAACAGGGAATGAGCGTCTCAAAGTACTGACCTACTACCAGAGAATGACTTAGGCAAGGATGAGAATTGGGTTATGACTCTTAAGGCCCCCTAAAATGCTGATTATTATTTAAAAGTGAAGTTTGCATATCACTACCACATTCTCAGGACAATTATTCCATTTGCTGTTCCAACAGTTGCATATCAGCCACTGACTTGTGCCGTCTTGAAAATGTACACTGTTGGTTGCCATTGTCCTGCTCCAATTTGAATTGGTGTCAGGGTAATTCTGCAATCCCTTATGATCAATGTTCTATAGCGTTTATAGGCATCCCTCCTCTGCATAAATATTTCCTGATTTGTCTCCCTGCTCTGCCCTGGAGGTCTATAACCATTTCCTAAAATGGCTCTAAAAAAGAAAAGTATTTCTTTCACCTCTATTAAAATGTCTCTGCGGCAGTAGATAGGAGGCAGGAGTTGTTTCTGTCATCATTATTTCCTTCAATCCGTTATGCACATATACATGTCCCTACTCCATAGATTCTGCCCTGTATGTTAGCAGCCTCTTGACAATCCAGTGTGAAACAGATTTAATATTTTGCAGAAGTAGGGAAGCATAAAAACAGTCTTTTCTTATTAGATTACTATGTGCCTAGTACTTACCACTATTTCTTTTCACTGGGGATTTCTTCTTTATTTATTTGTAAGTGTACAGACACATACATACACACACACACACACACACACACACACACACACATTTTCATTGAGGTATATGGACATAATTTTCCTTGTAACTGTATTCTTTTACTAGCTGATGCTTTTGTTGAGAAAATAATGTCAATTCAAGACTTTTGAGGGAACTACATAAAAGATCACCAAACAAGAGCAGAGCAACTGAATTTAGGAGTGCTCCTTTACAAGTAAACTCACCTTTCAGAATTTTAAACAGATTCAGATTACTTAAAGCAATGACAACAACAGAAATTGAGACTCCATCAGCCATATTCTGTTCCTTGTTATATTGTACTAGCTGCTGACATAGTAAGGTTTCTTTGGTTAAGGAAAGGAAACCAGCAGAGAGAAGAGAAACTGACCTGGACTTTTAGACTTAGCATTGTCAACACTGTCCTTTATCCTTTATACACATGATTTAACTTTCTACTCACAATAATATAATTGGAAGAGTATTATTTTTTTCTCTTATGAATGAAGAAACTGAAACTCAGTAATATTAACAAACTTGCCCAAGTTCACAGGGTTGGTAAGTTTCAGATCCATAATTTTAATCACAATCTCTGAGATTTTTTTCAAAAAAAGCATATAAATAGTCCATGTGAAGCAATGAAGAATGAGCAGACATTTCATGATTTTTCAGCTAGGAGTAAAAAGTTTCAAAAGCATGAGCAAAAAATTCTAAGGTTTGGTGGAACAGATAAAACTGAAATCCTAGGATTGGCCAACTATGGTAAATTGTGCTAAGAGTGGAGACTGGAAAATGGAGCAAAGGACACAAAGGGCTCACATCAAGTTGGAAGATCAGGTCGTAGATGTAGGGATAGTGCTGAGCATGTTCCAGAGTAAACTGTGGTCTTATACCACCTGCTGGAATCCAGATATTTTCAAGTCCATGCAATTTGGCATCAATTTCCATGGAGAATGTTCCTTACCTCTTTAAAATATTTTATTTGAATGGGAATATAGTTTTTTTTTTAATTGGAAACCTGTAGTAAGTTGAACAGAATACTGATGGGTTTTTAAAAAGCAATTTTTAGGATGCATTGTTACTTGGGTTCTCTACCTTTCATAAGTCAGACAGAATGGATAAAAGTAATTTCAAAATCAGTTGAATTTCAGGGATGATATTTTATTTTCTGAGATATTTGGAGGATATTTGAAAATAGATAGGAGCTCATACTAAAAACAAAACCAAAACAATATCTACTTAGAAATGATAGGAACATAATTGATTAACATTTGCCAGGTCTTCTAAAGACGATTACATCTGACATTGGACCCCAATCTGAAGTAGACTTTGAAGAAGCTCTGACAATATTTGGATGGAACTTTAAACAAATGCTAAAATAAATGAATTTATCAGGTTATGTTTCTTTAAGAATGAGTAGATAATAGTTGTCAAGAAGGAAAGAAGGAAAGGAAGAATTCATGACTTATGATGTACAGATGTTTCCTTATTCTTATTAGGAGGAATAAAACAAAAGATGACTTAGTTTGCAAAGGAGCAGAACAAATTCCAGGATGTGAATACATAGTTTCAGGCCATTAGAGTGATAAGATACTGTAGCTCCTTCAGGAACCTTGCAGTCTTTGGTATGCTGCATAATAAATCTTAAGAAGCATTAAATATTTAAACAATTCCCCCCAAGAGATAAATGGTTAATAAAACAAATGAGTCAGAATAAAGTAACTGTCAGAATGAATGCTTTTGCTCTATGTGTATGCCAATGACCCTCAGAGAAGATGGAACTTATATTACTTCCTAAATAGTTTCATTTGAAACAACTTTAACCTTAAAAGGTCACTACTGGTGATAATTTTTTTCCAAAGTGTCTAAGTAATCATTTATTTGCAGCTTTAATTCTGATTAATGATTTAGCCCTATCTCTTGATTGATTTTCCTACTGCAAGCTTCCTTATAGTTTCTCTGCCTGTCAGAAGTTTGTCATGAGAACTTTACTCCTATCCTTCATATAATGTCTCAGTTCTATGCAGAATCTTCCTTGTAATAAAATTTCTCAGAATGAAAGCCCCTGAACCTAGGTTGTTCCCATGTCAAAATGGCATCAGCATTCTTAATTTTACATTCAAATTTTATTACATCAAAATTGATCAATGAGTCACTCTGTTTCAATCTCTGGTTATAAACCAAAGTGTAATAATGCTACTATCTCCTCTACCACCCACTTGATTGGGGTTCAGACTATTCATATTCTGTCAAGTAGTGATCCATTCTGCTTCACTGTCCCTCATGACACTTTCTACCAAAGCCCTAGAGATCACATCACAAATGTTGCAGTTCTCAGGAAACAAATGCACCCTGAGCTGAGATGGTTTTCATAGGGTCACCTCACTTTCTGCTGGATACATGCAAAATGTGATATTTTCGGAACTCATTTCAGTTTCTCTCTTCACCTCTGCAAACTCCTCATACAGGCCTTATTCTCCACTGAGGCAGCTAGGAATTAAGAAAATTGCAAGCTGCTACTCCTGCTTATGGCCCAAACTAATTCACAAAACCCTCAGAAGAATGAGTCCAAGGAGTTACACTCTCTTAGTTTAGTCCAAATATTTCCTTCTGAGAAGAAGTAAATAGGACCAAGAAGAGGCAAAGCAGACTCACACTGATCACAAGATCATCTACCAGAGTTACAATTCTAAGGACTCGAGATTTCCCTGGATTGTGAGCTCAGTGCAATATCTTTTCTTGAGAACCAAGGCCATTTCCTCATGTTCTGCACAAACCTTCATGACTTCTTCCCAGAAGGTTATTCCAAGGTGAAGCTACCATAATTCCTTGGTACTACATCCTTTCACCATTCACTTCATTTGAATAGAGCATTTTTCATCCAAATACCATTTTGATGAAGTTGAGGGTCTTATAGTCAGACTAACTCTGAATTGTACCTGCATGGTTCACTTTGGTTCTGTCTCACCTGAGACCTCTGCCTGATCTGATTGAACTTCAGTTGAGCTTTTGCTTTCTCTCATTCTCCATTGTTAAGAATCAAAACACTGTGTCATTCTACGTTTTTAGCATTCTCTGATTATTAGGTTTTCATAATCAAGGTTAGCAAAATATTATGCTAACATAAGTTTTCCTCTGGCATATGTCTTTCTATATTTGCTAATTTAGTATGATAAATTTCTAATAATATAGCATTTATTTCATTTCATTCTTATTTCACCTAATATATTCTTTCCTATTTTGCATCATTTTAATGTATGTCACCTACATTCACTAATTCAGTATACTCGATTTCTAATAATATAGCATCATTTTATTTTCTTGCTACTTCACCTAATATATTCTTTCCTATTCTGTCATTTTAATGTCCTTCTCATCAACCCTAACCAATATTTACTTGGGTGCCAGATCTTATACATGGTTGATGGTACACAGCTATAGGCAGTAAATAGTTGCTGTTATAAAACATTGTAGCAACTGTAGAGAGATAATAAACATTTTAAAAGAATGATAAATTTGAAATTCAAATTTAAATTGCCATAAAAACGACTGAGTAGGTGCCTTTAAGTAATGACCTGATATATACTGAACTTGATAAAAAGTTGATAACAGCCCATGCAGAACCTTGTCAGGATATGGTAAAGAAGAAAAAATAAAATATTACATAGGAAAAAAATAACAATAATAGTAAGAAGAAAGGGAAATTAGACAATATGACACATGCATTGCAAATTAAAAATACAGAACTAAAGTAACAAAAAAGAGGATAGAAAATGAAGTCAAGAGAAATGCCCAGAAGTCATAATGAAATGATGGATGTTAAAAATCAAAGAGATAAGATCTTTGAAAATTTTTAAAGGCTATACAAGATTTTCAATATTTAAGTAATAGAAATGACAGAAAATGAGACTAATTAAAAATAGGTAGAAGAAAGGAAAAGAAATAATGCCATAATATTCCCTATTAATGATGGACATGTATCTCCAAACACAAAGGGCAGACAGAGGAACTCATATAATAAAATAATGAAATCTGACATCAAATCCTACCATTGTCAATTTTTAGTATATTAAGGATAAAAAAATCATTAAAATAAAAAAAAGCTTCCATGAAAGGAAAGGAAATCTCTTTATCACAGAAATTCTTAGTAATAGTCAGACAACCATAGAATTATGCTCTCAGGATTCTAAAAGGACATAACTTTCACTTTAGAATTTTGTACTTAGCTTATACATTCTGATTAATTGGAAAGGCAAAATAAAATTCATGATTAGAGACATAAAGTTTCTATAAAAGTATTGCCCATTTTGACAGAGTTATTGGAAAATGTTTAAAAAAAAGAATAAACTGAAGAGAGAACAAGATTGAGCAAAAAAGAAGATGAAGGCAGAGTAGGAAGAGGAGGAGGAGGAGGTGGAGGAGGTATCCAAGCAAAACAAAGCAAAGCAAATCAGATGAAAAATATCCACCTAACAAAAACAAAAGAAGTCTCTGAAGACAGCAGATCTAGTTACACAGCTACAGACAGAGCCAGTGAAAGGGAGATGCCACTGTTCTGAATTGGAGAATAGTATATTGCATTGCAGATATCTGGAAGAAGGAACAGAAGAATCATGTCCTTGACGAAGAAGGAGCTGAACATTATAGAAGATCAGGGGCCACTGTGGTTGGCGCAGAGACAGAGGAGGAGAAGAGTAGTTAGCAAGTCTAAAAGTAGTACCTGCTTTCTGGGGGTAGAAAGGGCTCTGACATTTTTTTCTGATTGACTTGGAATGCCATCACAGTTCTTTTTTAATGAGTTAATTAATTTTTTAAATTCAAATAATCATGTGCATTTATCTTACACATCACATATTTTGAAATATGTATATATTGCAAAATGACTCAAACTAATTAGTATATGTATTACCTCACATACTTATCATTTTTGTGATAAGACCCCTTAAAATCTTCTCTACTATGACTTATTAAGCATTATGATTAACTATAGTGCCATATTGTACAATAGATTTCTTGAAGTTGCTTCTCCTATCTAACTAAAATTTTATATTCTTTAGCCATCTTCCCAACCTCCTAAACTCACCCCTGTCTCTAGTAACTACTACTGGAGTCAGTTTCTATGAGTTTATTGTTGCTAGACACCACATATAGTATAAGTGAGGTCACTCATCACATTTTTAAGGAGAAGATTTACACTCTGCTAGGCTGTCTCTGGTTCTTCACTGAGTTCAGTTTTCCAAGTTAGAGGATGTTAAAGGCAGAGAAGTAAGAAGTGGTCCAATTCTGCACATATGAATTAAAAGAAGCATTGTCAGGATTTTCCTTGGATTGAAATCAGGTTCCTTTTTATCTTCCCTTAGTTTTACTATACCCAATAAATTCACATTTTTTGAAAATTACCAAATTCCACTCAAAGACAATTCAAAGCTACAATTCATATTTCCAGATATTTTTCCACACTCTTCTCTGCAATCTTCAACATTTTATATGATGATTCTATGTCTTACTTAGCTTTTGGTTTTGATCCCCCATTCTCAACCCATATACACACAGAATAACAGTGGGGGGAAAAAAAAGAAATTGGACAGTATAAAACTGTGAAGACATTAACTCATACCTAATAGCTATGGAAGCCTAATGACACAGAAAAGATCTGACAGAGATCCTCAGAGGATTGCAAATTGATATGAACACAAGTTTTCCATTAGGAACATCATGTTATCTAGTTTTATACACAATTATCTGCATTTCTCAGTGACACAGATGTTGAAAATATAAAGTATGGCTAAAACTTCCCAGTTTTTATTGGATCTCAGGATCGAGAACTTCCACTTTAAAATGGAATGAACCATTCCCTTCTATCTGTCTCTGCCTACCCTCCTTCCACCCCATGAATTACTGTGAGTGATTGGATCTGCCAGAGGAAAGTAATGAGAACATCCATGTATACAGGGTCCTATTAGGATATGCTGAGTTACATAAGATGAAGCCATAAGCAGGCTTTCCTTTCTGCATTATATGGCTTCCCATGCTGAATCCATTCAGTAATCAGCTAACATAGGGCTACAGTGTTCTAGAAACTGGTTGCATTAGAAGAATGATAAAGTTCTTTGGATTTGAAATAATGTATGCAAGTGATATGCATCTTATTTTGCAAATAAAGAGAAGTAGAGGCTAAATAATCTACACATAATCCCATAATCAGTTTGTGACAGAAAAAAATCCTAATATTGCGCTCTTATACCTCACAATTGAATAAATAGCCTCTCTGTATCCACAGATTCCACATTCATGAATCCAATCAAACTCAGCTTGAATATACTAAAAAATATTGAACCTGTAATTGTCTTCCTCTATTTTGTGTTGCTATAACAAAATACCAGAGACTGGGTATAAAGACAAGAGGTTTATCCTGGCCCACAGCTCAGGAACCTGGAAAGTCCAAGATTGAGTGATCATACATAATTAAGCAGGTCCCAGCAAGGGCTTCATTGCAGAAAGATGAAAGGGTAATAGATGTGTGTGAAAAACAGTATGTGTGCAAGCTGAAGGTTAAGAGAGTAAACTGAGGAAGTCAAACTCAGTTTCCAACACTTTCCTGGTAACAACATTAATCCCTTCATGAGGACAGATCCTTCCTGAACCAAAATGCTTCTTAAAGTCCCCACCTTACGCTGGGAGCCAATTCACAAGATGAATTTTGGTGTGGGTAAACCATACTCAAACCATGGCAGTACTGATTATGTAAGACTTTTTTACTTTGTCATTATTACCTACACAATACAAAATAATAGATATTTGCATAGCATTTGTTGCTAAGCAGCATCAGGTAATGCAGAAATGCTGTAAAGTATGTGGGAGGAGGAGCATAGGTTATGTTTAGATCCTTTTCCAATTTACCTATGGGATTTGAGCATCCCTGGATTTTGGTATCACCTTGGGTTTTGAGAACCAAGTCACAACTATACTCTTCATGGTGGATTGTTGTCCAGCCTTGATCAGAGCAGTCTGCTTCAGTAATACATATGCTCTTGTGTTTATTAATAGAGTCTATAGAACAATCTAGTTTTGAGTGACACATTTTCAGTTTGTCACTGTCCCATTATTTTCCACAAAAGATTCAATTAAATACTGATAAGCTATAGAGGCAGCATAACAGTGAGTAAGAGGTCATCTATATTTAAATTCCAGAAGCATACTTACCACATGAACAGTATCTATCTAGTTATTTCATATCTGTACATTGTTTCTCTTCTCTTAAACAGAGAAATTAGTGGCATTTACTTCAGAGTTTGTTTGTAGGGACTGAAATGAGCAAAATCATGAAAATCACATAACACAATCTCTTCACAGAAGGCACTGAATAAATATTAATACTATGGTCAGGAAGTTCATTCTACCCAACTGACAATAAGAAAACCTCTTGGTTACATTAATATTAGTTTGATTCTGCAAATAGTTTTCTTTTGTTGAAGAAAAGCAATGTTTTAAAGTTAGGAAATAAGGCAGTATGTGGCAAAATGCTTAGTAGCTGATGTGTGCCCTGGAGGTGCTGAGATTTGTTTTATTATAAATAATACTGTTCATGTTATCCCTCCTGAGTTTCTGCAGCATGGTAAAGGTAATAATGTGTAACTGATGGAATTTCAAATAAAGCATTATTAAAATATTTGTTCAGTGACCTTTTTGCTCTTTACCTTTTGTCTTTTTGTGGCTGTTAACACTCTGGTACAATCTCTATCCATCTCAAACGTTTCTTTCAATTCTCCTCATGATATGCCTTTAATTGGCTCAAGACTCCTGTTTTATTTTCTTTTTGGAACTTGGAAAAGAAATGTGATAGTACTTGTTAAGAAGTTTACACTTATTTTGGGAGATCCAGGCCTAGAGAATGACACAGTGGTGAGTAGATCTCTCATTAAAAAGGGAACAAAACATTAGTCAGCTTCTCATGGTATATGAATTATGATAAGTACTTCAGAAGACCTTTTGTATTCCACCACCTAACAGGGTGCCATATGGTAAAATCCTTCCTTGGTACTAAAAGATGTTTTTGCCTGTGTGGGGTGCTAAATCTGTCAGTGGTATTTCATTCCTGACAACTGAAAATGCTGAGATAGTCTATAAACCTATTTACATATTTACGATATTCTCAGGATGTAATTCACAGATTGGAAAATTTTAGATGAAAACAGCAAAGAAGAGCAGAACCAAGAGAGCATAATTTTTCAGGAAAAATGCTTAAAATAAAAAGAAAAATTATCTTCTCATGATCCATGAATTAGGGATGACTCAGAACATTCTCACAATAACAGTCTGTCTCCACAAGACAAAAAAATCCAAAGCACTTCAGAAAATTGAAATTTTGCTTTGTCAGGATCTGTCAGGTAATCAAGGTAGGGACGAGTGGATACCTGCTAAAGTTATGAAGCACATGAATATTCCAGATTCTAGGTTTATGATGTAAAGAATCAGATTCATTAAGAGCCATCTAAGCAAAGAATTCTTCCTTAGGAAGAAATTTGCAAAATTAAGAATAAGAGTTCTAGAAGTTTCAATTTGCTGGAAAAAAGATTTACAGAAATAACAAAATATGTTATAAATTCGATGCTGAATTTATCCTTTTCTAAGCAAGGGGCAAATAGTTCATAACTAACCCATGAGAAGAAGGGCACAGTGGAAAGGGAACTATTTCAAAAGAATCAGACCTAAGAAAGACAGGGATCCATAAAGTTTCATGGATGAAAATCCTCAAAACTGGAAACATATTAAAGAATTTTTATATGCCATAAAGGGGTGAAAGTGCTTCTGGATCTGACAATATGGCAGATTATGTCAATCCTTCAGCCCATTCCTCTACAAATACTTAGAAGTGCTGCACAAATTAAAAGCAAAAACAAGAAATGCATACTAACCACATTGAAAAGGAAGAGGAGAAATGAGCAGGTGCTACCATGAAGAGGAATCTCAGATTCAAGGTCCTCAGGGTCTGTTTTAGTCAGGGTTCTCTAGAGGAATAGAATCAACAGGAAATATGATTAGAAAAAGGGGATTTATTAGATTGGTTTATGTACCCAGAAACTGGATAGTACATAATGGTTATCTGCCGCTGGAGAGCTGGAGGAACCAGTAGCTACTCAGTCCAAGTGGCCGAAGCCTCAGAACAAGAGGAATCAATGGTGCTACCCTAGTCCGAGACGGAAGGCTTCTGGAAACTCCCTGGAGAATCACTGGCAGAGTCTGCTTTGGAAGAGTGAAGAAATGAGAGTCTGCTATCCTCAGGTGATTGCAGTAGCAATCAAGAACCTGTTCAAGAAGAATCGAGCTTGCACCTCCTGCTGCTTCCTTGTTCTGCCAACTTTGTTTCCATCCAAGCCACCATCCATTAGATGGTGCTGCCAATGCTTAGGGAGGGTCTCCACTTCAGTTCGGTGTCCCAAATGCCAACCATTCCTAGACACACCCTCTTAATCTTTAGCATATCTTAATCCAATCAAGTTCACAATTCAAATTAACCATTACAGCGTCCAAGTTGACATTTTAACTTCTATTAATACCCATATCTAAAAAATGATGCATCATTTTACAGGAATGGAAAGTTCTCATTTGAATTGCTTAATCATGCAAAACTAAAACAAGTAGTAAAGTGACTGAACACTTATCACTGTGTTGATCAACAGGTACTCAGAGAACTGCAAATATATGTCTGGGTCATTGACAGGGGACCATGTGATTTCATCCCTTGGTGGGGGAACTACTACTAGGTACAGAATTACCTGATATTTAGCCAATATATTCAGCAGTATGTGTTCTGATAGTGCAGCCAATAAAATTGTAGCTTTGAAAATGATTGGACATAAATAAGGTTTCAAAGAATCTTGAAAAAAGGAACATGGTATCAAAACAGCTCTTACAGTGCTGATTCTTTGCCTAAATTCATGATCAGAGGATATAATACTTTTCAGTTACAGCCTGATCCAAATGAAGATGTAATTTTCTCATCAAATCCTAGACCCTTAGAATCTATCTCTGTACATAAGGAAGCTTGTTAGGCCACAAATTAAAAAGCTCTGTCTTATGTGTACTATAATTTGATTTTTACGTTTTCCTGTGAAATAAGAATTATTGGTATTTAACTGATGAGAACAATGAGGGACAGTGGTTCAATTCCTTTCTCCCCCATCACATGATGAATAAACTACAAAACTGAGGTCCTAAAAGATGGGAACCGATCCTGCCAGATTTATCTTTATTTTAAATCTTGACGACATGTCTTATGCATTTCTATGCATCTATGCACTCAGATAGTCCTATGTCTATCTAGCCAATTGTTCTTTCTATAAATTAATGCAGCACAACCAGAATGCTTTCAAGTTCTATAATGTGTTTAATATTTGGTGGGGCAATTTCCATATCAATATCCTACACACATTTTTAATATCCAAATTAATTTTCTGAATTCAAGGGGCATTTTTCAATTTCAGGTTTATTGAGGTATAATCTCACATAGATTTATCCTTTTCTTGTGGCATAATGAGTTTTTGCATAAAATACTGACAATAGAATCAACAACCCTGTAGTCCCCTGCAAAAGTTATCTCATTCTTCTTTATAGACATCTCTTCCCCTGTAAACCTTTTAAAATGTTTAGGAGTCAATATTAAGCAAGAGCAGAGGGGGAGGGGTTTTTAACCAGACCAAATAAATAAATAAATATAGAACAGAAAACAAAAGGTTGGTGAGTTTTATTATATTTTCAGTTTCTATATAAAGTCTTTTTAAAGAATTTTTAAAAATTAAGTTTAGATAAGTACAGCAATGTTAAGTAACCACAATAGTGGACCACTCCAACTAAGACAGATAATATTAAGAATAATATCTGGGAAGGATTGTGGTGACTGAACTTCAGCAATAGAATTACACAAAAATAAAAGTAAAGTAGGGAAGATGAGATCCACTCTGGATACTGAATAAAATGCAGGATAAATTGTGGATTTTATCTAGCTATCACATTGTACCCCCATATATATCTAGAATTTTTTAAAGAGGCAGAGAAAATAAGGAAACCTGTTACTCTGAACTTAGTATTGGCTACCAAGAATATACTTACTGAAGTGAAAATAAGAAAGAACTTGTAAGAAACTAAACACATGTCTGTGTTGACCAATGGAGATGCAGTAGCTATACTTACTAGAGTTTATATACATAATTTAATAAATATTCAGCAAATGCAGTTTTGTTTCCATAGTTTCCAATTTTAAGTTATTCAAAGAGGTTCTTAAAGACCAAGTCAAGATCCCATAAACTCTTTTAAGTTTCCTCAATTCAAAATATCAAAATCAGTTGGGCATGGTGCCATCCTGCCACTCAGGAGGCTGAGGCAGGAGGATCACAGACTCAAGGTCAGCCTCAGCAACTTAGGGAGACCTTGTCTCAAATAAAATTTTTAAAAAGGGCTGGGGATATTTCTCAGTGATAAAGCGACCTTGAGGTTAATCCCAAGTACCACACACACACACACACACACACACACACACACACGACAAAAATCAACTGTCTCAAAAGTGTAAAACAAAGCACATACTGTGGCAGTGGTGATTATGTTGTATACATTATGTTGTATTTCTCTCCTTTGGTGGAAAGTTTCTCATCCTATAGAAAAACTCTTGCAACAAATAATAGGACTCTAATTAAAATTTTGGGATATTGGCAGAAGAAAAGTGAGGTTATTTACAAATGGATTACATTTCCTTTGCACTACTGATATCACATCATGCACCCTTCTTACGCCAAATATTTGACAATGTGATTTGCTCTTATGGTCCCTCTTTATCATGCCAATCCCATCTCAACCCACTGCAGTTTCACTTCTGCCTCACTGGAACTACTCCTAATCCATTCATTATGTACTCTTCCATGCAACAGGTATTTTGTCTTAATTTTTAAAATATATTCCTCTTCTGCCTTTAATATTGTAGATTCCTCCTAGTGTAAAATGTTCTATGACCCCTTAATACCAAATTCCAGTAACTTTTAAATTCTGTAATTCTTTTTATACTCTTTTAGAATTCTAGTAATTTTTAAGCTTCTGTAATTTTTATAATTCTATAATACCAAACTCCAGTAATTTTCTTCTTAATAACTTTGATTAACTTCATCTCTGTAGTCTCATAAATGCTGATGAACTCGACTTTTCTCCTCACTGAAAGAATTTCCTCCTACTAAATGTCTAAGAGCTCACCATGCTTTACTGACAGACTCATGCCTATGTGCTTTTATGACCTCAAAATTCATGGCATTGACCATGCTCTCTCTTTAGAACATTAAACGTGTGAATACATTCAACTTCTGTATCTCTCCACTTTGATATCTCAGGTTTTCTTTCAAGTCAAATTGTCTAAATTTTAACTCATCGTATTCTTACCCAAACCATTTTCCCTCCTAAATTCCACCTGTCAATTTCTAGTTCTATCAACAATTCAGAGATCTAGTGGGTAATCTTGAGTCTTTTTAAAATACCTTCTCAGCTGTACCCCTATACCTAATCACAAATCCCACTGGCCAATTTTATTTAGTGATTAAGTGTTGAATTTGGGTGACCATTTATTTCTGGATCACTCTACTAATTTGGACGCCCTTCTTCTTTGGCCTAGAATCTTGTCTTCCCAGTCCTTCAAATTCATCCTCTCTACTGCCAAGAGTTCCATTTATCTAAAATGTAGACTTGACATCACTAATTTACTTTAAACCCTTTTAAATTTCTTGTTTATCTAAAACTCTTAAGATTTTTAACACATGCGTGATGGTCTGCATGCCTTACCCCACTACTCCTCTGACTTTGTCTCCTATGTACCTTGCACATTTGTAAGAACAATACTTCAAAAGCACTGAGCACATCATGCCAAGCCATGATTACATGCTATGGCCCAAACTCTTTCCTCTGCCCTATATAATAGACAAACACATGCCATCTTTTCTCCCCTGCTATTCAACAATTTTTCCTTTTGGACTCAGCTCTTATGCCACCTCATCCAGAGATTTTTCTTGCATGTGTCCCTAATTTGGTTAACTATAACTCTTCTTAATTTTCACAGCACCCTAGACAATGCTTTGTTGACATTTTGAATATCGCAATCAAATATTGCCTTTTGTTCTTCTTTTTTCACTCTTATCTCCCAATGCCAGAGATTCTCTAAAAGGAATCTCCTTTTTTTTTTCTCTATTTTTTTGGAGGACACACAGTTTGATTATCACCTGATATGTAATACAGCTCAACCAGTGATGGTTGGAATGAAATGGGAAAAGAAAAACAGCTTACATGAGTTGTCTTATTAACAGGGTAGTTCACAGGCAGTATTAAAGATATTTAGATATTAAAATTCCTCTGTGCCTCTTCAACTGCTTATTGAGGATGTTATCAAGGGGAGTCATGTAGCAGGAAGAGATCTCAGCTAAAGTAGAGGTATCTAACTCTACCAGTCCATGATTCCAATTATAACTTGCCTCCCTTGGAGCCTCATTTCCAGCCCCTGAGCTCTACCCACTAAAAGGATTACAACCACCACATAATAATCTGTGTGCGAAGATACAAGAAACATTATCTGTATATATTAATTTTGTTTTGGCATTTTATTTCTTGGACTATCTGGAATGTGATTTCTTCTCTAAAACTACCAGTAAACCCAGTGTACAGGTCACATGAAAGAGAACCAAATTTAATTCATATAAACAATCATTTTACACACCTCAATATGCATGAATTGATTTTAAATAACACAGTGACAGTTGTAGTTTGTTGTCTTTGTTTGGTTAGCCCAGAACTCTACACTCAACTCTCTCAGTTCTGACGCAGAGGCTCTTCTAGAGTGCTGTGTACTTTTCCTTTAGTGTTCTCCTTCCCCGGTTAGACTTTTTAAACACTTACCAAAGAAACTTGTGATTAATGGCAGTTAGAACTTATTGGACTTGAAGGACAAATGCTTGCTTCACCAGTTAAGGGAACGAGCTAATCAAAATGAAGAAGTGCAGGGCAAGAGAGAACAGGGAGAGAAACGAACGCAGCGAATCTATATGGATTCGCTTGAAGTGATGAGCTGAACTGTTAACTTTTCATTTACTGCATCACAAACTTGACACAACCTTTGTCTGTATTAAGAATAATGGAGCAGTTCTTATAAAAAAAAGTGTAAAACTTCTCAAATTAAGCCTCCCTTTTTTATTTTTATAGCTTCTGGTTGGTATTATTCCAGGCTCTTCACAGTAAATGTTTCACAATATCTTTCACAGATTGGAAAGTTTTCCACCTCCACAGTTACAAATCCTACTATAACAAACCAAACTGGCTGTCTCTTCAGGGACCGTACTTCATACTTGAGCACGAAATTGAGACTGAACTTTTTATTTGCTGGAAAGGTGACACAATTTTCTTTTATATGGTGTGGTCTCATTCTTTACCTTTCCAATGACCTCAGAGGTGTGGGTGCCTGAAATATTTCAGTGCTAGATTGTTTGCGAACTAGAGATGAATCGGTCTTGAAAAGGAAGCAGAAATCTCTTCTGGTGGAAAGGTGCCAGGTATCATTTCAGAATTGGCCATCTTGATATTTGCAATGTGTTTCATCAAAAAATTGCAACTATGGATAGAAATTCAGACATCTAGCAACATAACCTAGCTGATTATATGTTCTTTCTTTTCAACTGATTTCTTCAAAACAAAAGAAGAAAGGAGTAGGAAAATAAAAATGAAGATTCCTATTGCCTGAAAATTTTTGTAACTTATGATGCTAATTGGAAAAATGTGCTCCCTAAATAATATGGAAAAATTGCTAATCAAAAAATTATGCCTATCTTGATTTTCAGAAAAATTTGTGTGCAGATGTGATATATTCAGACGTAATGCACAAGGGGCTTTACTATACTTGAAAATTCAAAGTACTCTGGGATATTACTTTACTTTTAACTCTCCTGAGTAGAATCATTTGCATAATTCTTTAAAGTATTTCTGCTCTAGATATGCCAGACTTATAAACCATCATGTGGACCAAGCAGAATGACAGCCAGAAAGCGAAACAACACAGACAAAATAAATGACAATACACAGAAAAAATCGGGGCCCAAGAACTAAGATAGCTGAGTTTGGAAGTCTCAGATAATTTAGAAAAATTATAATGGCTATGTTTTTCCGAGTCAAATACAGAGCTCTCTTTGGTTAATACAGGGGAGGACACATGTCGTTGCGTTTATAGGTCTCCAGGGGGCGCTGAGAAACATCACATTCCCCTCTGCAGGTTGCTCAAGTGCTCCAAGATGGTAATGGGAACAATGTTCCCAAGAGCTGCTCTTTGACATCGGGTGCCTGTTTGATTTGGCAGAGTCAATGGTTAGTACTTTTCCTTCATTCGATTTACTGGAAGCCCCTCCCTTTCTTACTCCTTCCCTTCTTCTCAAACACATAAGCTCCCTACCAGTTGACAACATTTACAAACATTTTTAGAATGTTCATTTTGTCCTCTGATTAACAGAGCATTTTATCCTAACATACAAGTTTTTTTTTTTTTTATGAGTCTCTATTATTTTAAACAATTCTTTGTGTTTCAGAAAGCTACTCTGTAGTGTATCTCATGGCCTAAGTCCTAATACTCAAGTGTAGTTTTAAAATCAATGTGACATCTTATTAATGTTTTTTAATATAATGTAACTTCTGAGAAAATATTCAAGTTTTCTATCTCCTTATTGTGTCTTAAGGGCATCCCATTTAGTTCTGCAGTCCATTCACCTATTCTACAATCTAGAAATTTAGAAGGGAAAACATTTTAGATTACATGTTCAAAAGAAAATGCACTTCTGAATCTGATTCTAAAATTTCTTTGAAAAGGCACAAGAAATAGAACAGCAAAAATAAAGTTAGAAACAATCAAGTACAAAGAATGACACTATGTGATTGTAGAACTTAACATAATGCTGCAGTAATCAAGACATTGTGCTATTGATGAAAAGATAGACACATAGATCAATGGAACAAAAGAGAGTCCAGAAATAGACCTGCACAAATATGGCAAATTGATTTCTGACAAAGGTGCAAAAGCAATTCAGTAGATAATGGTGACTTTTTCCAATACAATGTTGGAACAATTGGGCAACTGTATGCAAAAAATGAAGCTCTTTCCATACACAAAAAGTAACCAAAAATGAATCAGTTTAAATATAAAATATAATTTTATAAAAGTATAAAAGAAAACATAGGAGAAAAATAACCATAATAGGTGTTTCTAAACAGAGCTCTTAGAGATGACACAAAACATATTCCATTTAACAAAAAAAGCATAGATAATTTGGACTTGACTAAAAGTAGTATCTTTTGCTCCATTAAAGACACTATCAGAAAAATTAAACCACAGAGTAGGAAATACATTTGGAAAGCATGCATCTGATCAAGAACTTATACACAGAATATATTAAGAACACATAACACTTATATTTATTTATTTATTTTTTACAGATTGCATTTTGATTCATTTGATGTAGTCACACCATTTGTGTAATCATAATGTACATAGGGTAATGATTTTTAGAAAACAAATAACCTGATTAAAAATTGCCAGAGGCCTTGAATGAACACATCACAAAAAAAGTGTAGGTAGGTGAAAAAACATGAAGAGATGTTCAACATCAAAACATCAGTTAAATATCATTGAGGAAATGCAATGATATTGCACTATGTATTTATAAGATAAAACAAGGAGGAAGGAGCCAAAACTGATAGCATCAAATGCTGATGAAGATGAGGAGCAATTAGAACTCTCATAATTTGTTTTTGGTAATGAAAAATGGTATGGGTATGCTAAAAAATAGTTTACTAGTCATTCAGTTCAACATGCCACCATATGACCCAGAAATCATACACTTAGGTATTTACCTCAGTGAAATGAAACTTATTTTTATAGAAAAACCTATAAACAGATATTTTTATTGACTATTCATTATTACCAAACCTTGGAAACCCCTCAAATATCCTCCATTAAATGATGTGTAAAAAAAAAAAAAAGTCATATATTCATACACCAGAATACTACATAGCAAACAAGCATACAAAAGAATGAATTACTGATTCAACAAATAAAACATACATACCTAAGTTATTGCCCTCAATTTATCATCCTTTAAAAAGCAATCTCAGGACTGACTGGGCTTGTGACTCAGTGATGGAGCACTTGCCTATTATGTGTGAGGCACTGGGTTCAATCCTCAGCGCCACATAAAAATAAATAATGAGTAAAATAAAGGTATAAAAATACAATAACATTAAAAATGTTTTTAAAAAGTCCATCTCTAAAGGTTACAGATTGTATAATTTTGTTAATATCCCAGAAAAGATAAAATTATACTGTAGATAAGTGTTTGCCTGGAACTAGGTATGAGGAGGTATATGATTACAAAGGGATAATACAAGTTAATTTTAAGGAGTAACAGAAATATTGCATCTCATATTCAAATTAATAGTGTATTTTATACATTTGAATATATTATAAAATATTTGTCATTTCTTTTATTTTAAAGGTACTAGGGATTGAACCCAGGGCCTCTTGCTTGCTAAGCAAGCTCTATAGAAATGAACTACATCCCCATCCTACATATAATATAAAATATATAGTGGTAGTGGTAACATAATTGCATAAATATATGAAAATTACATAAAATAATTATATAAAACAAAATGATTATATAAAAATTAAAATTATATAATTTCTACAATAAAAATACATTTTACTCCATGCTAATTTTTAACAAGTGTTTAAAATATGAATCAGAAAATATAAAGATAATTGTATTTGTACTTTTAACAAATAATAAAAATATTCAGAATGGTTAATTCGATAATGCTCTTCAAATATAGTTTGAGTATAAGTTATTTCAAATTAGAATTAAGAGTTAATGGGGTTATATTTCAACAGAAATATTTTGAATGTATTAAAAAGAAAAAAACTTGAGTTAATGGTAGTTATAGTATAAAGTCCTTTTCTACATATTTAAAATCATGAGTAAGTTTCATAGACCAGGGACTATCCAGCTGGTCAACAACTATGAGAATATTCATTATTCATTATGACAATATCCATTATTTCTAATGGTCAGCAACAAATAACTTTATGATACAGATGAAGGAGAAATCACACAACCAGCTTGCTTCTTAACAACTTTAGTGTTTTCCATTCATGATTTTTGGTTAATTATACTCTTTTGGAAATGTGTGGTTAAAAAGAAAATAAAGTGACTATGTATATAAAGATATTTCTCATTCTTTTCAATGATGAAGGAAAGAAATGATAGGATATGTTGCATTTTGGCATAGATAAAAATTTGACAAATAAATCCTGTATTTGATGACCACGACTGATGGCCTTTCACACCCTACTATTACAGAATTGTAGTAAAACATGAGCAGTACTCAGCAAAACAAATCTCACATTCGCTTGCTTCTTTTCTCAAAATTAAAGCAATAAAAATGACAGCCAAAGTATTTCTCTTCCTTTATACAGGTGTATTGTATTCCAGTTCATATGGAATAGACAAGAAGTTCTCATTAGCAACAGAAAACACAGGTCACTGAGAAATAGCTTACTTTGTAAAATGTCATGACTAAACAGTGTAACAGAGCTATTAATGTATAATTTATGAAATCATCCTGTTTCTATGTATAATTTAATCACTATCAATGACATCAAGTATTAAAAAATGGAAAAGGATATTGAATTTAGTCTTATCTACTTCTAAAAAGTCTTCAGAATTATTCATAGTGTAATTGATCATGCATGACTTTTCGTTGTTTTCTTTCCTATCTCGAACTTGACATTTCAAAGTTTTTTGACATGAGGGCAGAAACTATAGCCTTGACCTTCTTCATGTGGCCTTTAGTACCTGATAGAGTATAATTCATTACCTTCTTTTTTTTTTTTTTTTTTTCTTGGTACAAGGGACTGAACTCAGGGGCACTCAGCCACTGAGCCACATCCCCAGCCCTATTTTGTATTTTGTTTAGAGATAGGGTCTCACCGAGTAGCTTAGCTCCTCACTTTTGCTGACGCTGGCTTTGAACTTGTGATCCTCCTGCCTCAGTCTTCCAAATCACTGGGACGACAGGTATGTGCCAAAGCTCCCCGCCTGTTACCTTCTTAAGTGTTTGTTGATATTATTTACATTTCAAGTGATTAGTAATAATCAATAATAATTAATAGAGCCAACATCACAAACATTATTTTTGGATAAATGATTCCTTATTTTATTTTAAATTTATTTTTAACATAAAACATACCATATGTTGTTTCAACACATGTATACTTGTGTGATATTTAAGTCAGGTTAAGCATATTTATGTCTGCAAACATTTATTCTTCCTTCATGGTGAAAATATTCAAAATTCTTTCTTCTAAATTTTTAAAGTATACATGCTCATCTGTAGTCACAGAACAACAGCATGCCAGAACTTGTGGCTCCTGTCAAAGGGTAACTTAGTGCCTATTGTCCAACTATTCCCTCCCTCAAGTTCAACTCTATTGTCCCAGCCTCTGGTACCACTCTTCTACCTTCAATTTTTAGGAGGTCAGATTTTTAAGATTCCACATATATCATGTGAGATGATGTGGTATTTAACATTTTTTTTTTGTTGTTATAAAACACATAACTACTCTTTGTACTTTAAGTATTTGATTCTAAAATGAAGTTTGACTTTTTTTGTTTTATTGTCAAGTGCAATATAAAACTAAATTAATTGATTTGTAAAGTTCCCTCGGATCATATTACTTTAGGTTAACTATGCTAGGTAGGTATATCCTTGCATCTTTCTGAAATAATATTTCTTTTTCATGCTGTAGAGGACAGAATGGCACCAACCTTATGAGGGTTCATATAAAAGATTGCCAAGAGATATTCTTTCTTAAATGCTGCCCACAGAAGAATTACCCCATTAGTTCACCAGACTTCAGATTCAGGGTCATAAAACAAGCAGCCTGAAGAATCTTTGGTGCCCTCCAGTTGTCAACAGATTTCCCCAGAACTATTCTTTCCCTTAGGTGATAGATTTCATGCCTTTTTCCTGTTTCTCTTGGCTCGTGACTCTATAAATTATTTCCTGTGAGCAGTTTTGTCTCACCCTTTGGAAATGATGTTTCCCATGTCATCCATGGTCTTGACTTCTGGTTTCCCTCCTTGACAACAGAGTGATATATCAGTGACTGTCTGTGTCTTCTCTGGGTAGACATTTCAACTGCTATAGCCTGGACTAGGAAACCTTTACTTTCTTAGCAAAACTTTTCAATTAACTTTATTATTTAATTTACTCTGATTAAATTATAGCATGTTATAATGTACAAAGTGCTTTTGTTTCTATTATTCATTTATATTATTATCATTATATATAATGACCAGCCCAGATTCTTAGAATATATGTAAAATTTCTTATATTGAAGATGAGAAAATTGAGTGTTACAAAAGAGAAGATCCTCAGTAACTTACTGAAGTATATAGAGCTTCTTCTTAGACCTATAGATTCCTCTTCCAGGGCACTTTTTCACAGAGACACGCTATATCTCATTTATCTTCTGGAAGGATAAAAGCAAACAAAAACAGTGCTTCTTAAAGTTTCTTTTTTAAAAAAACCTACAAGTTCCAAAATTTCTAACAGTTGTCTTATGGACTTTCTCTTTTTAAAATATAAATATTTAATGACTGTAAACATGTGTCTATGTCTAAGAGATATGTGACTAGGCCTACAAAAAAATCAGGCAGAATTTTACAAGGAAAATCTAATACACACAGTCCCTTATTTCTTTCCATTCTTATTAATTTTACATGAAATATGCCAATAAATTAACTCTTACTCTCCATGGGTTGTATATTATGCTGATGCATATATTTTCTGAGTTTTGTGGAGAAGAAAGGAAGAGTCTAGTATAAAAAGAGTCAAGGAAAGAGGAAAATGAAATGGGAAGTAAAGTTAAGGGCAAAGTCTAGTTTTTGGGAGAATTATATGTAATTCACTTTATATTTAAATATATTTTACAGGTATTTTGATATTATTCCCTTTTAATCAATTTTAATACCACATACTTAATAATTATCTGTGAGGATGTAAAGCACAATATATCATCAATGAATATTCCAAAGAATCTGACCTTTGGTTAAGAAACACAAATTTCATCACATAATTGCCAAGGCAGCTTTGTTATTTGAATATTTGCATGCTATTTATATAAAGAACATGCACATAGTAAGTACAATGTGAATGCCAGCTATCATAGTAATTGCTAATATTGTGGAATGAGGTCAGCAATATCAGGCAGAAATAATTTAGCCCACATTATGTAAAATGGCTAGAACAATGTATATACCCTGATCATAATACAGTCCAAAAGTTTCTAAAGTTTCCATATAATTCCAATAATTAAAATTCTATTAAAAGTATTCCCAGATGTTAATTTTTTACTTAATATTGTTTTTGTTTTTAGTTTTTGTCTTCTAATTTTTATTTTATTCTTTTTTTTTCAAAAATGATATATTTATCTCATAAGATATTATTGTTTGGTTGATAATTATATTATTCCTTTTTATTTCTGCTAGTTTTTTATCTCATTTAATTTTAATCATGTTTCTTGTTAATGGGATCAAAATCTTTTTTAAAATTTTACTTTTCACTCCAAATTTGTGTTCGGTGCCATATGAGGTTTGCCCGTGTTCCAGAATGAGTCGTCCCCTTGTCTTTTGTAGTACATATGTAGACACAGAATTAGAATTGAAGCATTTTTTCTTGGTTTTGCTTTCTTTTATTTTATTAGATATCATGGGATTGTTGGATATAATAAATATAATGTTAAAATAATAGGCAACTCCCTATGTTTTAATTCTTTCTATTCAATTTGAAGTTTTGAAACACCAAGAGAGGCCAGTCTCTTTTCAAGGAATCTTTATTCTTCATTCTCTACTCTAAAACATTTACCAACCTATATTCAGATTGTCTTCATATGCTTTCCAATTCTTTGCTAGTGAGAGTTCTCATTTCAAATATTGTAACAGGTACGCATCTCTCCTTTCTTTGTGGGAGGCTTCATCTGTGATATCCTTAAGATATAATTTTATTTTATAGAACGAAATGTTGTTTTAAATACTTTAAGATTCCTTTAATGTTTTCCCCTCTGGTGCAAAAATTATTATCTTCTAAGAACAGATATTCAGAACCTTATAAAAAGTCACATCAGCAGTATAAGTGGCATATGTTTCCTTAGAGGCCAGTCACCAGTAAATGTCTCAAGACAAGGAAGAAATACCAAGAACAGGGTCATTTGCCTCGAGTATTGCATAAATGTTTCAGAATAAATGAAAGATAAGATAAATAACCTTTTAAAGCAAGCTGTATTCTATCAGTGCCAGGCATTCATGATCACCTTCTAGCTTTCTCATATGCTAGAAGACACAAAAACTGTTAAGTGAGTCAGTTTCTACGTTCAATCAACAAATAATGGTTATATCAACGAAGTCATCGTTAAATTCTATACTGGTAAACTGCATCCTTGGTAAAAAAAGGAATAAAGGGATTAGTGGAAGTGGTACAGTGAAAACAGTATTTCACAAGGCCATTACAATCCTGATTACTAGCACTTCTAGGGAACAAAGTTCAGTTTTCCATCTAAGAACCAGCCTCTGCAGTGGTAGTAATATGTAGAGGGATCAGAATAACATCAACCTGCTCTCCAAAATTTATTTATAATTAGACTAATAGAGATAGGACATTGGGGGGCTTCATCTATAGAATACCAAATATTTTCAAATAAGCAATCATAGAACAGCATGCATACACAAAACGTAAGCCCAACATGTTTTAACCTGCCTGTTTTTGTATATTACAGGTAAATAAAATCATGAGTAACTCATGATCCTATGCGTCCATCATTTTATACCCAAACAGGGGATATGAAACCAACTTAAGATGGCATATCATTTAAATGTGAGAAGCCTAATGGTGACCTAAGTTACATTGTCTGCCATCTGTTCAGTTCATTCTTGGTGACAATACTGAGGATAATTGCTTTTTTTTCATTGTGAGAATCATATGATGTGGCTCTTGTTCAAATTATGCAAAAACCCATAGTTTTCTTTCTCTGATCTTACAGTTTGAAATTGAACTGTTTTTCATTTCTGACTTTGAACTTTCTGATCAAACACTTCTTAAACTTTGCGTGTGTGTATTTGTGTGTGTGTGGCTTCTCTTTTTTCCTGATGTGTTTAAAATTTTTATAAATTTAATCTCCCATAAGTTTACTTCTTAACTAATATTAATACAAGTACTTATTGCTTTTTAGAAATTTCATCTGTGACTTCAACTTTGATCAATATTTTTTGTTATGTGACTTACTCATCTCATTGAAAAAGTGGCTTTCCAGCAATGCAGTTATATAACTAATAACTTTACCCTTGTTAAGTCATTTAACAAATGAGTACTGAGTGATTCTTCATGTCAGATGGTACTGCAGGTCCTAGGTTCATAGTTGTGACCATAATTGAAGAGGTGCTTGCACTTACAGAGCTTACATTTTATCACAGAAATACAAATAAAAATATATAAGTAAATGAGAAAAAATTGAATTAAATATAAATGCAAGTTGGAGAACTATAAATCAGAGAATTAGCATGTTGTGTTAAAAAAATGGCAAGTATATACTTTATAGGCAATGGTCAGGGAAGTCTTTTCTGAGGAGGTAACTTTGCAAATGACATCAGAGTTTCTGAAAAATGATTTGCGCTAATGCTGTAAGTTTTTCTTTATGTCACTTTCTTTTGCATTGTTTGTCATATAGGCTTTTATGATTAATGTTGTCATTGTAGTTATTATTCACTTCTTAAATTTACATGGAATAAATTTTACTTTCTGATGTGCCATCCCATCAAATTTGGTAAACGCTTACAATCATAAGCATGACCACAATCAAAATGCAAAATAGTTGTGCCACTCCCCCAAACCCCTGCTACTGCCCTTTGGAGTAAACACCATCCACAATACCAGCCTATGGAAAAAATGTGTTTTCTGTTCCTATAATTGACTATTCTAGAATGCTACCTAGCTAGAATCACATTATATGTAGCTTTTTCAGTCTGGTTTCTGTCACTTAGCATACACATTAGGTATTCATCAATGTCATATGTCTGTCATTAGTTTGATCCTCTTTATTGCTAGTGGTTTTCCATGTATGCTATGCCACAATTTATCCTGTGAAGACAGTTAGCTTTCCCAGTTCTTGACAGTGGTGAATAAGACGATTATAGACATTCACATGCAACTTTTTGTGTGAACCTGTTTTCATTTCTCTTGATTAATTATGTGTGTAGGATTATTTAGTCATATAGTAAGTTTCATGTTTAATTTTATAGGAAACTTTCAAATGACTTTTTTAAATGGCTAAATGGTTTTAATTCTCACCAGCAATATATAAGAGTTACAATTGTTCTCCATCCTTGTAAATCCTTTGTATTATCAAGCACTAGTAATCTTACCATTTCAATATACATTTCCCCAATGACAACCGATTTTGAGCATCATATTATTATGCTTATCATTCATACATATGTTCTCTGGAAAAAATGCCTGTGAAATCCTTTGCTATTTTTATTTGCCTATTTATTTTCTTAAATTTATTCTTTTTAAAATATATTTTAGTTGTTGATGGACCTTTATTTTATTTATTTTTATGTGGTGCTGAGGATTGAAACCAGTGCCTCACATGTGATAGGCAAGTGCTGTACAATTGAGCCACAACCCAAACCCTTAAAATTACTATTATTAGTGTTTTTTGTTAATTATTTCAGATTGTTTATAAATATAAGTCTTTTATCAATTATGTGTTTTACATATAACTGTTGTTAATCTGTGGTTTGATTTCTGTTTTCTTAGTAGTGAGTTCATGGAACAGACTGTTTTTTATTTTATGAAATAAATTTTTAAACTTATTCTTTTGTTGTTACATAAGTGCTATTCTTTAAATATATCTTTAGTACACTATTCATTGACAAAAGAGGCTTCCAATATTCCCAAATAGTGTCCCACTTATTTCTACAAAGTGTTATGAAGAAATCCAAGAACATAGCTGAGAGAGAAACTTCCATCTTTTTAAATGAATGCCAAAACAATGTTTTACTGTATTTTCACACCTCAATTCAGGCTAAGACAGCCAACCACTTGTCAGAAACAAGTTTTAGTATAAAGAATTACAAACTTGATATATTCTTTGGAAAGCACACCATCCTTCTCACTCAAATGTTATAAATGTATCTAAGTAAATATTATTTAAAACTTTTCAACTTATGTAAAAGAAAATAAAAGACTGCTTGGAACTTTCTTTATCTCATTAAAAGAAGCAAGTTAAACCAACAAAAAATAGATATGACAGTCATATCCCTTCTTTTATCCTCCAGTTTAAGTTTTTATCTTTGTAGCTTAAAATATTTCTCAATTTTAGGTTTATTGTTTGGAGTTTAGAAAGGGAGAAAGAGAGAAAAAAAGAAGCAACTTCTGGGAAATAAAGCTGTTATAAATTTTACTTCAGGGCAGATCTAGTCCCTGTAGGGAGAATGTGAATAAATCTACCCAGGTCCCTTCTCCAGTGGAGGTACATGACCCTGATGGAGCGAGAAAGGCTACTCAGAATTACATGGATGAACATGACCACAAGCTTCCTTGTCTCTTGCTTGTTCTCCTGAAAACTCATTTATCTTTCCAGAAAGTCGTTTGCTTTCCCTGCAAAGTTCACCCCTCTCCCCTTCATCCATTAAGATGGTATATAAGCCCCCATCCTAACCACTCCTTCTGAGCTACTTATCACTGAGTTCTCCCGTGTGTGTGTGTGTGTGTGTGTGTGTTGCACACAGTTTTTTTCAACTTTTAAAGAAAATTTAAAATCCATTTGATGTGCAAATATGTGTGTCAAGTCATATATAAAATGCTGTTATTAGATTCACCCAGATAAATTTTGAACTTAAAGCACTGCAGGTTTTTTCTCTTAAGACATCTTTTCTGAAAAAAAAAATTAGCTTTTTAAAATTTTTGATCATTCACTCAAGTGTAATACATTTTAAGTATGAAAAGGATATTGATTCATTTTTTCCAAGAAATGTGAAATTTTTGAGCATTTAAATAATTGAGTCATCTAATCAATTGCCTTTATTTTAAGGGCAGGTTCTTATGTATCCAAGATTGTAAATGATATGTTGAAATTTGAAAAGTCAATTTGATTAGTGGCAAAGGTGGGAGGAACCGAATCTTCTCCATCCTCTCCTGCTTTTCCTCACTATTTCTTTCCCAAAGAAGGAGCAAACAAGTTTGAGGCACAGTGTGTTAAGAGGGACTTAAGTAAATAGTGTGTTTCTAAATTTCTAAGATATTTTGAAAGGGCAGTGTGGGACCCAAGGACTCCATACTGGGCAAAACAGAAGAGGAGGAATCACCATAATTAGGGAGGTTTGTGGAAGAAAAAAGGAGAGACCAACTTAATATTTTAGTCATTACATGGGAATTCACTGTCTGTCTTCTCTGATATTCATTCAAGTATTGCTATCTTCATATCCATTCTCGTTTCACTTACTAAAGTCACAATATATGCTGGTGAAAAACAATACAATCAGTACAGAAAAGTCAAATGTGGAAAAAATATTCCCTCATCCTTCCTCTTTCCAGAAGAAAATCTGGGGAAAGTTGCATTTATTAATTCTACTTATGTCCACTATCAATATAAATGGCACAAGTATGTTTCTCAATTTATCATCACCAGGCATGTAGTGATTTCCCTCTGTAATGGATGATATGCTACAGCTACAACACCTCTTGCCTTTTACTCCACTCTCTCGGTGATAGGTAGATTTATTTCCTACAGTGTGGTAGTTCTCACCAAGGGGTTATTTTAATTCCCAGAGAACATTTGGTGAGTCTGGAGACACTTTTTGTAGTAGTAACAATTGACTGATGCTACTGGTATCTAGTAGGTAGAGATCAGGGATGCTGCTAAATCTTCTACAATGCATAGGACTATCCCCTGCAATGATAATGAAAAAATTCCACTAAAAAATTCAATAGTGTTGCTATTAAGAAATCTTGCACCCTGAGCATATATGACTTTAGTAATATGCTTAAGATGACCTTGATTCATCAGTATTTGATATATTTGATTCATATTATAAAATAAATGAGGATAACTGTTCTTTCTCACTTTATCTCAAAATTTTTGTTTTACTAATTTTACTTTGTTATAGTTTTTAAAAGTTTTATTCTTATTATTGTAATTATTATTTTATCATGTATGCTTTATTAGTCAGATAATTCTGAGAACTCTTAATCATTGCATAGAATTTAAAACTCATAACAATAATGTTGATTCAGACAAAGATCATCAATAGATATTGAAACCATTGGGGCAAAGGTATGGAGAACAAAAAAGGTGTGAAATATCACTCCACATTTGATTTATTCACTTTTTTATTTTTGGGAAAAGCAACATTTATCAGAGCACTGTGGTCACCTCCCTAACCAAGTAATTATAGTTGATATATAAAGAAGAAATTCATAGTATGTGCCTCTTGATTTTACACAATGAGGAAGTGATCACATCATCTAATTATGTGAGGAAAATAAATGCAGATAAAGGGAAATTCAACATAAAAATGAGCATAAGTTCTTTAAAATGTCAAATGGAATGGAAAACCAAATGTAGAAATGAAATAAAAGGTAGAGATACTCTTCTATATTGAGGAAGACCAAAGAGACATGATGATTACTCCATGAAATGGGTTACTTTCAACCGGATATGTATGAGAGATATGAAGGACATGGGTATAGAATGAACATGAACTAATGGTATTATTTCAAAGTTATAATTCTTGGATATGATATGAACTAATTTGGAGCAGGAGGGTTTATAGAATAATAACCATGACACTCCACCAAATTATTTTCATATGGTAGAGCAGGAGGGGGAAGTGTATGTGTTGATTCATATTTAGAGAGCAAAATAGAGCAATTGTGATAAGAGGTGAAGAGTTTGTGTGTTGAGATGAAGAGGATATGTGGTTTATTTTACTATTCTCTCTACATCATTGAAGGTATGAAGTTTTCAAACTAAGAATCACTAGCAAAAATTGTGTCAGCTTTCAGAGCTTGAGCAAAAAAAATCTTAATTAAAAAATGTGAATTTTATGTAGTGGTATGATGGTAAGTATAGCATAGTTAGATCTCTAGAGGAAGAAAAAGCCCTGGTTTATAAAGTTTCTTAAATTTTGTGGTAAAATTCATGGTATTTCTACCACACAGAGATATAAATAATTTCAATGACGTAAGTAATGCTAAAAAAATGAACTAAAATACTTTGAGTAGTTATTGCCTCTACATTTCACATAACTTATTTAAGTATAGGTTTATATTATGGAATTTTTAATAATGGCTACATTTTTTTTTTAATGATCCTGTAAAATTCCCCCAAATTTAATGATTGGCTTCCAGGGGTGATTAAAAAAAAAAAAAAAAAAAAACCTGCACACCACTGATCTGATGTCTTGGGAAGCTTCCCAAAGGGAGAAATAGAGCCTGACAGTTCAAAAAAGTTGACAAGTAACAACTCCACAACTTGGGAGGTCATAAAGAGGAAAAACTAGCTACAGAAGAATGGTGGATCTCCTTGCTCCTCCATAAGTGAAGTTCTGCAAGATGTGTTGAATTTTCCTATGCCAAGCATAATTTCGGGTGCTGGAGTTATAACAACAAACAAAACCCATCTCACCTCTCTCTCCTGGACTGACTTTGCCATACACATTTTTGTTGCCATGTGTTCCATTCTTTTTTTTTTTTTTTTTTTTTTTTTTTTTTTTTTTGATTCAGAACTTGTGGCTTCATAGCTCCATGAGACAAAGCCATGTTTATTCTCGGATTACAACTTATCTACTCTGATTTCTCTTTAAAGATTTATACACTCTTCTTTTTCCAGGGAATTCTCAATTTTTCCAACATTCTCTCTTTTCCCTTGTTTCTCATCACTAATTTGTCATTGTATTTTTGTTTGCATTACTTAAAAGAGACTATGAATAAAAGATGGAAAATGGATTTTCATTTCATCATGTTAAAATGGAAGATAATATCTGATAATCTCAATTTTTTAATCTGAGTAAAATGATTTAGAAAAGTTCTGTCTCTGTAAGAAAGTATGGTGGATGCCTCTGTGATTTCTAGTGGTCTTGTTGATCAGCAGGTCTATTTTTAAGATAAAATAAGAATAAAAGAAATTTAACATTAGAATGAAAGGATAACTGAGACCTAATAAAGTATAAGAATACCAGACTTTTTCTCTAATTGTCCAAAATACAGAAATTTGTGACATATTTGGTTCCAAATTAAAATAAATTTCTATTTATGCAGTGAAGACTTCAGTGAATGAAAGTACATTTGTATTTTATTTTTATATTTCTATCCCATGTTATATATTTATGGTTTTCATAACTTTTTTAGTTGAATGAAAATTTACTTAATGGACAATAGGTACCCTACATGCTAAGACCCAATATTAACTTAGAAGCCATGTAGTGAATACTATTCATAGTTTTAGGTATGTATTGATTTGATCAGTTATCTCAGAATGTGAAGGTGCAGTAAGTCTTCAGTTACAATGAAAAGGCAAGAGTTTAACACTCCTTTTGTATGTAAAGTTGAAATTCTTCATTTCACATAGATTAGGCTAGAAATTCAACTGGGAGCCATCAAAGCATAAATTTTGTTTGGCTAAAAAACTTACATATTGACAGGCATTAAAACTGTTCATTCCTTTGCATCTCTTTCTAAATGAAACAAAGCAACTTTTGCAATGTACTGATCAAGGAAAATTGTATAAATGACATTATTTTACACCCCCTTTCTATTTTATAATCTCTTTACAGCCTACTATCAGCTTTCCATCACTGTTAATCATCATAGCAAAGATAAACTCCACTTCTTGTATATTTCATCCAAAATAATGAAGATGTTATTAGTAGAAGATGGCAAAATTTAAATTAATACCATTAGAAAAGGTCTATGTTTGTATGTAGGTTATACATAGTACAAACTACCTTAAGGGATTTTTCTAAAACTCTTCAAAAAGTTGTTTAAACAAATAAAATCAAGAAACAACCCAAAATATGTTATTTAGCCGTTATGGACAGCACATATCTTTAAAGTATCTTTATTTTTTTATTTTCAACAGATATACAAAGTTCATTTTTCTACTTGCTACATTTTCTATTTTATACAATTAGTTCTTGTCTTCTTGTTCTTTCTAGTAATGCTGCTATATAGAGACACCTGCTGGGAAATAAATGAACAGAAGAAAATTCAAACCTGTGCTTTGGAAACAAGAAAAGTTTCCCTCATAGAGTTTAAGCATACTTTTAGCAAATAATATATTTTGTTTTAGGGTGCATTTGCTCTGAAATATATTGAAATCCACCTACATCCGAGCTTTGCTATTGTTCTGAAAATCCCCTCCTTCAGCATGAACCTTCCAGAATTGACATATAGGAATACGTGTTATATAACAAAAGTATATAACACAAAAAAGTGGCAATGAAACTATTTTATTCATTTATCAGATGCTTGTATGTGTTTTTAAAGAAATTCAACAAATAATTACTTTTTTGAGTGATTAGGACTTACCTTTTCAATCAAGGCAGACTTCTATCCTTGATGGATTTCATGCAAATATCCTTCATTAAGGAAAAAAAAGTCTTGAAAGTTTGTTTAAATAAAACATCTTTGTTAATTTGAAACCAAGTTAGTTTCCCAATTGTAATCTAGTAGATTAAAAATATTGAAAATTAAATGTAAAAAATGCAATGTCTAATAGCAAACTATCAACAATTTCAATAGTGTCCCAATGCTAGGCCATGCTTAACTTTTCTCAGAACTTTATTGATGTCCAATGTATTATAAGATCATAAGACTTAAAAATTATGTGGGCATATCTTATTCCTTGAGTGATTTTACAATTTCATTTATGTGCTCTGCTGAATATCAAATACTAAGGCGAGATTATAGCCAGGTCTTGGAGTGCGGCCACTACAATAGTTCTCAAGTGATATTCACCATAATTCAGCTGAACACAGACCAGTCGTGTGTGGAGAATGGATGACAGCAGGATTTCCAAGCACCTGCTCTATGCTCCCAACCAGATAGGGAGAATACATTATATGGTGACAAACTGATATCTGGCCTCCAACCATGTGGCAAAGATGCTGACAACTGCTTAGAAGTCAACCAAACATATGATTTGAAATGGGGTAAGCACTGCATAATTTTAGAAAAGAAAAGAACACACTCTGAGAAATCAGTGATGTAAAAGGAAAACACCCTTTAGAGTTGCTAGTAAATGACCTTAAAAATTCATATTGCTCTACTCATATCACAAATGCAAACTCATTCCAGTATCTTCAACAGCATCTTAAAGAATAGTGTAAAGGGTAAAGAGAGACTGAAATCAGACAAATTCAAGTTTATTCTCCAGCATTAAAGAGCTGATGCAAGATCTTTCACTACTCTAAATAGAATTATCCTCATTAGCCCCAAGGACATATTGTGGTATTATTGGGATAATGAATATTAAACAAGATATACAATACATACTGAGTATTTGATATATGGTAAGCATTCAACTAATATTAACATTTTTAACATTAAACAGGGCTAATTTTATTAAATTTTTGTACACATCATTTCTATAATTTTTGTGGGATTATTTTGACTTTATTATTTATATTCTTGGGAGAAAGTTGTAGCTGGTATCATCAATATTGAATTTTAGAACATTATCAAATTAGTTTAAAAAATCAGATTGAAGTTTGTACCACAATAAGTATAAGTTTTAGGTAGATTGACATTATGTAGTCTATGTGTTATTTTCAATTATCTTCAAAGAAATTCAAATTCATCAAATTCATCACCCTGCTATCCCCTACAGATACTTAGAATATTAGTGCATGAATAGTCTTGGCAGTTCAAGGCAAAATATTGAAGACAATTTTAATGAGGACTCTAAAACACCTGGAGATGCATCACAGTATGAATCATGACATTACTGCTTGTTGTTGAGAGCTGAGATTAGAATATTCAAGGTATTAATCTAGCATAGTTGAATTTAAAAATAGGGAGAACAACTGAAAAATTGCAAACTGAAAGTCCTACATAACATTGACAGTACTCATTGTCAATTCTTATGTAAAGAAACAAAGACACTTTGCAGAGATTTTATATATGTTTTTGTTTTGCATGTGATTGGTATATATGCTACATGACATATAGAAAAGAATATCTTGGAAAAATTGAACTGTTCATTCTGTGTAATGCTAAACGTGTTTTGTTCCACATTCTCCTACATAAGTGAAAAAAATAAAAAGTATATATGTTCCACCAAGATACTCATTTAATGCCAATGAGTACATTTGGTATATATTTTTCTTCAAGTGATGGTACCATAAAGGTACAATCTTAAGGAGGATAGATCATGATGATAAAGACAGATGATAGATTATAGACATATAGATAGATAAGTATGGACATAGATTAAGATAAAATATAAATAAAAATGAAAAGACACAATGTTATCATTTTGTTCTTTGATTATATGGGAAAATAAAAGATGGGAAAAAGGATAAGTGTGATAAAAGCCTGAAAGAAAATGAACTAGAAATTAAAATTAAGAAAAGTTTAACAGTAAGGTATCAGTTTGGGAAAACTTTATAAAAATATTATTCTTGGCAAACTATTTCTCTTTAGAAGTAGAGGGCAAATTATAAAATAATAATTTAGTTTCCTGATTTTTACTTTAACTAAGCGTTTTCCTGCATGTGCTTCACAAACTGGACCCAGATATAAGCAAGACTGAACTCATTATTGTCCCCTGAAGGCAGTGTGAATCTAAATCAGCTAAAATATAAGGCTCAGAGTAACTTTTGGGCTAGTAATAAAATTCATGGTGCTTAAATTGCTCACTTCTAATGCATATTTTACAAGTCTCAGAGGAAAGCTCTGAAACTCATAATTTCACCCCTTTTCTCATTATTATATTTGATATACTTTCAAACTCTGTAATACTTTGTATAGCACTGAAAGTTCCTATTTGAAAGTGAAGGTGCTATAGAGTAATTTCTACTTACAATAGCCAACTTTGGATTGCTAAATGGAAAGACTGAGGAAAAAATGTGTCTAAAGTCATCTGAATTTGGCATCAGAAAGAGATCAGTCTTAACATACTGGACTTTTGTGGTCCCTTGACCTATGAATTATGAATGCTTCTTTACTGTAAGAATTTTCAGTCATTTAAGTAGATTTTCATATGGTAGTTACATTTCCCTTCTCGTCAATTTGGTTTTGCATTTCTTGTTCTCTGTTTTGCAATATGTTTTTAATGTTATCAAGAGATGATCTATGGTCACAGAGGAAAACTAAGCACACTGGCCTACAGAGGGACAAGTATGTTACCTTTATTCCATTGTCACCATTCCTAAAATAGTTTACCAATCAGAGGAACCACGTATACATTTCTTAGGAGTTAGAGAAGTGTCAGAAAAAGTAACAATTGTTTTTTGTAATCTGCTCTAGAATTTTGTGTTCCTTTACAAGAATGTTAATGCACTCAGAATCACAATGATCAAATCCCACTAATTTCTATGATAAAAGAGAAACAATCTTTGAGTGATATCAGAAAAACAATCATGGAAAATTTAGGTACATTTATAGTAAAAAAGTGCACCTATCAAAAGTGTAAATTATATCAAAAAATAATTCATTTTATTGTGTGTGTTGTGAAAGGGAGAAGATAAATACTTCTGCTGGACATAGAATGATACATTGATAAATTTTTTTCTCGTAACATTGAAGAAATTATTTCACTGTCTTTTAGTTTTCATAGTTGAGAATTCAGTTGCTGCTTCTTTAAAGGGAAATTTTAATTCCACCTGTCCAAACAATCTTTTTATACCTGTAGTTTCATGGTATGTCTAGGTGTGAACTTATTTTTTCTGTTTGAGACCCTCTGGATTTTTCTATCTATGTATCAGTGACTTTTATCAGTAAGTCCTAGGATATTTTCAGGAAATTATGTAGTCAAATACTGTTTTTCTTTATTTTTTCTAATAACACTTTTTTTTTTTTTTTTTTTTTTTTTTTGTACCAGGGATTAGATTCAGGGGCACTAGGATGCTAGGCCACATCCCCAGCCCTATTTTATTTAGAGACAGGGTCTCACCGAATTGCTTAGTGTCTCACTTTTGCTGAGGCTGGCTTTGAACTACAATCCTCCTGCCTCAGCCTCCCAAGCTACAGGGATTACAGGTATGTGCCACTGCACCCAGTTTCATTAAACATTCTTTCTGTGTAAATAAACTTTTCTACCCTGTCCTCCATGTTTCCTATCCCTTCTCATGTCTTTTTCTTTCTACACTTCTCTAAAAGCAATTTCTTCTAATTTTGTCTTCCAATTCATTAATTCTCTCTGTGTCTGTATCCACTCTGATATTAAATATGTACATTGGATTTTATATTTCAAGTAACAATCTATAAATATATTCAAATTTGTTTTTTTTCTCTAAGTACAGTACTGTTGGTTTATAATTTGTATCTGATAATTTTGAAACTTAAAGATGTCTGTGTCTGATTTGCTATCTCTTTTGTTTTGTACTGATTTCTAGTTCATTGTGCCTTTCTGCCACATGTGTTTGCTTTTTTAAATTATATTAGCATTTTTACCAGGAATGTATTCATATGAACTCCTAAAGACCAAGTATAAACTGTATTCCTACTACACAAAACCTGAGAACAACAGGAGTCTGGAATGGTTTAAACTTCATTCCTATTTAGGAATTTTGAGTATATTCAGGTAACTATTTTTATTATATTTGCACAATACTAGGGTTTTGCGTTGTATTTTTAAAAATAATTTATAAGGTATATTCTTCCACTTTACTCTGAAAGGAGGCAAGTTTATTTTGTCTTTTTTGCCCTGAGTTCCAGTTCATGGGTACAGTGTGACCTAATGGTCTCTTTTTAATATAGAGTTCTAATTTCTATAACCTCAAACATGATATGCAGTTAAAATCTGAACTCAGTTTCATTAGATTCAGCAAATCAGCAGTCATTTTGGTTCCTATATTCTTTTAGACTCTTTCCTATTAATTTCTGACATTAACTTAGCACCTTAAAAAGAACTTTAAAATATATTATCTAACATTTTTAGTTGCTGATCGAGAGTTTTGGTCCAAATTTTCTATCCTTATAAATATAAGCATTGAGTCCTATAATTCTCTCTGCTCTACTACTATATACAGTCAAAATGTTTAGTCAGGTAAGTTCCCTTTGCAATAAAATTGCAAGTTTTGTTAGGGAAACAGAAGCAAAATAATAAAAACTACAATATAAGGATAGTGATAACTAGAAAAATAAGATAGTAAGCATCTATAAAAGTGTATTTCATATGTGTGTTTTAAACTGAACATATGAAGGATATAGACTTAAGTTGTGTTGAAATGATTTAGGCTGGACTGCAAGAAGGATTTTCGCTTGAGAAAATCAGAACAGAAACCTACTTTACCAACGTGTTTAGATATGTTTCCATCCAACAACAATAGTAGCTATTGTTTACTCAGTGGATTTTGCAGGTCAAGCAATTTAAATCAATAATTTTATATAACCTTTACAACTATTCTATAATTACATACCTTTCACAAATGATAGGATAGATCAAAAGATGTTTTAAGAGTTAGTCATGTCCACAACTTACAGATGACAGAACTGAGATGCAAATCCATAAAATCTCCTTTTGGATCCCATACACAGTCTTTTATTTAAGGACACCATATGATAATGTAGGTACAGTCATGCTCTCCATAGCAATATATCAGGCAATCTATTAAAGTTTTTCCTAGCTCTACAAAAACACTATGGATATAGAAATACACTTGGACATTTATTAAGAAATTGCATGTGGAAAAGAACATAAGAACACACACACTACCTTGCCTTTATTATTTTTACAGGTTCACTTGTTCTTATTTTTTCTTATGAGAGCGACTAAAGTGGAGGCTTCACTTATTATAAGTCAGCATTTCTCAACAGAATTATAAATGGAAAATAATCTTTTAGTTCCTGGATGTAGGTTTAAAACAAGAAAAATAGCAAAATTAATCAGTCAAGACCAGTCACATATATATATATATATATATATATATATATGATATTATTTTTTTTGTCTACACAAATATTAAAAGAATTCTCTGATTAACCTTATGGTGAAGCAAATGAGCTAAGGTATTAATAATTGACATGCTCTATTAAAAGAGCATTCCAAATATATCTGTAATCCTCTCATATAAAACAAAATTCTAAGTATTACTTTCTACTCTAAGATTATCTTTTGGAGTTCAGCTTGATCCAATGAGGTTATAGACTAAGCAACATTATCTTAGTATTCATGGTGACAGTTACTTAACCTGGAAACCTAATGATAATCTCATGCAGTCAGACTTTATATATACCTCCAAACTGAATTTCAAGACCTTTGCAAATATTTCCAAATGAAATTAGTTTGATTATTTTAATGAAAAACTTATTAAAAATACTGAATATCACCTATGAAATGATTGATGTGTGGTATTACTATTACATGAAGCTTGATTGATATTAAGATTTTTCCAGACAGGCAATCTATATCAAGAATAAGATTATTTCAAAAATAGTAAGAAAATGTGAAGGAAAAGAGGAGCAGGCTGAGATGGAGAGAGAGGAGGTAGCTTGTTTACTATGCAGCAACATTAAACCACTGTAAGAGGTTAGGTAAACATAATTTCTGACTTTGAATCTGGGAATAATTTAGAAGAAATAATCCCTCATATAAATTGATGCCATCAGAATATAAAAAAGTAGTTTTAAAAAAAAATTGAAGAGAAATGCCTTTTTAACTGACCAGTCTTTGGAGGATAAGAGTTAAATAACATGTTCTAAACATACACTAAAAACCATTAGATCATCTGTGACTCAAAGACAAACATACCAGTCTCTGGTCTTGAACTCAGTTGGGGTCCTGGTCTAAATTTCATGTACAATTGGCTTATTTTTCCTGTTATAAACAAAGACAGCAAAAGTTCTTTTATGCTTTTTGCATAAAATCATATTTTGTTTTGCTACATGTCCTTGAATGGAGAAAACTGTAGTGTATATTAATCTTCCCCATCAACTATAAGTGAAACAATAGTCCTGGGGATTTTTATCCCTACTGTAACCATGAGCTTAAATGAATCAAACAAGCTGCTTTAAGACAGCATGACTGGTTGATTTAAGATTCAAATGACGAAAGAGTTCACCAAACTTATATTGCTTGTTTTCAGAATATTTGACACATAGTTTTTCAAACCCATCCAAGTCATTATTAAATGACATGAAAGGTGTTCACTGCTTCAAATGTCAGTCAACAGAATATTGCTTTTTTTCCCCCCTGAGCTACACAGTCCTTTAAATGGCACTTTCTATAAATGCTGTATCTTTTCTAATAAGAAGCAATGCTGTGATTTCAGAGAAACCTCACATATTGTGACAAATCTTTGGACCTCTGGGCTGTTTATCTAATGCCTAGCTTAGACTGTATGCTTCTTCATATCTGTTTCCCTCTGAGTTTGTTCACAAAATAAGTGAAAATATATATATTCTGTTCATTTATGGAAGAAAGGCAAAAAGGAGGACCTAGTCGACACCATTAGAAAGCTACAGTGAGGCTATTTGAGTAAATTCAGTCGCAGAGGTCCTTTTAAACATTTACAAATGAAGATGAAACTTCCTACGCCACGAAATTCTGTAGCTCTTCTTTCCTACTTGCTTTTCTAAAAATTTACTGACTAGATGTAAATGTAAGGAGGTAATTTAGGATGGATTGCAGTGTATTGACAAGATAAACATTTATGAGGACTCACTTAGTAGAGGACACTGTGCAGTGTACTACGGAGGAGAACCAAGTATGGCACCTGCACTGTGTGTTCTTCTAGGAACTCTCCAGATTCCCAACCTCTTTGTGTGTCTCCTGTCCAGTAGTTATTTCTTGGCCTTCTTCCTTATCTGGACATGAATGCTTGACTGTTTGCTTCAACTATATATACATGGTAGGCCCTTCCAATCTTCTCTGTTCTTTTTTCTTTTTCTTTTTCTTTTCTCAGTCAGCACAGCAGCTGTTCTAGATCTTTACCCTGATTTCCAAGTCCATAAGCACATAATGACTTTCTCTTAGAATGTGAGTCTATGTCCAACTTTCCCAACAAATCAAAGCAATTGAAACAAAGTTTTTCTTCTCTCTTCTATATAGTTCAACATTTCTTATAGTGACCACTTTTCATAGTCCCAGTTTCATTTTTTGCTTCATTCATCAATGTGTTAGATCCATCCATTACCTTTGATCTCTTCAAACCCATTTAATACATTTCTCAGATATTTCCTCTTCATTTGAAAAAAAATGAGCATATAAATGTTACCTCAATAAACGTTTGTCCTCTTGTCCTGTGCTTGCATCCATTCATTCATGGTGTCCTTTTTTTGAATGAAGAGTAGCATTCTTCAAACTACCACAAATCAATATCTTGATCCAGCTGTATATTCAGAGTTCTCTTCAGGTTCTCCATATATTGTCTCCTAAATAATGAGTATTAATTCTTTGAAGTTAGCCTAAATATAATCTCCTTGGGGAAGTCATTTAGAGCTTTCTTCCTCATTCCATCCCCAGAAGAATTAATCACTTTCTCCATCGTAATTCTGCAGTGTTGTTCATTGTAGTGCATTCATATTTTAGTATTACATGTGTATGTGCTTTTAATCACTAAGTTATGAAATCTTCTTGGTATGGGCATTGTCTCTACTATCCTTTCTACCTTAGTTGTTGAAACACCTGACAGTCAATAGGTGCTCAATGTTTGTCACAATTAACTGGTTCCAGTCCTTAAGAACTTCAAAAATCCCCAAAACACAAACACTCAAAACCAAAACCAAACCAACCAAAAATAAAAAGCAAAATTAAGAAAAGTATTTTCTAACTATATTCCTTGTGAATAATCATGTCCCTTAATAAGATTATGATAAATTTTATAGAATGATAATAAATGAATTAAGAAAAACATTATTTCAGGGTGATCCAAAAATGGTAATTGAAGAGAATTGCAACCCTCTAGCCTAAAAAAAAAATATGTATTGTGCAGAAAGAGTCTTCAACAAAATGTCAAACCAGAAAACCATAATGCTTATACTAAAAGAGCATTGAACATCTAATCCAGATGGACATTAGCAACAAATAAGAGGGTTTGAAAAATGGAATGAAGGAAGAAGAACCTTTGGATGCAAGTGACTGAAAAGGAAAGAAGGGGAAAAAACAATTTAAAGAAAGCAAGAGAGAGATATATTTCTATCACACCTATAGGAAAGTCAAGCTGAACCAGTCCTTCTTTCATCCACAGGACCCTCAGGTGTTGAGGGCTGTGCATCCAGTTCCAAATGGTAATCTGAACCTGAAACATTTTGTGTTTCAAGAGAGTAAGAAATGAAGATTATGTACCTTTTCTCTCTGAAGATGCATCCAATTAAAATAATTGGTTTAAATGATCAGAATGTAGTGTCAACACCATACTTAGCTACAAATGAGACCAAAATAAACCAAATAAATCTAAAAACAAGCAACAAATATCCCCAAAACACAAACACACAAAACCAAAAGCAAACAAAACAAAACAAAACAAAAAACAGCAAAATCAACAAAAGCCTTATCTAAGTCTCATGGCTAGCCATGTTCCTTGTGAATAATCATGTTCCTTTCTCCTTTCTCCCCCAAATAGGACTTTCTCTTCTTAATCAAGATTTTAAAGATAAGTTGAGCATTTGCATTTTTATTGATGAAAACAATACAAACTAACTCAGAATATGAAAATATTTTTATAAATTGATACTTTTTGGAACTTTATCAACACTTACTGGCTACTCCTTCAATGTTTCAAAGAGAAATAAAGGATTCACTTTCTATTTTCTTTGTAATTGTTCATCACAGTTATTTTTCTCTTTTAAAATGAAAGCACTCATAATGTTCAGTTAAAAGGAAATTGGCTAAATTTAGTTCTTATCTCTGGGATTATTAAGAGATTTTTTTTTTTCTGCTTCCTTATGGATGGTCATTTCAGCAAATGACACTGGAATGCAGGCATTTAAACATAAGGAAAGGCTGACTCCCTACTTCTATTTGCCGATCAGAGGGTTTTTGTTTAATGTAACTAAACAAAATAATTTCTTTCAAAATAGCTGTGAGCAATCATCCCTCTTTAATCTCTGAAAGGATTTCCTTGCCTATGTTATAAGTCCAACAGTAGAAGGTACGCACAAAGCTCACAGAGCTCCCAACTTAATCAGGGAATGAATTCTATTCCTTCTATGCTCAAATACTAAAATAAGTAATATTTTGGTCATAATGGCTTTTTAAAATCATTTAAATGTCATCTTTTGTCCTAAGTGTGAGAATAAGAAACAGTGTTTTAAAAGCTGTCATTATATACTTTATGTATTTGAAGATATCAAATAATTACAGAAAATAGGAATTAATTACCACAGTACATAAAATTCTGTTGTAACAGGTATATTCTCTTATACACAATTGTAATCACGGATAAATGAAAGTATATCATGACCAAAAAATGGAATACGTAGTCATATTAATAATTTAGAAAATTTTTGGAGAATGATTAACTTCAAACACATGTATCTTAATGTTATAAAGTACCTATGAAAAATTGGCTATAAAAATCAAAAAATAAATAAAAACATCCACAATCAAAGCTAAGATTCAGAAAAGTCTCAGAATTTGAAAAGGTATTTTTCTAATCTCTAGGGAGCTGCTTGAGAAAATCAGAGTCCAGCTCATGCTTACAATATTAAGAAAGAACAATAACATAAAAGAAGTTGGAAATATTTTTTGCATGTTATATCCCTTCAATAGGCTATTTGTAGTTTTATATAGAAAACCCATGAGCTATTGTTTCCTTTGTTTTAAGGAAGATGTTTTATAAAGTGACAAGATCATTGTTTCAGTCCTCTTGGTTTTACATATTTTTCATCTATTTGATTATGACTTCAAGAAAGAAAACTATGGTGGATGTAGATACACTGCTTCTGATAGGCATTATCTCAGGGAGCAAAGCATTCTAGTTGGAGACAAGGAACAGGAAGATTCCTGAAAGTGAATTTTGGACCACATTTCACACAGAACCAGCCCAAAAATTACTGGCATACTGTAAGAGAATAAACCAGGATAAATAAGGGGAAAAGTCCTGTTCTCTAAAAGTACCCTGAGATAGAGATGTTCAATAAATGCTTCTGGTAAAGTGTTTAACAATTGAACACTTTATTTTGAAAAATTACTAATTTGTAAATCAAGACAAAATTTGAAGGAAGACTTTTAGAAGTAAAGCTCTAAACTCCTTTATCTCTAATTCTTTCCCAAATCCCAATAAAATAAGAAGCAAGTTTTGTTTTGTTTTGTTTTGTTTTTAACAATTGTCAATGCAGAGTCAAAGAATAGGAAAGGTGATAAAGATCAGCAGACCTTCACAGCTAGAATGAAGAAAACAGGAGGTAACCTGACTCACCAGTCAGAGGGACTTGATCCCAAAGTGTTAATGAGGACATCAAGAACCACAGATATCCATGGAAATGGGGAGAAAAATGGGTGGATGATAGACAATATTTATTTTTAAGTTGATTTAAAAAGAAGTTGAATCTTTAGATCTCTTCAATCAATGTTTGCAACTTTATGACTTCTTTTTTCCATCAGGAAGATTTATTCTCTGAAGAGACTAAACTAGAGAACCTATGACTGGCATACATCCAGCAAAATCAAAGGTAATGAGGTTGGCCATGCAGAAAATGAGGAACTGAAAGTCTTCAGCCAGAATTTTGATCTAACCAGAACTATCCTCTTTTGGTTTCTTGAATACATGCAATGATTCTTACATCCTCCCATATAGAAAACTAAAATCTTCTCTGAAGAATAATGACCAAATGGAGAGATTTAAAGTAAAGTAATGATAATGAGGATTTGCCCAAATGACCAAACAACCTGGCAAGATCACCGTACATTGAAAATGAGCATCAGTAACCCCATTCTTCTATCCAAGTGCACAGACATTTCATTTAGATATCAAGGAAAAAGTTTTTAAATAATACATACATATATATTAATATAATATATCACCTTATTTAATTTATAATATAAATAATACATATGTTAATATATTTTATATCAGTTACAATATATGTATTAAGAACTTTTCCCTTAATATACATATATATATAAAATGTTAACATATAAGTAGGACACAATTAGAAACAGTAGGTTATGCAGCGTAATTTCTTACTCCAAAAATAATGACATGATTCTTATCAATATTTTAGAGAGATAAGAAGTAAGACTATTAGTTTCACAAAAAGATCCTATTTTAAAAGAGCATGAGAAAATACAAAATATACATTAGAAATTGTAAAACATAATAGCAGAAACACAAAACTTAGAAAGGTTGTGTTATAAAATTGAAAAAAAAAAATAAAAAAGGAGTAAAAAGATGCAAAGGTGAGAAATAATAGTGAAAAGGTCAGAAAACTAGTGGATTTCTCTAGGAGTTGAAAGTAAAGTAAGTTTCAAAGAGAGAATAAGAAAAAAGAGAAGAAATCAAGAGAGCATTTTTTTCAAATCCTTTAAAGTAGGAGTTTATATACAGAAAGATTCATAAAAATAGTGTCCAAAACAATGGGTAGAAATAATAATAAAGATGTCCATTATTTTTCATAACTCTAGAGCTAAATGCTGATTTTAAAAGCTTTAGAAAGAAAAAGAACAAAGAAAATGAAGCTATTAGATTTCTCAACAGCAACCCTTACTTCCAGTTTAATAAAGCAATTGACTTCAACCTAGAATTCTTGATCTAAACAAAATTATCAATGAAGTGGCTGAATAAAGACAGTTGAGCAATGCAAGACTGATAAAATATTACTCCTAATAGAAAACCACTGGAGAATGTTCTTCATATAAATGAAGGAACAAATCAATAAGAGAGAAAGTTATACGATGCAGAAAACAGAATCTCTATCTAAAAAGACCACCAGGATTATAACCGGCAACATATCTTAAAATATATGTATATATAGGCCAACCAGAATATAACACATTAGAAGTTTCCAAGAATATTTATAAGCAGTTAAATCTATAGAATCCCTGCTATTTTTAATAAATTGAATAAATGTTTATAAAATATGATAGGAATAATACATTTTTAAAAGATAAACAAATAAGCATAGAAGCAAAAAACAACGCATTCCAAAAAAGTAAAAAGTTTTGAAAGAAAATTACTTATAGCATTGTACATGTGTCAGCTTTAAATGCAGTTAGTAAAATTATAGTAAATAGACAATATTGGAATAGTGGTACTAGAATATTTTAATATCAACAAGATAGGAAGTTGGGAATCCCATACATTTGTGTTAGAATGAGGAATGAAAGAATGTACTAATGTCTTTTATAATAAGTAGCAATTTCTAGACATATAAAATATAACAAATATCATTTTATTATTCAGCATTTTGTCACTCTAACAAAACAACTGAGTTAGACGTTTGTTTACCTCACAATTTGAAAGTTTCACAGCGCAAGATCTCTTAGCTCCATTGGTTTGGCTTCTAATAAAAGAATAATGGCAGAAGGCATTCTGTAGTAATCAGAGTGTGTGAGAGAAGAAACAACATGTCTCAAAACAGAATAAAAGAGAGGGTCTAGATAAGACCAAGCTGAATATTTTGTAACAATTCTCTAATGAGAATTAATCCTGATCTTCTAAGAAATACCCTAATCCCTTTCAAGGACATGTGTACAATTCACCTAAGGACTATTCCCCAGCTGGGCCCCATCTCTCATTTCTAAGCTGTTTTTTTTGTTGATACATAAAAACATAAAATGGTATATATTCATGGTGTATCCTGTTGTGTTTCCATACATGTGTACGTTGCAAAATGTTCAAATCAGATTAAGTATATTTATCTCCTCAAATATTTATCATTTCTTTATGATAAAAGCATTCAGAATCCTATCTTTTACCTTTCTGAAATGTGCAGAACACTATGGTTATCTGTAGTCACCTACTGTCTAATAGTACAAAAGAATTTCTTGTTCCTGTTCAACTGAAACTCAGTACACATTAATCAAAACCCCCTTCGTTGCCTCATCCCTACAGTCCCAACCCAAGTAACCACCATTCTATTCTCAACTTCTATGAGATCAACATTTTTAGATTATGCATATAAGCACGATCATGTAGTACTAGTACTTTTATTTCTATGCCTGGCTTATTTCTCTCCCCATAATAATCTCCTATTTCATCCATGTTCTAATAAAGGCATGATTTCAATATTTTTTGTGGCCAAATATTATTCTACTATGCATGAGTATCATATTTTCTTTACCATTCATCAACTGATAGATTCTTAGGTCGTTTCCATTTCTTAGCTATTCTGAATAGTATATAAATGAAAACAGGAGGGCAGAGGTCTCTTCAATGACTGATTTTACTTCCTTTAAATATATACCCAATAGTGAGATTGCTGATCCTACGGTCGTTCTTTTTTTAAATTTTTGAGAAATTTCATATTAGTTTTTCATAATGACCCTGATCATTTACATGGGGAGATGGGGTTTCCTTTATTTCCTAACCCTCACTAGTTCAAGTTATCTTCAGTGATTTTGACAATAGCCATTCTTACCAGGGTGAATGGTATTGATTTGAATTATCTTGGTGATAAGTGATGTTGAGCATTTTTTAATGTACCTGTCAGTCATTTGTATGTCTCCTTTTGAGAAATGTCTATTTAGATCTATTGCCCATTTTTAATTGAGTTATTTGTTTTTTGAACTATAGTTGTTTGAGATCCTTATGTATTATGAATATTAACACTTTGTGAGATTTATAATTTAAAAATATTTTTCCCATTTAGTAGGTTATCTCTTCACTCTTCACTATTTCATTTGCTGTGCAGGAGTATTTTAGTTTGATATAATACTACTTTAATCTTTTTGCTTTTGTTTCCTGTATTTTGGGGATCTTTTCCAAAAAATTCTTGGTCATTCCAATATCCTGACATGTTCCTCCTATTTTCTTCCTATAGTTTCATAATTAAAGGTATTATATTTAAGTATTTTAACCATTTTGTGTTTACTGATATCAAGTGGAGGTCTAGATTAACTCTTTTGTTTGCAGATATTCAATTTATTAGCACCATTTATTGAAAAAACTGTCTTTTCTCTAATATATATTCTTAGCAACTTTGTAGAAAATCTGTTGGTTGTAGGTGAGTGGGTTTATTTCCAGACTCTGTATTTTATTCTATTGGTCTATATGTCTGTTTTTATGCCCATACCATACTGCTTTGAAGTTAGATAATATAAGGCCTACTGTTTTGCTCTTTTTACTTAAGATGGTACATTACTCAATCTTCCATTATGGTGACAAAAATATCTAAAAGCAATCAGATTAAAGGAGAAAATGTTTATTTTGGCTCAATTTCAGAGGTTTCAACCCATGGTTACTTGAACTTTGGCTCTATTGTTTTAGGGCATGTGGTGAGACAATATCATGGCAGGGGAGAAAGAGAAAGAGAAAGGGGGTCTAGACAAAATATAACCTTTAAAAGCATGTTCCTAGTGATCTACTTTCTTCAACTAGGTCACACTTCTTTCTAAAGCTTTGTCCCTGCCCAATGACCCACCATAGTATTAATCCAATGATGAGGTTTTGGATTAACTCAGAACAAAACCATAACAGATACTTTGGCTACTTGATGTTTTTCATCATTCCATATTGCTAAGGTGTTGAAACTAGGTATTCCCCAAAAGTTCATGTGTGAGGTAACACAGGAATGTTTGAAGGTGAACTGATTAGATTATGAAGAGCTTTAATCTAATCAATGGATTAGTAAATTTGAAAGGACTTTGGGGCTAACTGTAGTCAGATAGGATGTGGCTAGAGAAAGTATATCTCTGGAGCATGTCTTTGGGGTTTATATTTTGTCCCTGGTGTCTCACCACACCCTCCCCAATTCATGGCAGTCATAAGTTGAGTTTTCCTTTACTATGTGCTTTGATCATAATGTTCTGTCTCACCTTGGGCCCAGAAGGATGGAGTCAACTGACAACCATGGAAGCCTCTAAAACTATAAGCCCCAAATAAACATTTCTCTAAACTGTTCTTGTCACATAGCTTGATCATGGCAATGAAAATCTGACTAACACACATATAAATTCTAGAAAAATTTTCTAGTCTATGAGAAATGCCACTGTTGCTTTTACAGGGAGTACAATGAATCTCTAAATCACTTTGGGTAATATTGATTCTTCCACTCCATGAATATGGGAGGTCTCTCCATCTCTTATATTATCTTCAATTTTTTATCAATGTTTTATGAATTTTATTGTAAAGATCTTTCATCTCCTTTATTTGTAGTTTTACTGTAAATGAGATTGATTTCTTGATTTCCATTTCAGATAATTCAGTAATGGCATATTACAATGCTGATTTGTGTATGTTGATTTTGTATCCTGTAACTTTGGTGAATTGATTTATTAGTCCTAATAGTATTTAGTGGAGTTTTCAGGCTCTTCTCTACATGAGATTATGTCATTTGCAAATACTAACAATTTGACTTCTTTTCCAATTTGATGCCCTTTATTAATTTCTTTTACTTGATTTCTCTAGCTAGAACTTCCAGTATGATGTCAAATAAAAGCAGTGAAAACCAATATTTTTGTTGTTTCAGATCTTTGAGAGAATCTTTCATCTTTTCCCCATTTAGCTTAATGCTAGGTGTTGGACAATTATAAATGACCTGAATCATGTTGAGATGAGTTCCTGATACACCTAACTTTTTCAAGCTTTTATCATAGAGGGATGTTGAATTTTATCAAAAGCACTTCAGATGACTATGTGCGTTTTTTTCTTCCTCCTGTTGATGTGGTATGTTGCTTTATTGATTTTTATATATTGAATAATCCTTGCATTCCTGAGATGAATTCCATTTGGCCATGGTGGATATTTTTAATGTGCTGTTGAATTCAGTTTCCTGATATTTGGTTGAGAACTTTTATGTCTATGTTTATCCAGGATATTAACCTGTAGTTCTCTTTCACATTGGGTTCATATCTGGTTTTGATATTAAGGTAATGTTGAGTTCCTAGAATGCATTTTGAGGAATTCTTTCCTGTTCTATTTTTTGAAATATCCTTAGGAGAATTAGAATTTGTCCGTCTTTAAAGATTTGGTAGAATCCATCAGTGAAACTTTCTGGTTCCGGGTTTTTCTTTGATAGCAGGTTGTTTATTACTTATTCAATCTTTTATCTTGTAATTGTTCCATTCAGATTTTTCAGTCTTCATGACTCATTTTGGTAAGGGACACATGTTTAGGAATTTGTCCTTCTCTCCTAGATTATCAAATTTGTTGCTACATGATTGCTCATAATCATCTCTAACTCACCTCTTAAAAGTCTTACTTCCCAACATCACCACATTGAGGACTAAACTTCCAACTCATGGTATACATGTTCATACAAACCATAGCAACAAGCAAGTTATTTAGCAATATAGATGGCTAATATCAAAAAAGAATTAATAGAAGCGGTGAAAGAGGGCATCCCTGCCTTGCTCCAGTTTTTAGGGGGAACGCTTTCAGTTTTTCACCATTTCGTCCTTGAGACTCTAGCCAGAGCAATTAGACAAACCAAAGAAATTAAAGGGATACGAATAGGAAAAGAAGAACTCAAACTATCCCTGTTCGCTGATGACATGATTATATATTTAGAGGAACCTGGAAATTCCACCAGAAAACTTTTAGAACTCATAAGTGAATTCAGTAAAGTAGCAGGTTACAAGATCAATGCTCATAAATCCAATGCATTTTTATACATAAGTGATGAATCTTCAGAAAGAGAAATTAGGAAAACTACTCCATTCACAATAGCATCGAAAAAAATAAAATACTTGGGAATCAATCTCACAAAAGAGGTGAAAGACCTCTACAATGAGAACTACAGAACACTAAAGAAAGAAATTCAAGAAAACCTTAGAAGATGGAAAGATCTCCCATGTTCCTGGATAGGCAGAATTAATATCGTCAAAATGGCTATACTACCTAAAGTTCTATACAGATTCAATGCAATTCCAATTAAAATCCCAATGATGTACCTCGCAGAAATAGAGCAAGCAATTATGAAATTCATCTGGAAGAATAAAAAACCTAGAATAGCTAAAGCAATCCTCAGTAGCAAGAGCGAAGCAGGGGGTATTGCAATACCAGATCTTCAACTCTACTACAAAGCAATAGTAACAAAAACGGCATGGTATTGGTACCAAAATAGACAGGTAGATCAATGGTACAGAATAGAGGACATGGACACAAACCCAAATAAATACAATTTTCTCATACTAGACAAAGGTTCCAACAATATGCAATGGAGAAAAGATAGCCTCTTCAACAAATGGTGCTGGGAAAACTGGAAAACTATATGCAATAGAATGAAACTAAACCCCTATCTCTCACCCTACACAAAACTCAACTCAAAATGGATCAAGGACCTCGGAATCAGACCAGAGACCCTGCATCTTATAGAAGAAAAAGTAGGTACAAATCTTCAACTTGTTGGCTCAGGATCAGATTTCCTTAACAGGACTCCCATAGCACAAGAAATAAAAGCAAGAATAAACAACTGGGATAGATTCAAACTAAAAAGCTTTCTCTCAGCAAAGGAAACTATCAGAAATGTGAAGAGAGAGCCTACAGAGTGGGAGAATATCTTTGCCAACCATACCTCAGATAGAGCGCTAATTTCCAGAATCTATAAAGAACTCAAAAAACTCTACACCAAGAATACAAATAATCCAATCAACAAATGGGCTAAGGAAATGAACAGACACTTCACAGAAGAAGATGTACAAGTAATCACCAGATATATGAAAAAATGTTCAACATCCCTAGTAATAAGGGAAATGCAAATCAAAACTACCCTAAGATTTCATCTCACCCCAATTAGAATGGCGATTATCAAGAATACAAGCAACAATAGGTGTTGGCGAGGATGTGGGGAAAAAGGAACACTCATACATTGCTGGTGGGGTTGCAAATTAGTGCAACCACTCTGGAAAGCAGTGTGGAGATTCCTCAGAAAGCTTGGAATGGAAACACCATTTGACCCAGCTATCCCACTCCTTGGCCTATACCCAAAGGACTTAAAATCAGCATACTACAGAGATACAGCCACATCAATGTTCATTGCTGCTCAATTCACCATAGCCAGTTTGTGGAACCAACCTAGATGCCCTTCAGTTGATGAATGGATAAAGAAACTGTGGCATATTTATACAATGGAATATTACTCCGCAATGAAGAATGATAAAATTATGGCATTTGTAGGCAAATGGTCGAAATTGGAGAATATCATGCTAAGTGAGATAAGCCAATCTCAAAAAACTAAAGGACAAATGATCTCGCTGATAAGCGGATGAGGACATATAATGGGGGGTGGGAGGGGCTAGCATTAGGTTTAGGGTTAGGTTTAGAGTTAGGCTAAGGAGAGCAGTAAGAATGAAGGAAAGAAGGACTGTGTAGAGGGAAAAGAGGGGTGGGAGGGGTGGGGGGGAGGGGAAAAATATAATAAACATCATTACCCTATGTAAACGTAAAAAAAAAAAAAAAAAAAGAATTAAGAAAACTTAAATTGCAATGGGTTGCCTATTGAAATGGGACATGTGCAACCAGGGGTAATCTATTATAATAAAATTACAGATGATAATATTTTTAAAATGGAGAAAAATCAGACTCAGAATTTTCTTTGATATACTCCAGAAGATAATATAAAAATACTCAAATGTTTAATACGAAAAATGTGATCCAATCATTTTATGCCCCATCTAGTAATTCTTTTTTCTTTTTTCCCCTCCAGTTTAGGACACTTTTAGAGGCATTCATATGGAGTTGAAGACCAGAATACAAAGGTTTTGAGGGAATAAAAATTTCAAGTTTCCATGCCCTATGTTCTGGTGTAGCAGTCTCTTTGGCTACCCAAGTTGTGGCTTACTTAGGTCTAGATGTGGCTTTGGTCAGCTCTCTGGTAAGTATAGATTATAACTCTCAGTGTTGTCTATGCAGTGGCTTCTTCCAAGCTTCATAGACAGCACAATTTGGGAAACCATGGCTGTTTCTACCTAGAATTCACAGGGTACCTCAGAAACTTGGGGCCCAGGGAGAGAACTGCAATATCAATAAGAATATTGCCCAATAAGATAGTACCCACTATAGAGGTGTCTACTGGAGCCAGGGGGTCTTGCTCTTCCTTAGAAGCTGGCACTGCAGAGACTCAAGAGAGCAGCTTCAGTCTTGAACAGTCTGAGTGGCACAATTCTAATCTGTGAGAGCTACAGCATGGACCGTGCCAAGCAAAACCACGGGGGCAGACTTCACAGAGCCCAGGGAGCCCAACATCTACCTCAGTGTGTATGGAAGTAGAATATGAATCAATCATTAAAATTTAGTATTGTTGATTCTTCTGTCTCTCCTCCTCACTTTCTCTATCCTCCTGGCTTTCACACTCTCTCTAGCGTGTACCCTTTCTCATTCTCTTTCTTTTCCTCTCATTTTCTCTGTTACCCTGCAGGAGACACTCTATTTGCTTAATAAACTCCCTGATGTGATTTCCCGTGTCTGGCGTGGTTTCTGTGGGATCCCTTACATTGGTGCCGTGACTCGGGATGGGATCGTCCACTGTCTCTTAAGCGAGTGGAACCCCATCTGACGCCCCAGTGCCCCACCCACTACAGCCCCACCTTCCATTCTGCCTGGACGCTCTGCTCTGCATTCATCACTGGACTTCAGGTTGGTGAGTCCTCTAGGCCGGTTCCCCTAAGCCAATTTATCCGGGACCCTCGAGGCGGCTGAGAGGTGGGGGTACCCCCAGCCACAACTTTTATAGTTACGGCTGGCCCCTATAGTCGGTCTTATCTGCCGGGTGGATTCCTGATTTTATGGTGGAGATTCTCTCAGGGTTGAGGCTCATCTCGCACTCGTGCACTCACACTTGAAAACCCTGATATCAGATCCTCAACTCTTCTCGGCTTTTGCCTGGCCCCACATTGATGTTTGTGTGACGACACCATCTATGTGCCACCTTCTCGTCTCCAGTCAACTACTCTGTGGTCTTGGGACACCGGGGCACAGACTCGGCTGTATCAGTCCCCACCATGGAATCTGGGTCCTCCAATCTGGCAGATTCAACCCTGGGAACCTTTTCCTTGACCCCCAACTTAAAGCCATCAAAATCCGTTTGTGTAATGGCACACAGCTTCCGTGAGCGAGCGGGCAGATGGAAAGGGATTCCTTATCTTCAAGTCTCTTCTTTCTTGCTTCTTGGCTCTTCCTGCAGGCTCAAGCGCCTCCAGACCCTGCGTCTCCATCTTCCCCTGCTCCCCCATGTAATATAAGCAGCCCCGTTCCCCACAAGATGTGGGAGATAATTGTTTGACAATTTTCTGCATCCAAACCTAAATTAATTACTAACCAGGAAAAAGAGTTAAAAGGACCTAAGCATCAAGTTTCTGCTAGAACATTTTAGCCCCTTTCAGATTCAGATCTCAGTCAAGGCTTACATTGAAATGTAAATGGAGGAAGGTGCAGTGAGAAACCAGTCTCAAACCCAGGGAAAAAAAAGTGTCCATTTAAAATTTTCCTGGGCTGCAACACAACGCTTTATCTCTCCCTCTTCCTCTTCTCTCTGCCCTTCTCTTTCCCATTTTCTCATGGTATAATTAATGACCATTATCATTTTTCTTCTAGGACTTTTATTTTTCTTAAATGCTATATTTTTGAGCTCACAATTTTGATCCCACATACCTAGGTTAATGATTTTTTGATCAGTTCTTTTTATCCAACTCTAGAGTTAGTTTTGAACATCCGTTACATTGCAATGGAGATAAATATTACAAGGCCTTTGCTTTTGTTTTAAATATAAGCACGCATAAAATTAAAATTTTTAAAATGGATCCAAATATTTTTAATTCACATGATTTAAAAGGTTCAATTTAAATTGGGTAAACTAATAGAAGTAAAATGTCTTTAAAATAAACTCACAAGTCTCTAGATGGTCACACTAATAAAATGTTGATGTTTATAAAATGCCTAATATCAATTTTTCTAGGACTTTTCTTCAACAGGAAAGAGACGACAAATACTGTTTACACTTGTCTGACATCTTGTTTTTTTACACTTGTCTGATATCCTGGTTTTTTTACAATAAGATGAGTGAATTAGAGTCGACATGTATGGGATTACTCAAATGTGTTTGTTAGAGACATCTAATTAATTTACAAAGTTATTCCATGGAGTAACATACTTAAAAACATTATTCTTTGTATATTAAATGTGTTCATATTTTCCAGGTATACAAGTCTTTAAAGCAGAAAATTTATCAAGCTGCTATTCTCCAAATTAAACTTGTCTGTAATGGTAAACCTATCATTTAATGTTGTATTATAGGACCTGTCATCAATAGGGTATATGTAAAATTTGTTAAACGTATTTCTAAAAGTTATTGAAAGCCTGATTTATTTAAAGATTAAACATGAAAGCATTTTGCCACTTTGCCACACAAAAGGAAACTTAAAAGCTCTCTCAGCCTTTCTTTAATTCATGTTTTAGATATATTGTTAAATTGTGTTAACTAATGTTCATATAGACTCAGGAGTCAATATATGTAAACTTCTTAAAATAACATTTAAGAAAGAGTGTAATGCTCAGTAGCAAAAATGGGACAACAGTGACTGAAATTGGGGTCTCTGATGACCTCATGGCTGTGGCATGCCTGGTGCCTGGGAGTGCTCCTGTGCAGGGGCACAAGGTGCCTAACTGCTGTGGCAGTACATTGATCTCAGGCACACAGCTCTTGGGCAGGAAGGAATTCTTTTGCTAGATAACCAGTGTTTCATCAGCTCCCTTCTCTGGTTCCTGCCCACCTTACAGTAACTTTGAACAGTGGACTTCCTTAAGAGCTACACAGAACTCCTAACATTGCACTTTGCAGCTCTGAAAAAAGTTACGTTAATGTCCTAGTCTCTGTAACTTTCCTGAAAACAAAGAATAATGCTTACATACATATATAAAGATTGCTGACATAACTCTTTAGATCTGCATTTCCATCAGAGAACAGAGTTCCATCTGTTCTCGGCTTAATCTTCAAAATCTGTGTTTATAAACCTTTATTTTCTAATACTCCTTTGCCCCTCACTGAACTTGAGAATTTGGTCATGCTGGTCATGGCAAAAGAGGAAAAATTAGCTTCAGGATTAGAATATTTTACCTAAGATTTGTGAAAAGCCCCACCTTACCTGAGATAAGGCTCTGCCTCACAACCCTGCTACACATTAGAATGGCTCCAAAGTAAGTCAGACTTCAACTCATTTAAAGTTGCGTTCAAAAGTTTGATGTTTGTTGTGAAGATTACTGTGATCTCAAACAGGATATAACTCAGCCAAAATTCAAGAAAGCTATTGCACAAACTGATTGTTTTACTGCTGGTAATTCCATTTTGTATTTTCCTTGTAAACTCTGTTGCCTGATTAATATTTTGCAGAATAGTAACAAAAACAGCATGGTATTGGTACCAAAATAGAAAGGTGGATCAATGGTACAGAATAGAGGACATAGATACAAACCCAAATAAATACAATTTTCTCATACTAGACAAAGGGGCCAAATATATGCAATGGAGAAAAGATAGCCTCTTCAACAAATGGTGCTGGGAGAATTGGAAATCCATATGCAACAGAATGAAACTAAACCCATATCTCTCACCATGCACGAAACTAAACTCAAAATGGATAAAGGACCTCGGAATCAGACCAGAGACCTTGCATCTTATAGAAGAAAAAGTAGGTCCAGAGCTTCAACATGTCGGCTTAGGACCAGACTTCCTCAACAGGACTCCCATAGCACAAGAAATAAAAGCAAGAATCAATAACTGGGATAGATTCAAACTAAAAAGCTTTCTCTCAGCAAAGGAAACTATCAGCAATGCGAAGAAAGAGCCTACAGAGTGGGAGAAAATCTTTGCCAATCATACTTCAGATAGAGCACTAATCTCCAGAATCTATAAAGAACTCAAAAAACTCTACACCAAGAATGTAAATAATCCAATCGACAAATGGGCTAAGGAAATGAATAGACACTTCACAGAAGAAGATCTACAAGCAATCAACAAACATATGGAAAAATGTTCAATATCTCTAGTAATAAGAGAAATGCAAATCAAAAGCACCCTAAGATTCCATCTCACCCCAATTAGAATGGCGATTATCAAGAAGACAAGCAACAACAGGTGTTGGTGAGGATGTGGGGGAAAGGTACACTCATATATTGCTGGTGGGTCTGCAAATTAGTGCAGCCACTCTGGAAAGCAGTGTGGAGACTCCTTAGAAAACTTGGAATGGACCCACCATTTGACCCAGCTATCCCACTCCTTGGCCTATACCCAAAGGACTTAAAATCAGCATATTACAGAGATACAGCCACATCAATGTTCATAGCTGCTCAGTTCACAATAGCCAGATTGTGGAACCAACCTAGATGTCCTTCAATTGATGAATGGATAAAGAAACTGTGGTATATATATACAATGGAATATTACTCAGCCATAAAGAATGATAAAATTATGGCATTTGCAGACAAATGGATGAAACTGGAGAATATCATGCTAAGTGAGATAAGCCAATCTCAAAAAACCAAAGGACAAATGATATTGCTAATAAGTGGATGATGACACATAGTGGGAGGGGTTAGTGTTAGGGTTAGAGTTAGGGTTAGGGAGAGGGGCATGAATGGAGGAAGGAAGGACTGTATAGAGGGAAAAGAGGAGAGGGGGGAAGGGAAAAAATAGCAGAATGAATCAAACAACATTACCCTATGTAAATTTATGATTACACAAATGGTATACCTTTACACCATGTACAAACAGAGAAACAACATGTATCCCATTTGTTTACAATAAAAAAATATGTATTTTGCAGAAGTACACTGTAGATTAACTTGAAAAGCCACCACCTATAGGACAGATAATGTAGACCCCAATTAGATAAAAGGGGGTAAATAACTGTAAAGTTATAGACATTGAAGCTAAAGCCCAGTACTCTTGCTTTATGACTGGTGAGACTGACTTGCTTGATGGTTAAGATCAAACTTAGAGATTGAGATTAAATACAGAGGTCAAGAAAAGTCCATATTTGGGTCTTGCCCTCAAAGTCAGCCTGAACCCAGGGAAAAAGAGGACTTCTCTAAGGAACTTTGCAACTCTGGGTCACACAACCTCCTAATCAAGGATATTGATGAGGCCACTAGAGGAAAAGTCACTCAGTGTACCTGCTGCAGAGGAGTGTCAAGGAAAAAGGGAGACATCCCTGGTGCTTTCAAGGGAAGCCACCTCATCAAGGAGACCCTGCCTAACCAAACGGCACTAATGGAGCTAAGAAGTTGCTCTTAAGTTCTCTATGAGTGACCCCTGTGGGAACTCAGCTGACTCTTTAACAGACAGGAGCAGGTCACTTTGACCAACTTGATCTTAAACACCTAGCAAAACAGTTAAAACCAAAATATAGCCATTCTTGGGCATTTAAAAGAAATAATACTTAAATGTAACTTAAGATGTACACTTGTGTTATCCCACTAGAATAAAGACTAAAAGCTACAAAAGATATTCTTAGGCAAATGTGCCTGATAACTATCAAGAGAAACTTCCAGAGTCAGAAGTTTTAGTCAGTTTAAAGCCTACAGACACAGGTAGGCTTAATCTATGTTTGCTAGTAACAGAAGTATAGAGCTCTCTACTAAATGTTGTGTTTACATTCCTGATAACCTGGACAATGTTAAAGTTCCCAAATAAAGGCCTTGTCCTCTCCAGCCTTTGCTAGGCCTTGTTATGGGAACAACTTCTCAGTTCTTCCACCCCCTGGTGAGGAATTATTGACTTCTGTCATCTTTATGATATGTATTGGCATGTTCCAGATTCTGCAACATTTATATTGTATCAGTCTCATTTCAGTACTCATGTCTTTTTGTTTTTCTCTCATAGAAGCACCCATCCCCAGATGCCTTTACAACCTGCTCTTCCCTAACCGGACTTCTACCTTGGACCCCTCAATTGACCTGATTTCTAAAAAGGGAACTCCAAACTGCTTGCCCCACGCTGCCCCCTTCCAGTTCAAAGAAGCCAGATTTGTCATCACCCCCTTTCCAGTGAAGGAGTTCCTAAAATTAGAGGGGTGAATGAAGTCAGAATTAGGGACAGGCAGTTAGTGTAGAAATAGGAGATCAGTCAAATCAAGGAAATGAAGTCCATAAAAACCATCTGCCTTTGGAAGTCTGGAAGGAGAATGGACTTTTTACATCTCACCTACAAAACCAGCCCCAGTCACTTAGGCAGAAAGGAGAGAGAAGGCTTCGGAAAGAACTGGAGAGCCAAAAGATTTTCTTATAAAAACAGAAATGGGGGAATGTAATGTATAAAGCTGCTCCCCCGCCCTTTCCAGTGCAACCATTTTCCCCGCCTCCCAACCACTTGTCAATCTGTGAACATCCTAGCTAGCTATTGGCTCATCAGTCAGTTTGCAAGTATCCTTCTCCCATATCGGTCCCCTGTTAGCCCTGCAGAATTCAATTGCTTTACTGTAGCTACCCTTCCATCTTTTCTCATCCTTCTGTCTCTCCTCCTCACTTTCTCTATCCTCCTGGTTTTCACACTCTCTCTAGTGTGCGCCCTTTCTCATTCTCTTTCTTTTCCTCTCATTTTCTCTCTTACCCTGCAGGGAGACACTCTGTTTGCTTAATAAACTCCCTTATGTGATTTCCTGTGTCTGGCGTGGTTTCCGTGGGATCCCTTACACTCAGTCTCCTGAGTCCCTGGGATTACAGGTGTGCGCCCCCATGCCTGGTTTAACTTTACCCTTTCTGATTATATATTCCTATACAGTTGATAAGAAAAAGTTATGTATAAGAAAAATTTCTATTTCAAGGTAGAGGGAAAAAACAATAAATTCTTCGAAAATGAATTAAAGCAAACAATAAATGAAATCATAATGTGTAGTTATATTTTAATATCAAAAACTTTTTGTACATTGCTCTTTTACATGAATTGAAGTATTTTTATAATTTTTTCTAATATCAGTATCTATAAATCAGGAGATGCTTTGGAAATCATTGTTTAATGTTTTGGTATAGCAATGGATAATTATTTCTATGCATGTGCTTTAACACAATAAAACATGCTTGTTTTATTAAGTAAAAAAAAAAAAAATTAATATTGCTTACCTTGTTGGGTTGTGGATTTGGTTTGGACCAGGTACCCTTTTCTTGTTTACTATTTCTCCATTTGGGAGTATAAATATCTGTCTTATGCCTGTTCTAAGCATTGTATTTGGCAAATATATAATTTCTTTTTCTATTTTACAGGCTGTCAACTGGAGAGAAATTTACTTCAGGATGAATCATACCTTGAGATTTACCCATATTGGATTTGGATGATATGTAGATGAACTTCAAATGTCTGAGTTGATGCTGGAACAGCTAAGATTTTGGAGACTATAGGAATAAGATCAATGTTTATTTTATGTTAGAAATAGATAATTTTTGAGGGGCTAGGGGTTAAATGCTATTATCAGAATGTTTGTTTCCCCCCCAACTTTTATTTTAAAAGTTATTATCAAAAACAAACAAATAAATGGCCAAAATAAATGCAAGTGTTGGTGCGAGTGTGGAGAAATTGGAACATCTCTTTTTGCTTTTAGGTATATGAAATGATACAACTGATTCAGAAAGCAATACGGTAATTTCTCAAAAAAAAAAATCAAACATAATTACTGTAAGATCCAGCAGTTGCACTCCTGGGTTTATATCCAAAAGTAATGGAAACAAGGACTCAAATATTGTATAGCCATGTTTATAGCAACATCATTCATAATAGCCAAAATGCAAAAGCATTACAAGTGTCTACTGATAAATGAATACACAGAGAAAATATAGTATATACCAACAATGGAATATTATTATTTTTGTCTTCATCCATTTGTGTTTTCAATTTTTCAGTTTTTTCTGTTCCCACACTTAGAATATATGAGAGTAAAAACAAAACAACATATCCCAGAGATTCACCCTGAGACCAGTGCCATAGTTACTTTTCCTTTTCTTTTTCTCTCTGCCTTTTGGATATATTTAGGTTTTAGTTGTATTTATCAAGAAGAATGGAATGTATATTCCATCTTCCCAGAAGTAGAATGTATTTATTTTTACCTATACTTTTTCATCTAAATTATACTTAAGAATCCCTGGGTGGTTGTTTCTTTTGGTTGACTTTTTTGTTGACTGCTAAGTTGGATAATGACAGTAAAAATGAATCAGTAACTATTAATAACAAATTCTAAAACAATTTAGTGAAAATTGCCCCCTGAAACATGAAAGCTCCCATGACTAAAATATATACTGAGGATTCCATTCTCTTGACTTTGTTGGTTCATTTCATTTATGCACTCTGCAAAATCTTGACATACCAAGTTTGTGGAGTAAAGGGTTAATATCATACTAAAATGCCTTTATGGTTTGACAAATCAATATTCTATTAAACTGCATACATGAGGGCTCATTATACTATTCTCTCTATATTTCTGTGATTGAAAATTTCCATAATAACTAGTAAGAAAAACATTCTGTCAACAGAAAATGAACAGAGATGTTCTTTTGATTAATAGCCCTGTATTTCCAAAACTAAAGAAGCTTGATGTCTGAAAGAAATTTCAGTAAACTCTTTGGCACAATATCTGGCAGTAATCTTACTTTTTGTTGCTGTTGTTTTTATAAGGTATCTACCTCTTATATCTAATGTATTTAAAATTATTCTATTTTTGCTTTAAGTTTAGTATGTTTGCCATTGAAGAACAGAAAAGAAAACATAAAATGTTCTATTCAAAATAAAAGATATAAAGTCCTCTACATCATAGATTTAACCAAGAATATCTGTGAAGGGCTATTTCCACCTATTTTTGTTACCAAATTAATTTCCATTCATTACTTATAATATTGGTCCTTTTTCCAGATCATTGAAAGTATATATAACAGTACTTAAAAGTATATATAACAGCTATTTTCTCGTATTTTCTTCTGTATTGCTCTTTCTTGTAAATTACGTTTTACAGTCTTGGTAGGTTTTAGGGTCTTTGTTTTTGCTATTTGATCTTGCTTGATTTTCTTGGTCTGGTTACTACAAAAACTGTGTTTGGAACAATTAATTAAATTTTAAGAAGAATTTTGTTTTAAATTAAAAGAGAGTTTAGAGGTAATGTAAACTGTGAATTCTATATTTAAAGGTCCAGAGAAGTGACTTAATTTGTAATAAAATGATAAACTAAAAAAATTAGAACTGCATCTGTAAAAAAATTAGAATAGTATCTTGATCGAAACCTTTCTGAAAACTAGATAAACATACATTTAATAAGAGTAAACTGTCTTCTTGACAAGACAGATTCATTTAATATGAACTTTACATATTGTTCCTGAATTAACATATCCTACCCAAAAATGTAAAATTAGAATCACTACTTAAAATATGAATAATAACTCATGCTGAATTAAGATGTATCATTTATTTTAAAAATTAGCCATATTCTAGTAGTCACAGGAACCATCTAGTGATATGTAATTTGAAACACAATATCTTTTATGTAATTTGGGGATATTGAAAGACACATTAATTTAAAATTTTGTTATGAAATATGTAACCAACTCAATCTAAATTGAATGTTAGTGAATGAAAACTTATGCTCTAGAAAATGCACAAATATTCTGTCTTGTTTTCAAATTTTATTAAAAATTTTCTTTACAGAGATTCGTTATTTTTAAGTCCTTGATCTAAAATACCATTTTATCTAGCTATATTTGAGTTATGGCAATAAGAATTAGCATTTGTAGCATTTATTGAATGCTCACTGTCTTCTAGGCTTGAAAACTTTTATATGTAACATTTCATTTAATCTTCCTTATCTATATTTCAAATATGAGGAAACAGATTTTCCAGAGGTAAATAAGTTGAATGACATGAGAAAACTAATCAATGAATAAATTGTGAAACTTCCCAGGAAATTTCCATATGGGTACTTAATAAACATAATTTGAATAAATTAATGAGTGAATCAATCCTGCTCACTTAAAAGCTACATACCGCCTTCAAATATTCTGTAAAAGTTCAATTGCATATTTCTTGATAGCATCAATAAATTAATACCACAAAGAATAGACAGTGTAGATAGAAATTATGTAGTACAGGGGCAGAGGAAATAAATATATGTATTTTATAAATCATATGGGATTTTATTATCTACCATCAAATTCCTGATTACTGAATACAAGTCAAGAAAATTCTCAAGATTTATTTCAATATTGATATTTAAACTTGAAGTTTGTATATAATCATTTTATTTTATAAAAAAATAGTTTTATTCATATACTATGACTGGATGGCAGCTACATTTCAAATTAGCAAGTAATTAAAACATATGAGTACTGCTATATAATATTTCAATGTACAATTTAAGAGAAAAGAACAATTATAATGTGTGGCTATATCAGAAAAATTAATTAAATAATTCATTAGTTAAATGATATGCTTTAATATTTCAGGTAGGAGTTTCTAATGAAAGTATAGTTAAGGAATTTCATTTCCTTCTAATTAAATATATTACCTTAGTCTCTGTCCATGCCATAATAAAATATCTTAGACTGGGAAATTTATAAATAACAGACACTTATTTCTCACACTTCCAGAATCTGGGAAGTCCAAATTCAAGATGCCAAAAGATTGGTGTTTAATGAGGATCCATCCTTCCAAGTTGGAGCCATCTATGTCCTCACATGGTAGAAGGAGCAAAAAGATTCCCTCAAGTTTGTTTTTAAAGGCACTAATCCAAATTATGAGGGCTCTGCCCTGATAACATAATGACCTCTCAAAGACCCCACTTCTTAGTGCTATTGCATTAGAGTTTACCTTTCAACACATGAATGTGGGAGTACACAAACATTTAGACCGTAAGATTATACCCAGTCCCCTCAAATTCATGTTCTTCCCACATATGAAATATATTCATTGCATCTCATCCACCACAAAATTTTTGACTCACTCCAGCATCAACTCAAACTCTGAAGTCCAGAGTCTCATCTAAATAGAATGTAAATCAGATAAGGGTGAGACTGAAGATATGATCGATTCTTAAGCAGATTGCTCTCCAGCTATGAACCATTGGAAAAAATATTTATGTGTTTGCAAAATACAGTGCTAGAACAGACATAGAATAGACATCCCGTTCCAAAAGAAAGAGGAAGGAGAAAGAGGTAACTGGTTCCAAGCTGGTCTGAAACATAACAGTACACACAACATTAAATCTTAGGGATTGGAAATAATCATCTTTGCCTTGATGTTGAATGCTCCACTCACATGGAGGTCAGGTTGGGCTTCCAAATCTCTGGGCAGCCATGTCCTCATGAGTTGAAGTCCCAGAACTGAAGCTCTCCCCAGTTGAAATTGCATGCTGGTAGCTCTTCCATTCTCAGGTCTCAGGGCCTTGCTCTTACTGCACCACTGAATATTGTTCTCATAGGAGCTATTGTGGCCCTACTCCTGTGGTAGTTCTCTGCCTGGATCTCAAGGCTATGTAGCCTTTAAAATTTATAAGGAAGTAGTCTTTTTCCCATAACTCTTGCATTCTGTACTCCTGCATAGTTGGTATCACATGAATGGTAGCAAGGTTTACCCCTGCATCCTCTAGAGAGGTGGTCCAAGCCACACCTGGACCTGTTTGAGCCATAGCTGGGGTTGCTAAGGAGTGCTTCACTGTATTTCTGGAAAATCTCTTATGACCTAATCAGCTTCCAAAAGGCCCACTTCTTCATACTATTGGATTGGAGATAAGTTTTCAACAAATGAGTTTTAGGAGGACAGAAGCCTTCAAACCAAACAAGTATTTAATAATTGTGCATGGTTTGGGTTTTTATTGTTCTACCATTTTTATCTTTCCTTTTTGTTTTGTGGCATATAGTATCATATATTTTAAGGTCCTAAGAAATTGGGGAGAGATATTGTTTTTATTTTTAAAATCTTTAAGTTCAGAATTATGAATATGATGACCTACATTGTTCTCTTCCTCGAGCCGTTTCTTTTCTTACTGGCCTAATTATTCCTTCCCAAAGAATTCAAGGAAATAGTATTCTAAGTGATCTCTAGGATGTAAAACTAAAATAAATTCACATATTTGGCAATATGATGTACTATTCTGAATCTTAAGTATTGATACCCTAATCCATGTAGGAGGGTTTACATTCTACTACATTTGCTTCTCTGATAAAAGAAGCATATTACGAGTTTTTCTTGGCCCCTCAGAATCATACTATATACTAGAATAAGTTCAAATAAACATAGAAAGCAACTAAATTCTGTACTTCACAGTCTTAAGTGCAAAAGGCATTTGAAGGAAGAGAGGTAGGGACCAAGAGAGCTGGAGTGGGTAGGGATACTCTCAAAGGACACAGCCTTGGCTGTGCTTTTGGAGGATGGAAGGACATGGTCAGGTGGCATGGACAGAGCTGCAGGCTTCAGAGGCACCGAGGGGAAAGTTTAGAAGTAGTTACTGCTAAAGAGTAGCTACATATAAACCTGTGTAGGGAGAGCTCTGGATGTTCAGGTATTTAGATTTAATTTGGTGAAAATAAAATAAAACTAAAGCCAGGGATTGGATATGTAAAATAGTGTGTGAAAAAGCACAAGTACTGATAATACAAAAGGTAAAATATGGAGAGTAAAACATATTTAAATGCATAAGTTCATGTTTGCTAACATGAAATAAAAGTGATAAATATTTATAGAGGCTGCCTCTTATTTTATAAAATCTCTCCACAGGAGAAGAAAAACATGAATTTAATTATGGAAAACAATCACTGAAAATAGTATGAGAAAATGACTGCTTTGTCTGGAGGGCCTAGAAAAAGTTATACTAAACTATTTCTGAGCTGAAGAAAAATGAATGTAGAATATTCCTTCATGAGAACTCAAATATCCAGTGGGAAATTACCAGAAGGAAGCTTTTTATTCCTACTCCCAGGTCAAAAAATGAGAAGCAAGATGTCTAGTTAGACACCCCCTATGTGATTAAATTTCAGTTTTGAATTAAACATGAAAATTATATAAAATAAACAAATTATTATAAAGAAAAATAACCTATTTTTTGAAAAGAGTACGTTAAATAATAGATTTATTTCTTATGATGTTAGAAACATTGGGTAGAAAAACTTACGTTTCAATCTGCTAGTTATTTTTAGGCAAAGAAAAATGAGGAGACATCTTCAAAGTAAAATTTAGAATTGTACTTTTGCAGGCATATTTTGAAAACTTGAGTGAAAATGGAATAGTCTTTGGGCACAAAGTTTTTGTTTGGTTTATTTTCCTTTGCTTTGCTTTATTTTAACTAATTTTGTCTTTGTGTGTGTGCACATGCACATAATTGTGGAGGGCAATTTACAATCAGGATAAATGTCCATTTAATTATGACCTTGATATTTTTATGTCGATTTTAAGCGATTTTTGACTGATAAAGTCTTTCTCAAAATAATAAAATCAAGGAACTCAGGATTAGGAGATAGGGAATGATTGGGGAGAGGAGGGAGAGAAAACAGAGTAAGTAGAACCAGAACAGGGAATTGGAATTGTAAAATTTGTTATAAGTAAACATTCAGAAATCTTTCGTTACTTATAAACAAAAGAAATGTTGGAAGACCACAATTGTATTTGTAAAGGCATACCAAATATATTACCTGTCAAATGTAGACAAGAACAAAACGTGCAATTTTTTTTGTTTCTTTGTTTTATTTTTCGTGGTACTGGGGTTTGAACCCAAGGCCTTGTACATATAAGGCAAGCACTCTACGAACTGAGCTATATCCCCAGTCCTGGAGTTCTATATCAGACATAAAAATAGTCACTTGAACTAATGAGAAGTTCTTTTCTAGTCAGTCACACTTTAAAAATATAGAGTAGCCAACCTAACTATTAAAAAGTAATGTTTTCCAGGATACAAGTCCTGGACTTTCTTAAGGAAGACTTATGAAGTACAAAATATTGTATTGTTCTTGATTGGTTATTAAGAAATACTTATCAATGCACAAAATGTTATAGTAAAATCTATGTACTTTGAGCTCCATCAATCTTTGAAGTTATGCTGCAAATTGCTTTATGGAACTATGGGATGGGAGATGGTGTGAAGAGAGAAAGTGTATTAATGGGTGCGTGTATGTGTATGACAGTATTTGATCTTGATCGAAAGTAATTAAGTTTAATATCTCTGTTTTGGGGTAGACTTCTATGTGTGTGATTGTTGCTGAGCTTCAGGGATGAGTATCACTAATGTGTCCAACAGTACAATACCAAGGCTGGAAAAGATGTCAGTAAAACATTTAATTTCCTCTTCTATTTACAGACAGGTCTGCTCTTAACAAAGAAGATAGTTCTGCAGCCCTTTTCTTGAAGTCTTTGAAAAGAAATATTCCTTGGCAATTCTTTGCCATTTCAAATTAAATCATAGCATATTTAGGTATCCAATTCACAACATGAAAGGTTAACAAGGTAGTTGATATGAAGTCAGAGATCTAAAGAAGTATATTTATGCAACACCTGAAAGTAAGTGCTGAATACTTGTCACACAATTAATTATTACAGTAAGAGTTTAGTATAGGTGGTTTAGGTTCATCTACTTCCTATGCAAAAGTAATTAGATCAACTTAATTGTATATTTTATTACTCAGAGTAAGAATTTCATAAATATTTTTAAATAAATGGATGAATGAGTGATAAACAGTATTAGAGATAAGATGAAATAAATCTACAATATCACCCTATTTCTTTATGAAATCATTACTTTATTTCTTAGATGTATATGTGTGGGTTCGAACTTAAGTTGTTCTTTTTTTGAAAGTAATTCTAGGTATAAAAGCTAACACGAATTCAAGGACTCCAAAGCAGATATTTGTCATAATTATTAGTCCTATGACAAGATGATACATCATTTTGCAACACAGGCTATGAAATTCTTGAGACCTGTATTCCAATTCTAGACCTGCACTTATTAGCTATGAGCAAATAAATTAAACAACATTTTCTGATAATTGACTTGCATAGCTATAATATGGGTACTGAGACCAGTTAATAGATCAAAGTATGAAATGTAGTTTTCTTCCAATTATTATTAATGTGTTATCAATCTATAACCTGTATTTCATTTTTGAGGTCCTCCCATTTATGATGTACTTGTTTAGTTTCATCAACTCTTTCCTCCACTCATTTAGGAAATACCTAATTGAGTAACTGACAGACAGTGGACCTCTAAGTAATGTAGTTACTGTGTGGTGCATGAGCAATAGGTTTCAGCTAATGAAGAGAATTCAATTAGAAAATGAACAACTTAGAAATATTTTGGGAAAAAAATAAGCATGGTATGTTAGTAAAAAGCAGATATGAAACAATTGAACTGAAGGTAATATATTAACACTACTTTGTTTAATTGTAGTGACAACCTGTTTAAATGATCATCAATGTGAATATTGAATCTATTTATCAGTCATGATCATTTGTAGCATATGGAAAAGGTCATGAAGAGAATCAGAAAAACAATTACAGAGTTAGGAAATGGTTCATATAAAAAAAGTTTCAGTAGAGTTTTTTGTTTGGGTTTGGTTTTGGAAACAGAAACTAGAATGTAGTATAATGAGTGAAATAGAAGTCATGTCTAATTGGTCACTGTTATTATAGACTAAAGAAGTTTTATTCAGGCAAGCAGAATGGAATTTCTTCCTGAAGTTGCTAATGTATCTTGTAAGAGAAACTGTAACCTCTTTGAGGATAGGGAAAGGATCCTTTTATTAGTCTCTGTATCCTTGTAGGTGGTATACACTAGGTGTTTAAAATATATTTATGGAAGGAGAAATGGGAGAGAATGAAACATGGTGGCGGGTGTGGAGAGATTCCTTCCTGATGCTGGACTAGAGATTAGGGATGATGTGGCCAATTTAAATTAGTAATTGAAATTGTAGCTACTCATGGAAATTGCCTGAAATGCTTCTTAAAAGTACAAGCCACCCCAAACAAAACTAACAGAATTAGGAATCTAAGCATTTAAAAATATTCTTGGGCATTTCTGATGCTTCTCAGAATTGGTAGCAGTTGCATTAGGTAATGCAATCACTGGGGTCAGAGCTGGAATTACAATTTGGAGGAAATATGTTTCTATAACATATTTCTGGTAAACTGGAGTTCAGGTAACTTGAAATACTTATAAAGAAACTATGTTCAGTAAAACATGTAGGTTGATTGGCCTATGCTCTAGTTCTCCTTCAAAAAAGAAAGTGATGAGAAGCAGTAATGGGGTTTTCCTCCTCTGTTTCCTAGAGACTCACACTGACCACTTTTTTCAAACTTCACTGAGTTTACAACTTCAGAGGCATCTGTATTTTCCCAGGGAAAAATAAAACCCAGTTAAAAATTTTCAGCCCTCTCCACATCGTGGGGAGTAGCACCTTCTTTCTCTATAGCAATGTGAAGTTCTTTCTGTATCAAATGTAAATATGCATTAGGGGGTCAGGCTAATTCACTAACACTGCGTATGCATTAGCAAATTCAATCTGGTATAAACAGTATACGGAATGCAAATGTTAAATAAGTCCAGGCAGCTGTATCACCCCTAGAAGCTCTTAGAAATGAGAGAGTGCCCCATTGAGAGAAGGGGAAAAAAGAGATTGCTAAGATTTCTTTTTTCTTAGTCAAGATGTGATTACTAAGACTTCTGCAGAGTTCACCAGGGATGTAGAATGCACTTGAACAGGCAGGTAGGACATTTTTTAAATTATTTTTCTCTCTTTAACAAAAGGTTTAGAGTAGTAAAGATGCAACTTTCTTAGGTAAAATGTGTCCTGAGCTACACAAAGTTAATATCCATTTCTGAACATTTATGTTTTTTTTGGGGGGGGTGCTGGGGATTGAACCCAGGGCCTTGTGCTTACAAGGCAAGCACTCTACCAACTGAGCTATCTCCCCAGCCTCCCATTTCTGAACATTTATATTACAGAAATACTTCTCTCAATGTCAGGTTCAAAAGAGACACAGTGCCTGGATCTTGAGATAAAATGATTGCTGCTCTTCTCTCAACAATTAGAAAAGCTAAATTAGTTTAACAACTTTCAACTATCAGAATCCCGAAGCACTATTTATGGAAGAGAAACTTGAAGAACACATATGGGATTGTGGAGAGAACTTTCAGAAAAGAGCACTGCATTGGTTTAGTAAGTGACCAGTGAAGATACTATAGATGAAGAGGTAGAGATGGGCAACATGGTTGCTTTCAAAAATGGAAAATAGATTCTACTTGACATGTACTACAGAGAAACTAATAAAGATGAATTAAAGAGATAAGTCTTAATAGTCTAGGTTCATGAAGAACAAACAATAATAATATCCTCACTTATATCTCTTCATCTGCACATTGAAAATTCTTTCAGGATAACTATGTAAGCAAGATGGAGAAAAATATCTGGACATTAGTGCAATTAGTTGTGTTCTTAACTATTGAAGTATAATGCTCAGCAGTTTTATTAAATTTACCCACAGTATTCTGAGAATTCTAAGCATACATTAGAAGAAACTGGCCTAATTTTGTTCCTGGTAAGCATTCTGTCCTTCAATTTGAATATAAGATAGGAGATTACAATAGCAATAATAATGAGACAGAGCAGAGAGGACCCTGATGGCTCCACCAATATTTCCTACCAAAAGGAAGTTTCTGTCAAATAATTATTTTGATCAATGATGGGGTTCAGGAGCTGTAGACTCCTCCTCCAAGCTTTCCGGCAACCCTAGGATGTGCATGTGCAATGAATATGAATTTGACTAATATATGACCTTTCTGGGGTCCTAACCCAACATGTGTGCTCTTATCACTCTCTTAAGTGAAACCACAGTGCCTAGAGTGAAGAACTACCAACTGTAGAAATCCTAGAATCATGTTCAACATCTTGCTGCACCTGCATGAGTCTGTTTGTTTGTTTTTGCCTGTAAACTTTTATTCTTTAAGCCTGGGGAGAAGACCCGGAATTCAGTCCATTGCACTGTCTCTCTTGGGCTCAAGCACAAAGCCCCCAAAAGCTTCATTAAGAGAGTATCACTTTGCCTCTTTGTGAGTTCAGCAAAAGAACACCCAGATGAGCAAGTGATACTAAGAGCTGGGAGGTGGTAAACACTAAGTGCAGGTAACACCAGAAAGACCTTCACTTTTTCTTTTCCTGATTTTTATTCCTATTTGAGAAAAAGAACACCATGCTGATGGGTACCAATGACATAAATCCAAGCTAGGTGCAAGACTCTTTGCAAATTTCTTATCCTCCATAAATTTCTTAAATCCTGATAACAACTCCCTGGTACTATCATCATCTTCAATTCTTACAGATAAGCAACTTAGAGAAGTGTAGTAACTAGCTCCAAGTCTACAATTGGTTGTGCAGTGCTGTCAGTCTCCAAACCGAGGTTCATCTCACTACAATGTAACTTAAGTGCCAGTCTATACAGCTTTTCAGCATACATGGGCTAATAAAACTTACAGACACCCAGTCAGGACATCAGCATAACAGTTTGGATTTTAGAGTAGTATAGAAACATATCCAGATAGACTGGAATGGGAAGCTAAACTTGCACCTCAGCAAGAATCAGAAGGTGTCCTATACATCTATGAACCAAACTCCAACCGATGAACTCAAGAAATAAAGAGAGGTGACATAGCAGTAAAAGCTCAGTCTGTGTATTTGTATTTGGATATGCATGTCTGTGCATGTCTTCTGGAGTAAGAACACCCTATTTAAAGCATTATCCAAAGACAGAATTGGTTGCCTTGGAAGAACATGAGTCCCCTGTTTTTGAAAGCTTTCAAACCTACGCTGGATGACAGTTGGAAAGGGACTGTTGCTGGGATTTAAGTGTTGGTTAGATATATGGACTGAACATTTAAGTATCTTTCCAACCCTGATATCCTGCTGTCATGATATGCTCAAATGTTCAAATAAAAAAGAATTCAATGTGGTTAGGAGAAGGAGAAATAGAGGGAATGTATGTTTTCTAGTCTCTTTGACTCGTAGTAAATAGTTGGAAAATCCATCAAAAGAGCAAAATTATATTAGAACTGACAAGCCTCACCCAGTGCACACCCCAGGCGATGTTCTCATGTCACTAAGAAACAAACTGGCCCACCCGGAAGAGAGCCTCACTAATCTTGATGCCTAGAAGCTTGAAGCGTCGCTGTAGAAGTGAGCAGTCAAAGGGAGCTTGTCACTGCTGATTAGTTGAAAACAAAGAAAAAACTAAAAGGAGAGGAAAAAAGGAAGGATATTTCTTTGCCAAGATGGATCAGGTCCACCAGCTGAGCTCTGTAGCTGGAGGGTAAATTTAAGTTACCCTCACTGGCGGTGGTCACTCCTGACTGGAGTTCGTAAACAGTCTGTATCGTAAAAACAGGCAAAAAGGAAGTACCTTTCTTTCCTCTGAAGGGATTTCTGGCTAAAGGAACAGTGTCAGCTGCCTTCTGGGGTCCCTCCCCTCAACATATGTGGACTCTGACTGGAGGCAGCCAACCTGGGCTTCTCTCCAGTCAGGGGCATATGGTGAGGTCACAGTGGCTGAAGGGACTGAGACAGAAGACTATTGATTTCAGAGTCAGAGAGAATAAACCCATCAAATGCAGGTGCACAGAAATGAGGATATCAGAACAGCTCCTTGACTTTCCTGCTGAATTTCCAGGGCTCCCCCACCCCTTCCTGGGTGATTAGTCAGCACACCTAGATAGAATTCAGGGAGTGGTAGAAAAGGAGTAAAGGATAAGACTGAATACTTTCCAGTAGTACTATGAATTTTGCAGAGTGCAGGAATTGTTTTACACAGAACAGTAGTTTATGATTATTGAGGCACCAAAGAATAGCACTGCCAAGAATTTACTGAACAGCGGGGCTTTTCTGACAGGAACTGCGCAGCAATGTTCTCCCAGCAGCCTGACGTCATTCTGTGCTGGATAGGGTGCGATGGGTGGAGAGAGGCTGAAGCTGACAGGAAAGGGATTATGCAGGTATTCGAGGACAGGAATACATAATTTACAGACGATTCCCCACAGAGTCAGGAATTATAGTTCAGATGAATGTCGCAGCACTTGCGGCACAGAATTCAGGATATAAAATGCATTTTCTGCCAGGAAGTAATATGTTGCAACTCTGACCCAATTCACCACCCACCTAAGTCCATTAGGAAACAAATGAAACTGTCTAAATAAAGAGAGGGGACTAATTGAGGTTAGGATTTCCAGAACAGAGAGAGAGCTGAGACTCTAATTAAAGAAGCCTCCTAACCCCATGCATGGAGCAAAGGAGCTGGAACAGAGAGGACATGAATTCCTTCTGTTTTGCAGACAATAGCACCATCTGACAAGTCAAACATCTGTCCAAATGACCAAACATATGCACAACCCAGCATAAAATGACAAAACATAAACTTTTAATTTGGAGGTATCTGTGTGAAAGAAAGATTCAGAGAAATTGGGATGGAAGGAAACTGGCACCAAAGCTTTGGGATCCAACCTGAATGCCAAACAAAAATAAATCTTGGATTTTTGAATTCCTCAAGTAAAAAATAAATATAATTTTAGAAAACCATCAGACATGAAAGTGGTTACCTGAAACTCTTAATCAGGAAATTTGGCCTCCAGATTATTGCTCTACATGATCTAGTGTTCAGAAAAGCAATGGTGGCAGCTTTATTAGTTATTTACCTTGCAACCAAATGCATTTGTTCAAATCCTAGCAGAATCTACCTTTTCCCTTTTGCTTTGGTGGCTAACCAGCCACATAAAGTAATTGTTCTCAGCCATTAAATTAAAAACTAGAGTAAGGAACAAAAGCCAAAAGAACATAGTTAATGAAAATCTACCCATGTTTTAAGTCATTAGATGGCACAGAAGAACCTCTGGTTTATTAGTAAATGTCACCTGACAGCAGCTAACATTTGGACCAAGTCTTATATCACTGTCCAGGCCAAACTTACGACAAAGCGAAGAAATTGCTTAAGCAAAAACAAGGACAATAAAAACAAAGGTTTTCTAAATTACTGTTGCCTGTGTCATTAAATTTCATATTGTGCATGGAATATAAATACATCACTTTGTTCTGCATGACAAGTAGAAGTGAGCATTCATACATTACTCAGCCACTTAATTAAGTGCCTGGGATATTTGCAGTTAGCAGAAACTAATAAGGGAATCACATTTAAATTCAAATCACTCCTCAGGGTAGCTGTCTGCAACATAAGCAAAGCTTACTGGGTAGATGTTCCACTAAATGCTCAGCTAAAAGCTTAGTTTCACTGTATTTGTGAATAAAGAATAATTCTACTTGCCATTAAAGGTGAGAGTAAAATAAACAATTCTGTTCTGGATTTGTGAGTGGCATTTTATGTCCCCTGTTTTAAATTCTCATTTTGTCTATTACTTTGTCTGCTAGAACAAGGGTATGATTTAGGACTTTGCTAGTGTAGAGCAGGAGGTTCCATAAAAAAACAAATGACAAGACTGACCCCTTCCATGGCAGCCTTTCAACAGACCTGACAGTAATGTCCCTGGACCACAGACGTAAACAACAAAATTATAAAGTCTCCATTCAATAAAAAGCAAACAGGAAACAAAGTGATGGAAGGTCACAGAAGGGGAAGAATGGGGAGGAGAGAGGAGGGATTCATCTATTTAAAACAAGAAGCCCAGTATTCCAAACTCTGAGGAATTGCCACTGCCCAAGAGTGGGTTTATTTTTAGCCATTCATCTTTATAAATTTTAACTTTTCTGGACTAAAACAGTCCCATATGGTTTCAAATCTGCCCTTGATTCCAAACAGCCCCCACACTGAGCTTCTTCAGAATTTCAAAGCCATCTGGTCACCAGGGGTACAAGTGACCTCGCAGTATCCCTTCTCATACAAAGTATGGTTCTCAGGTTTAAGAAAACAGACTGTCAAGCCCCTAAGCATTACTAAGGGCACAGGTAAAAGTGCACAAAAGACTTCAACTCTATAAGAGAAACATGCTCCAACTAAGGGCACATACAAAAAAAGCATATAATTTCACCTGCCACCCTGTATCATTTTGCTACAGAAAACATAAATTCCTAAATTCCAGATTGCATTTCCAAGTAGGAATAAATCAAAGGAAACCTGAATATTTTAATATTGCATTTAGAGAGAACATAATATTTTTGGTTAGATGGAAATTTGGCATCTTCTGTAGGTCATAAAATCTTTGAAGCATAAATTCTGATCATCACAATAGGTACTGTCACACAGCATCACCTCAGATACTGTCAAGGTACCATCTGGCATTAGTTATACAGCAGTGGATGGAAAAGATGTAGGTCTAGCACCTAATTTTTAACAGCACAGGGATCAGTATTTATTACTAGCATCAAGAAACATCACAGGATAGCTCCTTTGGAGGCATATATGTGGAAAAACTTGTGACAATTTTTACAGGAAACCATAGTCCTATAACTATTAACCATTATATTGGTGAGAAGGCAAGTTGAGGCATACATTTATTCATATATCCTTTTATATGGTATTAATTTTTATTAGGGGAAATAGTAATTCAACTAAAAAAATAAAGTTTACCTGCAGATTTTCAAAATTTTCCCCAATCACTTCTCTCAAATACCTTGATTTGAGTGTACTATTAAATATTCATTTATATTCAATAAAATCCATCCTACCATTATGTGTAGCCACCTAAGTGTATAACCGCACTTACCTCAGTCTTCCAAATGAAGTGCCTCTAGGGACAATTTCCACTCAGATCTGCTGCATTCCTGATCAAATTTTTGAGGATAAACTCTTATCTAGGAAACTTATTTAAGTCTTAGGTCAAATTATTTTAGACTCTTGCATACTTAAGGTAGTTAGGAATTGAAGAATCAACTATATAATACGCTAGTTACAGTAATAAATAATGCCAAAAATCTGAGACGACTAATGAAATAAGTTTAATTTTAATGCCACAAATCAATGTAAGAATATTTACAGGCTGTGTTATGTAATGAAGGTCCAGATTCTTTCCACTGTATAACTCAGACAGGACCAAGAATTTCCACATTCAGCTAGCAGATGAGTAAAGGAAGGGATAGATTGAGAAGTTTTATGAGCCAAGCATGTCATTGGCATTTGTTACTTCAAACCACATTTCATTCACATCACTAAGTCACAGGGGTTTGCCTATCTGGAAGGGAAATATGATTTAAGTATTTGCCAAAAAAAGCTTGGTGAATACCACACTAGATTGGATCATTGTTCTGACTTCTCCATTCATTCCAAGTACCCATGCCTCTGGTAATGTGACTTTGCAGGTCTTACCAATAGAGTGAGCACTGTGTATCTCTTCATCTCATTGCTAAAGGCTTTGGCCATTTAATTTACTTTCAACAATAAAAAGTTAACAGAAATCACCAAAGCAGAAATTTTAAATGTGCTAAGGGAACTTGGCTTACCCTTGGATTCCTTTCCTTGTGTTTGAGAACAATATACCCCAAGAAATATGAGAGACATAAAATAGAACAAAAGTTGAGCAGATATGAGTCTGGAGCCAAATCCAGTCAACCCAGAGTCTGAAACAGAACCTCCCAGTTTAGCACAGCCTACACCAGCTAAACCACAATTGGTCTATAAACATATTAGGTGGTAACAGTTTTATTGAAATGAAAGATAGTGGATGTGGGCAGCTTGTTATATATCATTATTGAACAGCAGCTAACTGATACAGATACATAGCCATCCTGCTTCAGCTGACGTCCATGAGCAATTACAATTTTAAAATACTTCACTGAAGATCATTTATAAAGAATATTTCACCTATAATTTAACACTAAGTATTGCTATGCTTGAATAAATATTGAGAAAATTGTGAAATCTGTTAAAGTTTATGCAAATCAGTTAGCACTAAGAATGGTTTTCTAGATTGCACACTGTTGCTTGACCATATTTTTCAAGTATTGTCCTCACTTATTATTTACGTCCTTAAATGGCATAAAATGTTCATTATAAAGTTGAGTACATCTGTGAGAAGTTAATAACTCAGAAAGTCACTTGCACAACAGTGAAAAATAAAGTATCTATTCAACTACTATAACTACAGATGATCATCTTAAGAGATTTCTTTGAGTCTGTGAATTACCTGAGTTTCTACACTCTGTGCCCCACTTTAGAAGAGTTATGTCACAGTTGGTTGGAACAACAAAGAATGATCAGAATGAGTTTTGTTTTTATACCAGTCAAGAACTTCAAAATATTAGGCATTTGAAACATACTACCCATTTAAATCTTCACAATATATTTATTCAGTATTTATTCTTATCCCCATTTGTGGTTAGGAATAAGAAGGAAAAATACATTATCTAATCATACAGAAATATGTGACTTAGCTTTACTTTCTTAATTTCACAATGAAATTTTATAATAATGTTTAACCCACATGAGAGAAAACAATTCATAAACATAGAGAATCTAATGAAAGAAAGAGGATATTCATTTGTAGAATAAGAATTAAGAAATTTCAAAAATTTTATAAACAAATATAAAAAAGGTATGGAGAACCTTCCCTCAATCTCTCTCTTAAATAGTGCACAGAAAAAAATGAACTCAATATATTACAATTTTGATGAAAATAGCTTCCAATTTTAGAAGCTATTAATTTTAATAAGTATATGCTTAGCCAATGTAACAGCATACATTGCAAGAGATTCTCTGTACCTGAAGTTTACAAAAAGTATCACCATCTCTCCTAACCTCTGACTCATTTACCTTAAGAATCAGATGAAGACAACATAAACCAATTCAAGAATTCAAGATGAGTTTTGTTTTAATTCCTGAATAAGTCAATTGAATGTTTAAGTCAACACAGGGACAAGGAACAGGAGCATAGTAGTGACTTGGGTTGGAAACAACACTCTGCTTCATGATCTCACTGGAACTCGTGACACCTGCTCCACCTACTGAGTCAGCCTCCTGGTGGGTGGGTGCTGGAAAGGGAAAAGTGGGTGACAAATGCAATTTCCATGAACCAAAATAGGTTCTGGCACATTTAGCTCATAAGACTTCTTTTTTTTTTTTTCTATTTAACTTTTCTGAGGAAAATTTGGAATAAAATATGTTTACTGCTCAAAGTTTTTCTTCATATAAAAGAAACTGTCATACAGGTTGAGATGCAAATTTAGTTTCTACTGCCACATAACTTCAAAACATAAGTTTTCTGGTTTCTCCATCCATTTCTAATTACACCCCGTATATAAGATTAACTCTTCCCCCAAGATGAGCTTTCTACTTTTTAGTAAAGAACCATCAACCAGGTGACAAATCAGCTTTAAACAGGTCTTAAATCAGCCTAGAAGTTAAAGTAAGCTCTTTCCTGCCAAAAGTGCAGACATCTGTTATCTCTTCCTTAATTCCTCGTGTTGAAATTGCAACAGCAGAACAAATTCCTAGCCTCATATCTCACTCAATCATTAATCTAAGGATAAAAATGTTAGAATTAAATAATATCAGATTTCCTGATTCCCCCAAATGTTCATTTTTAAAAATCTTCGCCTCTTAAAAGTTTGTTTTGTTAGAAAAAAAATTGCTGTGACTTTTTTTTTTTTTTTTTCAAACTTGCTTCCATTCTACTGGGGAACTGATAATGTGTAAGTTTAAAAATGCATATTTACACACCCACAGACCTCAAGGCCCCAAAGCAGGAGCTGTATCATCAAGGATGATGCCCTCTCTTTGAAGGGCTGTCATCCTCTTCCCTAGGATAAGCTTTTTCATCCCTTGTCTTAATTCTTTTGAAATTATATAAACTCTTGTTTCATATAGATAGATACAAAGATAGGTAGATAGGTAACTTGCTCCATTACATGCATTTAAATATGACTGATTATGATGATGATATACAGCAGAACATGTGATTTCAGAAAACTATTGTGCAACTCTTGACCCCATGTAGAAACTTACAAACGTTAAATGACATTGCTAGTGTTTGGTTTAGTTTATTTGAAAGGACAATTAACAATTTTCTTTTCAATTATGCAGTAAAAAAAATAATTAAGTTCATTTGATAGCTGCTACAAAACACAAAATAATGTAAATTTATATTCCAGAAGAGTAAATTTGAACTTCCAAGAGATAAGAATCAGTTGACCTATTTGCATAAAATATACAGTCAGTATGTATTTATAAAATTAATGTATGAAAGTGATTTCAAAATGTGTTCCTAGATCATAAGCCCTCTTGATTTAACTGAAATAAAAAAATAAAATGTTGTTGGCAGTAAAACTTGTGACAAATATTTCCAAATGGAGATTTAATTAATTGTACAAACAATGTTTGGATAGACATTGCCAAAATAAATAAATACCATGAAGAATGTAGGCCTTCCATGCAATTTGCATTGCATTAACAGTTCTCATTTTAATCACCGATAACCCTTTACTAAGAACCCATTGTGGACACAGCATTAGCATTATGCTGTTTGCTACAGATGTTATAAACTATATTATTTTCTCAGAAGGTTTGGGAGGAGGGAGGTGGACCTAGGAAAGAGGGAATAAGAGATGAGTCCTCTGACCTCTCTTCCTGCTTTCTTTAGCATGATGGAGCATGTTAATATTCCTCCTACAATTCCATTTGTTTGAAAGTAGTATCCATCCGTTAAATGTGGAGAAAAATCACACATTTCCCCAGAATTGAGTTCTTATGAGAGTTCTGGTATAGAAACATATTTATCTGTCAAGATATGTCTGCTACCAGTCTCTTTTATTATTGACTAAAAAATCTAAATTAACCCTAAATAAAATAATATTAATTTAGAAATAAATCCTAACTCTACTTATATGTTTATTTTACTCATGGTGTTATATTTTAAATATATCATCTTAATAGTTTTTCTCTTGAGTTTTACAAGTGTCTAGCATTACTTCATTTGCAAAACTCCACACTGAGCATTGAAATCTTATGAAATTGAAACACATGCTTCTCTAATGAGATTACGACAAAACTCTGCTTTGTTCTTTAAGTAAACTTTTTGATATGCCTCACTATAATGCTTTGTTTATTGACTCAGTGTTATATTACATAGTTCTTGTTATCCACCCCCATAATTTACTTTTGGCTACCCAAAATAGGAGGTAGTTAGTAAATATTTTAAAACTAAGCTTGAATGGGATAGTTTTATTGGCAAAAGCAGAAGACACCATGATGCTGTAATTCGTTTTTAACCCTAGACTTTATTGCTTGAACAGTAGCTTAAACAGGTGTTTCAGTCAGCATTTTTGTCACTGTGACTAAAAGATCTGACCAGCACAATTATAGAGGAGGAAAAGTTTACATGAGGGCTCACAGTTTCAGGGGTCTCCATCCATAGACAGCAGGCTGCATTCCTCAGGGCTTGAGGTGTGGCAGAACATCATGGTGAAAAGAGTGTGGCAGCAGGAAGCAGCTCACATCAGCAGGAAGCAGAGAAAGAGAGACAAACTCCACTTTCCAGATAGAAAATATATATACCCCATAGCCCCACCCAGAATGAAACACTCCTTCCAGCCACACCCCACCTGCCTCCAGTTACCACTCTGTTAATCCCATCAGGGATTAATCCACTCATCAGTTTAAAACTCTCCCAACCCTATCATTTCTCCTCTGAACCTTCTTGCATTGTCTCACACATGAGCTTTAGGGGAATACCTCACATCCAAGCCACAACACTGGAGACAACAAATAACCATATATTTGAATAAGAAACTAGAGCCACACAACATCTAGAATATATTTTTGCCGTTAAAAATCAGGTAGAAACACTAAAGAAAGTGCTGTGTATGCCCAAACCTTGTCATGGAACACCTATTAGGAAATACCAGGTGGAATTCATGTGAACGTGCAACATGCTTCATTAAATTGTAAACAAAAGCAAACCTCAGAGAGGTCTCTTGAAAATTTTTGTTTTAGATGACAGTCACAAATGGTGGGTACTTGTTTGTTTGTTTGTTTGTTTCTAGTTTTTAGTATCTTTGTTTCATTTCTCCCCACATTTTAATACTGAGTACTTTAGAAGAGTCTTTTCCAGTGAGCACCCGTCTCTCTGTAGATAGGGGCGACAGTCCTCCATACTCCCTGCACTTCCTGCATTGCATGGATTTATGAAATAGCAAACAGCATTGGAAAACCTAAAATCGTATTTCTACTCTTGAAATGTTGGTTAATGAGATTAAAAAAGAAAATAACATACAGACTCAACCAAAAAGTGTCAGGGTCTCTTTGATCAACGATTGGAGAAGGGACAAAACTGACCTAAAAGAGTATGGAATACTGAGACAACTCATACCAGAGGCTAACTAAAGAAGACACCAGGACCCCAAATACTGATATTTTAGCTACACTTAGCCAAGAATCTTAGCACTATCCCAGTAATGAAAGCCTACTAGTCCACATTAGAATCAACATAAAGACTATTTCACATCTGCTCAGCTATTTTCATTCAATTATTTGTTTTGTTTTTAAATCTCATGCTTAATAGAATACTTTAAAGTACTTTTAGTCTAAATTTGATTCTGCTCTAGGTGTTACTACTGTGCACTTTGGGAGAATACCTATTCTAAATAAAATTAACGATGACAAGAGGTCCTGCCTCGCCAATGCAACAGAGATTTATTTTTTTAGTCATGTATCTTTGTGATTATGTCCTGAGCCTTAGTGGCACAAGGGCTATTCTTGCTGAATGATGTAGAATTTGAGAAAGTATGTTCAATGTCCACTGGGAATTGATCCAAGACCTAGATCTAGAATACTAGATACCAAAATAAATTGAGTATTATTAGATTACTAAATGACCTATTTTTGCTATCTTCATTTCTCGATGGAATTTAATGAAATCATTGTAATCAACCATAACAAAGTGAAGAAGAGACCAGAGAACCACATATATCTGCACATTTTTCTCTTGTTATTTCTATTTTCCCTGAAGTTCTATAGATTTAGTGTTCTCTGATTCATCATTCTCAAACATCCATCCAAATACAAACTTTGCCCTCATCTGCATCCCTCTTTTTTTTTTTAATCTACAACAAAACCATTCTGCATGTCAGTCTTGATTTCTTTCCACTGTCAGTTTATACCCTATTACTGAATGAGGTAGCACTTTTACACATCTGAAATCTACAACATTGAAAACCTAGGAAAGTCATTTTACCAGAACTGTTCACAATGATCATTGATCTACGTTTTACTCAATGGGGAAATACAAATAATCTGAAAAGCAGGAAGGAGAACAAATTAATGTTCTCTGAAGCGTATATGTGTATATTTTACTCCCCATTCCTTTTACTATGCAACATTTAGATAAACTACAAACTTGTGTATACATCTAATGCATCTCTAGCAAAACGAGATGAGCAATGTAACAAGAGTTTCTACTGAACAACAAGGAATAAAAAGCCAGGCACGATGACACATGCCTGCAATCCTGGTGGCTTGGGAAGCTGAGGCAAGAGGACCTTGAGCTCAAAGCCAGCCTCAGGAAAAGTGAGGTACTAAGCAATCCAGAGAGACCCTGTCTCTAAATAAAATACAAAACAGGGCTGGGGATGTGGCTTAGTGGTCAAGTGCCCCTGAGTTCAATTCCTGGAAGCCCCCTACCATCTACCCACAGCAAAAAGGAATAAAAATGTCTCCAAAGAACTAGTTCTACTTTGTAAATATAAAATGATCAATCTAACAAATGTAGATTGGTTAGTTAGGTAGAAGTGAAATTGTTTGAATTAAGTTTTGGTTAGAATTTGATTTTTTTTTTTAAAGCTAAATGTGGTTGCTTGAAAATACATTCTTGCTTTTCTATAAGAATTTTATTTCTATGTCATATATTTTAGTTAATCATGTTAGTTGATAATTGTATCAAAATAAAGTTATGTTCTTAAGTCATTCATGTAAAATATAAGGGATACACTTTTATATTCAATAGCAATGGCAGAATCTATGTTACAGTCTTTTGAAAACTGGTCATCAAGAAATTAGGAGGTATATCCTAGTAGTGGCACAATGACTAGGTTTTCTAGGGATAGAAAGCATTGGTAGTCTAATAAATTGCATTGGTAAGATTTTAACAAGAGTCTACCATGGTGAGAAAAAATAAAAGCGAATAAAAGTAAAACCCCTAAAAGTACACAGAAGCCCTCCACTGTGTTACCATGACACCAATTTTGGAAATCCAAGTGAGTTTAAATCCTGCCTCTGGCAATGTTACATATAATATGTGTAAAATGTATTCTCAAACCTTGAATTGATAATTTGCTTCTCTTCAGCTCTTCTCTCAGTCTGAGAAAACAAAACTCTGCAGGAAAAAAAACAGTATGGCTTGGAAAATAAACACAATAGAGTTTTGGTATTTTTATTCCTACATTTTGCATTCTGAGGCTCCTTTGTAACCTTATGTTGCCAAAGAGAATAGTATTTTTCCAAAGCAATACTGAGAGTTGAGGCAACATTATAAAAATAAAGAACTTCACTGGCATTAGGAAGGAGCTACTTCTATTGACAGTGCACTCAGCTCTGTAGTTGTCTTTGCACCTAGTTCAACCATCATCCATGCTCTGTTCTGCTTCTGTTCCCTAGAGATGCAACAGAGGGAGTGCTCTGTTTCTGAGCAGAGACTTTCCAAAAAGCTGACAGAGGTCTCTCAGGATTAGATAAGGAAGTACAGGTAAATGCAGATAAGAACAAAGAGTCACTGGAAAAATATGTGCTCTTAGCATAGTGCTGAGCTCTTGTTAGGCATTCAAAATATCAGATTAATTGCTGGGCACCATAGCAGATACCTGTAATCTCAGCAACTCAGGAGACTGAGGCAGGAGGATTGCAAGATCAAAACCAGTCTCAGCAATTTAGCAAGGCCCTAAGCAATTTAGTGAGACCTTGTCTCGAAATATAAATAAATAAATAAAAAGGGCCAGGGATATGACTCAGTGTTTAAGCGCCCTGGATTCAATTGCTCAAACCACAAAAACAAACAACCAAGCAAACAAAACAAACAAAAAGAACCAAATTTTTAAATTAATAAAGTCACTTTCATATCTAACACAGTCTATAATCGAAATTGCTACTTTAGGAGTATTCCCATCTCTCATTGTCTTTAACAATCCACAGAAGACAATTCTTTTTTTTTTTTATTTATTTTTATTGTAAACAAGTGGGATACATGTTGTTTCTCTGTTTGTACATGAAGTAAAGGCATACCATTTGTGTAATCATGCATTTACATAGGGTAATGTTGTTTGATTCTTTCTGTTATTTTTTCCCTTCCTCCCCACCCCTCTTTTCCCTCTATACAGTCCTTCCTTCCTCCATTCTTGCTCCCCTCCCACCCCCCCCTTATGTGTCATCATCTGCTTATCAGTGAGATCATCCGTCCTTTGGGTTTTTGAGATTGGCTTATCTCACTTAGCATGATATTCTCCAATTTCATCCATTTGCCTGCAAATGCCATAATTTTATTATTCTTTATGGCCGAGTAATATTCGATTGTGTATATATATATATACCACAATTGAGTAATATTCGATTGTGTATATATATATATACCACAATTTCTTTATACATTCATCAATTGAAGGACATCTAGGTTGGTTCCACAGTCTGGCTATTGTGAATTGAGCTGCTATGAACATTGATGTGGCTGTATCTCTGTAGTATGCTGATTTTAAGTCCTTTGGGTATAGGCTGAGGAGTGGGATAGCTGGGTCAAATGGTGGTTCCATTCCAAGCTTTCTGAGGAATCTCCATACTGCTTCCCAGAGTGGCTGCACAAATTTGCAACCCCACCAGCAATGTATGAGTGTACTTTTTTCCCCACATCCTCGCCAACACCTATTGTTGCTTGTGTTCTTGATAATCGGCATTCTAATTGGGGTGAGATGGAATCTTAGGGTAGTTTTGATTTGCAGTTCTCTTATTACTAAAGATGGTGAACATTTTTTCATATATCTGTTGATTGCTTGTAGATCTCACAGAAGACAATTCGAATGAGTAGCTTGGGTTCACTCACAACCATATACATGGAAAATCTTCCCTTGAGTTTTCTGCCCCAGGTATTAGCATTTGAAGAATGGTAATACTATCTATCACTACCAGTTTCAATATATGTTCAAAGGTACCATATGACAAAGTGCTTTCATATGGGGGTATGCATGATCACAAATAACCTTGCTTCAATTTTGAACTTGTGTTTTTAAATTAAAGTTGGCATTCTCTTTTCTCTCATATCACAACCTATTCCAAATTTTTCCAGAAGTTCCTAGGAAAACAACAAGGGCACAGAATATAACCATCCTAAAACAGTCCCACTATTAAGGGAATAAACCTCTTAGTGGAAGGAATTTAGAAGATAAAATTTCTTGCAATTTTCCCCTTTAAGTATTCCCATGAGCTGTGGCAAAAGAAGACAGTCTGGAACTACATTGTCCTCTCCTTGAAATCTGTCTTGGATCTAAAGAACCAAAGGGAATGAAAAGTAGTGGCATTTAGTAAGCATAAGTGAAAAATAATCCACAAACCTCCTGGTTTATGTAGTATATATTATCCTTGCACCTTGAGGTAGATGGTATTGACTTCAGTTTACCAATGATGAAACTGATGCTCACAAAAATCAGGCAACATGTTCAAGGTCACACTGTTAGTAAAGTGTGGGCTCTTTATGAACCAGTGGAATTTCTTGCTTCTGGGATTTATGGAAGGGGATACCCAGTTTCCTCTTCAGAGCTCTGTTCAAGTAAAACCTTGAGAAAGATTTTCTTTTACTTCTTTAATGCAAGACTAAACTTAAAAAGATGGAATAGAATGGGGACTTTTGATGACATAGAGAAACTGGAGAAGGGGAAAAGGAAAGAACAGAGCCCCTAACCCTCAGGTTGTCTGATAAGTAGGAAGAAAGGAAGATCATGTGAGCCCCCTCCTTTCTGAGGACTGTATCAGACAAAGCAGAGTGTGGGTACCCTGGGGCTTTATGAAGGAAGTTCAAGATGAGCCAGTGTTTCCCTGTTCATATTTATCACAACTGATTGATAATTTAGTGATTGTAATATCTAGAGTGTCAAAATGGGACTTACGTGGTTTAAAAAAAAATCAAAGCTATTAGGTTGAACCATAAGAAAATACCATTTTGCAGATTTAAAAAAAATGGTTGAATAATGACAATTTCATATAGTTCAACCTAATACATTAAGAAGTTAACACCAACTCAACCAGAAGGAAACCCAGTGAATCCTGTGACATACTGCTGACTCTAGGTTATTTTACACTACAAGTTCGGACCTATAAAATTTCTCTGACCAAAGTTGGTAAGCTGGTTTTCAGGTAGATCATTCCCAAAAGACAGGTCTGTCCCAGAGTTCTGAAATATTATTCAGGAAACAGTCCTTCGCCATGACAGCAGTTTGACACACTGCAAAGCCAAACACATGTAAACACAAGTTCCACTTCTTCCATGCTAAGGGCAGTTTCTCTGGCTAAGCTAGCTGATCTGTTCTTAACTACTCTCACAGTTGTGGCAAGGCGTTAGTTACGACTTCAGCATAATTTATATTCAGACAATAATTGTGTGAAAGTTCCAGTTTGATTTTTAAAGGGCAGGCCTTCGAGGTTTAGCATAACTAAGCCTGAATTAACATGTCTGCAAAAGGGCTGAGGCTCACCACACTGGCCAAATCCAGCCTACAACCAACCCCCTTAGGTTCTCCACCACATGCTTGAGAGGCCTGTTCTCCATGGCAAAGACAGAATATATCCTGCAGGCTCCCCATGCAGCAAGAGGCTGAAACAGCATTTAAATTTGATCCTTGGAGCCAAGGGGGAAATATAAAGCTTTCCAATTTCTGAAGAAGAGTTGGAATGAATTTCAACAGATATCACTGTCATGCCTAGAAGAACGAAGAGGCAGACAAGCCCAAGAGGAGAGAGTCAGAACACATAAGAACTCCATATCTCTAAAATGAAAATCAACTGCCAAGTCTTCTCATCTGACAGTACATTGCTGCGTGCTCCTGGGAAATCCAGGTTCTTCACAGATGGGCAGTTGTGCAATGATTTCTTTTCAATGTACATTGGAAATGGACATTTTCCTGCTCCGTTTCTTTCCCTAAAATGTGCAGAGCACACTTGTTTTGCTAGGAACTATTCTGAATTTTTTAAAGTCTGCATCCCAGAAATTAGAGGACTAATAGGCAAAGAAACCTCAGGATTATTTAACAAGAGCCATGTCAGTCTGGAAATGATAAGGGTAACAAACCTCAATTACTCAGAACAACTAAGACACCATTCATGTCAAAGCAACTAAGCAACTAAGACACTAAGCAACAAAGCAACTAAGCAACAAAGCAACTAAGACACCATTGAGGAAATTTGTAAGGGTTTAATTCAGGAGAATTTAAGTGAATTTAGTAGCAGTATATAACAATCAAAGATTTTTGATTTTTTTCTGAAAGTGTGTATACCTCCGTGGTTCCCTATACCATCCTACTGCCTCTTTCCCTTCCCACCTAAACTCTTAGATTTTTCCCTCTTCACTTAAAGAAAGAACTTTTGAAATGGGTCTTTTAAGGGTTAGATATCCACATATTACCCTAAATGCAACCTGAATTTATTTACAAGTGGTTTCTTTGGAATGACCCTATGATTTATATATCTCATTATGACTTAGGAAACTAAAGCAGAGTGGATAACAGTCTAATCAAGTTAGTAAGTGAAGAGAGTCCAAGAACCTCCTAAAATAATAATATTTCTTTCCCCCATTATGACTGAAATAATGTACATTTTGATCTGATTTCTTCAGTATAAATTTTTCCAAAGAAGGGGAATTTGGGTGGGTAAAAGGAGGAAATATCTTTATGCCCTCTGGGTTCAGACCTGTGACAAACTGCTCTTTGAAAATTGTATTACCAGATTCTTCCACATCAAGAGACTAAACTAGAATCTCTATGTGTTATATGATTAAATTATGCATGACTAAAAAGAAATAAACTTTTTTCTTTTCCAAAATTCATCTAATAAAAATTGGTTTTCCCAGTTTTGCTTATATTGACATTTTTCTCTAATGCACTTACATCTGATCTTAGACATTGTGGTTTAGATTAAATTTTTTTTTTTTTTTTTCAGTTAGGTACCTTTTGGTTCATCTTTTGATAAAACACACAGATTTCCTGTTAGGAAAGTAGAATGCAATGTATTTTTATTCCCAATTTCCCCTGGGAATAAAATCTTATTCATAATCATAATATATTCATAAGATATTCATAATCTTTGCAGTTCCTCCAATAGTGGACAGAGTACATTTCCTATCTCACTGATGTTGGATTTGGCTATGTTACTCACTTTGATTCATGGAATGTTAGCAGACATGACATGTGAGGCTTCAGACACACTAAAGCAGAGACCACCAGTTCTCCTCAACCACTGCATGAAAACAAGATGCCCCAGGGAACAAACACATGGGCCCTGGAACAATGAGAGACCCGGGGACTGAGCTAAAAGAACACCTGGCCTGGAAACAAACCTTGGTGAACCCAGCAAGATCAACCAAACTCCAGCTACCCTTAAGAGACATGACTAAGAAATAATGTCTTATTGTTATCTGACAATGACGTTTTATAATTGTTTGTTATTCAGTACCATGGCCACCATTTTTAACTAATATTGAAACCAAGTCTTACCCTTGTGATTCCATGTGAGACTTTCAGTAATTCTAGTGATTCCACTAGATAAGAAATGGGCAATTGACCAAAGCTAGGTCAATGTGACTCTCTGCCAAGAATTTTAATCAATCTCAGTGACAAAGACTGAAGAGAATTGGAGTTGTTTCATCTGGAAGTTCTGTTGAACCTGTGCAATACTTCTTAAAACCTGAACAGTTCTTGGCTTTTCTAAGCAACTTTTCCAGTGGTTTCCTTTAGCCTAGTAAGATAGCACACACTTATTAAATTCATTTATTTACCCTTAAGTTAGTGATTCTCTGTTTTTGATAACTCAAAGACATGATCTGGTGCAAGGAGTTCATTTTTAATCTTTAAATAAGTTCATTAAATAGAAAAAATATTTAACACTTTGTATTTTTCAGGATTGACTGAAGTTAACCATGAAACAGAAGTTCAGAAGTTCCCTATTGTAGACACTCCTGCAGAAAAGTTAAAAAAGAAATGCCTCAAAATCACATGACTTACATGAGTTCTTGATTTGACATAGGAAAGTTAACAATTAACAGAACCTTACCAAGACTATTTGTTCTAGAACATTAAGAAAATTCTTTCAATTCAAGAGCATTTCATAGACATTATTTTCCTTATTTAATTACTATACCTATATTTTATGAAGTCAACAAGTCCTCTAGAAATGGCATATACCTTGCCAAAAATAAATTTAGTCAAAAGTATGAACTTAACTCAAATAAATGATAAGAACGAAATATTTATTGTAAGTCATGGCATTACTCCTGTTTCCAGCAAAATGATGATCAAAATAATCTGAAAACTCACTGACTACCAAGAAACTAGATATGTGGGACAACATTTTAAAGCATACTTTTAACCTCATTGGTAATGTTTATAGTTACAAGAAATCCTCAAAGCCTAAGATTGCAAAGATAACTCCAATTAGGGAAGGAACTGCATAAGTCAGTAATTTGGCTGGAGAAGAGTAGGCCAGTTAATTCCTTTTCTTAGCAAAGTATTTAAATTTTAATGCCTGGATGAGTATAATCCTTTGTATTTAGAGAGACAAGGGATTAGTGACGATCCCTGAGAAAGTTGATTTACCCTCAATAAAAGAGGCACATGCAACCACATGGATGTAGCTCATAAACAAAATATTGAGCAAAATAAGACATAAACAAATAGATAAATTTAGTATGCCATTTATATAAATTTCAATAATAGACAAAACTAACATATAATATTAGATGTGAGGATATCGCTTGGCAGATGCAGATGGAAGGTATTGAAAGAAAAACATAGGCAGATGGCTAGTGGAATTCTGGGGTTGATTACATAGATTTTTTTAACTGATAATACATCAAGTTTTATCACTATGATTTGTGTTAACTTTTTGTTTTTGAATATTGGGAAAATCAGAATTATTTGATCTGATAAAACTCGCGTAAGCATAATGCTAAAATTAATTTGAAATAATTGTAGGGTGACTACACTGCTCAAATGGGAACTTTTTATGTTACTGTGTGTACTTGTAAGTTTTTAAGTAATCACTGTTGGGTCAGAGCTCCTTATTGGATAATAGCACAATTTATCTGTTTTACTGGTTATTCATACTTAGGTAGTTTACAGATTTTCTTATCATTACTGGTCATATCACTTTACAGGTCATGCTTAGAGAGAATTATATTTGTATAGTTCTTTAGGGTACAGAAGAGTAGGTAAGCCATAAGGTGTAGAAAATGAAATTTAGTAGAAACTATCCAAATGGTTTTCTAAAGTGGTTACACCAATTCATATATTAAGTAGCAAGTTATGCCAATTCCAGTCCCACTACTTTCTCTCTAATATTTTGTTGTTTTTGTCAATTCTTTCCCATCGTGATGGATGGGAGTTTTAGTTTGCATTCTCCTGATAAACATTGCTGTTGAAAATGCAATCTTCGTGTGAACATCTCTTGTATACGATATATTTTTGAACATTTTCTCCACTTTTTAAGTGGGGTATTTGTCATTTTCTTTTATTTTTAAAAATATATTCTGAATAAATACATCAAATTTTCTACTGATAATATTTCCTCTCTGTTTTTTAACTCTTCTATTGGTGTTTCTTAATCCTTAGAAATTCTTAATTATGTTTTATAATTTTTCTCTTTTGTTAGTGCTTCTAGTTTTTGTCTTGAAGAAATCTTTCTTTACAATAAGACCACAAAGACATTCTGTTTTCTTCTAAAAGTTTTATTGTTTTACCAATTATATTCACATCAATAATCTATAGGGATTAAGTTTTGTGTCTAGGCATAATAAAAATATGTGCTTTTTCTGTATGGGTACTATTTGACACAGTACCTCTCATTAAAACAACTATCATATCATCAATGAATGACAAGGTAAATTTTACCATAAAAGAGAAGGTTGTATGGAAAGACTTGATTCCAGATTCTTTGCGATTTCGTTGCATATTTTTCCTATCATGTTGTCCATAACACTTTCTTAATTATTATAGCTTTAAAACACATCTTTATGTCTGATAGCATGTTATAAAGTTATATCATTATTCTCACAGTTTTCCAAAGTTACTTTTGGTGCTTTGCAGTTGAAAGTAAATTTTAGAATCACTTGTCAATTTCTTGACAAAATATTATATTAAGTATAGATTAATTTATGATTGAATTAAAAATTCTTCAAAATAATGTTTTCCAAACAGACATGATATAGTCCTTTACTTAGGTTTAAAATTTTTTCTCCATTAATGCTTTGTAATTTTTAATGTATAAGTAGTTCTTTAATAATTTTGTTATATTAATTTTCAGGTATTTGATGTTTTGTAGTAAATGGTAAAAGATTTTTCATTTTTAACAATTTGTTCCTGGAATAGAAATATAATAGAATTTTTCTATGTTGACTTATATCTAGCAAGCAATAAATTCACTTATTTTTATAGTTTGACTACAGACAATTTTGGAATTTTTATATACATAATTACATTTTCTTATAATAGATTTGTGTCCATTTTGTGAAAGCAAATGCTATACTATTTTTCTCTCAAAATAGTCACATTTTTGAATTAAGTTGAATTATGGCCCCAATCTTGTTATAATCTTTGAAAGAGTTTGTGCAAGATAATTGTTACCTCTTTCCTTAAAATGTTGAAAGAAATATATTTCATTCTTGTAATATAGGAATATTTCTAATAACAGATTTAATTCTTTGATAGGCACCAGGCTATACAGATGTATTTTATTTTTTTCCCCTAGAAGTTCAATAAGTGTCAAACTTGCTAGTGTGTAGCTATTCATAATGTTTTGTTTTACATCTTTTCAATGATGTAAAACTTGGGGTATGTCTTTTTAATTCTTAATATAGGTTATTGTCCTTTTCACTCTTTTTTCTTAATCTAAGTCTTATTTGGGATAGGTAAGCTTTATGATACTTTTCAAAGAATTAGCCTTGGTCTATATTTCTTTCCTTTCTTGTATATTTGATTTTTTTATTGTCTTCTTTCATCTATTATTTCTTTTCTTTTCCTTGCACTTTGCAAATGCTATTGCTTTCCTATCTGTAAGGCTATAAATTTGCCCCATATTTCTATTTTATCTACATCTCATAGGTTTTAATATGGTGTATCATCATCATTTATATTCACTTCAAAATAATTTATATTTTTGGCTTTAAGTTCTCTTGTGATTCACAATTTATTTTTAAGTTTATTGCATGATTTCCAATAGGCTTTTCTAGTTATCTTTTTGCTATTTTTCTGTTTTAATATTATTGTGGTCATAGAATATAATTTGTGTTATCCCAATCTTTTCAGATTAGTTGAGGCTTTTTTTATGGAGGAAATGGAAAATTTTGGTAAATGTTTTATGCATACTAGAAAAAATTTGGTAAATTCTATCATTACTTTCAGCTTTTTATATATCTATATTTGTCAATTAAGATGAGTTTGTTATTTGAGCTGCTCAAATCTCCTCTATACTTAAATTTTGTGTTATCAGCCATGAAAGAGATTTGATTACATGTAAGAATAGATATGCTCATTTCACTTAGTTTTGCTAATTTTTGCTTTGTATATTTTGGTGCTGTAATTTTGGTTGCCTGCATATTTAACACTCTAGGTTTTTCATGTCAGGTTTGGATATTTATTGTCATGAAGTATTTATTTCTCCTTAGTTCTACAACATCTTGCCTCAAAGTTGGTTTATCTAACATCAGTACAACTGAACTAGCTTACATTTGTTTAGAATTTGCCTGACATATATTTTTTCTATTCATTTGGTTTTAAATTCACTATGTCCTTATGATAAAAATGTTTCTCTTATAAGAAGAATATAATTGTCTTATTTTCTTAAATCCAGCCAGAATGTCTTTTCTTAAAGTACATAACAAGATTGCATGAAATATAATTACAGTTTAGTTTACATCTATCTTCCTGTTTAGGACATGTGCTTTATGTTTCTATTTTCTTTCAGAGTTTCTTTTAAGCAAAATAAAATATTTTTATTTGCTCTTTTGTTTCTTTGCAATGCTGTGGTTAATTGTCCTTTTACTTTTCTTGCCATAGTCATGCTGCATATTACAGCATGCATCGTTGACATGTTATAGGCTAATAAAATTCTTGTTCTTACTACATTTCTGATGCTGTCTAGAAATGTAGAATTTTAATTCCACTAACTTTTTGTGCTTTTTGTATTATTATATTTATACCTTTTATTTCTGCATATAATTTTATCTAAAAGATATTAAATTATGTTTTTTTGGTAGTCCATTATTTTTTATTTTATAAATGTATGTTTTCTCGTGTTTATTCTTTAGAGTACTTTCATATTTCCACATGGAATCAATTTCCCTCTTCTTTCAGTTTGCCATTAGTGAAGGTCTTCTGGTAACTAATTGGTTTAGTTCTGTTTCAAATTTTATTTTATATAATTTTTGTTGTTTTGGTTTTTGTTTTGGTACCAGGGATTGAACTCAGAGGTGCTTAATTGCTGATCCTCATCCCCAGTTCTTTTGATTTTTTATTTTGAGACAGGTTCCTACTAAGTTGCTTAGAACCTAAATTGCTGAGACTGTCCTCAATCCTCCAGGCCTTGCCATCCTCCTGCCTCAACCTCCCTAATCACTGGAATTACAGGCATGTGCTACCTCTCCCACCTTTATCCATTTTTTGAAAAGCATATTCAGGGAATAGAAATCTTGGATGACAGTTATTTTCTAGAAATATCTTTATTTTCTGTCTATCATTTTTCCTCCTATGAAGTCAAATATCAGTGTGCTGTTCCTTTGAAAACAACGTTTTCTTTATTTTTTGGAATGCTTCTTTTTGTTTGTTTATGTCTTTGATTTTCAGTGATTTTACTATGACAAGTCATGGTATGGTTTTCTATGTATTTGTCATGCCCAAATTTGCTAAGATGTTTGAATGGGTGAGTTTATATCTTTCAACAAACCTTGAACATTCTCAATCATTCATTCTCTAAATACTGCTTTGACACACTTCCTCTTATTAATTTTTGGGGATGCAGAGGATTATAATTATAATTATCTTAAAGTTTTTTAGTATGTCCATGTGCTTCCTGTAATGTTCCATTTTATATTTCATTTTTATTCTATTACACCCTGCATTCAGTATTTTCTATTGACCTATATTTTTGAATTAATTTATCCTTTGTGCTGCTTTGTATGATCTGCCATTAAGCTCAACTCTTGAGTTTTTGGTTCTGTGTAGATCTTTTTCTCAACTGTGAGTATTCATCTGGTTTTTGTTACAGATTTTGTATATTCTATGGATACCTGTTTTTGTTGAAAAGTTTCTCTTTTATTCATTTTGTTCATGTTTCTCAATTTTAATAGTTCATAGTTTAAAGTCCTTATATCCCAAATCCTATATCTGCATTATATACATGTCTACTTCTAACATCCATTTTCTTCCGAATTATCAATATATTTTTCCATCTTTGTATACCTAGCAATTTTCTATTATTTTCCAAAATTATCTATAAAATAACTATAAAGGCAATAACAATGCTCTTTTCTGTCAAAAAAAAAATACTTTGGGTTTTGTAAAGTGATATGAAGTGTTAATTTTCTAAGGTAATGAATAATCAAGCAATCAGTATTAATATATATGTCTTATGTTATTTATACTTTTGTAATTTTGGAAGATATTATAACTTCAAAAATATGTAAAAATAATGACAATGAAGTCATGACATTATATTGTTCATTGACTTTCTAATTTAGATTTTACAAGGTTTAAGAGGCAAAGACAATCTAAATTCATTGCAAAATAAGCATTTCAAAAGATATCTGTTCCTGTTAAGTACTTCTGGTCCATCAATTAACATGACAATTTTCAATTATTAGATCTTGAGTATCTGCCTTATACAAAGTTCAGTACTATAAAAGCATAAGACATTTACATTCATAAAAGAATGTGAATTGAACTCACTTGCCATTTGTGACAACATGGATACATCTAGAAGGCATTTTGTTAAGAGAAGTAAGTCAGACACAGACAAATATTGCAAGAACTCACTTTGACATGCAAACTTCAACAGTTAATGACATAGAATTAGAGATTATTATAGTGGTTACCAAGGTATGGGAAGATTGGGGGTGGAGACATGGAAGAAAGACATGTTAGTGAAGGGATACAAAATTTTAGGAAAGTAGAGGGAATTTGTTCTAGAGATTTATTGTACAGTGTGGTAACTATAGTTAATCAAAATATATGTGTTTTTCAAAAATGGTAAGAGAATGGAAATTAAGCATATGCATGACAAATGACAATTGTTAGGCAATGCATATGTAAATAAATTTAGTCATTCCACAATACATATATTTCAAGACATCATGTTGTACATAGTAAATATATGCATTTTGATCTGTCAATTTAAAGAAAAAGTAGTAGAAAAAAAATGAAAGAATTCAGAAAATTCCATTGGAAATTTAAAGGAAAAACAGATCACATCTGATGGGAAAGGCTTCAAAGAACTATTGTAATTTGAGTCAACTCTTTCCAGATAAATTGAATTTAAGAAACCTGGAGGTGAGGCCAGGCCCAGTGGTACATGCCTGTAATCCCAGCAGCTAGGGAGGATGAGACAGGAGGATCACGAGTTCAAAGACAACCTCAGCAACAGCAAGGAGCTAAGAAACTCAGTGAGAACCTGTCTCTAAATAAAATACAAAATAGGCTTGGGGATGTGGCTCAGTGATTGAGTTGCCCCGTGTTCTATCCCCGGTACCCCTCACAAAAAAAAAAAAAAAAAAAAAAAAAAAACACCAGCCTAGAGGTCGAGATGAGGAGCACACCAGCACTTGCAAATCTATCTCCTAATCCAAATCCTCAGAGAAGAAGCTCCACTCCAGAGAAGAAAGGATCACACATCTCTGGTAGTTCACAGAAAAGTTATGATTTAAAAAAAATTATAACTATTATTGAACAATTTCATTAATCTTATCATGTCATAGTTATAAAACACAATTCTATAACCTTATGACATTGGTTAAGACCTATAAAATTTTATGACATGGTTTTTAGAACTTTTTAATAATTCTATTAACTTTGGGCTTATGAATTATATTAAACTCCTAAAGTTATCTATAGCATTACCATCACAAGGCTCAAATGTCAATTCTCCTCATGTTGGCTGAATCAAAAGAGTATGCTCCTACATGAATGAGAGCAAATTCTTGTCAATAAAGATGCTCTCTTTTAACATTATCAGAGTTCCCCATATTCAGTAAAACCTACACATAACTTATGACATTGAAGGGTAGAGCTTTCATACAGTCCAAGGAATGCAGCATGTGACAAAGATGGGCAACAATGAATTTAATAAAGTTTTAAGAAAATCAACTGTCTCCCATTTGAGACAAATGGTATGTCTAATTTTTTGCACCCCAGATATATTTTTTGAGAATTTTGATCAGTATTGCCTAAATGTTTTGTTATTAGAATAAAATTAGTAGTAGGTTCCAGTTCACCCAGAACAGTTACCTGTGTCCCAGGCCTCCATCAATTCACTTTGAAGCAATGCTCGCCTCTGTACAACTTGTCCATGCAGAATGATATCTAAATATCCAGTTCATGTAGATTGTGGTGAAAGGTCACAAACTTGGTGGACAACTTTGGCCAGTAGAGGATCTTCAAGTATGGCAATTTAGAATGAAAAGACAATTTGACATATGGAGTAAAAAAAAAAAAATGATAACTCGAACAGGAATTAATATCTGTGAACTAATCAAAAGCCAATTTTATTTATACTTGGAAAATCAAATATTAATAATAATGTTTTCAAATATATTATGCACCTTCATGGGAAAAAACTAGGGAAGTAAGCACTGGATAAGTGACATAGATATTCAGAGCCATCAATCATTCTGCTAAACCAGGAACTTCTAATTGTAAAAGTGGACCACTATGAGGAAGTGCATAGGGAGATCTATGAGTTGTGGATTTTGTCTAGCTACCTTTTCATTGGTTTCATACCTATGCATGTAGTGGTAGACATGGGCCCACTATTGGATAATAGCCAAGAGGAATCATGTGCCTGGCAGAGGAAAGAAAAGACAAATTATAACCTACTAAGCATGTCTGTATCTGTTTGCAATGACTTCTAATCATAAAATGACTTTCAGAAGACATCCACCTCCCAACTTTGCAAAACATTCTGTCTTTTTCAACTCTGAACAAGACTCATGCAAAAGGGGAGCTTGGAAATATAGTTAACAGGTTAAATAAGTTGAGACAGAATATAATACAAAAGTTAATGCTCCTATCTTACCTAAAATTATAATCATATTTGCATTTATAACTTGTATCATTACTTCAAAAAGAATTAAACAATAATTTCTTAGTTTTATTTTTAATTAAAAAACAAAGCACAGAGAATAGCTCTTACGTGGATGTAAATTTCAAAACTTGAAACTTTTAAACACTCTTACAAAATTCAAAATGCTTCCACTTACAAGGTGACAGAAAAGTAAAATATGTTTGTGTGTGCATGTGTGTGTGTATGCATCTATATGTATGTACATATGTTATCCTAGAAAATTAAATGTTAATTTTAATTCAGTTATTAATTTTCTAACTTTTTCTGTTACTCTAGAAATGGAAAATCATTGACCAATAACTGTAACTAGGAAATAATGTTTTGTAATGTTTAGGGCATAATTCTAAGATATTAATTTAGCTTCTGGAGAAAATCTTGTGGAATTTGAAAACTGTCTTACATTTTTGGCTGACCTTGATTTTTTTAACTTCCTTGAAAAGTTGTATCTAAATTATTCATATTGAAATCCATGTAAAGTAATAAACTAAAATAATTTAATTTCAGAAAGTGGGTATATTCTAAGAATCTCACAGAGCACATCTAGCAGCATTGTTGCACCCGCTGTACTGCTTCTCCTCAAATTTGCTTCTTATTCAAGCAACAGGAAAAGGAGAAACTCCATGTACCTTGTTGCTCTGTGAGTTCTCCTGCCTGCAATTGTCTAAGAAGCTGCCAGAAACTTTGATTTTGTTTCTAATCCTTAAGCTCTTTAAAAAGACCTTGACATTCTGCTTACCTTCTTCATTTCAGCTACCTATTAAACATCAGACTTTAATGATTTTCTAACTATAACTGTAAAATTGCTTTGTTCATCCTTCTGATGTCACAGTCTTTATAACACAATTCTTCCCTTGCCTTATTTGCTCTGGGGTGACATTGAGGGCACAGACATCAAATTCTTTTTGTTTTCTATTTGATTCCCTAGATACACAGTGCTCCTTCCAGCATCCTTATGTTCCCTCAAATTCACAAAACTGCCCCCTGACTGTAAGTCATTATCCAAAAAAAAGTCATTTGGTGAGCTGATTTTCTCCCTCATGCACAGTGCATACAAAGCACCTCATTATATCTTGGCATGGCCTAGCACACTGCAGAGACGTGATGACCACTGAGGAGCCTCTGCACTTCACAATCCCGATTTCTTCACCCTTTCACATACACTTGTCTGAAGAAAACCATCTCCAGGAAGAAGGAATCCTTCATTCACCTGAAATTGAAATCTCTCTCTCCCCCAGTACCCACTACTCTCACCTACCTTGTCTGGGCCATCCCACTCTCTCCCAAAACCTCTCCATGAAATTGTTCCCATACATACCTCTTACTCATTTTTTTTAAACCTTTAAAAGAAATGGTTTGTATTTAGTAAGCTCTTTTCATATATTTCTCATCCTCTCTGGGAAAGGATTTTATTGATCCATGAATGTCATGACATTTCCAAGATGATGGCAGTTATAGAATTTTTAACATGGGCAAGACTTGGTTTGGGACAAGGCAGATGACAGATGGGGACCTGGCAATGATATACCTTATGCACCACAGAGTATTGGGCTATCTAAAAGTGTTCTGTGTGTGCCAGAAAGGTTTAGTAATAGGTTAACTCCTTAAAATTGAGCTGAAAATGAAGCAGTAAGGCAACAGATACTTATTCCTAGGTGAAAAATAAGAAACAAACATTGAAGTTTCAAGTGATACTTTGAATTTAGATCTGACACATTATATCAATGAGCAATAATTTTGGTGGAGTGAATTTCCATGCCATATGCAATTAATTTGTTCAAGGTTAATTACTTTGTATTATATTATTAACAAGAGATTCATTCTTTTATCATCTAATAAGATAAGAGGAAATTTGTAGGTAAATTCCCTGGAATCTTGCACTAAATTATGGGAAAGAGATATTTATTTAAGGGAGTTTGATGCCTAAAATAAATGGAGAAAGTGAGATGAAAGAGGATTGAGAGGGGACATTAGACATTTACTCAAGGTATTTGAAAGGAGCTGAAAACTCAGGGGATATAGAACCAGTAAAATATAATGAGCGAAGTTGATTTTTATAGAGAATAAATATGTTTTTGCTTTGATATTCCTGAAATAAATGGAAATAAAATTATTTCTGACTGTAGTTTAGTGGAAGGTTTATCGATCTTAACTTTATAGCAGTTAGATAAAGGGCTTATAAAATGCCTATCCTCCATGGGCCCAAGGAGCAAAGACTCCACCTGCTAAGATAATAACTCAGGTGTCTACTGTGGGTAAAAGTTGGCCACTAGATTTTCTTGCAGTGTGGTTTAGTTAGGTCATTCTGCAAATGATCTGTCCCTCCTACGTCTATCAGTAAGGCATTTTCAAACAAGAGGTCAAGGTGTTAGTAATTTTCAGTGAATAAGCAGTCTTGGCAATCAAGCAAAAAATAAAAAAGCTTGAGAGAAAAGCAAAAGCTAACAATGCCGCCCTAATCAATTCTGCCTTGTAGCAGAGACTCCTGCCTTAATAATACCAGAGTTGATCAGCATTTTCTAAATGACACTGTATAGATCATTTTTTATAAACTTTTATTGCAGTACAGATATCAAAGCAATGTTTCAGTTACTGATTGGTTTTAGATATACAGAGCACATATGTGTATGCCAGCAAGGTCAGTAATAGATCAACCCCTGATCTTAAAATAAATCTATTTCTGTCAAAATATAGTCACCATAGCTCAGCTAACACTCTATTTTTTGACTTTGAAACAAAGCAACAAACATCATGTAACACGAAAATGTTCTTTTTAATATTCAGACATTTCAATTTTTTTCTGATAGGTTATACTCAACAACTAGAGGAAACATCTTCATGAAGTGAAAAAGAGTAGTCTCGGGAAAGAGAACTCTCGAATTAGTTGTTGAGAAACAGCATCAAAATCTCATTCGAATAGTACTTGTTGTGAGACAATTGTTAATGCTGATGAATTACACTGAGCTTATTACATACTAGACAATTTGGTGGTGTTTTGTCATATAGGCAAATCACTAAAGCTGACTTGTAGACATCAAGAAGATGGGCTTTTGTCATAGAACCTCTCAAATTGCCTTGACTTCCTTCCTGTGAGTTCTAATATGTATACTATATTTTTACAATAAACTGTAGGAGAGAGAAGCAGGTATTTTCCATTGCATGTTTATAGGTGTTATAAAAATTTATCAATGAATATCTCAAAGTGTGCATATGAGCTTGAAAAATCACAAATGTATTATTTCTAGGGAATTAACACCTACAGAAAGAAAACTCTCAAAACACTGATGCTTTAGTAAACCTTTCAATTCTTAGAGTCATTAATCCAAATTCAACTTTCTTGCCAACTCTGAAACTGAACAAGTTTATCTGGGAAAAGATGTGACCAGCTTGCTTGCTAGAGTAGATTTTAGTCCAGTAGAAAATGACTTTTTCAAGTGTTTACTTTATCAAAGAGAGTCCATGACCCTTCCCTATGAAAAGTGCCAAAGCAAGCCCCATTTTTCCAGGGTGGGCAGGGTAAATTTTCAATTTTCACTGGCTAGTATGTAAAAGGCCAAGGTGGTCAATTTAGGCAAATCCAGCAGTTGATCTGCCATTTAAGCTTCTGCAGGTTTCAACATGCCAAGGACACACTGTTCCGACTGCTTTGTGTGTAACAGTAGGGTGGAGGGACAATTATTTTCTAGTCCCAGAGTCTTCTTCAGCATGTATTGTCCAGCATCTCCACAGAGCAGAACCCATCTTACATCAAAAACCAAAATTTTAATATTTGTAGTCTAAATACAATTGAGCAGAATCAGGGATGCAGCTTATTCTCCCCTAATTTTTCTCTATTTATAGCTTCACGCAGTGACAGGTCTGATGCACAGGAGCGGGCTCTTACTCAACACATCTGCTTCCCATGTGTTGCTGAGTCACACAGACTTTTTGGTTACCAAAAGTAACAAATATTTATTTCTCCTTGACAGTCCCACAGAGTTGTTGCAACAGAGGAAAAACAAGTGAGATTCCATTCAGTTTTGCTCATAAAAAGATCAGTATTGATGCTTGTGCCTCTGCTACTAAGAGAGTTGAGAAAGCCCTGGAGCTTGTCCAGAGAAGAGTAATGAAATGATTAGGAAAAAGAACCTATGAGGAAAGCCAAAAAATTGATATGGGCCTAGAAAAAATTATAAGGAATTATAGATTAAATCTTTCAATCAAAAGAATAATTGGAAGAATGTCCTACAGCTGAGATTTCTCTAAAGCAAATATTTGTGAACCTGAGAGAGGCTTCAGGAGATGTATGAATCCCCCCATCAAATACAACATACACAGTCATCCTGAATTTTCATATAAGCCTGGAATGTAATCATGCAGTATCATCTAAAGGCAATGGCATAAATTATATTTTGCTCATGACTATGTCAGAGGGTAGAAGTGCAAAGCTTGGAATTTTTTATTCGTTTTTCATAATTTTCTATTAGTAATTCTTTAAACTTCAGATTGCATCTTTGGACTTACACATCAAACCGTGTCTGAACTAGAGGACAAGGAGTGGAAATGAAAAGACAAAACTGCATCAATTCTCTGATTCAGGTTTATAATTGAGCTACACTGTAAACTTTATCTTTAGTCTTATAAATGAATGTCACCCTGATTTGATTGACTGATCTTTGTTTCACACCCTTCATAAAGTAACCCAAAATAGCTGCTGGAAAACACTGCAAACCTGCAGAGTTTTAGCAGTCATCAACTTTATATTGTCACAATTTCTTGTGGGTGAGTTATAATTAGGTTTATTTATTAACTATAAAAGCTCCTGAAAGAAAATTTCACAAATCATACGGTAGCTATCTTCTCTTGTCACTTCTTCTCTTAAAAAAGACCATATATCTAATCCACTGTCATTAAGGATCATTGCTTAGAAAGGAATTTTATGAACTAAGAAGATTGACTTCATACTGTGACAGTGAATTTGCCTTTTCTTCAAACTGGCTTCTTTGCTGTCTTAATTGCTTATGTGTGAAATCACAAACATTCACAAGATAGGCTCTACAAAGGCATATTTGCTGGCATAATGATCACTTTCTCTATATAATCTGGTAATGGACTTAGCATAGTTACACACATTTTGAAAAAAAAAAAAAAAAAGAAAGAAAGAAAAAGAAAAAACTCCTTCTATCAAGGTGGCCTAAATCAAAAAGAATGTTAGCTGACGTGAACATCAGCTGCTACTCCATGACCTTGATTGCGTTTAGATCACCTACATTCCCCTTGCTTCAGAAGAACCCACATTATGCTAATGACCCTCCTTCCCAAAATATCTAACCCTCTCACATCTAGTTAAGCTAGTGCTGTACCAAAAGCATATATTACCCAAATGCTCAGGTGCTTACAGAAAATGCATCCTTTCCAATAAGTCATTTTGGCTTGCCACTGTGAGTGTTCATGCATAAAACATACAAGCTGAACTTAAGAATTTCCATGAAAATATGTGCCCCAGAATATTTTTCATGACTTTAAAATCATGTCTTTTAAATTGCACACCCAATGTAATTTAGGAACAGAGAACTTGTTAAAATGTATTTAAATACTTCAAATAATTATTTCGCTACCTATGGCTTAGCTAATACAATCTGAGTTATTTTATCTTTGAAAAAACTATTAAATATGAGTATAAAATTCCTTTCATTTTATATATAAAATCCGACTTCATGCTCAAATCTAAACTCTCTGTGGGATAGGAAATTCAATCTCCAAATTCTAATCTGTTTTCTAGTCTTAAAAATCATCTGACAACTCTCCAAATGCAAAGTACACATACATTTCAAAAGTCAACCTTCAGGGAATATAAACAGAACAGAGAGAAGCACCTTGCTGTCTCATCATGTGTGCAAGTGGCATAAAGTGATTCAAAATCTATTAAGATTAATCTTTCAAACTAATACTCTGTGGTTCAAAGGTTACTGAGATAGGTTCCTGTCATACTTTGACATGTTTTATCTTATCTTAAAGGTGTCTTAAGGGCTCACGTATCATCTGATGTTTATCTAGGTTATTGGCCCATTCTATTCATAGCCAACTGAAGCCATTTCTTGTCAGACAGAAACTGATAAAACCTCAATAGCATTCAAGAACCTTTTCCAGTGAAGTAACGATCCCAGTGGTCATGCAGTAGCATTTTTTTTCCAAAAAACTTAGTACCCATTTTATTTTTAAAAATGCCTATTTTCAGAGGCTTTTCAGTGAACAGCTAAGCACATGGTACTATGCCTTTGATAACGAACTACTAAGAAAGATGGATGCTACACTCAAAAAAGGAATGTCTGAATATGTGTCAATTCAGAAGTTAAATGAGGAGCACCAAACCCCATTAGGAAGGGAAATTAGTTCTGTTTTTCCTATAGCACCACAGGGGAACTATTGGTCAGAACAATCTATGGTATATTTCAAAATAAGTAGAAGAGTACAAAAGTTCTCAACACACGTAAATGATTGCTATCTGAGAACTGGGAGTGCTTATCACCCTGACTTGATCATCACACACTGTATATACATATTAAATTATCACAGTGTGCACCATGAAGAGGTACAAATACTACGTCTCAAAAATGCATTTGCTGATATAAAAAGGATCTTTTTCTTAGAGAGTGTGATTTTCCTTCACTAAAATAATCCAGTATGAAATCATGATTCTAATATTTGTATCCTTAGACACTGTCCATTCCTTCTTCCAGTGAATGCCTCTCACATAGGAGTTTTGTAGGCTGACGTTAACATGGATAGGGGAGTACAATGAGTTGACCCCCATAGATATGGAATCTGTAGTCAGACACAGCATGGATATTAGAGAGTAGTTTCTTGTCTTCAAAAACATATTCTTGATGCTCACTGCAAGTTCCAGAAGCAAACTTCAAGGAGATTTTGACATAAACTAACTACTGAGGAACAATAGGCATTTTTGCTGTTGTTAGCAGCCATTGCAGATGAAAAGTGATGTTCCAAGGAAAAAGAATGTCTTGCTATCATATACCATCTGGTTAAAATAATGAAATAATTTTATGATAAAGAATGTTGATAAATGCCTATTATTTGACTTTTACTATAAGAGTTCCAAAAATTATTTATGTCCACATTACTAAATAAGGACATATACATCTGGAGTGAAAGTATTGCTATTACATCATTGCAGGTCTTCAGTTATGCATTTAGATATCACATTCCTAAGAGATGAAGGAAAACATTGAGCAAACATAGTATAATTCCTAGACCTACTAGTAAAATCTTTGTTAAGAGTGTAAGAGCAAGGAAGAGAAGAAGAAAGAGCAGAAGATGATGATGGCATAGGATGAGGATTTTAGAAGTGGTTATGAAAACTATAAAGTTATAAGTCAAATATCTAATTTATGGGAAAAGCAGATTTCACAATATTTGTCATTAATTCTGTATTCATACATCATACCAAATCTAAGCTTTGAAATGGGTAGATGAAACAAGATCTACAAGAAATAAAATATAAAAAAAATAAAAAACAGGGAGAGAATACAAAGATAAGAAAGTTGATATAAATATAAATTTCAGTTTATTTCACCTAAAAACTCATGGAGTCATTATGTCAAGACTCTAAAATTTAGCAAAACTATGTTTACTCTGGTCAAGGACAGAAAAGAGCAGTCTAGTATTACTGATTATTAAACCAAGGCCCTCACAAGGTCATGCAGCTAACAAATGGGAGAACAGAGAATTTAGAGTTGGCAATGGATTTTCTGCTGGTTCTGCTGATGGAAACCACGTCTTCTTGAGCACCTGATAGCCTAAACAATGGTTAGATATTAACTATTGATTGAGGCAAGCATCTAGAAACCCCAGAAAAACCATATGACCTTCAAGGAAATTGAATGATGATTTTATCCCACAATTTCTAACTAGGTATTCTTTCTGAACTCCTAGAATCTATGATTTCTTTTTTCTCCTGATTTCTTAAGATAACACTTGGGAAAGAAAAAATAAACACAAAAACCCTCTAAGATTACTGACCGTAAGCATGTAATGTGACTTATGAAAATGGTCCTTGATAGCTACACTTTTCTCATCTACACGAGACTGAAGCTGTATCTAGAAGCATCCATAGTAAATCAACTTTATGCCAGGAAGAGGCATATTTTCTCCTACATAGCTTTATGAGAAGTTGACCTTTTTATTAAGGTTCTGCCATTAAAAAAAGAAAAAAAACAATAATAAAATAATTGAATAAACAGTGGGATAAGGAATAAAAGCTACTAAAAACTGTAGGGAAATTCTATATTTTTACTTGCTAAATGTGGTGAACAATTCAAAAGAGGAAAATGTAAACTTCTTATAAAATATAGCAGTGAGTATTTGAAGTAATTTGGATTTTACATTAAATATCACAGATGCTAAAGTTCATGCCAGATAGGTAATAATCTATTTAGGGAATAAACAACTTTGGTCTGTTTGAAAAGTATTTATGTGTCTTATTTTTATGGCTAAATATTATCATTGAGCTAAAATAATTTATACAGCTACAAACATGAAAACATTAACCGTAGATGTAATTCAAGCAAGTGCAAGTATCACCTGTCAGTTGGTTGTTATGAAAACAAATTATGATTAAAACAAACTTAGATTAATTCAATTTCTTTAAAATTCTTTGCAAATACAGTGCAGCTATTTGAGAAATGAAAACTAATTTGACTTCCATTACTCATAATTAGCATTTGTTAATAGGGAATAACTTTTAAATAAGCAATAGCATCTTTGCTTCTGGGAGTGGAAGAATTGGCTATTATTACATTGAAAACAGTTGGCTGGCTTATGTGGCTTACCTAAAGAGTGACCCAGAATTTGAAATGTTGAAAGGAACTTAATTGTTCTGGGTTGAAGTTTTCTGGAGAAATACTTTCTATTTTCTGTTCCCATATATTCCACCAAAGGACTATCACAATCTATTAACTTAAGTGTTATGGTAATTTGAATACCTTCTTCTATTATTTTCATGTAAAAATCCATGTGTAATAGACAAGGAAAGTATAGTCTGCTCTTTCAGTTTTACAGGTGCATAAAAAGTTCCTCTACACCTTCAGAGAATGAGACTAGTAAAAGAGACTCTTTTATATTTATGCCTAATACCTGGTTAGAATTTAATTCCTTTTTACATTTATTTTGGGCAAAGGAAACTTTACTTATAGTCACTGTGTGATTCTACTGAATTGTCAGACTTCCCATCACTCTCCAATTGTTCTGCTCACAGCATTTGGGAAACCCCGCTCACCATCTCTGGGGTTCAGTCATGTTATTCTTCCTCACTCTTCTTGTTCAAAGGCTCTTTAAATCCCTTTTCTTAATACAGATTCCCATGACTAAGAAATACAAAAGACAGAAGCTAATCTTTCTGCCCCTCTTTTTTTCTCACTAACACATTTCTACCATACAGCAAAACCACTCCTGGATTAGTGCTTGTACTTTAGCACTTTCCTATCAGTACTTGCATAAAATGAGCTATAAATGCTTCATCCAAAATAGATGGTGACTTTTTAGGCTTTATATAACTACCTCTTTTATATGTTAATCCATAAAAGTTCTCTTCATTTGAGATACCTTGAGATCAGGGACATTATCATTTTGAAATAATTTTGTGGATTCCTGTAGAAAAAGTGCCTGTGACATAATAAACAGCATGAAGTGGAATTTGGACTAAATCTACTCAGCACACTATCCAAAAGATTGCAAAGACTTAGAACTAATTTTTGTGTGCAGGTGCTGTGATTACAGTTGGTTTAAAACAATAAAAGATACTCACTGGCAAAACCAAATGAATGCCCCATGATGTTAATGCCTGGTTTTTAAAAAGGTAAAAAAAATATACTTACTAAGTACTATGTCCACAAATTATGGAATCTAGAAATTATACCATATATTGATTATAGTTTGACCAGAAAATAAAATGTAGAGTCAGAGTTTTTAAAATGGGGGAAATGAGAATGACTTTTAGTCCTTTCAGGTGGTATCCCACAATATCCATTTGTATTTCAATAAAGGTTGTCATTTTTTCCTCCTAAACTTCAGATGTTATCAAGCATCTCCACACAACTTAAGTTGATTGCTGTCAAAAATACCATGACATATACCAAGGTTCTGACAAACTTATTTGCTCATCTGGTATACACAAGTGAGTGTGTATTTGGGGAGGCTCAAATGTAACTTCACAATTCAAAACTAACAATGTACTAGCAATTTATGAAGCAAATACTATTTTTGTATGCATTAGACAATTTAAGCTTCATGATAACTGCAGCTAACAATCAGAGTCAACAATTATTCATCCTTGATTTACAAACTAGGGAACAGGTTAAGAAAGGATAAATAACTTGCTTGAAATTAAATTGTCTAATATTAACAAGGTTGGAATTTGAATCCAACATCTGAGTTTTTAGCCTCTCTCCTTATTGAATTTCAAGAAATCCTTCAATAGAAATTTATCCAATATAATTGGTATTAGAAGTTGGTTAGTTAATCAAAGAAGTTAGTTAAGGTAAAAAGTTATCTTAAAATTATTTCACTAGACAGATAAAAAACAGACATGGAGAAAGAAATCAAGACATGAACAAATTTGTCAATATTTTCATATTATGAGACTTCTTCTTTCAGTAGATATCCTATTTTGTATTCCCCACAAAGCAAACACTGAAATAAGGATTAAATAAAGATGGTTTATTTGAAAGGTGATCTCAACAGCACAGCTAAGAATGCAGCAAAGGTGATTTAGAGAAGGGAGAAAAACCAACAGGAGATGCAAGGCAGGTGAAATGCAAAACATTTGGGATTTTCTGAGGAACTGTGTGGTGCCTCAAAACTGTCCTAAAAGGGGATGGAGAAACTGACAATGATTTCATCAGAGTTTCCCCTTGAGATCCTAAATCTGTAGCACTTTGGATGGCCTTGACCCTGGACTGAGCAAGACTCTGTATTCCTAGAGAAATCCCTTCCGCAGAGAGTCAGAGAAGTGTAGTCACTTGGTGTGCAATGCCCCATAAGTGCTGGGTATTGTACCCTGAAACTAGGTGACACAGAGAGGCTGTGGATGAACTTCCAGCATTAACAGTGTCTGCCACCACTAACAGTGGTGGAAGAAGGTCCCTAGTGGGAATTTCTGATCATTTTTCTTGCCAAAACTATATCTATTTCACATTATCTATAAATTTAATTTTTCATCCCTTTAAAGTAAAATGAGAAATTAAAGATAACTTTGAAAATTAGAGTACAGAATCCTTAGGTGATTTATTTTCCTTACCTTTATAAACTTTTCCCAAACATTTACAAGGCTACCCAAAGTGCTATTTCTATAGAATGTTCCTAGATAAATGTCCCACAATAAATCTCACCAACAATTCCAAAAACAACTTTCTTTCATTCTGCAGTATTTCAACAATATAGAAAAATTTCTTTAAATAGATACTACTGTTAGTAAACATACAACTTCACGGAACAGTGGTAAGTCAAATAAGTCATCTAGATTTCTGCTTGCCTTGGTCATTAGGTGGTAACTTTACCAAAGTTGAGACCATGGATTGACCCTATGTGTTTGTTAAGTGGAAATCGCTTTTAAAAAGTCACTAGTATTTACTGCTGCTATGGATCTTACTTTTAGACCCAGAAAAGGCTCAGCATGGTTATTGGCATTTCATAAAAGAAAGCACGCACCAAAAAAATGATTCATTTTGTGACCTAGCAAGACCACACTATCGCCATGTGTACTTACACTCAGATCTCCCCAGAGCACACCCATGGCAAATTGACAAGGCAAGTCACCCATTCATCTAAGCACTGAGGCAATTAGATGAAAAAGTTTGCAAATTAAACAAAACCTTGGAGGATCGAGGTGTCATAAATTCAGATAATCACAGACTAAAATATATTACCTTTGTAAGAATAAATCACACAAGATAAATACTAGGTGAAAATATAAAGTGGACAAGTCTCTCAGGTTTCCAGTGCTCTCCTTTCTTGAAACTTCTCCCATGGCGGGCACCTTGACCCTTTCTAACAGTCTCTGCCTCAGGTACTCCTTCTAGGGCATTGAATTGTCCCTAGGAAGCAGGAGCTTTTCCCAAGATTCCATTTCTCAGACCTACTTGTATCTCAATGGGGTTGCATGACTGGTTTCTAATAATAAAGTGAATGGAAACAGTGCATATTTTTCTAACTCCAGATATGTGAAAAATGAATGTACCTTTCCCCCTTTCCTACCATTAGCTGAATATCAAAGCTCAGGGTGAACAGTAAGATGACAACTTCTAGCAACTTGGTCTCTGCACGAATGAATGTATGAATCATGACCCTTTCCTGGCTGACCCCACTCTCGGATCTGGAAATATTTGAAACAATGCTATGTGCTCCTCAAAACCATTTCATTTTCTTTAACATACAAGAAGATTCTAAGGTCAGTCTTTGTGTTCTTGTGTTGGGTATATATCTCTGAGTTCTGGCTAACAGAATTCGGGTTGAACTGCTGTGTACTGTTTTCCTTTCCATGATCCTCCATTCTCACTGCTCTACTACTGTCTCTTTGAGTTGTATGTTGAAGCTGGGAGATGCCCGGTCTTTAACTGACTAAGTGGAACAGCTTGCATTGATGGTGATTTGAGTCCTTATTAGTAAGTCACTGAATTTTAGGTTTGCTTATGTCAGCAGTTATCTTATTTTGAATAAGGCAGAAATTGGAAATTTGAAGTAGGATGCTGCCACAATAGAAGCATGAAAAGTGTGGGATCATGTTAGTTGTCAGATGGTAGAGGATGAGAAAGCAGCTATCACAGGTCAGATGACTGGAGGCCCATACAGTGTACCAAACATACTTGGCAAACCACCAACTGCACCCTGTGCCTGCTGAACTTGTCGAGGGGAAAACAAGTCATTGAAAGTATGCGTTGGTCGTTTTTACTGTGCTTGGTAATATATTGCATAAAAGAGATGGACCAAGCAAAATTAACCAGGCTTGCAAGCAAAAATGGAAGAGGTTGAGAATCTAGAAATTTGGGCTTTAAGATGTCAAATAGTAAGTGATAGGATTCAGAAAAGTCTTTGCTCCATTGAAATTTCTCAGTTGAACAAAGTGATTCAACTTTGTGCCCAGATTTGGAGTAGGGATTCAACTTCCAAAAAGACTGGTAGCCTCAATGGAGCTGGTATGAAGCACTGAGTCAGAGACATGAAATTGAGAAATAAAGGAAATGAGCACATTTGTGAGCTATAACTAAAAGAGAACTTTAGGTCTGGCTACTGTTATCTGGGACTGACAAATAAACCAAATAAATCAGTAGATAGTATTTGTGACAGAATTCTACTGAGAAATACACAAATGTGGTCTAAAACAATGGAGAATTTGGAGGAAATCTTAACAATCACCATTCTTCATCTTTTCACATGACAAAGTTATGTTACCATGCCACTGTTAAGTTTTAGGGAAGAGGTCAGATAAATGGTCTTTTCAGGTGTTGCCTCCACAGAAAAGACAATATGCCTTCTGGATTTTTACTGTTTAGAAGTAAAAGTGCAACAGATGCTGCTTCTTGGAAGGGCAGACTTTGGCAGAGAAAATGCTAAGTAAGTGTTCACCTTCTGGGTTGAGGTCACTTTGAATCCTAATTTGTGAGTATATGTATGAGTAGAGGTAATTTATGTCACTTCTGTACATAGTGAAAATGCCTGTATGATCCTCTAGGTTTTCATCCCTTTTCAAATATGCTAGACACCACTTTTCGAGAATAGCAAAGCCATGTGGTGTACAAAACCTGGGTCTCTGAACAACTGCATTGAGCATAGCCCCATCTTGTCAATACATTGGAGTGTGTTATAAGCAATAAATGTATATTTTGCTTTGCTAGTAGATTTTAAAATTATTTAGTACAGTAGTGTACTAGTTTCCTAGGAATGATGTGATAAATTACCACAAAATCAGTGGCTTTAAGTACTAGAAATTTATTCTTTCAAAGTTCTGGAGAAAATAAATTTAAAATCAAAGGATTGACAGAGTCATGTTCCTTTCAAAGACTCCAGAAATTTGTTCTTTCTTGACTTTCAGTCTCTGGTGTCTGCTGTAATCTTTGGCATTTGTTGACTTATAAAGGCATCAGCCCTGGCTCTTCCTCTTTTGCACATTGACTTGTCCCATTTGTGTGTGTGCCTCAGATCTTCCTCTGCCTTCCCAGTGACATTTCTCATTGGTTTTAGGACTCACTATTCAGCCCACTAAGAGCATTTTGCCTTTTCAATCTATTAACCTCTCAAGCTTTCCTACACATCTTTCCCTAAGAAATATTGTTTTCTAGAAGCAAAGTCAATGTTTGCAAATTGTAATAATATAAATGAATTCAGCAGTATGTATGTGAATATCAGTAATTATATTTGTAAATTTTAAGGTTTATTCTTAGTGATATGAAGTGTCTCATGTAAATAAATGTATTTAAAAAGACAATGTGTCAAATAATTAAAAGACAATAATCCTATTAGTAAGCAGTACAGAAGCACTTCAAAAGCAGTGGACTTTTCTAATATCCTTGAAGTCATGGTGTCAGGAGGTTGATAGACCTGAAGAATAAATGTGGCCTTCAAATGAGGAAGTGGATATTTTTGAACAAACTATTGCACAGACAACTCCAGGTTTAGACAAATGACATCATTATTTAAATAAACATTTATATTAGTTATTTAATGATATTTAATTATTAATTAACTTAATAATGAAATATTATTTAAATAAATAATGATGTCATTTGTTCTCATTTTGGAATGACTAGCTGGTCACTGTTTTCTAAAGTACCACATAGAAATAGCTTCTTCAGATTCACTGAACATTAATGATCACAGAAATTAAAACACAGTGAGAAAAAAGTACAGAAGAAGCAATGCCAGAGCATCACATTGGATCGAAAGAAAGCTTTTGCAGCAGCAACAACAAAACACTACAATAGCAGGATTCATGTTCTTAATACATCCCCTCCCAAACAAGAGAAGAACAAACAACATAAATTAAGAAGTTTTTATTTGACAGAGGATCCTTTGAATCAATTGTAATCAATTAAGAATAAATTAAAGCCATTTGAATTAGGACAAGACAACTGGTCATATAAATCCTCTCCAAAAGAAAATATTTCAAGAACTTCATTATAGTCCCTGTTATGTTTAGCATTTTCACTTACATATTCATTATAGATATTTCACTAGAAATGAACCTCATAATAACTTACGTGAATTTATATCAAATTTAAATAGAATATTATTTAAACAAACATGTTTTGGCATAATATAAAGATACAGAATTAAGGCATCAAATAGCAGGACTAAATCTCATTCTTATGAATATATTATGTTCCAAATCTTCCTAAAGTCAATAGAAAGAAAAGAAAATTAGCACATTACTGATATTAATGTTAAGTCTATTATAATTTCCAAAGCTATTCATTTTATTTGTTAATTATGCTTTGATTAAAGGTTTTAGTCAAAGTAAGTTTATGATATTTCTCTTTTTGTGTGTACCCAACTCTACTTAAAAATATGCAGATCTGAAAATAGGATTACAAACTCCAAAGAAATAATGAGCTGGCTACTTTTCTCCGCTGTTTTGACTGCTAAAACAAACAAACAAAAAAATCTCTTTTCACACTACTTTGTCTTTTCACTGGTATGTATTAAATGACAAGGTAGCAAACATCTTTGCATTTCTCCTCATCTTAGTTTCCATTTGACCATAGTAAATAATCCATTTCCTTATGATTATTAAAAAAATCAACTTGATTAATAGGACTGCAGTTTGGTGACTTCTGGACAATAGCTTTTAATTTTCCCTGTTATTATCTCTGATCAAAACTTGAAATCTTATTAAAATAAATATTTTGATTCACTTGGTCTTGGTTAGGACCAATAATTAAACATTTCTAAAAATCTCCTTGGTGATGTCAATGCTGCTGGTCCATGGACCACACACTTTGAATAACAAGGCTATAATCACAGCAGGTAAATATTCAATTTTCATTTTATTAGATTCTTACTGGCTTCAGTGATTATAGAGCCATATAATATTAACCTAACATGACAACAACATCACAAAGAGAAAAAGAACCTCACAAGGGAAGTGTACAAAGTACTAGGAGAATTTTAGACATTTTAAAATCCCCTTTTATCCACTTTGGACATGTTTTGCACATACTAATGGTACAACAAACTACTTAACTCTTTTCAACCACACTAGCATTTTACGACTACACTAACACTTTCTCAAACAAGGTTTCCTTGCATCTTATTTATTTATTTTTCATACTTTCAGCATTCACAAGTATTCTTTGCTGCTTAGAAAGAATTTGCCTCTTACTCCCTAGGCATGCACCATTTTAGTCATAACCAATTCTATTTGTACAAGTGTCTTGAGGCCTTGCAAAAACGTGTCAGTTGTTGAGATCATTGTTCAGACCTATCTGGAAGGAATATATTTGCCTGATCTCCTATAGTGTATTCATTCCTCTGCCACAGTAATCCATAAAGATCACCTACCCAAGAATTCACTTGTCAAAAGGAGAAACTTACTGCAAATCACAATCAAACAATTCACTTGAAGAAATTATGTTCTTTAGAAAACTTCAAGATTTTATTCATTGCTACATGTGTATACATGTACAGACTACATATGCAAACTAGATTTACAGATAGAGCACAGAAGTAAAAGTGAGAAAATTAAACTATTAGTAACACATGTTTAACAGAAGCATTGAACTGTCCTCACATTTTCTAAGGGATGTGTAATTGTATCTGATAATAAACTTACATGGAGACAGTGTTGCACAATGGTTAAAGATGAGCATTTTGGATCAGAGGATCTTAGTTTGAATCCCAATTCTTTTATTCAATGCTCAAATGACCTAGGACCCCTATTTAACCATTCTGGATATCAGTTCCTTCACAATAACTTCTGAGTCAAAACTTTGTATTCACATTTGCTACACAGCAAATTCTCAAGATCACACAGGCATAAGAACAGTAAGCACTTTCTCACTCTTTGCTCTATGGGTTTGCAAGTTGGATGGGGAATCTATCTGTGGATTGTCCAGATTGGTTCCATGTGCCTCATTCTGAGACCTGGGTTGGAAGTACAGTGGCTTCCTGGAAGCGTTCTTATTTCCACACTGGAGTTCGGAAGTGTCCAGGGGCTGTACAGCATAATGTGCTACTTAAAACCCAGTTCTACACAGTAACAATGTCACTTTAGCTCATATTATGTTAACATAACAAGTCATGTGCCAGGTTCAATATTCATGGACTGTCTTTCCCTCACCACTGCAGTGGGGAGGGAAATATAGTGACTGTTATTTAAACAATAATCCAATCTTCTTAAATTTACCATAGGGGTTTAAATGCACTTCAAATGATTAAAGAGTGATGTATGATAAGTACTCAATAAAGATTTATAAGATATAAATATTTAGAACAATTCTGAGGCTGATATTGATTGATTATTCAATAGCCATTTTCCTCTTGCTCTTGGACACAGAGACTGACCACACTTCTCAGTTTCTCTTGAACTTAGGTGCAGTCATTTTTCTAAGTTCTGGCCAAGGGAAAGTGGATGGCATAATCTATTGAACCTCAGTCTGACTCACAAAGGTTGCTCTCTTTCTATTTCTGGAGACTTGACATAGGTATTCCAAAGACCCAGAGGCTCTAGTTCAGGTTGTCCAGCAGAATATTTTGGTGATGAAAAAGCTTAATATCTTTACTCTTCATTAAAATAGTATCTAGTCAGATGAAACTATTGGACTTGAAATGTGGCTTTTGCAGCTAAGGAGCTGAAGTTGTAATTTTAATTAATAACTACATGTGGCTAATGACCACCATATTTAGCTTTGCAGTTAAAGGGTAAGACAAACACTCTAGACAGAAAAAGCCTTCAAGGTTATATGGCAATCTGATTGAATGGGGACATAAATTACACCTAAAGTTTTACTATACTGAATCACTGGACTTTGTATGTTGTTTGAAACTGTTAGCCTTTTCTGGCTAATAGGGAGTACTAATAGCAGTGTTCACCAGTTAGCACAAGACAGTAAGCTCTGAATCCTGTCTCTATACTTTAACAACTGCCTAACATTGGACAAATCACCTAGCCATTTCCTATTCTAAATGGCAATATTATCAGAACCTAGTAGAAGGTCATGTAAAAATCAAATAATATGTCATGCAATGTTTTTATAATGTAGCTGTAACACCTTAAAGTGTAAAAATAATAATTAGAATTATTCTTAACCAGTTAAATAAATAAAAACATACAATTCATAAAGGTCACCCCAAAATTCATCTTTACCTTACTGAAATATTTATGATAGAATGTTTATGTGGGAACAAGGGCTTGAGATGAGCCATGCTATTAGTCAAATAAATTTAGACAGGATGGATTATAGCAGTATAAAACCACACATCAGAATTATGTCTGGGACCTTAATGTACTGCACAGGAACAAAGAAAGAAAAGGAACTCCAAGCTACGTTAAAACAATGATTAAGCAGAGTACCCTAAAGAGAAACACTGATTAAGATTAACAAAATTAAAACCATAAGTTAAAAAACCATTCAAAAGGAAATAATGCAACATGGAAAAATTTTAAAGTTGTGTTATGTTCAAGAACAGTTTTCTACTAAACTCACCAACGCACTTGATTAGGATTTGCTGGGGAGACTCAGAATTGAGGAAAGTACAAGTGAGTATAGATGTCTATATAGTTGCTGAGGAAAGGAAAAGTGGCTGTAGAAACAGAGGGTAGCTCATGACAGGACTCTTACACCAAACAAATTTGCATTAGGCAGATTATTGTGGAAGTGTGAAATTTCCAAAATAACATAACAAATTACCACAGGCATAATTTCATATGCACTTTAAAGCAACATTTATCATCAATTTAGAAATGCCTAATTTCATCTAATTAAAGCAAAACTTAATACATTGTAATAGAAAGTTATATGAAGAAATAATACAATCTCTAATACTATTTATTATGTTTTAAAGCAAGTGACTTGTGTTTTAGGAGAGACCAACTCATTCCATGTGATAACTTTCTCCAGTTTCAAGTACAAAATAAAAGTTGGAAAATTATAAGGAAATTCATAGTAACAGATCACAATCCTAAGGTGATGTATAGTTTGAGCAGAGAATTAATATTTTGTCAGATTAATAAAGATATCAAGAATAGTTTTTCAAATATTGATTTGAAGTACCAATTTTACAAATTTTGAAATATAATTCACCTAAATATTATAGAAACAAATAAATACAAGTCATGAATTTTACCCTTGAAATACCAAGAACTTCTTAGTTTGAGGTGAGTTTTGTTTATTGTTTCGTTGTGTCCATTTGTCAAGATATGAAAACAACTGGAAACCATCATCCCCTTTAGATCATCTGACCTAAGCCCATGGCTTAAATACAATCCATTAGCCAATGGCTTCCAAACTTAATTTTCCATCCCTGACTATATCTGTCCCCTTTTCTGGGACAACAATAATATCTCAATGCCTGTGCACCCTGCTGGAGTGCCACAGCCCTGGTGGACTTGAGTAGAGCCGCTCAGTATCACGAGTCTTCTCCTCTCAGATCCCAGGATCATAGAATCATTGAGACATGTCACTGTCATGTGGAAGACAGGAGAATGGGCCAAAATGAAACATGCAAGTACACTTAAAGCTTTTGATCCAATACAGTGAATTTCAAGTTTGCTCAGATCCTTTTATCTAAAGCCACGAGTGTTACCCAATCCAAAGTAATTGTCTGAAAAGTAAGTTCTTCACATAGAGAAAGGTAATGAAAAAAGGGGACAGATATTCATGAACAAAAAATCACATCTGCAGCACTACCCTCTCTCTGCACTGAAGATTCTTAATCACCCTGGCAGTGCTCGATAACTGCAGCTGGATGCTTAATAAACATCTTCTCTTATCCAGTAGAAAACGGAACCTTTGATTTCCAGTACCCTCTCCACGCCTCAATCCACTGTCCTTTCTTTTCACTCAGTAAGTAGCACTATTATGCAGTCTTTGTGTCTCATCAGCACTCCCCAGAAGAGTGTTCTATCAGTATTTACACACCCAAATCTGGACACAATATTGCTTTTCACACTGGGGGAAAGCAGTATATTCGTATACCTTTAAAACTTTTGCATTATGAAAACTTTCAAATATATAAAATTGAAGTAATGGTATAATGAATTCCATGAGCCCAACTTCAACAATTCTCAAATTCATGGCTAATCTTGTTTCACTAACCTCACTGGCCTCCATCTAACCACCACCTCTCCAAATGTTTTTGAACGAATTCCAGATATCATATTATTTCACCACTGATATTATAGTATAAAGAGAGGAATATGTTTAAATCATCAAACAAATCACTTTATGTGCTTGGAACTCTGCAATAAGCCCCCAGTGCTGCTGGAATAAAATCTAATTTCTGTGATATCTATAGTATCAGCCCACACATGCTCCTCTAAACTCTTTTCTTTCATGCTTCCATCACCTTCATTCAATAAGCTCTTACACACTGGAATTCCTGTTCATATAGTTTTCCCTTTGCTTCCAAAGCTCTCCCTAGCAAACTTCACAAGGTTATCTATTACTGAGGCTGAACATCAATCTGAACTAAGGACCCAGTTACTTTATCAGTAAAGCTTTTGAAATATTTTTTCATAGTAGTTACAGTGATTTAGGCTACTTTTTTGCTAAATTCATTCTATGTTCACTCTATGAACCTCTTGAAAAAAAGAGGATCATTGTTTTCTACTATAAGGTCTTTATGTCTTAGACAGTACCCTTTCCATGGTATGTGTTTAATGAATATGAGTTAAATGAATGTTTTCAGTTGTATGGGCGTTGAATTTCTAGTACTCGAACAAACATCCTCAGTATTTTTATTTAAAGAATTCATTTTTTTTCATTATTTAGAGAATTAAAGAATTCATTTAAGGAATTAAATCAGTTTCATTAAATCATATTGTTTCTGTGTCTTCTATATATCGTTGTCCAAGATTGAGAATTACAGACAGAAACAGGACAATGCTGTCTTGCCATCTTCCAGCTAAATGCATTGATAAATTTTTATTCTATTTAAGCAAAGAATGAGGTGCAACAGCTGGATTAAGGAATGTGCACAGCACAGCGCAAAGGGCAGTAAAGGGCACATCCAGAATTCCTGTTATGAGATAATTTGAGATGGTTTAGAAATAAAAATTAAAGTGTAGAGATTTCATTTTTTATTTTTGTTTTTGAGACTTCAAGACACAAACCTGGCCCTAACAGATCTATGAAAAAAGACCTTTCATTAGGATTTCTTTTGTTAGTCTGCTCTTTGACATAATGACTAAGAATCACCATTTTTTTCTAATTCTTGACCACATTTCATGAAGCAGAATGAAAAAAAATAATCAAATAAAATATATATAAGCAGAGTCAAGTATCCAAGGAAGGCTCATAAAGATTATATCACCAGGACCATATTTTCAGGAAGTAAAGTGTGGCAAGTCAAGGTGATAAGTGAACCTTGTTGACTTTCCCATGGTCTCCATCCAATTAATAACGAGGTGCCATCTTTGCAAACACAGTCACCTACACCACTGCTGGCCAGATTTCCTCCTCTAAAGTCCTTGTTGAAAGAAATTTCAGAATCATTAGCAGTAAAAGGAATTTTATAACCAAAATATCATTACCTAGTGAAATTTTATTTATGAACAAAATTTCTATCTAAATGAGAAATAGGGGGCATATTCCTCAGATCATTCTCAAATGGATAAAAAGGAAATGGAAATAAACTGTTCCTTTTAGCACTAAAACATGGAACTAGAGAGACAGGACCACCCCTGCAAATGAGAAAATAAGGAGAAAACTAGCTATGGTGAGGCCATTTATCAATGTTCTCATTTTTCTCTGTATTTTACATTCATAAAAATGAGGTACTTGCAGGGCACAGTGGCACTTGCCTATAATCCCCAGTGGCTTGGGAGGTTAAGGCAGGATAATCATATCAAGTCATACCCAACAATTTAGAGAGGCTCTGAGCAACTTAGCAAAACCCTGTCTCAGAATAAAATGTATAAAGGGCAGGGTATGTCATTCAGTTGTTGAAAGCCCCCGGGTTCAATCTTTGATACAAAAAAAAAAAAAAAAAAAAGAAAGAAACAGAACTTAAAAGGGGTACTGTGATGTATTCCATGTTAGGAAGAAAACTCAATCATCCTGGTATGAAGACTAGTGTAGCAGGTTCAATATTTTCAAATTCAGTCATGGAAAATTATAATTTTCTTGGTTATCAATAACTCAATCTTGTTTCAGTTCTAAACTCATTCTGCCCTAGAGAAAAAATACATAATTTTGCCATTTCCAACTCAGCTAAAGGGTCATTCTTCCCTTTCTCTTTCTTCTTGGGGCTGTGTGTAAACACCAAGGTCACTGAGGTGAAAGGTAGCAATGAAGATGGTGGTATCTTGTCCTCTATCACCATCTGCCTACAACAACATCCACTAAGATGTACACCTGCAATCTGATTTCTGGAGTTGATACCAGTACCATGGCATCATTTGAAATGTCCTGTTCCCATGTGGTCTCTTATCAAACAGTTCATGCCACATATGCCAAGTTCCCTCCAATTTCTTTCTTTCTTTTTTTTTTTTTTCACTCCCAAAGCTATGCTAACCTTACCCAGAAAGGCCATCTGTCACCACCTTCAATCTTAATGGTGCAAATAGAACTGATTTACACATTTCATTTTTATTCTCCTAAGAAGACATGGGATATTGGCAACATAAATTTTATTTAATTGCAAATTGCTAAAATTATCAGAGAATGATACTATTCCCAATTAGTTTAGATTTAATTCAAGTGAAAGAGGAGGGGATAAGAAACCCCTATCAGCATCTTCATTACATATCTAAGGATATTTCTCTAGAGAAGGTTCAGGGAAAGAACTGCTTCTGTGTTTTCATGTACTTTTGTCTTATACCTCAGATAGCATCTTTTAAAATATAAAATATAAATGCCAGTCATGGTGGCACATACCTATAATCCCAGCAGCAGAGGAGGCTGAGGTTAGAGGATCACAAGTTCTAATCCAGTCTCAGAAATTTAACAAGACTCTAAGAAATTTAGTGAGATAATCTTAAAATTAAAAAATAATATCATGCTAAGTGAGATAAGCCAATCTCAAAAAACCAAAGGAAGAATGATATCGCTAATAAGTGGATGATGACACATAAGGGGGGGTGGGAAGGGTTAGTGTTGGGGTTGGAGTTGGGTTTAGGGAGGGGGGCAGGAATGGAGGAAGGAAGGACTGTATAGATGGAGGGGAAGGGTGGGAGGGGAGGGGGGGAAGGGAAAAAATGGCAGAATGAATCAAACAACATTACCCTATGTAGATTTATGATTACACAAATGGTATGCCTTTACGCCATGTACAGACAGAGAAACAACATGTATCCCATTTGTTTACAATAAAATAATAATAATAATAATAATAAATGGGGGAACTAGGAGTGTGACTCAGTGTTTAAGCACCCCTGGGTTCAATCCCCAGTATCTAAATAAATTAATTAAATAAAATGTAAAACAGGAAGAATGATAGGAGAATGTGTTTGTTTTGCTGTTCTCCTGAGACTATCTTCTCCAAAATGCTTCTTATGTATCTTCCTGGAGTAAGGGAGAAAAGTTTCTCAGGAGTCAAGGAAACTTAATATTTAGTACTTCAGTAAGTTTAAATATGAGTTATCAGTAATAGGTTAGTTTTCTGAACTTAATAATTTAAGTAGTCACAGCAGAGTATTAGACTGTGTTATAATTTGATATGAGGTGTCCCCCAAAAAGTCCTGTGTTAATTCAGACATGGAGGAGAAAGGATTAGATTATGAGAACTGTAATCCATCAGTTCATACTAGTAGAAATGGACTAGGTATAACTGTAGGCACATAAGTGTGGCTAGAGGAGGTGGGTCACTGGTTTGTGCCCTGGAAGTGTTGTTTTTTTCCCATTAACCTCTTTCTATCTTTTTCTCTGTCTCTCTCTCCCTGTCTCTTTCTCTGTCTGTCTGTCTCTGTTCCTCTCTCTCTCTTTGCTTCCTGACCCTGCATAAACAAAACAGCTTTCCTCCGCTGTGCCCTTTGCCCATGATGTGCTGCCTCACTTGGACCCAGGGCAATGAAGCAGTCATCTATGTTTTTGAGACCTCTGAAACCAAGAACCCCAAGTAAACTTTTCCTTCTCTAAGTTGATCTCATTGAGCATTTTGGTCACAGCAACACAAAAGCTGTCCAAACAGCCTGTGCACTACTTGTGTATAAAACTTCTTAACAAAGAATAGTTTAAATTTGATTTATGTTGGATTCTCTTTTTGTTTATATAGGAAGAATAGCATCCACTATTTAAAAGTAAAAATCAACCATATCTAAAGTTTGTGCTACAATAGTATAATAGTAAATATAGTTTTCTCAGAATTCACTCTAAAATGCAATTTAAGTGTTTGAGTTACAGAATGGAAAGTGTTTAAGAGCATACGTACATGTGGAATCTTTTTATTTTTTCCAAGATATCAACAGTATGTATTCATAAATATATTGTTAAAATATTTTAAGTGAAATTAAAAATTACTTAGACTATTATAGCCAAGGCAATTATCAAAGCGGTTTCATAACAATTATGATTTTATAGAAAAGCTAGAAAAAGCCAGTGTGGTATAAGGAATTAAAAAACTAAAGCCAAAATCATCTTGTGAATTTATAATAAAAGTAATCTGCTACATTGTAATAAGTACACAGCATTTTGGTGACTTGTCACCTTACGTGGCTTTCAGATTTAAGTACATGCAATAAGTAACTCTATGAAGTAGGCAGAATGAAGCATTTTCAGTAAAGTGATAAATGATTATTAGATTGAGAAAAGGTAAAAAGTTTGCTGGAGGTTATAAGTCACAGATATTTAAAAGAGCTTCTGCTATATGTCCTAAATAATAATATAATGGTTTTCTACTTACTATATGCCTGAAAATGCCTCAAAATTACTATAGAAAAATCTGGATAAAATTTTAACAGTACAGAGAGATGGATTCTCCATATTAGCAGCACAACTTAATTAAGCATTTATAAAAGCTTTGATGGGCCTCACAAAATGCAATTTCTGGTCTTCAAAAGATCACTCTTTTTCTGAGTAATGTGTTATTTTGGAATATTCTAAAAGACACATAGTCTGTGCTTAAAAATTCTTCCGCAGTCTTATTGTCATTACCAAAATGCTTACTAGTCTGTTTTTCTGGTATTTTGGAAAAATAAGCATATACCTATTTTTTCTTGAAATAAGATTGAACACAAGTTAGTAAAAGCATGATTAATGAGGATTTATTGGATACCAACTTATGAGTCTTCAATAAATTATGCTTATTCTTTTTTAACTGAATTGCATAATTCAACAATGAAGAATGGAAACTATGATAAAAATATGCTGACATGATAGAGATTCAAGTGACTGTTTTATCCTCACAGATCTTCAAAGATTTGAGCAAATACAGAATTCATTACAGTTCTTCAAATAAAACTAAAGGGAAAAAAAGATCAGTTCAATTTCTATAAGCAAGATATTGGAATTACTTGAAACAGGCTTGTGGTAGCTATTCTCTGGGGAGAAGAGTTGTTAACTCAATAGAATCAAGTCCTGAGATGGAGGGGGAGAAAAACAAACCAATCAAGCCTAATGGTTCCTGATGAACCCAGATTAAACACAGAGATTGGTCTGGTTTAAATATACTCAAGGGAACAGTCCTTCAGATAAGAGTATCAATTTTCACTCTGGGTCAATAGGATGAAGAGTGTGCGGTTAAAAATCAGATATTGCAAATGTATACAGCTTGAGTCAGGATGCCTATTGAGGAAAAAAAAAAAAAAACACTTGGCAATCAGAAGAAACCCTGAGATTACAGGAACAATTAAAATGAATGTAGTCAAATAATAATATTAAAATTAATAAGAGAATTAAGAAAGGTAGATAGTTAAAAATAAGTGTGCAAAAATCAGCAACATCTCTATATGTCTGTACCTTAGAAAATGGAAAAAAATCAGAGCAAGGAAAACATCAAAATACTTAAACAAACTTTATCCTCATTAATCATGATTTTACTAACCTGTCATTTATCTTATCCAAAATATTTATAATTAAATTGAAGAAAACTATAAAATATTGAGGAAGATAAACACACTTGAGTAAAGAGAGATCACCATACATGAATGGTAAGTTTAAATGTTGTAAAGATTTAAGATTTCTATTCAGATTAATTTCTAGGTATAAATCAAATCTAATCAAAATCTCATTTTTTTTTACTCTTACAAATTTATACTAAAATTTAATTTATCAAAAGCTATTTAGAAAAGACAAATAAATTAAAAGATTTTCATATAAGGATGTTCAATGCAGCATTGTTTAAAATTATAAAAACCTAATCATTTCAATTAATTATACTGCATCTGGTGGCTACTATTTTCTAGTTGTTAAAATTTTTTTACAATATATTGTTAGCTAAGTCACAAATGGCATATGTGTAATAATAATGATTTTTGTTTTGAAAATACTCTGAAAATATAATTATAACCCATATACATTATGCATTATATGTGTGTGTATATATATATATACACATATATATATATATACATATAAATACATATGTATATTTTTTTTGATAGGAAAAATACCAGTCCAGTCCTTCACTGCTTCCATCTGGAGGAAAATAAAACTCCCAAGATGGGAGTGGACAGGATTATTTAATATCTTGTCTGAGGAACAGATTTTGAGCAGTTTCCAGCTTAGTAACTGACCCCTTCCATGCATTTCTGTGTTTGTGTTCCCTTAAATATGCTTCCACAAAGTTTCTTAAAGGGAACCATTATACATTATTTTCCCCAAATGATCAATATCTCACACACACACACACACACACACACATGCATGCATTTATTTATTTTATCATGTCATTGCCAAGGTTTTGAGACTGGAAAGGAATACTGCAGCCTACATTTGTTCTATAATCTTGAAACAAAACTGGAGAAAATATTGGAAGTGAATTTCATCAACAACAGTCAACTGTGGCTTACCTCTATTTGCAGTATTTATGATTTAGTGGTGGCATTATGAATGTTTTATATTTTACCTTCCAAATTCATCCATGCTATCCAATCTTTTTCACTTTTGGCATGTATTGCTTTTGCAATCATAAACCTACAATATTTGTTATTATTTTTAAAATCCCTATCTTCTAAAATGAAGAAAAACAACACACTTTTCAGTGTTGGTTTTATTGTCCCTATTATTACAGAAAGAAAATTCATGTTTTCTTTTAAGAAATACATACACATCTGTGGAACCACTGCTTTATGAACTCTATTGTACTAATTGACATAGTATTAGAACATTAATTCCTTGAGAATATAAACTGTGCCAAAAGTATGTTGACACCCTTTGGTGCAGATAGCACAGGGCCTTGCACATAGTACTTATTTAACCTTAGGTTGGATTAAACTCAAGTATTTAGAGTTGACATACTATCACTTCAATGCCATTCCATCAACTACTGGATATATTTGAGTTTGATACACTCCCAGTATATTTTTTCAACTCTCTAAAAATATTTTTTAAGATTTCTAGGAAAAAGTATATATCATATGCCAGAGAGAAGAAGTTGAAAGCATATTGTACATCTTTAATTATAAACACCCTGAATTAGTATCTTAAAAACAGGTAGCTTCTAGTATTGCAGTGCTTTGTGAAGATGTACATGAACTCAAAAAAATTATCACATCCTTGAGAACAGACTGATCCATTATCTGATGATTCATTTTTTAGAAATATCTTCCTATCATGACTTCAGGGAAGAAATGACCTTGTTCTAATAGCATGTAACTTGAAGTGAACTGATTTGAATGTAGTGCTATTATGTTTTTTATGTATTGTGATATTTTCTTAGTCCTCAAAAGGGATTACAATAAGTGTGGCAAGACGGTGACAGGTCTCAGATTAGAGCATCCTGCCTTCTCAAATGATGCTCAAATTGGACATTAACAAACATAGATTCCTGGTTTAGAAATATCATTAAAGTACACACAATTTACACAGGGTTCCATGAAACATCTGGGTTTTATTGGGTTCTCAAAACATACTTTGTTAGTGAGTCAGAACTTGGGACATATCTCTCTATTTGTTGATCTGGGTTAACTATATAAGCAAAAAGTTTGTATCTTCGGAAATTATATACATTCCACAAAGTGTACCAGCAACCATAAGAAAAAAAATTCTAATTTGACTAGACTGCTGATTGATTTCCTAAAGTCCCATTGCTTTCGATTTCTCAGTGATGACATACTTCCCTGCAGTCAATATGCATCTCTTAATTTGTTTGCAGGAAAATTGGCCTCTTTTGCCTTCTCAAATCACACTTTGTAATCAATGGCTATGTTCTAAATGGAACTCAGAAACGTCTTTAGAAATCGAGGGCAATTTCAATAAATTATTTTTAGCCTGCTGTCCCTCTAGGAACTTATTATTACCATAGCGCAGCAGCAAATTATTTTTTTTTCTTTCATGAATCTACAAACCAACACACATTCTATTACTATAGCCCAAAATTTACAGAGAAGTCACATGCTCTGAATAAATTTTGTTCCATAAAATCTATTCCCAAATCACTTCTTGGAAATGTGCCACAGTTACATCATGACTGTGTTATTTTAAAGCACAGAAATTGATACTTCAGTCATTTAGCCCCTAAATGTACATCTTCAATATCTACACATAGAATAAAATCTTAATTTTTAGGAAGCCAAAGGTTTCTAATATGATTAAAAGATCCAGGTTGAGTGAGATACTAAGGATTGGGATTCAAAGTCAAAATTATGTTTGTAAGCATTACAGCTTAGAGTAAGTCATTAGAATTGAATGCTTATTTTTACACAAAATAGTTGATCTTTCACAGAGATCAGTTAGTGCATTACTACACTATTATTTGATTTGGATTATGTTATATCTATACTATTTCAGGTACCACTGCTGGAGTAAACCTCACCACGGGAGGACCTGATTATAGATCCTTGAATCTGAACACAGCACATTAACAAATCATGATCCTTGATTTATCTGTCCTAGAAAAACCATTCCTTGTAAGCAGCAACAAACGTTAACCTCCTACAATAACAGTGGAAGGAGATCCTACATTAACATTGAGCCACAATATGATCCCACAGTTAATCCATTAGGACAAAAAATAAAAGTGAAGAAACAACCAGTGTTCAAACCAGAATGACAATACTATCAGAAAAATATATCAAAATTTCTGGTTCAAGATTCTCAATAAAGTCACTTAAGGCAAGTCACAGAATTCACTAGGCCTAAGTCTAAGCTATGGAGCATGCCTGGTCACCCACACATGTAGTTCAGTCACTCACAGTGCTGTCCCTCTACCACGGATGTTCTCAGAGGAAGGGTACAGTAACCAACACAAAGTTCCATGGGGCTTCCCCAATGGATGAAGCAATAAGATACACAAAAGAGAAAGGAGGGTGTGTGTGTGTGTGTGTGTGTGTTGTAATAAAAGATATAAAAAAATAACATCTGCATTTCTCAAAGCACTGAGTCTACCACATCTTTTTACAGCATCTTCAGTATAATGTTGTTGGAATTATAAAACAAGAAAACAACTTTCCCAGAAATGATTCATATTCATACTTACATAAGTAACTTTTTTGAACTTATTAGTAGCAGGATTAGTATAAGAACCAACATTTTTAAATTCTAGACTTGTGCTTAGATGTGTGTCTTTGCTTTCAGTTTTCATTACCCATAGGCTATATTTTAGTTTAAGGATTACAGTATTACCTAAAAAAGAGCTTTAGAATAAAACTTAGTAAATGAGGATTCTAGAGTCTCAAGAGATCATGAGACATGAGACAATCTTAATCTCTTTGTGTTGGTTTCCTCCATCAAGCAAATGTGGATAAGCTTTTTCAAATAAATATGAAGGGGTATTTGAGAATTTCTATCCATTTCACTCAGAATGTGCCAGGTGCTGTGATAAGCATGGGGTGCTTTGAGGAAGGAAGACACTAAATAATTCAGTATGCATATTTTAAAAGTGGAGACCTACTCTATTCTGGAAGAAAGATGGGCACTCTAATATTTAAGCACAGACTTAAAGAGTGAACATATGTTAGTGTATATACTAGGTATTATATTTAACTCTCTGAGGTTCCCTGGAAGAAAGGCAATGAGTATTTGTATGACAATAGAGGTAGAGGTCATATGGTTATAACCGCAAATCAGAAAAATTAGAGTAATCCTCAAATCCCAAATGAAGGATATTTGTGAAAATAAGTAAAGCCTTTGAAATTAATATCTCCCCCACCAAAATCTTGAGTGAAATGTGAGCATACCAATTAAAAATTTAGGATTTGACTAAATTTTACAGTTGTTTCACAGAGTGGCCAAAAAGAATGGCACCTAAATTTGTTAATCTTTATACTAACATTCTTGAGAACAGAAAGAAAAGATGAACCAGAGCTAATTTCTCTCTTAACTTTGTTTTTTATATTAAAATTTTCCACAAACTGTGTAAGACTGATTATTACAGTAAAATGTCATATAATTTGACTTAAATAACAAGTTTTGGTGATGAATACATACACACATGCACACAAGAACACAGGTCACACACACATGCTACATACACTCCAATGATAGGACAAAGAAACAAGATTTTCAAGGCTCACAATAGCTACATCAATTTTCCATTAAAAGCTTCAGAATTTAGCTAATCTCATTTAGTAATAATCTAATTAGTGAAAGTAAGGAAATAATAACATTCATTAATCTATTATCTGTTTTATATAAATTATACAATGAAATTCATTTACAGGCCTAAGAATACAGGTTATAAATGACTATGATAATGTGTTAACACACTGAGAAACCCAATTTAACCTGTAAGTACATATTTCTTCACTGAAATTTCTCAAAATCCATTCATCAAATTGTTTCATCTATATTCATTTCCTACTGGTTGGAAAAGAGGAGGTTGAGGGAGAAGTAAGAGGAAAGGGAGAGAATAGAGGTAGGAAAGAAGGAATTCCTCATGTGAGAGTCCTGCACCAAACTCTTCAATATTTTAACATAAATTGGATTAGTATGTTGTCATACTAAACCAATAATGATTCTTGTCCCCAGTTTCAGTCAAATACTAAGAAAAATAATTCTTTATCTTGTTTATTATTTTTTCCACTAAGAACTCCAAACAGCCATTTCAAAATTATTGTTCTCTTTAAAACCTGGCTCAGTTCCTCTTGGCTGCCTCATTTGCATTTGTTTTGGGATAAGAATTTCATGCTACAAAACCCTCAATGTGCACCTCATGGCCTCCTGAATTCTCCCCAATAACAATTCACTTAATCTCCAAAAAATGAAAAAGGCCAGTTCATCAGCCCATATGTCACGATTATTTTATTTTCCCTAAAATGACTTTGTTTGCAGTATAGTCATAGGACTATTGTTCTAATATAGACTAAAATAACTCCCACTGCATATTTCCTAAATATTGTACCTTTTGTAGAAAGAGAGAGCAGAAGAGAAGAAATATAAACGATGAAATTCCAAGTTGAAGACAGGTGAATTTTTGTTTATTTCTTGGTTCAATTTGGTTTGTTCGATGTTTAATAAAGCCCATGAAAATGGTAGTTCGCTTCTCTAGCAGAAAATCCTAGACAAGGCTCCATGGTGAACATTTTCCCTGATGATCCAATTGCTAAATATCTTTGCATAGGCCAAAGGGGCCTATCTCAACGTTCAAATTGAAATATGCATCATTTTAACATTCATGCAAAGTCTGCATTTTCCTTCTTTAAATAGTTTTCTCATCTATTGAAAAACAACTCCTAAGTCTTTGAGTAATATTGAAGTTTCAGAATGCCATAACTCTTGTATGGTTTGGAGAATGCTGTCACATCACCACCTGCCCCCAGAGGGATTCATAAATGTGTCTGAGATACATTCACAAAGGGATTTGTTGGATGAGATATACTAACTTAGTGGAAAAACTATTAAATCCATGATAGAATGAACTTAAGAGGTGACCAGAGTCAAACCACAGATTCTAGGCAAAATTATATTTGGTGTAAACAAACAATTTGCTTTCTGCTTATAAATATCCAGAAGGAGAGATTGCATATTTTATTATGTGATAGTTATAGTAGTCAAGAAACTATTCTGAAGCAAAAATCCTCTTATCCATTTGTATGTTATCTATTCGTATCCATTCTAGGTGGCAATGAAGAACAGCTATAAACATTACTATATCATTATTATTGTCTTTTTAAATATTAGACATTAAAGGAGATGTTTTGTTAAGAAAAAGTTGAATTTTAGTCTGAACTGTGAAAGACCTGTGAGATGATAAGAGCAGTAAAAATAGAAATAAACTCGAAACAACATCTACAATATCTCTCAGAGGGACAGAGGAACCAAGGTATTGTCCAATACAAGGTCATGCAGAATTAAAAAAAAAAAATCAGAAAAAGAGTGAATAGGAAGCAAATCCAGGACTTTCAGTCTCCTGTTCTTACTGCTTGAATAGTCTCACTATCATTAAAGTTCTTTTCCATTCAGGTTAGACAGGGCCCTATGGGATTCATTCCCCCTTGTGTGAGTTGCTTGACTGAGCCATACATTTCTATTGGCCCTATTGATTAGGCATCTGCTTCTTCTGTGAGAATGGTTTGCTCTTGTGGAACCGTGTTTAGCAGCTGTTACAGTTCAGATGAGTGTTGACAGGATGAAAATTAAATTAACACCCAATAACATTTTAACACCTGGTCCAACAACTGCAATATCATTGAATTTCACCTTTTCGAAATTGCTTCGGGAGTTAATTCCTCCTTACTTTGACTTTGACCTGAGGAGACATTCCTATAATTTTGCCACAAAAGACTCTCCCTTGACTGTTCATTTATAATTTTCATGGACCTCCCTCTGATCCATGTCCAGTGATTGCATGGGCAGTCTTTGGAAAATACTCAGTAGAAATATCCTATTGTAAGATGCCCCCTCCTGACGATAGCTAACGAGTGAGCACTAACAAAACACATCAGCCAGAGAGGAAGTATATTTCACTGCAGCATGAACCAGAGTCATGGGCAAATAACCAACTTCCCAGGGAACATGAAGTTGGAAAGATAGCTGGCTTCACACACACTCGTGACTCCCTGTCTTGACTGGTTTGTGAAGAATGTCTGAGGGAGGTTGTAAAGCACACTCTTTAAGCCAATAGACTCTAAAGTCAGACTGCTTGGTATAAAACTTCAATTCTCCTGCTCCTGGAGCATGTGACATTTTGTAAGATACTTAAATCCGTAAGTTTTAGTTTCCTCATAAAACCCAAGTAGTCAAAGCACCTGTTTTGCAGGTTTTTTTTTTTTTTTTCACAATTGTACAATCCATATAAAACTCTTAAATTGATAGTGTTCAACAGGGTCTGATACATACTAGGCCTTAGTCTTAGTTACCACCTATAATTTCAGGGCCTTCCTGAACTGAAAGAGAGCTTTGTGATCATTTAATACTGTCCTCCCATTTTAAGGTGAAGCACAAGAAGACACCGTAACTTCTCGAGGATACGTATCCATACGGCCAGTGCTGAAGGGGGGATAAAGCAGACATCCTCATCAGAACTTTGATTCTCTTTTTATAAGACTGCCAACTTCTTAACAGGCTATTTATTTAGGAAGAGTCTGTGTCCATACTAAATAACTCATTCATTTAAGTTCCTCCTGTATTTTTCTTCCTCCTCTGGGAGAAGGAAATGGAGTTATTTGCTATTTGCCAGGGCTATTAAGAGACATAGATAATAAAACTATCATGCTATCATTTGCTGTTTAGAATTCCTATTTGATGCTAGATATTCTGTCAAAGATAAATATAATACTTTAACTTACAGGAAAGCAAGAAAAAAATGTATTGTCACACAACCACATAAAAAATAGAGTCCATTAACAATTGTTAGAAAATTATAATGTACGTTGTGGATTTTCTTTTTTCCATTGCTTTCAATTTTTTCACCAATTATATTTTTAGGGAAGGAAGAGTCCACAGGCAGAATTGCATAATTTAATTCAGGTAGTTTTGTACTTATTAACAATTTTGACAAATTCTTTATATTTCTAGAGATTGGTATTATAAACTATAATAAAATTTTAGGATTAATTATGAAGTGCATTTATTCATCCATTCTCCCCATTCGCCCACACCAAAATGTAATACAGATTAAAGACTTGCTTCTTTTTGTTTTATGATATGTTATCTACTCTCCACTTTATTTTTCTTTTCATTCTAAATATATGATACTATGTGCAAGGTGTAATTTGGAGTGAGAATTACTTTCACAAGTTATACTATAAAGCTAATTTATTTTAATGCTTTTAAATAAAACAACCCAATCTAGTAATGTGAAATTTTCAAAATTCAATGTGAACATTGAGTTTTCAGAAAAACATTTTGTAAAATGAAATAAAATTTCGCAAAGAAAAAGAAAAAAAGCAGATGGGAGGGGTGCAAGGAGGCTGACATTCTAAACTTGCTGGTTTAAGAACAGCAGTTTTCCACAAGTGGAGATCGAATGGGGCGGAGTATTGGATGCTTTCAAAATGTTATATAATTACTTAATTGCCTCAGTCTCTTAAATGTTTCCCTGTGTCCCCTCAGACAGATAAAGCCTTCATTACCCTAACTCTAGGAAGGATCTAATCACCCTGGGGACAGTATGAATATAATTTGAAATATATAGACATTAAAAATATAGTAGTGTACTCAACAACACATACATCACTGATTCCTTCAGTATTTTCCAGATAAAGGCATACACATCCTGAGACAAGTGTGTTTTTCTTTTAAAATAATAAAACTAGTAATTGTAAAGAAAATTATTGCTAGTCATTTGAGTATGCATTTACAAAAAGAAGAAAGATTCCAAAATCCTCACAGACATGGTAGTGGTTTTTAATCAACCATTCATAAGACTAATTACTTAGCACCAAAATGTAGTCCTACTAAACTAACATACTCACACTATTGTCAGGATTAATATTTAATATTAATATTAATATTGTGTGAGAAATGAGAACAAAGAATTTTTATAAACCTTTGAGTTCAACCAGAGGTAGTTGAATATTCTTAAGGGATTTCAGAAGCAAGTGACACTGATTTTGGATGTTTTAATTATCTGCACAATCCTGGGATGGTCATTTGGGAAAGAAATATTGTTTTTTCTATGGGAAGTAGAAGCAAGAGAAAAGTGAAATAAAAAGGAGAATTCCCCTTCTATTTTACTCCCAATACACTGAGTTATCAAGTAATTATTCATAAAATCACAGAACTGGAAGAGATCTTGATATTTCATTCAATCCACACCCATGCCTTCTGGAAGGACACAGAAAATCAGTAAAACAGAGAAAACAACTAGAGTTTTGAATTTAAAAAAAAATGGTCTGTTAGCCTCTGATAATATTTAGAAATATACTAGAACCTGAAAAAAAATCACACTACTTTGCTCATCATGTTCAAACTCACTTTATCCAATTGTATAGAGTATGACAATTTTGACTATCAGAGTAGGTAGATCTCCCCTCCTGCTATTCCACCAAAGACAACATCATGCAGTAGTAGCAGCAACAAAAATATTCATTCGTTCCTTAAGAATTCACATAATGACATACCTAGAATTGATGTTGGGGATCATCATCATCATCATCATCACTTCACAGATATGGACACTGTGACTGTAAAAAGTGACATGCATTGTCCATGGTCATAAAGTAGAAAAAGATCAAGATTCAAATGTAGGGACACTACTGGCAGGTCAACATACTTACAATGCTTAATTAAATAGTTTCCTTTCTTATTTGTTATTAACAATTAAGTGACAGCAGAAACTAACAGGAATCTAAATTTCTAGAATTTTTACTTCATTTGAAAAAGAGAATCAGGGTTTTAACCTATAGGGTATATGTCAGATGTGGTATGGGAAAGCCACGTGTTTTAATGTCTACCAGCCTGCTCTTATGATGTCCTGACCTACTACATATTATTCCACATAAGTATAATCAAACCAAGAAAATTTTGGAAGTGAACATTCAAATGTATGAATCTGGTACCAATACATACTAGCAAGAAAAATGATATGTATGCATTTGGTAGGAAAATTAATCAAGTTGTTAATTGCATGCATAGCTAATGTACTAATTGTTTTTGACATAAGCTATGGCCACAAGTGGAGTCTTCTTAAACTTTAGTTTGTATATTTCATAAGAAAGAAAAAATTCATAATCTCTGTTTACATATTACTTTCCTTCATTTCAATAGCCATTTTAGATTTTTTCCTGATTTTACTTTTAATACAAGCCACTATGAGCAAAAGGAAACAAACCAACAAATAAGCTTCCCATGGTTACTGAAACTCAGTTTTCTCCAATACAGAACACCAAGAAAGCAAAAAGCATCATATTTTTATGAGTGTCTAGTCCAGGAATACCAAAGCATAGTCTCAGCCTGAGAACTCAGGTGAAGATATTCTTTAAAACAGTCTTGACACCTAATCAAGATGTCTTGTTGCTGTGACTCATCATACCTACCTCTGTGTGAAACACAGCCTGTGGAGAGAAAGAAGCAGGAAGACAGTCACCCTTTGGCTGATGTCTTATTCATTGCATCACCACCAAAAGTTAAGTAAAGAAGAAAGCAGTCTCTCTCTTCAACTAGGAGGGAAAAGTCCTTCATCTAGAGATTTTGCTTTAAAGTTTTATTACCAACTGGGAAAAGAAATGTAGTGATATTTGCTTTCAGAAAGGAAAAAGGCTTAATACACTTATACAAATGTAGCCTTACTTAGAAAATAGATATTGAAACTTGGGCTCCCAGGAATTCATAAAATTCAGAATGAAGGGAAATTGCCTTTAGAATCAGTTCCATGCCCAGAATAAACTTCAGGATGAGCTAAGGGAACAGAAAAAAACAAATGCAACCTATCTCTGAAATTATATTATCTGATAAAAGCAAGCAGTTAACATTGTCCTCTAATAAAAAATTTTAAAAATTGATATCTATTTTATTTACTTTTATAACTACACTCAAAATATGTATTATTTAATATATTCTCCATCTAAGGTATTGGTATTTTTGTGGAAAGAATGAATTGCCAAATATTTTTAAAATAATTACATTCTCAATAAATTCAAAATTGTAATATGATCATTAGAGAAAACTAATAGCTGAATGTGACCTTGTAACGTGTTCTTATTTACAGAAATAACAATAGTAAGTTCAGTTAGTTTCCCTATTTCAAACAAGTTCTGTTTCATATTTGAAACTTAAATGCATTTACTTACAAACACATACAAAAAAAAAATGTTGACAAGGGACCCATAATGAGGGATAACCTGTTTAAATTTAGTCCTGGTAGGGTGCTTAGTATCAAAAGTTCAGCAGCACAATGTATGACTCCAACAAAGAGGGTTCCCTCAGTCATTGAGAATGCTCACAGGTTTAGGCATTGCTCATATTTATCTAGATGCTGGTCTCTCCTTAAAGTTCTCTAAAAGTACACTTTTAACTTTTCTATCATCACCCATCTCAGTATCTGCATGATGTAATACTTATTATTTTTTTTTTCCTTTTGAAATCACTTCTCTGGATTTAATTAAATTCTCTAAATCCTAATCTCAGGAATTCTACCTGTGTTCATTCAATCTTTAAAGTCAGCATATCTATTTGGGTTATTTAAGAAACAGAAAACAAGGTAGAAGTAGACTTTCAAGAGACTTGGGGAAACATCTGCAAAGAGTAAAAGAGAGGCAGCAGGTGTAAACAAAAGATAGACTTCAGACTGCAATGCAGTTCTGGCATGTGGAAGGAAAGAACAAGAAGAGTCTCAGACTATTGTACTGCTCTAAGAAAATCTCAGCTAGTCAAGTTGCCCAGCCAAATTTGCCCACTAGAGAAGTCCAGTGTCCTATCAGGATGGGTCCTTCCATGCTTAATCATTGGCTAGGAGCATCCAGGGACACACACCCTCATAATGGTCCAGGTAGTGGATCCAAAAGGATGGAATTAGATATATCTAATTCTTTCCATAGCAGAAGATCTCCATGGTGCCTTTTCATGACTGTGTTGGTAGTTTTTTGAACTCTTCCTGCATCCCAAAAAGAAGTTTTAAATTGTATCCCAGAAAGAAGAGATGCTTTGTAAATGTCCCAAAAGGTGGAGAAAAATCTGTATATTGATTTACCCACAATTGGAGATAGGGATTCTACCAATGGCTCAGGGACAGAAAACTCAAATGTACATGACTGCCTTCTAAGAAACACTGCACTTGGATAAACATGTCTCTTCATTCAGATGCAGATGAACAAGAATACCTGAGAACCTGACTTCTTCATTCAACAGTGTGTCCTTTTCTTTCTCTTCTTTGGTCAAATATACCTTGGAATAAGTTTTTCAGTATGGGTAACGTGCTTTTTCAGAATATACATGCCCGAGAATTTCTTTCTATTGCCTTTGCAAACACATATCCCCTTGACTGTCAGGAGACAGAAGCATCACAACTTAGCAAATGATGATGTCCCATAAGGTGAAGCCCATTTTTCTCCTCTCACATGATTTTGCATGCACCCAGGTTGAATTACACCTGCTGTTGAATATGAAGGGGCATGGTACATGAGGGTGAGAAGCTACAGGACCACCAGGGAGCAACTGGAGCAATGAGCTTACTGAATAGAAACTGTGGTAGTTAGCTCAACTCACTTTCCCCTATTTCAATTGACTTTCCTAATTGGAGAGGTTAGAAGGCTAAAAATCATATTACATAGACTCCTGTGGAAACAGTTTCTATAAGTGAATCAGTTGCATTCACGTGGCATTTAAGAACAATAATGGCTAGCACGCTAACTCTAGCAGATTTTTTTTTTTTTTTTCTCAAACAGGCTGGATATTCTGCTCCCTTGTCACCTACCGTCAGGGTACACAATAGTGGTAGTCGCTGTGGTGACAGCATGGGTTTGTTGTTTATTTTTTGTTCTTTGTTTTCTATCTTTACTATACCTATGGTGTTGTGTTCTTTTAACAACAACAAAATATTCAGAGGTAACCTGCTCACACTTCTTTTGTAGAAAGTTACTTTCTGTGTGATTTCATTTCCCTAGGCAGAAACCTTAACTGATGCAATGATCATGTTATCGGGAAGTAAACAGACTTCAATCATAAGGTGGAGGGCAATGGGATGACTGGACTTGGGTCTGGATGGAAGAGTATTATGGAAGAGTCATCACTCTCTACTGGATACTAAATATCTTCTAATGAAAGACAACTTAGGTAGCAAAACCTGGCAGAAGAAAATTTTTGGTGCATAACAGTATAATGTTTAAAGCCTCACTGGTAAATTCTTATAGGATATGGGAAGGAAGAGCTCCAGGGATTACCCCCTAGAACTTTATGACAAGACATTCTTGCATTGTAAGCACTTTGGAGCTTACAAAGTAGAATCATCTCAGCATTTGCACCCACTGCCTTGGACAAATCTGTGAGATAAACATGAGAAACATTAGTACTTCTTTCATGGATAAGGAAACTGGGTCTTGAAGAGATTTTCATAGGTGGCAAGCAGTAAAATCTGTATAAAAACTTTTTTTTGTGGGAGTGGGGTACTAGGGATTGAAGCCAGGGATACTTAAACCACTGAGCCACATTCCCAGCCCTTTTTATATTTTATTTTGAGACAGGATTTTGCTAAGTTGCTTAGGGTCTTGCCAAATTGCTGAGGCTAACTTTGAACTCACCATCCTCTTGCCTCAACCCTTCTGAGCTGCTTGGATTACAGGTCTTTTTTGTTTTTTGTTTCTCAGTACATTTTCACTAGTACAATGTAAGCTGTTCAAATAATAATTCTTCCCACACAAGAGTAAAGATTTTTTTTTAATTATTTTAACTCCTATGTAAAATAATTAAAATTTTTTAAATTAGAAATAATTAGTAAGTCTATTAAAACCTTCATTTGCTCTCTAAAAATCATAAAAGAATACATTCATTCTTCCTCTTTCAGTGTAACAACTAAACTGTAACAAGACTAATAAAACTCTCATTTATATACTAAATATCAACCTAAGACGGTCTATGAGAAACTTTTATTCCTGTATCCTAATGACACCAAACTTCTTGCTCTTTGGGTATTGTCATCACCAATCTGTTTTGACTCTTGTTGATCATGCCTTTCAATTCCACACTCATTTATAGTAATTCATAGCTATTAAAAATTTGTGTCACTGTGTGTCATGCAGTATCACTATGTGGAATTAAGTACAAATGGCAATTGAACAGCACAAAGGTAATGTATTTTATGGGATATATTGGCATGAGGTGTATTTCAAGGTGAGCAAGATAATAGAAGCAAAAGACACAGAGGTGTGTCATCTATCTTACAGTAGGATATCTAGCATGGACAACCAAAAATTACTGCAAGTTAGCAATATGTAAGTTGGAGTAAATCCTTATATTAGACTTTTTTAAAGGAAAATTTGCAGTTGAGAAGGATTACTATATCTTATATATAAAATCACTTATCAGAATAGTTTTGCTAACATTTAAATGGGTATCAAATATGTGCCAAGAATTATACCAGGTGCTTCAAATAATTTATCACATTTATGTTGTACAGTAACTGTATGCCACTGCTAAGATTTGGATATTAAGTATCTCTTTGAAAGTTCATGTGTTAGACCATGAAAAAAATTTCAGAGGTGACATACTTAGAACATGAGACTTAATCAGAGGATTAATTCATTTGATGGAGTAATAATCTGAATGGACTACTGGGTGATATCTGTAGGTAGGTGGACATGACTAGAGGAGATAGGTTACTGGGAGCATGCCCCTGGGAAATATATTTTTGTCTCAGTCTCTTACTGGCACATGCTTATGATGTTCTGCCTCACCTCAGACCTAGAGCAATGAGTCACCTGATCATGGACTGAAGTTTTGAAACCAGGTAAACTTTTCATGCCCTAAGTTGTCCTTATCAGATTATTGATGAAAAACTGACTTATATACCAATGTCACAAATTATTTTTTTGGATAATATCTCAGAAAGTTTGTGAAATCATACTAATAGTGTATAATTAATAAGTGATAGCATTAGTCTTAAATAACAATTTCTCTGTGTATTAATAACTAAACCAGACAAACCTCCCTAGGTTCACACTGGTAATATCATAGACTATTATACTGAACTGGGTCATCTGTATGTTTTTAAATTTACAATACTCAGTAAATCTTTTCTGAACTCCTTGTGTCCACGTACCCTAGAACAGTGCTGTTCTAAAGGGTGAAATTCTTGCATTACAGAAATTTTTCTCTAAAGATGCTAATGTCTAGTAGGGCAATAATACTCACACTAACAATGAAACAACAAGGCAAATACTGTGAACCCTAAGAAGCAAATGGAATCCATTAGGATTCCTGATAATCAATCTTTATGTTTTGTTGAGGAATTAAGAGTGACTCTATGCAAGTGATGATATATAAGAAGGACCTAGAGGGATAGGTAAAATTTAATCAGATAACAATAAGGATTTGAAGAAATCCTTTAAGTGGGTATGTAGAGTTGTACATCTGCTTTGGAAAACGGTGAAGTAGTTCCTCATTAAATTAAATGCAGCATTCCATACTGCCTAGTGATTATACCACGTATAGCACACAAAAAAGTTGTGCTCAAATATTGATGTTATTATTATTCATAAAAAGAAAAAATGGAAGCAACCCAAGTTTCCATTACAAATGGATAAACAAATATGATTTATCTATATAGTGTCATATTGTTGATCGTGAAGTACTGACATGAATGAACCTTGAAAATATTGTGCTAAGTGAGAGAAGCTAGTCACAAAATCCATGTATTATATAATATCATTCATGTGAAAGGCCACAGTAGGAAATCTGTAGAGATAGTGGTGGATTAAAATCCAGGAGATAGGTGTGGGGTGGGGAATGATAGCTGAAGGGTGTAGGAATTCTTTTTAAGTGCCAGAATAGAGGAAGGGGCTTTTTAGGCACAAAAAATAATGTGAGTTTATAAAGAGGATTTAGTGATTTTTGTTTTACCTTGCCCTATTGTTGCTACATGCTATAGGGAATTATTTAACAACGTAGATGCTATGAAGAACAATGTTACCCCTCCATAGGTGACATTTCCCCTACTCATTCTATTAAGACATAATTGAACTTAAAATAAATATGATATCCTCTTTCAGATCTTCACTTATATGTTTAAATTACTCTTACTGTTTATTTTGATTTTTAGTTATATATTCTGGTGTATGTTTTCCATTGCTGTGTCACAAATCACCATCAATTCAGCAGTTGAAGATAACATCTCTGTTATCACTTGGTTCTGTACAGAGGTCCTGACAGGCATGTCTGGGTTCTCCATTCAGGGTCTTGGAAGGCTAAAATCAAGATATTATCCAGGTTCTTTTCTGCAGGTTCTATGGAAGAATTCATTAATATACTCACTCTTGTTGACAGAATTCAGTCCCTTGTCATTATAGGACTTAGGGCCCATTTCCTTGCTGACTGCTTGTTGGGAGTTACTCTCAGCTCCTAAAAGCCACCATTTGGTCCTTGCACATGAACTCCTCCATCTTTTCTTGTATTTTTTATTAAATACATTTGTTTTTAATTTATACATAAAAATTTTAAGAATTATATATGCTATTATGGCAACATGATATTTCAATACATGTGTACATAATAAATCTTGAAATCCAAGTAAACGTACCTATGTCCTCAAACATTTATCACAACTTTATGGTGAAAATAGTTAGAAACCTTCCTCTAAATTTTGAAATATATAGCATATTCTCATTTTTTAAAAGTCATTCTACTATGCAATAACACTTGAGGATGTCTTTGTCCCATCTTACTACAGCTTGGACACATTGGTCAACCTGTCTTCTTTCTCCAAACTCTGTTAATGCCATTCTACTCTCAACTGCTGTTAGATCAACTTTTTAGACTCTATATGCAAGTGAAATCATGTGTTTTCTTTTTCTTCTTTTCTTATTTCTTGTAACACAAGCACCTCCATGTTTTCGCAAATGACAGATTTCATTCTTTTATGTCAGAATAGTATTCCATGGTATATATGCACCATATTTTAGTTATCCATTTATTAGCTCATGGACACTTAGGTTGTTTGCATTTATTTAATCGTGTGAATAACACTCTAACAAGGAAGTGTTGATGTCTCTTCAACAGACTGATTTTATTTCCCTTGGATTCACATCCAGTAGTGAGTGGGATGATTGAATCATATTGTACTTCTTTTTTTATTTTTCATTTTTCAGGGGGAGTACCAGGAATTGAATTCACGGGCACTCAGCCACTGAGCAACATCCCCAGCTCTATTTTGTATTTTATTTAGAGACAAGGTCTCACTGAGTTGCTTAGTGCCTCGCTTTTGCAACTTGTGATCCTACTGTCTCAGTCTCCTGAGCCTCTGGGATTACAGGCATGCACCACCATGCCTGGGTGAACTTCTATTTCAATTTTTTTTGCAAAATGTCTATACTATTTTCCATAAAGTTTCTATTAATTTACATTCCAATCCACAGTGTGCAAGAGTTTCCTTTTCCCCACATTCTAACCAGCACTTGTTATCTTTATTCTTTTTAATAATAGGTATTCTTACTGGAGTGAAGTGATATCTCATTTTGGTTTTGATTTACATTTGCCTGATAATTAGTGATCTTGAACATTTTTCATATACATGTTGGATAATTCTACATTTCCTTTTATGAAATATCTAAACTGTCAATTTTTTAATCTCCTTTTTTACCATTGTGTTTTTGGGTTCCTTCTATTTTCTGGATATTAATCCTTGTCAGGTTACACTTTGCAGATATTTTATTGTACTCTGTATGTTGTCTCCTCATTCTAATGATTGTTTCCTTGGTTGAGCAGACACTTTTTAGTTTGATGTAATACTATTTGTCTCTTTTTGCTTTTGTTTCCTGTGCTTTAGAGTCTTGTCAAAAAAAAAAAAAATCCATCTTGTCCTTCCCAATGTCTTCAAACATTTCCTTTGTGTTTTCTTCTAGCACTTTCATATTTTCATGTCTTTCACTCAGACCTTTAATCCATTTACAGTTGATTTTAGTAACTGTGAGAAGTAGGGATTTAGGTACATTCTTCTGTGTGAGACTATCCAGTTTTCTCAGAATCATTTATTGAAAAAACTGTACTTTCCTGGAAAAAAATCTATTTTTCAAGGGAAGGTAATGTAATCAAATTATGCTATCTCAATATATTCATAGTCCAAGGGGTTAGGGCAGGGAATCCTGGGGATACATCTTGGAATTTGACCTATTAAAAATAATTTAAATGAAAAAATTTCTATGGACAAGTGAACTTCAGGAATACTGTCTACAAATCATAAGTAGGTTTCAGGTTTTATTCTTCTGTGTAACATATCTACATGTGTAAACTGTAACTTTTGTATGTTATTATTTTCTAAAATGTGAACATTCTGTGCCAGTTTTTTCCATTTGTATATGATGGGTGATTATATCTATCTGTAGTATCATGACCAGTATTGGCTGTAGGAAAATTAAATTGAATATAAAAATGTAAGAATCAATCATAAGAGGTTAAAGTTATTATTTTTATGAATGCCTTTTATTACATTTCATATGCACTTATTTTTATGATATGTCAGACAATAATCTAAGTATTTTACCAAGAACTACGTATTTTGTTTTAATAATAATCTTTACTTACAAGAATCAGAGGCACAAAGAGTTTCGCCAAATGTGGGAACCACTGAATAGTACAGTCAGGCTGAGCCCAAGCTCCACCTGTGTTTTCAGAATCTAACTATTCAAGGTCAAAACTGTTAAGCTCTTCATTAGTGCTGAATTTTTTGCTGTCCTTTCACTGGTTTTATGTCAACTATATTTGATAAATAATCTTCTAGGTAATGTTTTCCCAAACACAGATTTCAGTGAAATCCTTTGCTGAGTCCATCTACAGAGTTCATCATGTGTCTTGGGAAATGCTGCTATAGAGATGCTTCTATTTATGTGTGTATGGTACCAGCAAGGTGGATCTTATTCAGACATTCATTTTCTAAAGCAATTTCAGTAAATTAAAAACTCAGTCTGTAACCTCAAGTGTTGTGAAATGTTTTAAAACTCCATTTACATAGTCCCTATTATTTTAATATACCTTAGAAATAACTCAGACTAAGATAACCTTTAATGATTATTTAGGTTTATAAAGCAGTCCTGGAATTCACTGAGGTAAAGAAAATTTCACTTCCCAGATTCAATTATACTCAAGGAAGCAAGAGTAAAAGGTATTAAATATATTCGATCATATATCAAGTAGCATGCAAAAGCAATGAACTAGATTACTTAGAGCAATATAGAAGAATTTTAAAAACCTACTGTTGAGTTAAAAATATAGGCATGGAAAAAATGTAACGCACAATATGATTTAGGGAAAGAGAAAGAGCATACATACACAATATAGACAAATAAAAATGCCATTTTTTTTCTAAAAATACACACGTATTTGAAATTTACTGGGTACATCAAAGGTTTAAAAATATTTAAAATAGTAAAGGCACTATTGGCAATGATTTGTAAACTATGCCATCTCTCAATGTGCTCTTTCCATGAGACTTTGCCAAGCTCTGACTCTTTTGGAAACTCTTTGGCACCTTTAAGAGGAAGTTTGGCTGTTTTCTGTTGTCCCATCTTCTGTGCTTGATCTTCATATTCACTGCCACTGATTATTAATGCATTAATTAAGTTTAATATTAGCTATTGTACCATTTTATTTAAATGATTTGTTTGCTCTTTAAAATGCTTTCCATATATACCACATTTGCAATATGTAACCTATGATATTAATGATCATTTCTTCTAAAAGTTAGGTATGAGACTGATCAGGATAATCTGGGTAATGTGGTTTCTACAGTGCTACAGTAGCTACGGTGCTACAGTTTACATGGGGACATGGTTTCTACAGTGCTACAATATGGACCTGATATGTACTCCAAAGGCCCGTGTGGTTAAGATGTGGTACCCACCAAGGTGCTAATGAGAAGTGGTGGAAACTTTAAGACATGGGCCTATTGGGAGATCATCTGGTCATCAAAGGTGTGCCCTTGAAGAGGAATGTGAGACCCAGAACTCTTTCTCCTTGATCTCTTTTGGGTCTCAGTCATGAGGCAAAAGGTTTTGCTATGCGCTGCAGCTATGATGTGATGCTTCGTAACAGACCCAAAGCAATAAGGCCAACCAAATGTGGATTGGAACCTCCAAAGCTGTGGTTCAAAATAAATCTTTTCTTTTTATAAGCTGATTATCTAAAGTATTTGTTACAATAATGGAAAGCTGACCAACTTATACAGGAATATCAATTCAAACTGCTACTTTTAAAGGATTTTTTCAATAACATAAATTTCTCATAAATATAATATACATCCGTAGATTTTTTTAAGAACTAAAAGTAAAGTTTATGTTTTCATTATTTTTCCCTGCTTATTTATAAAAAAATGAGGGATAGTCACAAGGATTTATATCAAGTGTCTATATCTTTGCAAAATGTTTTTCATTAATAATGAATCAAGAATTTCCTGAATATATGTCTAGGAGTTACTAGTATAAACCATTATATGCAAATATTTAGCTAAAATAACCCAATTATAAAGACAATTTCTCAGTCTTAAAAGTGAAGAAATAGCAGTCATGACAACATATATTATTTCTGTCATTCTTTAACTATAATAATAATCCAAAAAAATAACAACATTTCAAATTCTTGCTATGCCAAGTTTTGATGAGATTATTTTTCTTGACAGAAATCATATGAAAAATTCTTATTGAACTTATAGCTAACAGAAAAGCTTTAGAGCTGAAAATGTTAGTAACAGGGCAACATTGCTCTCTGAAATGGTTTTAGTAGTGGGATACAAGAGTTACCCACTGCCATGGGAAGAGTGTAACATTTCCTCAGTTTCCAGTTTAGGTTTTAAGTATGTAGCTTCTTTATAACATTTTTATTTAACACTAACAAATGCCTTCCAGATGCTACTAAGAAAATAGGATCATCTAAAAAAATTAACACTTAAACAATAAATAAGTGTTTGCATTTTATATTAATGAACAAATGAAAAACATGAATCTTTAGGACAGTTAAAAACTAAACTAAGATTTGTCTATCCAAGAGACACACGCACAATAGATTACCCTGCAGAACTTGCATTATCTGTGGGTGGCCCCAGGCTCTGTTTTGCTATAACTCACTGAAAGTCTATATCCCTGTCTTGATATGAGTACATTCTCCCACATAATAAAACTCATGAATAACCCCATGAAGAGTTACCTTTATTGAGTCAAATATAGTCTTATGAATAATATTTCAGAAATGAATTTATCACACCAGGAAATAGATGTGTCAAATTGGCTATCTTGCAAGACCTTGGATTAATACCAATTTTAGTTGATAAACTGCAGAAACAAATCATGTTTTCATCAATACTTTCCATAATTAACTCTTGCACATTGTGTCCATCTATTCAAATGGACACTGCTGTGCTACCTTGTAAATTGACTGAAGAAAAGGACAATTGATTGTGACAGAGAAACAGGCTTCCTTAAGACAATAAGTATTTATAGACCAAGAAGTCAAGAGGCCTGAAGTATTCCAGATATTTTAGCACAGACTCAAATCAAAAAGAATTTCTGGGATTCGACAAGGATTCTTTTGTGGGTATGCATAGCTCCTTGCTTTTGCTGAGGCTGTCTTTGCACTCACAATTCTCCTGCCTCAGCCTCCCAAGCTGCTGGGATTACAGATGTGCACCACTGCGCCCAGCCAAACATCAAGCCTTAAATTTAGGATTATCTTTATTATTTTTTGTTTAACTCCATAGACTTTGCCATTCACCTACAGTCAGTTTGAAGGCCATGTTGATTGCACACTGTAATTTTTCCTATCTATCTCATCCCATATATTCCATTTCACCATATCTACCATCATGATTTCCTTCACGTTACATGTTGTCCTTGGGTTTTGTCAACATTAGCCTAACTAACTCACATTTCTTCAAATATTCTGCAAAAGACCTTTTCAATTCTCTTCTTGATCCCGTTCCCCACCCTTCCTTTGAAACACATACTTTAAGCACATTAATCTTCTTTTAATTTCTAGGGTCTTAAAAATTACATATAAAACATTTTGATGGAACTATGATTGTTATCTCCAGTAAAAATATTTAACCTTCCAAAGATGAAAGTAGTTTAGGATTAAAAATGATTTCATAGAGAGCCTTTATCATGCTGCATCTAATTTGAAAACTGTAGTCCCTAGATTCATTCTTTCAATCAATCATTTAATCAACAAATATTTATTGAGTACTGCCAATGGACCAGATGCTATTTTAGGCAGGATATATACTAAAAAGTAAGATAGACAATTTGTCTGTATTAATAATGCTCACATTCTAGGAACAGTGAGTAAACAGTATATATTTAAGGTAGGACTTATCTGCAAAACTCTGTACCAGAATCCAGTATAGATAGGAAAGAAGTGTGGTCCAAAATGACAGATACACCAGGATCTCGAGCAAAACCAATTGTTCAGTAATAGCAGGTGTTATATAGACCAAACATTCAACATTATATGGTTCCACACAATAAATATAAGTTAAAGCAGTAGCTAAAGTTATAGAAAGAGAGTCGATACTTTAGGTGCAAGTTTTGTGCAGTTACAGAATGAAAGATTAATAGCTCTTCAACTTTTAGTTAAGTCTTGATACAAAAAAGTTACCATCTTAGAGCAGGCATTTAAAAATTATCAGTGAGTTCAAGGTTGTATTCTACTAGTATAACTTTTCATTTGATCATACCTGTTTGATAATTCTCCCATTTCTTCCTAAGTGTACATCAGGATTCTCCAGAGAAACCAAAGCAACAGGAGAAATAGATAAAGATATAGAGAGATATAATTTTTTTATTGCAAACAAATGGGATACATGATGTTTCTCTGTTTGTACATGGCGTAAAGGCATACTATTTGTGTAATCATAAATTTACATAGGGTAATGTTGTTTGATTCATTCTGTTATTTTTTCCCTTCCCCCCACCCCTCCCACCCCTCTTTTCCCTCTATACAGTCCTTCCTTCCTCCATTCTTGCCCCCCTCCCTAACCCTAACTCTAACCCTAACACTAACCCCTCCAACCCCCCATTATGTGTCATCATCCACTTATTAGCGATATCATTCATCCATTGGTTTTTTGAGATTGGCTTATCTCACTTAGCATGATATTCTCCAGTTTCATCCATTTGCCTGCAAATGCCATAATTTTATCATTCTTTATGGCAGAGTAATATTCCATTGTATATATATACCACAGTTTCTTTATCCATTCATCAATTGAAGGACATCTAGGTTGGTTCCACAATCTGGCTATTGTGAACTGAGCAGCTATGAACATTGATGTGGCTGTATCTCTGTAATATGATGATTTTAAGTCCTTGGGGTATAGGCCAAGGAGTGGGATAGCTGGGTCAAATGGTGGTTCCATTCCAAGTTTTCTAAGGAGTCTCCACACTGCTTTTCAGAGTGGCTGCACTAATTTGCAGCCCCACCAGCAATGTATGAGTGTACCTTTCTCCCCACATCCTCGCCAACACCTGTTGTTGCTTGTATTCTTGATTATCGCCATTCTAATTGGGGTGAGATGGAATCTTAGGGTGGTTTTGATTTGCATTTCTCTTATTACTAGAGATGTTGAACATTTTTCCATATGTTTGTTGATTGCTTGTAGATCTTCTTCTGTGAAGTGTCTATTCATTTCCTTAGCCCATTTGTCAATTGGATTATTTACATTCTTGGTGTAGAGTTTTTTGAGTTCTTTATAGATTCTGGAGATTAGTGCTCTATCTGAAGTATGATTGGCAAAGATTTTCTCCCACTCTGTAGGCTCTTTCTTCGCATTGCTGATAGTTTTCTTTGCTGACGGAAAGCTTTTTAGTTTGAATCTATCCCAGTTATTGATTCTTGCTTTTATTTCTTGTGCTATGGGAGTCCTGTTGAGGAAGTCTGGTCCTAAGCCGACATGTTGAAGCTCTGGACCTACTTTTTCTTCTATAAGATGCAAGGTCTCTGGTCTGATTCCGAGATCCTTAATCCATTTTGAGTTTAGTTTCGTGCATGGTGAGAGATATGGATTTAGCTTCATTCTGTTGCATATGGATTTCCAATTCTCCCAGCACCATTTGTTGAAGAGGCTATCTTTCCTCCATTGCATATTTTTGGCCCCTTTGTCTAGTATGAGAAAATTGTATTTATTTGGGTTTGTGTCTGTGTCCTCTATTCTGTACCATTGATCCCCCTTTCTATTTTGGTACCAATACCATGCCGTTTTTCTTACTATTGCTTTGTAGTAGAGTTGAAGATCTGGTATTGCGATACCCCCTGCTTCACTCTTTCTGCCAAGGATTGCTTTAGCTATTCTGGGTTTTTTATTCTTCCAGATGAATTTCATAATTGCTTGCTCTATTTCTGTAAGGTACATCATTGGGATTTTAATTGGAATTGCATTGAATCTGTATAGCACTTTTGGTAGTATGGCCATTTTGACAATATTAATTCTTCCTATGCAAGAACATGGGAGATCTTTCCATCTTCTGAGGTTTTCTTTCATTTCTTTCTTTAGTGTTCTGTAGTTCTCATTGTAGAGGTCTTTCACCTCTTTTGTGAGATTGATTCCCAAGTATTTTATTTTTTTCGAAGCTATTGTGAATGGGGTAATTTTCCTGATTTCTCTTTCTGAAGATTCATCGCTTATGTATAAAAATGCCTTAGATTTATGTGCATTGATCTTATATCCTGCTGCTTTACTGAATTCACTTATGAGATCTACAAGTTTTCTGGTGGAATTTCCTGGTTCCTCTAAGTATACAATCATATCATCAGCAAATAGGGATAGTTTGAGTTCTTCTTTTCCTATTCATATCCCTTTAATTTCTTTGGTCTGTCTAATTGCTCTGGCTAGAGTTTCAAGGACAATATTGAATAGAAGTGGTGAAAGAGGGCATCCCTGCCTTGTTCCAGTTTTTAGGGGAAATGCTTTCAGTTTTTCACCATTTAGAATGATATTAGCCATGGGCTTAGCGTAGATGGCCTTTACAATGTTAAGGAATGTTCCCACTATCCCTATTTTTTCTAGTGTTTTGAGCATGAAGGGGTGCTGTATTTTATCAAATGCTTTTTCAGCATCTATTGAAATAATCATGTGATTCTTGACTTTAAGTCTATTGATATGGTGAATGACATTTATTGATTTCCTGATTTTGAACCAACATTGCATCCCTGGGATGAAACCCACTTGATCATGGTGCACTATCTTTTTAATATGTTTTTGTATGCAATTTGCTAAAATTTTGTTGAGAATTTTTGCGTCGATGTTCATTAAGGATATTGGTCTGAAATTTTCTTTCCTCGATGTGTCTCTGTCTGGTTTAGGTATCAGGGTAATATTGGCTTCATAGAATGAGTTTGGGAGGGTTCCCTCCTCTTCTGTTTTATGGAATACTTTGAGAAGTATTGGAATGAGCTCTTCTTTAAAGGTTTTGTAGAACTCGGCTGAGAACCCATCTGTTCCTGGACTTTTCTTTGTTGGTAGGCTTTTGATGACTTCTTCTATTTCACTACTTGAAATTGGTCTATTTAAATTGTGTATGTCCTCCTCGTTCAGTTTAGGCAATTCATATGTCTCTAGAAACCTGTTGATGTCTTCGAAATTTTCTATTTTGTTGGAGTATAGATTTTCAAAATAGCTTCTAATTATGTTTTGTATTTCAGTCGTGTCTGTTGTGATATTTCCTTGTTCATTCCGAATTTTAGTGATTTGGGTTTTCTCTCTTCTTCTCTTTGTTAGTGTGACTAAAGGTTTATCAATTTTGTTTATTTTTTCGAAGAACCAACTATTTATTTTGTCAATTTTTTGTATTGTTTCTTTTATTTCAATTTTGTTGATTTCAGCTCTGAGTTTAACTATTTCCTGTCTTCTACTACTTTTGGTGTTGGTCTGTTCTTCTTTTTCTAGGGCTTTGAGCTGTAGTGTTAGGTCGTTTATTTTTTGAGTTTTACTTCTTTTATTAAATGCGCTCCATGAAATAAATCTTCCTCTAAGTACTGCTTTCATAGTGTCCCAGAGATTTTGATATGATGTTTCTTTGTTCTCATTTACCTCTAAGAATTTTTTTAATTTCCTTCCTAATATCTTCTGTTATCCATTCATCATATAGTAGCATATTGTTTAATCTCCAGGTGTTGGAGTAGTTTCTGTTTTTTACTCTTTCATTAATTTGTAACTTCAATCCATTATGATCTGATAGAATGCAAGGTAGTGTCTCTATCTTCTTGTATTTGCTGACATTAGTTCTGTGGCATAATATATGGTCTATTTTAGAGAAGGATCCATGTGCTGCTGAGAAGAAAGTGTATTCGCTCTTGGTTGGATGGTATATTCTATAAATGTCTGTTAAGTCTAAATTATTGATTGTGTTATTGAGATCTATGGTTTCTTTGTTCAATTTTTGTTTGGAAGATCTGTCCAGTGGTGAAAGAGGCGTGTTAAAATCACCTAGTATTATTGTGTTATGGTCTATTTGGTTTCTAAAATTGAGAAGGATTTGTTTAACATACATGGATGAGCCACTGTTTGGGGCATAGATGTTTATGATTGTTATATCTTGCTGATTTATGCTTCCCTTAAGCAGTATGAAATGTCCTTCTTTATCCCTTCTGACTAACATTGGTTTGAAGTCCACATTATCTGAAATGAGGATGGATACTCCAGCTTTTTTGCTGAGTCCATGTGCATGGTATGTTTTTCCCCATCCTTTCACCTTTAGTCTATGGGTATCTCTTTCTATGAGGTGAGTCTCTTGCAGGCAACATATTGTTGGATCTTTCTTTTTAATCCAATCTGCCAGTCTATGTCTTTTGATTGATGAATTCAGGCCATTAACATTCAGGGTTATTATTGAGATATGATTTGTATTCCCGGTCATTTGGTTCATATTTAAAATTTTATTTATTTATTTATTTATTTTTTGACACATCTTGGTTCCTCCTTTATTTGACAGTTCCTTTAGGGTAATTCCTCTGTTTGCTGATATGCTTCTTTGTTTTTTTATCTCTTCCTCATGAAATATTTTGCTGAGAATGTTCTGTAATGCTGGCTTTCTTTTTGTAAATTCTTTTAGCTTTTGTTTATCATGGAATGATTTTATTTCATCGTCAAATTTGAAGGTAAGTTTTGCTGGGTATAAGATTCTTGGTTGGCATCCATTTTCTTTCAGAGCTTGAAAAATGTTGTTCCAGGCCCTTCTAGCTTTTAGGTCAGGATTGAAAAATCTGCTGTTATCCGTATTGGTTTCCCCCTGAATGTAATTTGGTTCTTTTCTCTCACAGCCTTTAAGATTCTGTCTTTATTTTGTATGTTAGGTATTTTCATTATAATGTGCCTTGGTGTGGGTCTGTTGTAATTTTGTGTATTTGGAGTCCTATAAGCCTCTTGGAGTTGATTTTCCATTTCATTCTTCAGATTTGGGAAATTTTCTGATATTATTTCATTGAATAGATTATTCATTCCTTTGGTTTGTTTCTCTAAGCCTTCCTCAATCCCAATAATTCTCAAATTTGGCCTTTTCATGATATCCCATAGTTCTTGGAGATTCTGTTAATGATTTCTTACCATCTTCTCTGTTTGTTCAACTTTGCTTTCGAGGTTAAATATTTTGTCTTCAATATCTGAAGTTCTGTCTTCCAGCTGTTCTATCCTATTGGTTATGCTTTCTATGGAGTTCTTAATTTGGTTTATTGTTTCCTTCATTTCAAGGATTTCTGTTTGGTTTTTTTTCAATATCTCTAACTCTTTATTGAAATGATCTTTTGCTTCCTGAATTTGCTCTGTTAACTATCGATTGGTGCGATCATTCAATGCCTGCATTTGCTCTTTCATCTCATCGTTTGCTTCCCTAATCATTTTAATTATGTACATTCTGAACTCCCTTTCTGTCATTTCTTCTGCCATGCTGTCGTTGGATTTTATTGATGTAACATCTAGATTTGTTTGGGGCATTTTCTTCCCTTGTTTTCTCATATTGTTCAGGAATCAGTGGGTCATTAATATATTGCAGATTTCCTCTATTGACTTATAATGTCCCTGAAGATTGTTAGTATATCCCCTCTTATCCTTCAGTAGCCTGAAGTCTTGGAGGAAGTTGATAATACGGAGCTCCACGAAGAAGCTGCCTCTCTAGGGGGGGTGACCCTCAGGTGGTGTATATTCCCTGCTAGTGGGCAGAGGTACCTCCACTTGTTGACCAATGGTCATCCAATGGGGAACTAGGCTGTGGGCTGAGGCAAGTCCTGTTTGTGCCTGTGTCTCTGGTTTTACCGTCCCTGTGGGAAAACCTCCCCCAGCAGGGAAGAGTCACTCGGTGGGGACGTCTCGCTGGTCAGTTCCCCTCCTAGAGGTTCCCCTCAATCTACAACTACTGCCTGGGCTGGGCTGTCTTCCTTTGCAACGTTCCCAGGGGCCCAGACCTACCTCCTGGGCCTGGGAGCCTCACCCTTCGCAGGCGAGTCTCCTTAGGCTGCCTCTCCCAGATAATCTGCCTGCAGTCCTGGAAACTTCGCTCTGCCCCTAGGCATGTCTAGGTGCGGCTCTTTCAGCAAGAAGCCACCTAGCTCCTGGGACCCTGCTCTGCACCTAATCGTCTGGCTATGCGGCCCCTCCTCTGAGCCGCCACCTGGAGCCCCGTACAATAGCTCCGATACCCAGAGACCCGCCACACACCTCCTCCTCCAGACAGCGGCTGGGTTTTCGACACAGTCACTAGGAGCCCAAGCAATTCACTTCGCGTCTCCTCCTCCCGCCAACCGCCCGCAGCCCTAGGCAGTCACTCCAAGTCCAAGTGACCCGCCCTGTTCCTCCTCCTCCTCCTCGGGGTAGCCCCCCGGGTGTTCAGGAGCGGTGGCTCCGAGACCAAGTGACCCACCACGCTCCTCCTCCAGGCAGGCCACTGGTGTCCAGGAGTGGTCGCTTTTAGTCCAATCAACTCACCACTCGCCTCCTCCTCTGGCAACCGCCTGTGGCTCTGATGCAGTCACTCCCAGCTCAAGCGACCCGCCCCGCTCCTCCTCTTCCTCCGGGCAACCCCCCGGTGTTCAGAAGTGGTCATTCTGGGTCTAAACAGCTCACCACGCAGCTCCTCCTCAGGCAGCCGCCCGGAGCCCAAGTGGTTGCTCCGAGTCCAAGCGCTGTGCTGAGCCGCCTCCCCTACGATGATCCCAGTTGTCCGTGTTTACCACTCCAGCGGGGGGAGGGGCGTCTCTCTGGGCAAGTCTACTTCACAAAATTCCCTACATTCCGGGGCTACCGCCCCAACCGGGACGGCCTCCCCAATGGGAGAGACTCACCCAGCGTCTTTGAGTTGGTCCCAAGTCTCTCACTATCTCCTCTTTTGAATCCTGCATCCTGGAGCAACGTGAAATGCAGCCGCCCCCTAGTCCGCCATCTTGAAACCTCCAGATATAATTTATTATTATAAGGAAATGGCTTATGTAATTCTGGAGGCCGACAGTCCCAGGATATGTAGTTGGCAAGTTGAAGTCCTAGGGGAGTCAAAGGTATAGTTCAAGTCCCAAAGTTAGTCCAAAATTGATGTTCTAGCTCCAATGTAGTCAGGCAAAAAGAGCTCCCCTTTCTCATAGGAAGGTTCACCTTTTTGTTTTATTCAAGTTTTCAACTGATTGGTTGAGGCCCACCCACATTAATGAGGGCAATCTACTTTACTCAATCAGTATAAATGCCAATCTCATCCAAAAACAGCCTCAATGATACAGATATTATAATGCTTCACCAAATGTCTGGCCACCTGGTGGTCCAGCCAAAATGATACATTAAATTAACCATAACAGTGATGAAGTATGAGGGATTATGACAGCTTCCTTCCTGCTCAGCCCTCTCCCTCTCCCTTCTCCTCTGATCAATACTATGGATTCAGACAATTTCAATTAATGCTTTTATTGTCTTTGTAAACCTTGCATTAATAGAACATGTTCTCCCAATAATTAATAATGAGGCAAATGTGACCACAATCTGGAATTGCCCAGAATTAGTAACAGAGGTAAATAATGCACCTCATATTAGCTTTTAAGACTTCTTTCCTCGTTAAATATTACAGTTTGTTAGATTTGCTATTTATTTTCTAACCCATGTCTCTAAGGACAAATTCACCTCTTTGAATCTAACCACAGTGTGCCGTCAGATTTGTTTCCCTGAAACACCCTCCCTCTCTCTGTGTCACTCTGTGCAGAAGCCTTCCAAATTTCTCCACCAGTTGTAGTGTACAGTCTGGATTATCTGGGTAACCTACTGCTAAATCTTGCTAAACCTTACTGCTAAATACTTGCTGATCCTCATCATGCATTGCTGATTCTATTCCTTTTATCTATAACATAACTCCCTTCTCCCCAATTTTATACATTCAAAATCCTTCTAATTCTTAGAGCTCAAATTCAAATATTATTTCATCCATGAAGTTTTTGCTACTCAAAATAATCTCTTTTATAACAAGTTCTCTACTTTGACATGCAGCATTTTCTTCTTGAATCAGCCTACTACTGTTGGATGCCCCAGGGTTCAATCCCTGATCACCTTCTTTCCTTTATCTGTGCTTGCTTATGTGGTGAATTCATCCAACTTTGTACTTTAAGTATCATCTCTTTCCCAGTGATTCATAAATTGATGTATTCTTCACAGTCCTTTTGTTAGTACTCCAAACTTATGTACTTGATATCTTATTCAGAACATTTAAGAGCCTTTCCTACATAATGCATCCAAAATTGAACTGGTGATCTTCCACCTGAAATTGCTTTTCCCCATCTAAAGAGTAAGAATATTATGCTTGTAGTTACTTAGGCCAAAAATTTGGAGTACTCAGCCAGGCGGGGTGGCACATAACTGTAATCCCAGTAACTGAGACAGGAGCATCTCTAATTCAAAGTCAGCCTCAGCAAAAGCAAGGTACTAGGCAAATCAGTGAGACCTTGTCTTTAAATGAAATACAAAATAGGGCTGGGCATGTGGCTCAGTGGCCAAGTGCCCCTGAGTTCAATCCCAGGTACTCCCCCTCCCAAAATTTGGAGTACTCATTTACATATTTTTCTTTCACAAACCCTGTCTAAACTATCAATAAATCATTTTGGTTCTGCCTTCAAACTTTACCCAGAATCAAATCACCTCTCAGTAATGATGTTACTATGACCTGGTCTTATCCATCATTATCTCCTTATGGGAATTTTTGCAGTATCCTACTAACTGATCACTAAGGTTTTATTCTTACTATGTTTCATATAGCAGTCAACATTCTATTAAGACCTACTTGGTTTGTCATTTCCATTACCTCTCCAAACTCATGAGTTACCTCTTTCTCCCTGGTTCACTCAAATCCAGCTGCACTTATCTCTTTAAGATTCCTACAAACACCAGGCAAATTCCCATTACCATCATTGCCAGTGATTGGTTTATCTGCCTCAAGTATTCTTCAGGATGGCCTCATGACTAACTCTTCACATTCAACAAGTCTCTGCTTAAATCCATGAGGTCTACTCTGACAGCCCCTTTCCCTGCCCTACACTCCTGATCACCTTTGTAGGTTCTACTTTTTATTTATTGTGGGGGTTTCCCAGTCATTTCTCTTGTGGATGAGAAAAGGGTTAACTGCTGGAGGATGATGGTGGCAGTATATTGCTCAGTTACCCATAAACTTATCTACTCAATAAACACACAAGAGCCAATACTCTTTTTCAATGAGAGGGGGCAGGACGGATCTGTCCATACCAGCTCTGGCCTCTAACAAGAACAACCTGGAGTAACCCAACTCTCTTTTATTTATACACACATAGGTGAAGGGGGCCAAGACCGGGAGGAGCTTCTTCTGTGATGGACAGGATAGGGTGGAGTTAGGGGAGTCATTCTCTTAGGGGAACTATTACAGAAGGAGACAGGGAACCACTTCTAAGCAGCGCCACATAGTTCCCGGCAGTTCCTAGAAGCCAGACATCTGTGTCCCATGGTTCAACCTAGTCTGATTCTGCTAAATAAGGATGTCTTCTCACAATTTATGGTACTTATCACCTAATATGCTGTATAATTTACTTAAATGTATTTTTCAATTGCTGTACAGCAAGACATAAGATCTACAATAACACACATTTTGATGTGTTCCATCACAAGTTCTCCCAGCTCAAAGTTAAATGAATGAATCTCCCCATGTTAAGCTATTTTATACATTTTGCACTATAGTAGAGTTATTTGTGTGTATATTATTTCTCTTCTCATTCGTGAAGTCTCCATTAAGAGAAGATCCACGTCTGATTCATCTTTGTGAGCCACATCTCCATCCACCATGTTCAGCATCTTGTTTTGCCCATAAAAGATAAGTCTTAGTACCATTTTGGTACGAAGAATACAAATGCAAACAGCTTAAATTTTTAATTGGGTATATTAATTTTACTGTCTATCTATTTCACTGAACTGCACGTTTCCAGATACCTTCCTTTCCACATATTGTAATTAACTAAGTTCAGAAAACTGAATTCCACTGCGCAGTTGGACAGGATCTTCTGTCTACCTGTCCTTGGAGTAAGATAAATAGTTACCTCTGGTTCTCAATCCATTTGCTTTATTTCTGTCTGCCTCTGCTTCTCTGTCTTGCCTCTCCACTTCTATTCAATCCCCAATCCATCCCCATACTTCACTGTTTCTTCAAAATCATTGCCAAAGATGACCATGCACAGTTTCGTACTTTAACTTTCCCTCCAAGAACGCTTGACCCATTCAATTTCAGGGGCTTTAGTCTACCTAATAAGAGCCATAAAAATTTAACATGTCAAATTTTATTCAAGTCTTTCCCTGACCATTTAAACTGCCCTTTCTTTCCTTCTAAATCTGCTACGCCAGGAAACCTGCCTAGTTCAGCAGACTGCCAATGGAGTAACCAAACTCACTCAAGCAAGTAATAAAAGAAATCTTGACTAGGTTGAAGGATTCATTCTGACTAATTAAATCGATCCTCTTGTCCCATTCATCATTCATTCTCTTTAAATAGCTATGCCAATTTACTTTGTCTTACTCTAAGATTTATAACCTTGCATGTTTATAGTAGAAAAGAAATGGAAAGACAAGGCAAAAAAGAAAGTTTCAAACCCAACATGCAAAAAAAAGGATATCTGCCCAATTTTCATTTACAACAATATAAAATCTTTAGGCAAGATTAAAAACCACTATGAGCCAAATCCTTTCCCCTGGATCAGTCAACATTTGTTTTCTTGTCATTACCTCTGGTTGTCAAAAGGATATCAGATCCCAGCTTTCCACATAAGCTCTGAGGAGAAACTTTATTTAACAAAAATTATGCAAAATTTTAGAGGCAGAGATTTCATCTTCTTGCTACTTTTCTTTTTCCACTTCACATTTAGTTCTTCTAAATGAAAAATAATATTTAACAATAGAAAAAGCTTATGATGAATGTCCTGCTCATCGTGTTTTGAACTACCTCACAGTCTCTCTCTCCACTCCATTCCACTCTGATACAGGATTAAAACATGGCCATAACTATTTGACACTACTCCCAGTGAGAGGTAAGATCCACGGCTTCTTTCCTTTTACTCTGGACAATGTTTCGATTGCTTTGACTAAAAGAACTTATTATATGACTTTGAAGATGGACCACAAAAAAATCTACACAGCTTCTATCTTCCTTCCTAGAACACTTACTTTTTGAGCTCTGAGCAACAACTGTGTAAAGAGACCAAGCTAGAATAGAGTCCTATGGATCCCCCACACAATTTGCTTCACTGAAACTGTTCTTCTGCCATTTCACACTGACTCTGGGCTGTGAGTAAAGAAGCCAAGTTGCAAGGGTATCTTCTAACTTTGGTGCTTCGGCGTTCAGTCCTTAAACCACAGACAGTAGCTGAGTCAACTGTAAGATATAGTAAAATATTATCATTTTATAATCCTAATTTTTTTCATATTTTTTACTTTTTATTTATTTATTTTTATTTTTTTTAATTTTTACAGACTGCATTTTGATTCATTGTACACAAATGGGGTACAACTTTTCATTTCTATGGTTGTACACAATGTAGTCACACCATTTGTGCAATCATGAATTTTATGGTAGCTTATCACACAGGAACAAATAACTGGAATACATCTCACAGCATTCGATGTTTCTTTTGACTTCTGAACAACCTGTCCATTATCAAAACACATACCCAGCTATCATTAATAAATAATATGATAAACTTTGCAGTAAGATGTTAATAGGTGATCATCCATTAGAAAACTATGAGCTTCCAGCTTCCTTATTTTAAAATCAGGAGTGTGTGTTATTTAATCACCTAGGTTGTTTTTTCACTTTGGGCCTTCTGGCACTCGTGAGATGTGCTCTCACTTAAAAGACTGACTTGCCAATGGTGGCACTTATAGGGACATAATTTGATTTCCAAATATTTAATTTACAATCTCTGAAATACACCATTAAATTTCCATCCTCATCAACTTCCCCCAAGGGGATCTCTAATGTAGAGACAGTGTTAATCCATCCGTGTGTAAGGGAGAGATAGACATCCTCAACTCTTCCTCCTTGCTCTTAAATATGGTATGTCATTTCTTCGCATGAAAGATCCAGATACTTTTTTTTTTTTTTTTCCCATAGTAATTCAGAGAAGCAGTTCTTTCTGGACCACATGGACACTATGGGTGGACTATTAAGCTGGAAGTATTTCTGGTTATTTGTTTTGCAAGGCAAATAAAAATGTCTGGGACCTTTCAAAACGATCAGATTTGCTCAAATAGCATTTTGTACAAATGCATTCTTTGGTCTATCATTGGACATGGCAATATATTACTGATATTTCTTTCTTAATTTTTTTTTAATTTCTAGTTATTAGTTCACTTAAATTAAGTATTTCTTAGAAAAATGAAGAATTTCTTTCTAGCTTTTTAAATCTCTTCCTCTTAGTGATAGACCACTGGCCCTTACTTAGTAAGAGACCCAATGAATTCAGGTCATTAGGGTCTGAATAGAAAGAATGTAGCCGTTAACCAAGTTTTATTCACTATTAAAGCTTAAATCTCTGCTTTTCTGAAAATCCTGAGGTAACCTTTGCACCATGGATTGCATGTGTTGTTCTTTTGGAAGTGGAGAATGACATTAGAATAACTATGAAATTATTTTTGACTAAGAATGTATTGAAACTTATCATTATCCAACCCTGGTGCTTTAACTAAAATGTAAAACACTTTTACAGAGGCATTGAAGTTCTCATTAAGTGGCCCTGCTTAGTCAAAGGGTGATTGTTGACCTTCTGTGCTTAAAGCATGTGCTGCTCCACATAGATAGAGGATTTTCTACCACACTCCCCTTGATGGTGAATAATGGAGTTGCATGTGCATATCAGGAGGAGAATAGACCTTAATTTGGAATATTAAGTAGCACAGGCACATAAAAAGCCTTCATTAAAATATTAAAAGTTTGCTAAACCCATAAGAGCTAAGAGATGTGTTCCTATGGGAGGAAAATTCCAACCTCATGCTTCCTTCTTATCTCAATTTCTGACATTTTTTAATAAGAAAGAACTTAGAAACTTAGAAAGTCACTTTTATCCACTGCTAAAGAGCTACTAGACAACCAAGAGATTAGCTCAACTTTACTTTTTTTGTAGAACACAACAGAAGGGTACAGTAAACAGTCATTGTATTCCTGAAAATGCCAGGCCACAGATGTAGGGCTCATTTTGTCATCTTGAGCTAAGTGGAAGAAAACAGAAAAAAAGAAAATAAAAGGTCCTTACCACACAGTTTTCATGGAGACACTGATAGTTTCATCAAAGTTTTGGTGTTATAACTGTTGATGCAGTAAAATGCTCCTATTTACAACTTACAGTTGGGAAGGACCTACTGCCTGAAAATACCTGAAATGAGGGGATTTGAGTCTCCAATTTTGACTTTTTAAAATGTAGAACAACAAACTAGAGACAAATAATCATGTGAGCTATAAAATAAATTTAGTAATTTCTATATTAAAGAAAATACCCTTCCAAATACTTTTTTCAAAAAATCTATTTGAAATAAATGTTGCTTTACAAGTATGTTCTTTTTCCCTGCTCTTAATACCCTCTAAAGAAATTACTATTATTTGTTAAATAGCAGTGTTAAAGAAAGAGCTGTAATATTTATACATACCTAATATTTAGATATTGTTATCCTAATGATTTAAAATGCATGCTACAGCTAGGGATCCATCACAGTGTGTGAAAAGTGCTTGAAAAGTGTGCTTGAAATAAGCAAACTAGGACTATTCGTTTAATATATGTTTGTTAAATGCAAATGATTCCTCTTATAACAAATAGATTAGGAAGGAATTTCTGGTTTACAAAACAGTACATAAATTGGTAACAAAGAAATACATGGAAAATAGTATATTAGCTTTCTACGGCTGTCAAAGCAAAATATTACACATTGACTTAAGCAATAGAAACATATTTTCTCAGTTTTGGAAGCTAGAAATCTAAGATCACAGCATCAGTGAGGCTGGTACCATTCTGAGTTTTCTCTCCTTGCCTTGTAGGAGTCCACCTTCACACTCTGTTCTCACATGCTATTGCCTCTGTTTATGCCCATGTTTTTTGATGTCTCATAGTGTGTCCAAATTTTCTCTTCTTATAAAGACACAGGTCAGATCCCATCCTAAAAACAAAAAACAAAAAACAAAAACAAAACCTCATTTTAACTCAATCATCTCTTAAGACTATACTCCCAAATAAAGTCACAATCTGATATACTGAGGGTTAGGGCTTCAACATGTGAATGCAGGAGATGGGATTCATACTATAATAATTAGTTTTTCACCTTTAAGACCCCAGAGACTCATGATGTTAAAAGATTTTGTTTAATAGATTCAAGAGTGTCTTTGAGATCTTTAGTTATCCAGAAACTATAATAAATGTCGAAGGGTACAAGGAAATGTAGGCTACCAATAAAGGTAGGCCTTGTATGAAGAGCATAAAGAGTAAGTTAATGGCATAGTTATACTAGAAGAGTAAAGGGCCACTCTGTTGGAAATGGGTTGATTCAAATATACATGAGAGAAAAGAAATTGCAAAGTGTGAACATAAGCAATAATTATGGCTTAATATGGATACTCAGGCAATCTTTCTCCCAAAACATACATGTGGGAGTTTGGAACTAAAGGCAAAGTTAAATGCTAATTACCAACTTGAGGTTTACCAACCCCTAGAAACCATTAAGGATTCACTGGAAAACCCAAATTCCCAAGTCCTAGAATGACCATATGTTCCAGTTTTCCCAGTACCCTTCCAACTTATGTCTGTGGCATACCAATATCATGTCAAGTTAACATCCTACTCTCAAAATTATCTCAGTTAGGAAGACATGACATTGTATCTATCACTACATCTCCTTCTCCCCCAACATGTGTGCTTGGTCACACAAATAATAAGTATTTAAGATTCAAAAGACCTGGTCTTGCCACCTCCTATCTACACTGGTTTATCCAGCCTCTTTCCCTTCATACAATTGAAGAGAAGCTGAAAGATCTTAAATTCTATCCTTGTTAATATAACCTAAGTTCTAAAGAGAAAGGAGATGAACTCCTGTAATATATTTCAAATTCTCAGATTTAACCTCAACAGGCATTAGGGTATAAGAGAAAGAGATCTAGGCTGGAGATGAAATCAGAGTTCTGGTCCTGCATTGCTGGTTATTAATCCTGAGACTGTGTATACATCAACTGTGTAAGCTTTACTTCCCTCATCCCTATCAAGAGAGTAGAGTGGACAGGGGAGTCTAATAACCATCTTGTCCAGTTCAGTGTCTGATGGAATCAAATGAAACACTGGCTGAACATCTTAAAATCCTTTAAGTACCATACAGATATCAATTACTTTTATTCTTACCTTTAGAGAAAGAAACAGGTGGCAAAATAATTAAATAAGTTTCAGTTGCTGGTGCTCAGCCGAAGTCACATTTTCTTAATGCCACATTACCACCCTTTACACATTACTGTACTTGACATCATGAAGATTCACATAAGTAAAAGTGAAAGGAGACAAACTGAATATATTACAGAGTTAAGAATTTATGATTGAAATTCAAGAACTTCAGAGGGGAGAAAAGGTGAGCCGCAGTGAGAAGATGAAAGTACTCCATCAGCTTTCCAGTCAGGTGCAAGTTTTTCGACTTTGGAGTTGTCCTGTGTTGGATGCCCTTTGATTTTTATACCTTGGTTGCTGGGACAGGGAAATTGGGGAATGAATATAGAGAGGGACAATGAGAAACAGTAAAGCTGTAAAAACTGATAAACATGTAGCTTTTGTTTGCATCATCTCTGACTTTTGTTAAAAGAGGACATAGGCAATAACACAGGAAAATAAGAATCAAGATATGAGACTACATCCATTAACAGAAACTTCTATGTAAGAGACATTGCCTTGAAATACAACGTGCATTGTTTTTAATGTAAATATGTTTTTTTAAGAAAAAAATATGATTCTGTGTCTAGAAAACGTGTTATGGTTTAGATATTAGGCGCCCCCAAAAGTTCATGTATAAGACAATGCAAGAAGGTTTAGAGGTGAAATTATTGGGTTATGAGAGCTTTAGCCCAATCAATGAATTAATTCTCTGACAGAGATTAATTCCCTGACATGATAACTGCAGGTTGGTAGAGTGGGGTTGGATGAGGTTGGTAATTGGGGGGTTGCCTTTGGGGTACAAATTTGGGGATCTGAGCTAGTCTCTCTTTGCTTCCTGATGTGATTTTTTCCTCCTCTAAAACTGTTCTTTTCAGGTCTTTCAGTCACAGCAGTGAAAAAACTGACTAAAACAATACATACCTAATAATCATGGCAAAAATAAATTAATAAAATAATAGACAGTCTTCCAGGTTCTTCCATGTTGTCACAAATGGCATGAATTAATTCCTTTTGTGACTAAATATTATTTCATTGTTTATAGGTACCATATTTTGTTCATCCATTCACCAACTCTTGTACCCTTAGGCTGATTTCATATCTCGGTTATTGTGAACAATGCTGAGGAAAGCCTGGGAGTACATATGTCTCTTCAAATAGACGAATTTATGTCCTTTGCATAGTTATCCAATAGTGGAATTGCTTGATCATCTGACAGTTCTATTGTTTATATTTTAGGAACCTCCATACTGCCTTCCATAATGGCCATATTACTTTACATCACTCCTACAGTGTGAAAGAGTTCCCTTTCTCCACATCTTCACCCACAAAATGTTATCTTTTGTCTTTTTGATATCAGCATACTAAGTGGAAAGTAGTGCTATCTCATTATGGTTTTGAATTACATTTCCCTGATGTTTAGAGATCTTGAACATGTTTTCACATGCCTATATATGTGAAAAAAATATATATGACTTCTTTTGTGCAATGTTATTATGGTGTTTTAGTCAGCTTTTTCACTGCTGTGAATAAAGGATCCAACCAGAACAATTGTAGAGAAGGAAAGATTTATTTGAGGGTTGATGGTTTCAAAGGCCAGCTCCATTCTTCAGGGCTCAAGGTGAGGTAGAACATCATGGAGGGAGAGTGTGGCAAAGGGAAGCAGCTCACATGGTGATCAGGAAGCAGAGAGACTCCACTCTTCAGATACAAAATATATACCCCTTTACTATGCCCCCAATGAACCACTTCTTCCTCCAGCCATACCCTATCACTTCATTTACCACTCAGTTAATTCCTATCAGGGGATTAATTCATTAATTTGGTTAAGACTCTTACATCCCAGTCATTTCTCCTCTGAACCTCCTTGCATTGTCTCACACATGAAATTTGGGGGACACCTCATACCCAAACCATAACATATGGTAAGTGAAATAAGCCAGGCAAAGAAAGCAAATACCACAAGATGTCATTCATTTGTGGAATCTGAAAAAGTTGATCTTATAGAAGTACAGAATATAATGGTGGTTACTAGCGAGACTGGGATGGTTAAGGGTGAGGCAGGAGGGGAAGATGTGGATCAGAGTAGACATAATTATAGTTACATAGGAAGGATAAAACTCATGAGATTGATTGTAGAGCAAGATGACCATAGTTAACAACAATATATTATACTCTTGAGAACTGTAATGAGAATGGATATTATATGATATTTGTCAAAAAAGCGATAAGTATGTGAAATGATACATTTGCTAATTAGGTAAATATAATCATTACACAATGTATATATGTACATAACACCATCATGTTATACACAATATAAACAAGGTTCTTAGTTTCATGTATGTAATATATATAAAACATATATATGTTATATAATATAACATATATATAAATATATATATGTTATATATATATATAAATATATATATATATATATATATATATATATATAAAATGGGCATTCTGGTAAGAAGAAAACACTTATATTTAAGTACATTTCCTACTTTGGGTATCAATCCCTTAACATCTTTTATCATCTTTATTTCTCTGACCTGATATGCCCACCATTCCCATATCCATGATTTAGATAGTAAATTTTGTGTGAACCTGGAAATATATCTAGCTACAGGTACACCATATGTCCTCTGATTTTCAAAAAGTAATGTTTAGGTTCAGAGAGAACAAAGTCAAAGTGGTTGAGAAGAGATCTGGTGTCAAACCCTACAATCAGAGCAAATCATTTCAAAGTGTTCTTTTTTTCAAAACACACCCAAATCATAACCAACTTAAGTTTAAATGTGGTACTGTGACTCTATACTTCTGTAAGAGAAGTTTTTTTTTTTATTTTGTTTTAACATAATCTCATAATCTACATCAAATTGGTCTGCTATTTTTTGTATTCATAAAAACACTTGGTGTTTGCTCTTCTCTCAATGATCACTCTTGGCTATGAATATGTCTAGTGGTAGAAGGAAGAGTAGAGACAAGATTATAGTTAGGACATGTACCCTTATATATCCCAAATAAAGCATCTTTTTCCTACCTGCATCAGTTATCTGTTGCCATAATAATGCTGTGAAATAAATAGAATGCTTCAGTGGCCTGCAGCAGTAAACATTTATTTAGCTCACAAGTCCACAAGTTAATGATTTAGGCTGATCTCAGCCATATGATTCTTCTGGTCTCAGATGAGCTCACTTGCATATTGAAATTCTGCTGGCATCCAGCCTGGGGTTTATGCATCTGGATTGGCTAGGTGTTGGCTAGAGCAACTCAGTTATGCTTCATGCATCTTTCACTTACAAGCTATCTTGGTTGTGTTCTCATGGTAAAGACAGAAGAGTGGAAGCAGAAATATCGCTGCACATTTCTTTCCACCCACCCTGAACTCTATTTCAGCTGTATAAACATTTCTCCAATTTCTCAACTCATTTTATTCACATATTTCATCATTCTTTTCTATAATACCATTATGATGTATTTTCTTCTTACATTCCTTAATGTGTATATTTGACAGATCCTCTGTATTCTATAACTGATGTTTTCAGCTTCCATGATACCTGCTAACTTCTTATTGTCCAAGTAAAATTACATAGGTCAACTTAGATTCCAGTGGCAGAGAAATAAACACTACGTTTTAATAAGATAACTGAAAAACTACCTAGCAAAGAGATGTGTATGTTGAGAGGGATGAAGAATTGGGGATATTAATGCAATCAGTGTACTCACCTTCTTCTCTGTTGGATGTCACCCACCACACATAAAGTGTTGGCTTGAAGTGTTTCTTTCTAAATATTTGAAAGTAAACTAACTTGTATGATACATATTATTGTGTAAACATAGAAAAGGACATTCTTAGATAAATAACTTCATTGGTCTTTGGAAGCATCTCTACACGCTCTCATTGGCCCTCCATACTTGTGGGTTCTGCATCCATGGATGCAACCAATGGACCATGATTGAAATATCCCAAATAAGTGAGTCTGTAATGAGCATGTACAGACTTTTTTTCTTGTCATTATTCCTTAAGGATTTTAGTACAATAATTTTCATAATATTTATATTGTATCAGGTAATATAAGTAATCAGAAGTGACTGTAAAAGAATGTGGGTAGGTTATATGCAAATACCACACCATTCTATATAAGGGACTTGAGCATCCACAGATTTTGGTATCTATGGGAGTATATGAATCAAACTCCAAGGATGCTAATAGACAATACTATATTTCCCAGTCATTCTCCTCCCACCCACTCCCCACCCACCTCCCAATTCTATTTCACCTGCCTAAACATTTTTCAGCTTTCTCAAGTCAACATTTTGCTCATCTATTTCATCATTCTTCTCCACTACACAATTACTGATAAATTTTGTATTTTTTTCTGTGCCCCATAACTGATCCCACCATATCAGCTAAGCCAAAAACATTAGCAACTCACTTCCTGCCAACCCTATTCCTACATTTTCAAATTTTGATCATGTCCTATGACTCCTACCTCTAGCATTTCTGTTATACATCTTTTCTTTATTACTAGTCACCATTTTAGTTTATGTTTCACCATCTACACTTAAGCTACTGGAATAGTTTTCTTCCACTTCTATTCTATCCTGATCAAGAATAACATTTCTAAAATTAATGTTATCCTAAGATATCCTAAATTTAAAAATTTCAATGACAATCCATTGTTCCTAGGATGTAGGATAAAAGGTCAATCATGAGTTACTCCTTCTTTAGTTCTCTCTAACACTGTTACTCCCTTCCTAGAGTAATGCTAACCTGGATTAATTTAGTCTTGTTTTGACAAGTCCAACTGATTCTACTCTTGTTCTGAACTCTGTACATTTGTTCTGAATGCTTCACACACACACACACACACACACACACACACACACACAGCATAGACATTGGAATGAGAAGGAGTTGAGTATGAATCCTGGTTACATGAATTACTACCTATGTATATTTGTGAAGGTGAATTAAACACAGAACTTTTGTCTGAATAATGATGCATTTATTTGTAAATATATATTAGCTCCTAGGATTTATGAAGCAGTTTGATGAAGGCTGGTACATGAAACACTTAGTGGGATGCAAAGCATTTGCTAAATTCTTAATCTGTGGAGGCCATATGTCTGTCAGGTTTCAGTTTACAAACTATCACATATCACCTGCAACTTATTTTAAGTGACTTGGAGTCCCTTTATCACTCTGTCCTTCGTGCCTCCAACGCATTCTGTTTAGGTGTTTATCATAATAGCTCCAGTCATCAGTACATTAATTGCCTTACATCGGCATTCACTTGTTTTGGACTATTCTCACCTTATTTAAATGACTTTTTTTATTCACCTTTCAAGTCCCAGATGCTAGCAGATCACTTTGGATAGCTGAATGAGCTCAGACACAGTGGTAAGAAAAGTCTCAAGTGAACAGAAAATGTCACATGTGTACTCAGGATGCATGTCATATACTCTCCTGATATTAAATAAAACAGAATGAAGAAAATAGACTGAGCTTGAATCATTCTCAACCCTCTTAAAAAATATTCAGGCAATATGCCACTCACTCCTTTTCAATCAGTGATTTCTTCCTAGAGCTCTCTCCAGATGTATTAAATGACTTTGGTTAGCCAGTCTTACAGAGTAACTGCCAGAGCCAGCTCTCCAGATGGTATTGAATTTGTCAATAATGACAGCATGGAAGTGTTGATGCTGTCCTTCATTTTCTTATACCTGATGATCCAAAAAATGAGAGAATGTCAACTCTACCCTGCTGTGTCCTGATTCTTTCAAATGCACAATTTGCAATAAATGGGCCAAGTCCTAAAACAAGGATATTCTTGCCTTATGGAGTACTGATAAGTCATTAAAATATTTTAAACTACACCAAGAGATAACTCCTTTTGATCTCTCAATGATAGTGTTAATAATTAAGAAATACACACAAAAGAAGCTGAGAGATGTAAAATAAATGTTAATGGACACTTTATACCATATTAAATATAACTGAGTTCAACAAATTATGCACATTCATCGAAATACTCAGCTATAATTGTTAAGGTCAGACGAAACCAGCTGGAATAACTAATAAAGAAATGGATAGTGAAGTTCTGGAGAGCTACCTAAGACTTTAAGTTTATTCCATACCCATTGTCTCCTGCTGAACAAAGTTGACAGAAGCTGACCAGCAGAGCACAAGGTGCTCTGGCTTGCATATTCTACAATTATAAGGTCATGTTGAAATAGACAGTGGCTTTCCCACACAATTAGAGAAGGATTCAAGAGTAGAGGGACTTATAGGACTTTCAGAAATAAACAAGCAAGCAAGAACCATGAGAAAGTGGATATTATGAATAAGCAGAAGCCAGGAAGTAAGAATGAAGAGCCCAGGTGGTCACAAGTAAACACTGAGAAACAGAGAACAGCAGAGTGACTAGAAAAAGAATACTACAACTTGCCTCTGATGGCATAGCTAAAGGTTACGGGGATGCATGAAGTTCCTAAGGCTCAGAGGCACAGGTATTGAAGCAGATTCTTTCACTTTCTTTTTCCCCTGTACACCTACAATGAAATCCCACAATAAGTGAAGATTCAAACATGTTTGTTTCTTAGCATCTGTAAGTACCTTAGTAATATACTGGAAAATCATGAAGAAGAATTTGCACATCAATTTTTCTCCAGAATCCAACAAGAGTAAAAATTTAGAATTTTTAGCCCTCAAAATCACATTAATCTGTTCCAACTCTCTCACCTTACTACTAATCTACTAATAACTTGAACTTTTCCTCATCATGTGGCAACATTTTCTAAGAACTTAGCAGACTAGGAAAATGTGACTTAGTAAGGTAATGTCATCTCTCTTGGGTTAAAGTTCCTCTTTAATTCATTAATATACATCAAAGTGAGTATTTTAAATCATGGGTCATAAAAATATACTTCAAACCAAACTACAAATTAAATAAGATGATTTCTCTCTAATATAGCTTCTCAACCAGTATCTGTTCTTCTGTAACTCTCGGATGTCAACCAATTGATATTTTCTGTCTTGAAAAAGTTTCATCATAGAATCCAGAATGCTCAAAGTGTTCCTTTCACTGCTTCATGAACAATGCTTTTACAGGTTTGAAAAGATATACTCTGATATATACTGTATCACTTCTACCATATACAAATGACCAAGGTTAGTCATGAAGCCTGTTCAAATTCAAGGAGTTGAGAAATAGATTTCACAATTCTGGGGGAAGAGAAAAAAGTTACATTGACCAGGAGCACCTAGAATAATATGGTTGTGACCATTTTGGAAAACACATTATACCAGTCTCCAAAAATTAGAAGGTAAGCACAGAAATGCTTTGCAAAAGATTTTCCAAATCTTTATTTTTATTTGTATAGGATTAGCACAATACTTTGCATACAGTGGATGCATTTTTATGTGTTTGGTTTATTTTTCCAAGTAAACTTTGAGATATGACTGCTACCACCACACAGTACACAAAAAGTAGAAATCATATTTCTTCTTTTGCATTGGATATAGACAAGAAGATTCTGCCTATAAAATGTGGTTTAAATTTTCACATGCAATAAGTTTATTGTATATCCTATGTTTTTCTTGATGGCAGAGGCCAGAACAACTTCCACTATGGGAATACTACCTTATAAAAGCCCCATTTGGTGGATATTGGTTTCAGTATTACATGATCTTTGGGTATGGACAATGCATATGGTTAACCTGAGTTTGATTCATCTCTCTCTAAAGGATGCATAAAATTTACTTTTAAAAGGTTCACATTGCACTTCCAGCAGACAAGTTTGTGTGTAGGGAAATAAACAAACAAACAGAAAACAGCCTTTAATATTTTAGATAAAGAACCTCCTTTCTATCGTTGCCAAGGAGACCTCATTTGAAGCCGCCTTCTGTGCTAGACATGCATTGGCTCATATTCATCACTATTGACAGTCTCATATATGTCACTGTCCAGCAAAAATCCTATCTGTTACTATTAATAAGCTATCCTTTGCCATATTGATTAGTTGCTTATCTGAGCTTTACAGACAACAACCTCCCTGCTTGTCTCAGAAGCCTCATATTAGTCAGAATGGTACCCCTAACTCTCTGTTCCCTATCTTCAAGACATTAAGTACACTCAGCTTTGACCTCAGATATTTTCTTTGTACCTGTGTTGCACTCAATCAAGACATTTCTTTATCTTGCTACAGTATTAGCTCTCAGGCAGCCAAACTCTGCTCCACCCATACCACCTAGCATGGATCTTCTACCCAACTTAAAACTGGCAGAAATGTCCTGAGCTAAAGTGAAATGTCTCTAAAATAGAATGTGCAGAAGAAAATTCATAAAAGCACACTCAAATACCCTGTTTTCTACATGACCTAGCTCCATTTCCTGAAGACAATAACATTAGTTAAGTGGAACTAATATGAAACTATTAGATCTGGTCCAGTAAATCAGTGTTACTATACATGAAGTAGATATGGGAAGACAAAGGAGGAGCTTGTGTCCAGCTTAGCCAGACATTGTGCTCAAAGATTCAGATTTTACTGACACTTCCTGGAGAATTAGCAGGCTGAATCCACCAGGAGTTTACTTCATTGACTGTTCCACCTTGAAAATACTTTACCATTGAGAATGAGGCATACTCAACTTGAGAATTATGTCAATTCATGAGGAAGCTTTATTCTTTACTATCCCCACATCTCACCAACCCAAGACAAATGGATCGACTTTCCTTAAGCATGAAATAAAATGGCCACTTGCAGACACCTCAGCATCAACAATAACTGTTATTTTGATGAAGTAAAGCAGCTTTGGTTCAGTGGAATAGCAGCATAATTTAGCTTCAGTAATCATCATCAAAAGACCATGGCAATATGAGTAGCCATAAAGTTCCTTCACAGGATTGTGTGGAGACCAATTGTTTTAGCAGTCTCTGTTCCATCAGCAATATGTAGTAAGAAGGAGAGCAAGAAAGAAAATTTTACATCACACTAGAGTTCTCAAAATATCGGGGGAAACTTTGAGAGGAGTTGCAGGTACCACAATAAGAACTTGAGGGAAATACAGAAAATATTCTTTGTTGTTTTAAGTAGTCCATTTTGGTTTTTTCCTAGAAATAATCTAAAAACAAAAGTGCAAGAGACATACAAAGATGCAGAATCTAGAAAAGTTCTACCAGTATAGATGGCAGACAGTTGGAATGGGACAGAATATGAGGCACACCTGGGTTAATCTGATGTTCACATCCCAGCAAACAACAATGGAATCAAAGTATAATCTTTATCAGATGAAATCAGGCAAATGGGTTATCACTAGGACAGTGCCTAGAACAGGGGATGGAAGCTGAATGATGACATTCCCTCCTCTACTCTTTTTCAATTTCTTCCATGCCCACTATTTCATCTTTCCTTTGTTTGTCAATATTGTTAATATTGAATAGAACTACTGACCTGTATCTTCGCACAAAATATCCCTGAGATCTACATATGAAACAGATAGAACATTTTTTTAAAATCACATCATGCATAAAATTAGAAGAAGTTCCAGTAGTACATTCAGCTCAAGTTGCTGTTTCTTATTTAGGATGCTATTATAGCTTCTTTGCTAGAATCTTGATTTCTAGAATTGTTCACTGTTAGCAATTCACCATAAAATTCAAGAAGTGTTTCATATGAGATTTCATCAAATATAACAGTTAATCAGATTCTTTTAATTCTCTGCATACATTTTCTCAAAATAACACATACTATCCTTAAGAAAATGAGTTCTAAAATATGGCCAAAGTAAAAATAACCTGTTCCCTTTGGAAACACAAAGGCTCTAGCAAGTACCTTTCCAATTTGTATAAACAGAGACAAATAGGTTAATTTTGTGTATTTTTTTTCTAACTGCTTTTAGCCAGGAAATCTTTTATACATTTTCTTTATCAGAGCCCTCTTTTTAAAGGGTATTTCCTGAAGACAAAGAAATCTCATGGTATAATTGGCATGAGTATGTTATGTGAAATTGAATTATGTTAGCCAGTATTCCTCTAATTGCCATTTTTTCATGGGCATCCATTTTTCAACAATAATATTAGAAAATAATTAATACCTTCAGGACAAGAACCTGAACTTTATGCAAATATAGATTAGAGAAGTCCAAATTATTTTTTAATGAGCTATATGTATTATGTCTCCCTATCTAGAGTTCATCTGGACCATGGCATTAAATAAGCTTAGAGTTAATTAAGCGTATTATAACTATTCCTGGCTTCTGCCTTTATTAGTATGAATCCACCAGCTCAGAGGCACTCAGCAAACATGGAAATACTTTATCAACACCCCACTCAAAAACACCTTGAAATATTTCAATCCAGTCTATACTCTTGGGAAATTCTAGAAGCTCAAACCTATCGGACCCTTTTTGAAATCCATTACTTTTCTATTTATATAAATATGAATTGCAGGAATAGAGGAGGCTTTCTTTGTCGATGTTGATTTATATTAATAAGCACTACAGTCAAACAATTGTTCTCAAGCACATGCACACACGAAGGTAGGATATCTCTTGCTGCAGAGATACAGACTCAGGCAGCAGATTAAATGAACAGATTTAGTTTGCATTTTAGTGTGCTAAATTGAATACAAGTCATAATAGAAAATCTCTACATGCAAATGAAATCAGAAGAGCTTTTCTAATTTTCAGGAAGTGAATGAGAGAATCACTCTTTCAGTTAAAAAAATCTGCAGACCACTTATTAATTGTTGATCACATTTAGGCAGCAGCAAAACTAATTTTACTTTTACCTACTCAGAGGCTGTATGTGTTAGAATAGCAAACCCTATTGGAACTAACTTGGTTAAAATCTACCCTAAATTTAAAAGAAACATCAATTACATGAGCTAATCCTATGAAAAGAAAACACCACAAATATCAATAGAAAAAGCAATCGACATTCAGTTTTTTTTTAGAGACTCAGCATGGAAAGAAAAAAGAAAGGAATCAAGTTGCATTTTCCATAGGTCTGGTTCAGATTCTGTCATATACCCTAAGGCAGTATTTCCACAGCTGTGGCAAAACCATTTATAGGAGAATGACTTGACATTTGAAGAGTTTTTCCAAGTCTCTTCCATGTAATTCTGTGAAGAAGCAACAAAATCAGACACCCTGGAGAGGCAGTAGGGTATCAAAAAGGTAATGGATTTTGGGTTCAGACAAAGTAGACTTTAAATACAAGCACTGCTACTCTCTACATGAATTACCTTGGAAAATTGGTTCACTATTCTCAGCCTTGATTCTTTCTATGTTAAAGAAAATTCACTAAATGAATAGTGCCACTGAAGGAAAGGACCCAGAAAATGTTCTGAAGCACAATGGTATTGATTTGTTCACCTATCTCTGGTTCTTCAGTCATTACTTCCACTCTCTGATTTTCTAAGCTCTCAGTTCTGCTCAGAAACTTTGGGGTGCCATATGTGATTTCGGCTTTGGTCTTTTAGATTCTACTTTATCACTAGTGTTCCCCAGTTTGACCACATACCTGATCTTTTTAATACCTCCAGACTTTCTCTTCCCACAAGCTCATTCCTTTCCTCTTCTAGGTCTAAGGAGAAGAATAGAATAATGGTCAAATGGAATCATGACAATTATGCTTCTGAACTAAAAGGTGGAAATGTTTTGGGGGAGAATAAGTAAATTATAAAGACAGCTAGACCTAGGTAAACATACTTGTGTCTCGCTTAAATAACTTTTTTTCCTTGACATACTCTCCTTAGAATTTTTTGTGGTTGAGAGATTCCATTACCTATTAGAAGAAGAATTGCTTTCCATACCCACAAGCCCAAAGGAAGAGTCCAGGAATAAAGAATTAAAGAGATCTGCCTATTGCTGAAGTCAAAGTAGTCCTTGTGACATATACGAAAGACAGATTTGTTCCCTAGAGAGCTGAATATGAATATTACAGATCCAAATGAGTAGTCATTCTCTTTCTTTTCATGAAATGCTATCTGTACACATGGGACTCAGTTTGAGCTGGTCAACAGGGGCTGCAACTGTTGAATGAGATAGGTAGAAATTTCAGAGGTTTGCTCCTGTCCACACGCTACTCCTATTCCAGCAGTAGTTACATGAATGGAGGCTAGCTTTCTCAACTTACATACAAAAAAGTTTATGATAAAATAAAACAAAATTTTATGACCTTATGAAAAGCATAAGAATTTAGAACCTCATAAAAATTGACTTCTTTTTAAAATGGGTATAAAATGCCTGTTTGTATAGTGTACAAGAATTCTCAGATTACACACTCAATTATTTATGAATAGTAATTTTTGATGAGCCTCTTGAATAGGCTGAACAATGGCTTCCCCAAATATTTGTATTCTAATCTCTGGAAATTGTGAGTGTTCTTGTTTGTTTGAAGGAGTGTTGCATATGTAATAAAATTAAGAATCTTGAAGTAGGGAGAGAATCTTGCTTTATCAGATGGCCTAAATGTAATCATCAATGTCTACATAGGAGGGAGGCCATATGGAATGTACCACAAAGGAGGAGAAAGTGATGCGTGAACGCTGCTGACTTTGTAGATGGAAGGTTGAGTGGGCCAAGGAGCGCCAGGTTCTAGTTCTAGAAGTAAGAAAAGGCAAGAATGTGTTCTCCTAGTGAGTTCAAACTTGCTGATACCTGAGTTTGAGTCCAATGAAACCATCTTTAAACTTAACGGCCTCCACAAATAGAATATATTTCTGTTTTTTAAGTCAATAAGTCTGTGGTAATTATTATAGCAACCAAATTATAGGAAACCAATAAAGTCAAAAATGTTCTACCAGTAAAGTCAGAAGTGTTCTAATAAATCAGAAGTTTGCTGAGGATCAAGTAATTTGGATAGAGGAACAGAAGATTTTCCCAGTGCTGGAGATAAGACTCGGTGGTAGAGTGCTTGCCTGGTTAGATCCCCAGTGCCAGAAAGCTGAACAAACAAACAAACAAACAAAAACTTTTCCCAACTCCCCAACTTCATTAGGTGTTCCCACAGCTCCTGACATGGAGGATGATGACCAACACATGGTAGCATCAATACACATTAATTGGAAAGGCAAATGAGAGAATGAATGACTTTATTTAAGAATGATGCCAATGATGGAGAAACAAGTTGAGGCAATACAAAAGAAAATGAATATTACCTCACTCACTTATCACATTGTTGGTTGGAGTAGGGAAGAAAAACTCATCAATTTCAAGGTATTTGTTCAAGTCCTTCTTTGTCAGTATTTTCTAACTTTTAAGAAGCACAGCACAAAATCTCTGCCAGAATGAAATCAAAGTTTTTTATAATTCATGAACTTTTCAATAGACCTTAGATAATAATAAAATATAACCATTTACAGATAAGTACAGGATAACAGTAACTTAAATCTTTGAAAGCAATCTATTTAATTATTTTTATAAATTACACTGAAAATTGGATTTTCTAAGTGGTGGAATAGAGGAGGTGGCATTCCTGACTGCTCTGTGGCATGAAACAAAGAAAACAGACAGGCAACTTCTCAGCAAGGTGGGTGAACCAAAATAAAAGGAGCGGGGGGACTTTACTGGAATTTAAAATTGGACATTCAAAGCAGACTAGGGATACAAGAAATTGGATATAATAAAATAAGGAAAAATTCCCCAGTGGCACAGCCTCTGCCATGGCTGGACTGGAAGCACCAGCCAGAGTGGTCCCTCCTTGAGCACAGTGGAGGTTATGATGGAATTAAAGGACCCCCATCCTGGGGAGGCCCGGGGCATGCCTGGGCAAGGAGTGTTTAGAGATCAAGCACATTGCCCAACAAACCTGAAAGACTTGCTGCATGATATCCATGTGCAGGGAAGGAAGTCCCCATCTCTCCAGATGCTGTGTGGAGGATGAAAGAAGGAACCATTCTGCAGCCACGGTGTGGAAGCCAGAAGTTAAGGAAGTTGATTCTTGGCAAATCATAGTTTAGCCCAAAATACAGGCCAAGTAAACACACACTGCATGACACAGAGCGTGCTTAAGTGACCAGGAGAAAATCAAATGTGGAGAGAGGTTTACACAGAGGACAATTGGTCACAGAAACCCACCCAGCTCTACCCCTCCCACTCCAGTAAGACTGCTTGCAGGACCTGCTGAGAGAGATGCATCGGGTGGGTGGGGAACTCAAAAGGATGAGGGTGGGAGAAATTGTTTGGAGACTAAATCCAAGACCAAGAGATATGGGGTCTGCAGGCAATGTAGGAGACTAAGAACTGACTGCTTCACCACACGAATGGAACCCAGGGGAGATTCTTGGGGTGAAGTCTTTCAGCATGTACCAGCAAGTACTGGGCACTGGAGGTGAAATGATTTAAAATCTTCAGACCAATTAATTGGCATTCAGTGAAGCACCTGGAGCCCATCTAATCCTAATCCCTGCCTAATGAAATTCTTCCTATGGGTTTACCTCTTTCACTCCAGCAATCCATAGGGCGGAGCATCAAGTCCCAGATGACCCCACCTAAAACTGCTGAACAGAGAAGCTAAGAATATATTGAACTCCAACAGAAAGAATTCTTTAACTTTTCATCAAATTTTTTTTATTTTCCTCTTTTTTTTTTAATTCTTTAACTCTGTGACCTTGATGGTACATGGACATTTGTACATTTTCATATTTCTTTTTTTTTCTCATTTCTAGCATTTTTGAAGCCAGTTATTTTTCATGGATTAGTTTTTGTGAATTAGGATTTCTTTTGGGGTGCGATTGGGGATTGAACTCAGGGGCACTCAACCACTGAGTCACATCCCCAGTCCTATTTTGTGTTTTATTTAGAGACAGGATCTCACTGATTTGCTTAGCACTTTGCTTTTGCTTAAGATGGCTTTAAACTCGCCATCCTCCTGCCTTAGCATCCTGAACCACTGGGATTTCAGGTGTGCACCACCATGTCCGTCTGTGAACTAGGATGTTTAATGAATATATTTTAGTTTTGTTTTGTATTTTTTATTTCTATTTTAATTTTTAAAAAATTTTTACATATATGTGTGTGTGTGTGTGTATATATATATATATATATATTCTCCTGTTTCAGTTGACTTTCTCTTTTCTTTCACTAATAGCAAATCTCTATTGTTCACTCTTTTACGCTTCCTTTAATCTTTTACTTCTGTCTTCTCTCCTCCTCACTCATAATCATCACATCCTATATCACTTCTGCTCTATCTCTGTCCACCATTTGAAATGGTAAACCCTTTTGTAAACTTGCTGTTTTTATTATAGGCAATAACTAATCATATCATTTCTGTTTATTGTGATAATTAACATTGTAGACATCATAGTAGGAAATATTTGGTTTAATGCCATATATATTGCTTGAAATGGTTGTCGTTATTATTTATCTCCCCTTAAACAATGAGGTATCTATAAGTCTGCAGGGTAAAAACCCTACCCTGTGATGACCTCAATAGATGAATAAAAAAAGCATTTCACAAAATACAGCATCCATTCATGTTCAAAACAATAGAAAAACTAGGGATAGTAGAAACATACCGTAGCACAATAAAACCCATCTATGCTAAACATAAGGCCAATATCATTCTACATGGAGAAAAATTGAAAATATTCCCTCTAAGATCTAGAACAAGGCAAGGATGCCCTCTTTCATCACTTTTATTCAACATTGTCCTTGAAACTTACTAGTCAGAGCAATTAGACAAGAGAAAGAAATTCAAGGGATACGAATAAGAAAAGAAGAACTCAAACTATCACTTTTTGATGATGACATGATTCTATGTTTAGAAGAGCCAAAAAAACTACCAGAAAACTTCCAGAACTCATAATTGAATTCAGCAAGTAACAGGACATAAAATTAACACCCATAAATCAAACGCATTCCTATACATCAGTGATGAATTCACTGAAAGAGAAATTAGAAAAACTACCCCATTCACAATAGCCTTAATAATTATAAAATATCTGGGAACCAATCTAATAAAAGAGGTGAAAGACCTCTACAATGAAAACTACAAAATACTAAAGAAAGAAATTGAAGAAGACCTTAGAGGATGGAAAAATCTCCCATGTTCTTTGATATGAAGAATTAATATTGTCAAAATGATCACACTACTAAAAGCGTTATAAAGATTTAATGCAATTTCTATTAAAATCCCAATTACATTCTTCTTAGACAAAGACACCAATAACATACATTGGAGAAAAGATAACTCCTTAATCAAGTGAAACTGGAAATCCATATGTAGCAAACTGGTACAAGTAAAACCAGAAATCCATATGTAGCAAAACAAAATTAAACCCCTGTCTCTCACCCTGCACATAAATCAACTCGAAGTGGCTCAAGGACATAGGCACTAGAACAGAGACCCTGTGCCTAATGGTAGAAGAAGTAGGCCCAAATCACCACCATGTCAGTTTAGGAACTGACTTTCTTTTTTTTTGCATTTTATTTTATTTTATTTTATTTTATTTTGCTTTTTTTTATTTATTTTTTTTATTATTGTACACAAATGGGATACATGTTGTTTCTCTATTTGTACATGGCGTAAAGGCATACCATTTGTGTAATCATAAATTTACATAGGGTAATGTTTGAATCATTCTGTTATTTTTCCCTTCCCCCCACCCCTCCTACCCCTCTTTTCCCTCTATACAGTCCTTCCTTCCTCCATTCTTGCCCCCCTCCCTAAACCTAACTCTAACCCTAACACTAACTCTTCCCACCACCCATTATGTGTCCTTATCCACTTATTAGCGATATCATTCTTCCTTTGGTTTTTTGAGATTGGCTTATCTCACTTAGCATGATATTCTCCAATTTCATCCATTTGCCTGCAAATGCCATAATTTTATCATTCTTTATGGCAGAGTAATATTCCATTGTATATATATACCACAGTTTCTTTATCCATTCATCAATTGAAGGACATCTAGGTTGGTTCCACAATCTGGCTATGGTGAACTGAGCAGCTATGAACATTGATGTGTCTGTATCTCTGTAATATGATGATTTTAAATCCTTTGGGTATAGGCCAAGGAGTGGGATAGCTGGGTCAAATGGTGGTTCCATTCCAAGTTTTCTAAGGAGTCTCCATACTGCTTTCCAGAGTGGCTGCACTAATTTGCAGCCCCACCAGCAATGTATGAGTGTACCTTTCTCCCCACATCCTCGCCAACACCTGTTGTTGCTTGTATTCTTGATTATCGCCATTCTAATTGGGGTGAGATGGAATCTTAGGGTGGTTTTGATTTGCATTTCTCTTATTACTAGAGATGTTGAACATTTTTCCATATGTTTGTTGATTGCTTGTAGATCTTCTTCTGTGAAGTGTCTATTCATTTCCTTAGCCCATTTGTCAATTGGATTATTTACATTCTTGGTGTAGAGTTTTTTGAGTTCTTTATAGATTCTGGAGATTAGTGCTCTATCTGAAGTATGATGGCAAAGATTTTCTCCCACTCTGTAGGCTCTTTCTTCGCATTGCTGATAGTTTCCTTTGCTGAGAGAAAGCTTTTTAGTTTGAATCTATCCCAGTTATTAATTCTTGCTTTTATTTCTTGTGCTATGGGAGTCCTGTTGAGGAAGTCTGGTCCTAAGCCGACATGTTGAAGCTCTGGACCTACTTTTTCTTCTATAAGATGCAAGGTCTCTGGTCTGATTCCGAGATCCTTAATCCATTTTGAGTTTAGTTTCGTGCATGGTGAGAGATATGGGTTTAGTTTCATTCTGTTGCATATGGATTTCCAATTCTCCCAGCACCATTTGTTGAAGAGGCTATCTTTTCTCCATTGCATATTTTTGGCCCCTTTGTCTAGTATGAGAAAATTGTATTTATTTGGGTTTTTGTCCATGTCCTCCATTCTGTACCATTGATCCCCCTTTCTATTTTGGTACCAATACCATGCCGTTTTTCTTACTATTGCTTTGTAGTAGAGTTGAAGATCTGGTATTGCGATACCCCCTGCTTCATTCTTTCTGCCAAGGATTGCTTTAGCTATTCTGGGTTTTTTATTCTTCCAGATGAATTTCATAATTGCTTGCTCTATTTCTGTAAGGTACATCATTGGGATTTTAATTGGAATTGCATTGAATCTGTATAGCACTTTTGGTAGTATGGCCATTTTGACAATATTAATTCTGCCTATCCAAGAACACAGGCGATCTTTCCATCTTCTGAGGTTTTCTTGAATTTCTTTCTTTAGTGTTCTGTAGTTCTCATTGTAGAGGTCTTTCACCTCTTTTGTTAGATTGATTCCCAAGTATTTTATTTTTTTCAAAGCTATTGTGAATGGGGTAGTTTTCCTAATTTCTCTTTCTGAAGATTCATCGCTTATGTATAGAAATGCCTTAGATTTGTGTGCATTGATCTTATGTCCCGCTACTTTACTGAATTCACTTATGAGATCTAACAGTTTTCTGGTGGAATTTCCTGGTTCCTCTAAGTATACAATCATATAATCAGCAAATAGGGATAGTTTGAGTTCCTCTTTTCCTATTCGTATCCCTTTAATTTCTTTGGTCTAATTGCTCTGGCTAGAGTTTCAAGGACGATATTGAATAGAAGTGGTGAAAGAGGGCATCCCTGGCTTGAGGAACTGACTTTCTTAACAAGACTCCTAAAGCACAAGAAGTAAAGTCAAGAATCAATAAATGGGATGGAATCAAACTATAAAACTTCTTCAAAACAAAGGAAACAATAAGATGAAGAGAGAGTGTACAGAATGGGAGAAAATCTTTGCCATCTGCACTTCAGATAGAGCATTAATCTCTAGGATATATAAAGAACTCAAAAAACTTATCACCAAAAAAACAAATAACCCAGTCAATAAATGGGCCAAGGAACTGAACAGACACTTCACAGAAGAAGAACTACAAGTGCTCGACAAATATATGAAAAAAGATTAAACATATTTAGCAATTAGAGAAATGCAAACCAAAACTATGCTGAGACTCCATCTCACTCCAGTCAGAATGGCAATTATCAAGAATACAAGCAACAATAAATGTTGGTGAAGATGTGGGGGAAAAGGTACACTCAAACCTTTCTGGATAGACTGCAAATTGGTGCAACCACTTTGTAAAGCAGTGTGGAGATTCCTTAGAAAACTTGGAATGGAACCACCATTAGACCCAGCTATTCCACTCCTAGGTTTATACCCAAAAGATTTTAAATTACCATACTACAGTGACACAGCCACATCAATGTTTATAGCAGCTCAATTCACAATAACTAAGCTATGGAACTAACCCAGGTGCCCTTCGGCAGATGAATGGATAAAGAAATTGTGGTATACATACACAATGAAATATTACTCAACCTTAAAGAAAAATAAAATTCTAACATTTGCAGAGAAATGGATGGAACTGGAGAATATTATGCTAAGTGAAATAAGTTAATCCCAAGAACCAAGGGCAGAGTATTTTCTCTGAAAGTGATAATTCACAATAAGTTGGGGCGGTGGGGCTGAGGAAGAATAGAGGTACTTGGGATTAGACAGAGGGAAGTGAAGGGAAGGGAGGGGATATGGGGGTAAGAATGATAGTAGAATGAATCAAACATTATTTCCCTATTTGCATATATACTCACATGACCAGTGCAATTCTACATCATGTACAACCAGAAGAATGAGAAGTTACACTCTGCTTATGTTATGATGTGTCAAAAAGCATTCAACTGTCATGTATAACTAATTAAAACAAAAATAATTTAAAAAGTATATTTAAAATGCACTTAATTGTACTATATATAATACATTAATATTATGAAATTATGTTATTATAAATAATAAACAATGATTCTCAGTACAAACTATATGTATAGTAACAGTACCACTTTACAGAAGCTAAGAATCTATAGCCAAATTCAAGAAGGAATCTGTGTCTTCAGAACTCAAATTATTTATATACCTCAAATGGTTGTATTTCTTTTCTTCACACACAAGAGTGAACAGTGTTCACTAAAGCATTCTTCCCATTGACAGCACTTCTCTTTAAAGAGCACTCATATACACAGAAGTGTGAAATGCTGCCTTGCTAGCACCTGAATCACCCATGTGGGAGAGTTCTTGGTCCAATGACTTGCTTCCTATGAGTATTCATACCATGTAGTCATGGGACTAAGTTTCCTCTGTCCTAATCATTTTAGCCTAATGTACATGAAAACCTCCCGCTTATAATTTTTACTATCACTGCATACACCTAAGTTGCAGCCAATCTAATAGAAATGTTTCCCAAACTAAAAGTTTTCACCAAACATGAAGGTACATCTGGGATCTTCTGCACCAGTTAATCTCAAAGCAAAAATTTGATCCAATTTTTTAAAAAAATTTTTGTCTTAGCAGTTTTTTGCAGCTAGCTGTACAAACTAATATGCTAATATAAAAAGCAAATAATATTTATTCAGAAAGGGAATTAACTTTTGTAATAACACACATTTCAGAAATTCCCCATGTAGATAAATATTTTCCTCATACTTAGATTCTCTTTACAAAGATTTGTTCTGGTTCACTGAATTCTTCTTCTCTAGTTTTAGAGCTATATATGAATATGCAAATAAACTTGACCAACAGAGTCATTCATTGCAAACCAATACTAATACTAACACTTTCAGTGTCTTACAAAACACTTATCAGAGTGAATATATAGTAATATATAAAGTAGGAAAAGGTCAAAGAAAAAACTCTTAACTGGAATGGTAACATGTATTTACCACTATCAAAAGATATAACTTAATTGGTGTAAATTCTCATTTTCAAATAAGACATAAAAGTAAACCTTCCTCAGTTTAAACAACATTGAATTGGAAAATATCTCTAGTACAGAATCCAATTCCAAATATTTCCAGTATTCCTCAAATAGTTATCGAAAATGTAAAAAAAGCAGTTTTAAAGGTTTCTATTTCATGTTATTAATGCTGATTCAAAAATTTAATTCTCTTTCTCCCTCACGAGTCTACCCAATTCATCCAGCATCCCTAAAAAGGAAACAAAAGTTTGTCTTGATGTATACTATGAAGATTTTGTGAAATCAAATGAGATAGTATTTTAAATTATTACAAATGTTTCAGACCACAGTTTCAATTTTTTTTGTTTAAGGTAATCCTGTTACCATATTTCCCTTATTCAAAAAATGCACATATTTTTCATATTTTAACATTCCTAAATTTGTATGCAATTTATATTCAATGGCATTTCACAATCTCAGAGAACTTTTCTTTCTGATTTTCCTTTTTTTTAGGTCCATGTGACAACTGATGTCATCTTGATTGATGACATGTAGTAAATTATTTAGCATATAAAATAGAGCAAATATATATTTTAGTTTATCTTTCACTATGTCATGCAGCATGTATAAAAAATGTCATCACAAACTGGTATTAAGAAATTCCAACCTAGCATTATGTATCAGGAGATCCAAAAAACTTTATACTTTTTGTGAAATGTAAGATTCACTTAAAAGAAGAAAGTAAAATGTGAAAGATGTAGGGCAATATCTACATGTGTATAGTCACTGAGTCTGAAAGAGCATTCCCATTTATTAGAAAGAAATAAAGTGTCGGTTGCTTTCTTTTTGCCACCAAAATAATTTTAGATTAACACGACCTCAAAATCATATTGAAAGTTAGTGTATGTCTAAGAGAAATGTGCACTGCATATTTACAAAATCAGTATGATTATCATAATACCAAAAAATAGACAGGCATTGACTTATGTCATAAGATTCTATAAGATCATGAAAACTAAAATTTAAATAAATTTATGTGTAATTCTCTTTGACTCAGGTCCTCAGTCCATCTGGTTAAGGCAATGTTATGAACTGTTATTAATGTCTGAGATGATACATTCCTAAATTACTATTAGTCATTAGCACTCTAAGATAAAATAGTCTAAAAGTTTGGTTAGTCATTAACAAATGATTCCCTAAGAAACAACACATATTCTCATGAGCAGGAAAATGTGGCAAGTTGCAAAGATGCCTATCAGATTCTGATTAATCAAATAGTCAGTATGCAAATTGTCAGTGAGTGATATGAGTGAGAGATGTACAATGACACCTCTCCAAATATACTAAGAAATCAGATTCTAGGCCATGGTATAGAACTGGCATGATTGAGATCTGACACTGGAAGGAAAAAAAAATCATGGAGGGATAACTTGGATTCTAGTGGTTATCTACTAGACTAGTTGTGATATTAATGAGAAAAGAGTAACAATTTTAAAATCTATAGTATTTGCAAAGTAAGAAGTGAGTACAAAGAAATAACCTTCCTCTTTCTTTTATGGACAAGAGAAGAAATACAAGCCAATTTGGAGCTTGTGAAGAAATTGTTAAAAAAAAAAAAATCACTCATTTTAAGCACGGACTCTATAAACATATTTGAGCTGTGAATATTTCGCATGTGTAGCGCTGCCAGATTTCTGTGGTCTTTAGTCTCAGTCTGGCACCTCTAATGTGCACACAAACTGTTTCAAAGGGAAATTTGCAAAATAAAGAAAAAGATCAAAGTACATTTAAATATGTGGGTGAGGCTGAAGGAGCTGTCAGGGAAAGATCTCCAAGATAGAAACTGTGATCTTAAGACAGTTATTGTTCACAACAGAACCCAAACAAAACATTTTAGTCCAGAAGATGAAGCCGATGCATATTTGAAATTAGGTTTGGACTACAGACTTCCTAATTAATTTGCAACTTCCAGCTCTTCATGCTGTTTCTAACCCATTTCTTGAAGAATACCACCACACACTGGAAAGTTAAATTCAGTAAAAGGTCAAATATTAGAAATGGGTGGAACCCTAAAACTCATCTAATAAAGGTACCTCACATTATGGATGAGGAAACTAAGGCCTGTTGAGAAGCAAAAGTGATTTGCCAAAGATGACACAACCTGTCATCTGAAAAGGGGAAAAAGACTCCTCATCTCCTTCCTCACTGTCAAGACTCTCTCCCCCAATAGCATGATCCTTCCCCCTGAAAGCCCAGCAGAAAGCAGCTGAATGTGAGAGAATGATTTACCATACGTCATACTTGAATTTTGGCAGCATCTCACTATTTTTTAAAACCATAGTTATCTAAGTTACTAAAGATTGACAGTACTATTTCAGTGAAGTTTATTGTTCACATGAAACCATTACGAAGTGTAGTAAGAGATAGAACAAATTTGATTTTGAAGTTGACTTTTTGTGCTTAGAGCATGTGATGAGGGAAAATGTTCTGACAGTTCAAGCTTACTCAAGCTTAATGACAGATCTAAATTGGAGCTTGGAGATAAAAGAAATTCTTTAGTGATGCCTCAGTTGTCATTGATTGCTATGAGCAATTTTAAAGCTATTCAAGATGAGAATTGCCAGCTTGGTTCTGAAAAGGGAGAAAGTGGTACATAAGATTAGAGGCTGGTACAAATGCTATCTTGGTTTAAAAAGAGAGAGGACAGTTTTGTATCACATACATAGGTGACAATCCTGACTACATATAGACACTTATCAGCAGGAAATGACTCAAAGAACATACAGGGTGGGGGTAAGCACCAGCTGTGTGAAGGAAGATGAAAATGAAAGGCGGTTTCCCTCATAAGGATCACCAGCAGCAAGATGGCTGGGAGGGAAAAGAAAGATGGAAAGTAGTTGCTAATGCTGAAAGCTAATAAAAAAAAAAATAATAAAACACTATCTTCATGAAATACAGGATATTATCCTACTGGTTGAAGTCCTTTGAATTAAAGAGATATGGAGTCCATTTTGAGAAATTCAATTTCATCAAATGGAAGTGAAAGCAGCTCCAATTCTACGTACACATGAAAGCCTTTATGCCCCATTTGCACTGCTCATGTGGAATCCCATAATAAGTTTCTACCTATTGAGTCCAAATGAATGGTGGTTATGAAATGTCCTGGTTTAAAATGATCTTTAAAGCTGCCTTCTCCCTAGCATTTTGTTCTTATAAACTACCGTTAAGTCCTTAAGACTATTAATTAATCAATTCACTTTCCCCTACATTTGTTAATCACATCATTCATTTAAAGGTAGGGACCAGAAAGAGAAAAATTCAGCAGTGCTTGAGATATTTTCTTAAAGAAAAAGGGATTTTATCCACTGCTAGGATAGACAATCCCAGAAAAAATTCTGTAGCCCAGATACACATTTTCCTCTGGAGTCCCGTGTCTTCCCTGTTTGTCATTTACTAAATATACCGTGCCCACTCACACTCACAGCCCTTTTTCAAAATGAAATTGTCCATCTCTATGAAGTGCCTTTCCCAATATTCTTTACCTAGTGGAGATAATTCATTTTCTAAGCTCTAACTCCAGCATCACTTTAGTGACTGGAAATCCACTTGTCAGAGAGAAATAAATATCCTCACCTCAGTGTTTCCACAGCACACACCTCCAATATATAGCACCATCACATGTAATTTATTTGCCCATTTCCTCCACTACAGGATATGGACTCCCCTATAGTATATTATTTGTCCCAGGATATGCCTCAGTGTTTAATAAACTGACAAGTACATTAAAAGGACTACAAAATATTTATTGAAAATAATGAATAAAAATAAACCTTAACAGGATTGTATATTTTTTGTTTCCAATGGAAATTACAGTAGAACATGAAATTCAGCAACGGGCAACCTTACCAGTGAAATTTTCCTCTACATATTTCACAAAAATGTACATTTTGCCCTAATATGTCATATACAATAGATTTCATTTTGTCTGTTTTCCACCCAAGTATTTATTGTTAACAGGAAATTGCATAGCAATTTTATGAATGTATTTGTGTAATGACAGAGATAACATTTCTCCCTTTATTTTGCAGCAATATAGACTCACCAAAAGTTATGTTTTCTGTTGGTCTAGAGTAGGAGTGACAAATATAGAAATAAAAAATGGTATTATAGAAATTGCAGAATGCACCTCCTTTCAGAATTATGGCAGGTTAGGGAGGGGAGGATTGAACCACACAAATACCTGTGCTTTTACACACATCACCATATCTTGTCCATCACTGACATTCTCACCTGCAATATCATAGCTTTCAGGATCTCACAGGATGCAACCACAATACCACATTGCCTGCCAAAGATTACCCTTGGAATATTTCTTTTATAGAAAATGAAAACTCACCTATGTACTTACTTTTGTTATTTGAGTGGACCTGGGCACAAAAATCCAGGTGGTTTTGGTAAAGTGAGCTGAAAAACCCAACATAAATCTAATTTTAAAAAGGAAGATATTTTAAATTGTAAATTATGCCACATCAGGGGAAATCTCCTAGTCCACAGCTGCCACCGTTTACTAGTAATAAATCCTATCTCAACTGAGTGTCTTTGTTTGTTTGGTTGTTACTAGATATAATCCTACAGGCAAAATATTGTTAATTTCTACTCTGAATTGAGGTGTATAGAGTATTACATTATTTTCCAAGAAAAACATTACAATACTGTCCATTTTCTCAATTTGCCATAATAAGAGATGGGGGAGGGAAGTCTCTTTCAAACAATCTCCTTCGTAGAATCTTTTTCCTCTGTGAAGGCATATATAAATGTTATTGTCTTTAACCAGAGCAACAACAGTTCTGACTTCTCAAGAATGTAATAATCCCTCTAAAATTGAGACAAGTACACTAACCTAAAAAAGGATTCAACATAATGTTTGAATTCTACCATAGAGTATTTTGCTAAAAAAAATTAATATCCATTTTTTTATAATTCACATTCAACCTGCAAAATTACTAAGAAGCAAAACATTTCTAAGTAGTATTTAAGCACTATAGTTCACATATGTATAAAAAAATCAAATGTTTTTCTTTTCTATTAATCTTCTGACACAACTTCAAGAACAAAATAATACTTGAAATAAAAATTCATTCTTACACTAATTCTACTATAGTAAAGTGCTACCTAAATCAATAGAGGAGGGCTGCAATTTGAGTCTTATAATAATAAATTTGCTCTATGCTTTTCTGATATAATGAGGTGGAATCTTCCAGTACCTAAGCCACTCCAAATAGCAAGTTACCCAGCATGGGAAAAAAAAAAAATCAATGATACCTACACACCATGGTAGTTTAGTAAATAAAAAGAGAAATACTAAAAATCATCCAGAAGCCTGAAAGAGACAATGAAATTTATTAATTTATTTCCAGGACTAAACAAACTTTTGCTGCCTATATAACTGATTATTGATTATAATAATAATAATAAACTTTTAATTTTAGATACATTTTTTACTACTTATTATTATTCTAGTTTGTGCCTTTGCATAGTGTACTGTACTGCAAACACTCAATTATGTGTTGATTCAATGTTTTAATGATTGGCTTGGACTGTGTTCCCTCCATTAGTCTGAATATTCTAGAACTGACTGTATTTTCACATATACTGAAACTGATTAGTAATAAAGATAGTCATAAGGTATGGATTAAAACATTTTAAATGCATCAAATTATTCTCTTAATATTTTTTAACTTTGAAAAAATAGCTATTATATTCTAAAAATCTTTATCTTATTAATACCACTCAAGATAATATTTTATAACAGTAAAGCATGGTTGATTTATAAGAGTCACATTTTTTCCATTGTTCATTAAAAGATAGAAAAAATTTTATCCTGGATATATTAAAACAGCTTATTTGTTCTTATAATAAGTAGATTCTTTGTTTTTAGAAATCTGATTAATTATGTGGGTGAATAATTATGTAATTTCATGCTTTCTTATAAAACATAGCAATATATGTAATCTCATGTGGAAAAAATATGCTTTCAATGTCTTGACCTATAAAATCCTCAACCATTTATAAGTAATTTACTTTTTAAAATGTAAATGAAATGCTTAAAGTTTATAAGCAGAGAAAGTCCCTATTAAACCTAGAAACAATCAAATTGATAATTATAACTGAATGATAATCTGATATTAAGTTGTATTGTTAATTTCAATACACTTAAGAAATACTCATTTTCCCCTTATTATTTATGAGCAATAGTTTATTAATTTCTGTATTTCAACTTTATTCAAACCCAGTTAAGTAGTATGGCAGATGGAGAGCCTGCATCTCCAAGTTCTATTTGATATTCTAAATGCACTGGGGAGTTTGGGTTTCTTTTCTAGTGCTTCTGCCCCATTTTTTAAATTAGTATACCACAGACATGACTGTCACAAATTCAGGTGTGAAAGAAATGTAACTTGGATTTTTCAAAATACAATATTTTTTTCTATACATATTTTCCAACTGGGGTTACCCAGAGTTACCCAACCAATCTGGAGTTTTCCAGTTATATCAGTGTTTCCTATCATTTCAGAGCTTCAGTACTTTACAATGGGTTGAGTTAATATTCTATTTTGCTTAGAATATTATAAGCCTTGAAGGAGGAGGGAGGACCTAATTCTAGGTTATTTTCATCTACTCACTATGATGTGCATTTCCTCATGTGGAACCTATGTAAATCATAATGGAAAGTGCAAGAAGATTAATCTCTCTGCATTTCAGTTTCTTCTTCTGTAAAATGGAAACAATAAAGTGTGTTCTACATCATAAGTGTTGTGAAGTGTCCTTTATATATATACACAGAAAAGACTTTGAATACTGAGCATCTGCTGAGAAAATTATTAATGCTCACTATGAGTGGCTACATTATACCATTCCATGCTCAGCCTTCAGTCCACACAAGATGCTAATAGATCCCTGTCCCTGTTCCCACATTGTCCTCACTCATTCTCTTGTCCAGGTCATTTATGTATTTCCACATTCCAGAATACAAGGTTTCTTGGATTGTGCTTTCGCTTGGTTATTTCTGCATCAAACTTGGACACAGGAACCATTTGAAATTCTGGGTGCTTCTTGCAGACTTCCCTAGTCACATTAAGTATCCATCTCTACTCTCTTCTCTATTGTAGCCAAATCAAAGGACAAAGGTCTGAGGTCACATGCATTGTGGTAATCGACTGGTATAAAGGAGAGGGTCAAGACAACTGAATTTCCTCTCCATATCCCCCCATCACAATACCAAATTACTCCTCACTAAGTCTAAGTTCACTCTGCAAAAGCAATAGAAATGTTACTTAATCCAAAAAGAAATGAGATGAGTACGTTCTCTATGTATTTTTTTCCAAGTATATTGTTCATGGGCTGAAACTTCATGCTCAGCAAACTTCAGGACTTCAACTTTGAACACTAAAAGTACCATGTTTTTGTATGCCCAAAGAGGCAGATACTCAAGACCTGTACACCACTTCCTTGGAGAAATTGAATGTCTCATAACCCCAAGGGAAAGGAGAGGGTAATTCTGAAAAACAGAAAATCATGGAACAAACATAAGAGTTAACTTTTAAAATATTATCCTGCTAGATATGATATGTTACACTAATGTTTCTGTATTTTTTTAACAAAAATTTGTAAAAAATAAGTCATGCTTAACCGTCTAATATCCATTGTAGGATATCTCTGAACGGTGAATAATTTTAGAATTTAGATAAGCTCAAAAAGGTTATATACTATTGTATAAAAAGACTTTAAAACTCTCAAAGTTGTAAACATAAAAATATGATTCAATAAGAATAAAAATGAAGTTACTTTCTCTAACATAAAATGCTTATTATACAAAGAAAATATTCAAAATACCTAAATTACAACTACATATTACACTTACCAGGCAACAAATGGGAAAAAATGATAATCACTTGTGGATTTTCTTTACTAAGAATTATTCCAAGTTACAGTGAGTCGACTTTGGCAATGTTAAGCCTCGATATCCACAAGACTTACATAATCAATGTTACCCTATTGATCCCACATCCAACTCTGTAAAACGAGATCTATCTTGAACATATTTGTATATCCTCTGGAAGGAATATGAAAAGAAGCCACATTTTCAGTAATTAGGGGCAATAAAACATGAAGAATAACTGCCAAACTATAGAGGCTATTTCTGGGGTGAAAATTAAAATCTTAATACAAGTTTTTTTTTTTTTTTTACCCTCTAGGATTAAAAAAGAAAGCTAATGTGTGATTTTTAAATTTTGTAGTAAATTTAAACCTACAAATTTAAAACTTATTTCCAGAGAGAAAACAACCTCATCAGTACAAAAGAACAAAACTCAAATATTCAAAACTTGTTTTGAAGTGCCTTATACTCAAGGCCCTCAAAACTGTTTAACTGAAAGTTTTATTGTGAAAATATGAGCTCTATGAAGACACAGACCTTGTCTAGCTTCCCTCCACTGAATCTTCACTGATCAGATCATTAAGTAAATCATTCCATAAAAATCATTGAATTAATTAAAATATGCCATTTTACCCTCACTACATATTTGTGACATAACAAAAGTATCACTTTTTACTATTTCATAAACAGAAATGGTAAGTGGTTTTGCTTTTTTTTTTTTTTTTTTTTTCAAATAACACAGTGCTATTTAGTTGTAGTTACAAATGTTACTAAGTTTTAATTCAGGTCAATGCTCTTTCCTTGGATCAGAACAAGATGTCTAAGTTACTAAAGTCATATGAATGCACCACTGAATGAATTGAATCTGCTGTTTTAACTCCACAAAGAATTCTAAACTTTGTAAGATTTAGAAATAATGACTTGTTTGTATTTGCTTTCAATTTATATTTGTTGAAGGATAAACATCATCTCTTCTAGAGCAGTTTGTCCATTCATCCTTCTAGTGTTAATGATATTACTTGGTACTAAAAGAAGGGAAAAATACAAATAAAATAAAGTAGATGGAGTCTGAATAATCACTATAAACAATTTAACTTACTGAACTTTGCACTTGAAGAGTACTATGACTTTGTCATGGCTTTGAAATTTTTAGAGTAGGAAATGATTATGTCACACCAGTTTAGTTGTAGGGAGGAACAGCAAAACCTCCATGATTTGGTCATTTCCTAACTTGTCACTCTTCTCCACAATTTTTTAAGCAACCGCCTTCTTATTTTACCAGGAAAATTTGAATAGGCTATTCCTTCCATCTATAACTGCAAGAATCCTTTAATTTCTGGGAGAAGAGGATACCACTTTAAAGAGAATGCAGCCAAACCAAAACTGGTTTGGAATCAGCTCAAGATGGTTAAAGAAATTAAAACCATATTGAATGAGAAAAAGTTAAGTCAATCTGGAAATGTTTAGCAGTGAGAAAACTCCAAAGACCAGACAAGATCATGTTCTTTATACACTGAACATAGTAACATTCCAAAAACAAGGACATGAAGGAGATAGAAGGAGCACTAGTGGCTGTAGTGTTAGGGGAAAGATTTCAGTTCAATCTAAAGAGGACAAAGACATTCAAACACAGAATGGATTATGCAATTCAGCTCATGTGGAAATCTTTACTATTTATTTGTCATTGGACTTATCCAAGGGTAGGTTAGAAATCCACTTGGTGGGGTTGATGCAAGCCAATTCAATCACTAGATTAAGGTTTGGATTTCATGACCTTTAAAGTCTGTTCCAACCCTGAGATTCATTGAGGCTCTGAAACCCACTCCACTGGGAGTGCTGCCTGCCAAATTAGTCTTTGCATGAAAGGCACAAAATGATGTCAATTGTTGCAGCTGCAGTGAGTCAGCTGGAAACTGCTTGACAAAGGCAAAGTTCAACCTAGTTACCAAACCCCAACTAATTTTAAATGATTTTAGCTTTCTTAGATGGCTCCAGAATTACACACTCAATTAATGCTGTTGATTTCAGCCAAGTCTCCACAAAAAGAAGTGGCAAGCAAGGCAAGTATTTGGATAAATCAAATCAAAGAATTTAAATCTTTCTATTTTAAGATCTATCCTCAATGATTCTGAAAACTCAGACAAAAAGTATATCATAATTCATGACATAGAAGGTTGAACTGGAAAGCAAGAGCTCTCAGCTGTGGTCCCTGCCATATTTCATTGTATTTATAAAACAAGAGTTTTCGAAATCAGACAGATCCAGATTTGACTTTTGGGACTTGGAGGAGCTACGTTATTTCTGAATCTCAATAGTATCATCTAGAACGAACAATAATAACATTTATAACAAGATGTAAAAAATGTCCTGTGGGTCTTCCTATGAAGATTCCTTTAACAGAAGGGCCATGCCTTCTTCCCTGAACTGCATCCTGCTGTCTAGAAGATGTCTATGATACCTTGAGCTCTAGTAACTTTTTAACTCTAATAACACCTTACATTATGGATGAAAAAGTAACAAACTAGGAAGAGTCTGGGTCCCTGATGACTTGGAGGAACCACCACCTCTGTCAAAAAAGCAGCTCACAAATTAAGCTCTTAAACATGAGAAAGAAGAACACTTATTTCATTTGAAACATAGAAACAATTAATATAGGTTTTAGTGAAATGATGCTGAGCTAAATGATCCTAAGTGATATACCATGCATCCATATAAATTTTGTTTCTGGGTCAGAGACTCATGCAGGGTCACTATATGAGAAAGGTTTGATTAAACAAAGTGCAGATAGTAACTCCAGTAGCTAAAAAAACTATCTAGAAGCTAACAATTGCTGTAAATTAAGTAGCAGATTGTGATATTTTGGGGGAGGAAGCAGATTGAGCTAAGAAGCTGTACATAAAATAAGTTGGAGTTGAGGACAGAAGTTTACTTAAATAGGTTATAACACTGGCAAATAAGTCCTTATTATGATGTTCCTCTAGATCCAGATATTAATAAATAAAAATTCATCTTTTTATTCCAAAAGGCTTTAATCTCATCCTTTACTTCAATTGTTTAGGCAACTGTATCATATTCCCCCAAGTTCCATGCCTTGTGTGCTTATGTACTGATAGAAGAAACAGAAACTGAAAACCAAGACCCTTACCCTCTAGTGAAAAATATAATTAAACAAGGAAGTCAACAAATACAGATATATGAGTACTGTAATGGAAGGATGCATTAGGTATTTAAAAGTGCCTGGATTATGGGGAGGAATGTGTGTGAAAACTTCTCAAAAGAGGTAGTACAATGTTGACCTGAATCCTCAGCAACACAGAGTGGTCATCCAGGCCCACGAAGAGCACAGGGCTATTCTAAATAGAGTAAATAAATGTGCAAAGCTACAGAACTGACAGATTGACTCATTTGAACTGGTGAACACTTAAAGGTGGTATAGAGGAAAAGGGATTGGAGATAGAAGGAAAAAAGCTAAGATAATCAAAAAGAGGAGCTGAAATTTTTATTCTTAAAACAACAGATTTTCATGAGCACGAAATGATCAAACATGCTTTCAGAAATTACTCTGGCAAGAGTTTGTTAGACAGAATTGCAATATAGATGTAAAATAGAAAGGCATTTTGGAGCTCTTGGAAGGAACCAACAAGAACCTACCAAATCTAGAGGCTATTTGATTGATGAGTAAGAAAATGTCATGATTGAATGAAATAAGATCCAAGACTGGCCCTGGAAAAGGACTGAATGAACAATGAATAGTGATGTGTTGGGATGACATAGTTCCTATTCCATCAAAGAAAACTGCTTGAATTGGAGCAATACTTATATGTAAAAATGTTTTAGGAAGAAAAGGCAAAGGGGTATGATTTTTTTTTCTACACCAGAAAAAAACTGAAAATGATTATATTTTGGTAGGGGTGGGGAAGTGTGCAGAGGGATGAGACTAATAAATGAAAAGAATATCTTGAAGATTAAAGAGGGAAATAGGATGCCATTCAAAATAACCAATACATATTATGATCAAGGCCCATATAGCTCCTGAGAAAGGACTCCAGGCATAAGGGAAGAGTTCAGGTTTAAGACAGTCCAAACAAATCATTTGTCTTCCTGTCCCAAGTATAAAGCAGTTATAAAACAAAACAAACAAACAAACAAAAAAAGTCAGCAGGAGATTTGGACAGTCATGTTATTCATGAGTTGCATTGTAATTGATCCAAGAAACAGAAAAATGGCATATCCTTTTTTCCCTAACCCCTATATTCTTGTGATTTTTCTAGGTAAATGGAGGCTAGGAACAGAATGGACAACTCTTAAAGTTATTTTTATTTCTTCTTTGATAGACTGGAGCAAAATAGCCTGTTAAATGGGACAATAATCAGTGTTTTAAAAACAAACCCAACATACATAAAAGAGGATGAAAGAAAATTAATTTATAAAGAAATCATTAGAAAACTATTAATTCATAAAAGCAAAAACAACATTATCAGACCAATAATGGAAACTAGGACTGACATTGAAGCATTAACACCAGAAGAAGGAAGGAGAAGGGAAGGGGAAGTGAAGGAGAAACCTCAGGATCAAACACCAGAAACAGGAACAGTGTTCTCAAAATGCTGTTGAGACAAAGGTGAAGACCAGTGCAGCTCACAGCCAACATGAGTTTCCTGTTCTGCCATGTACTTCATAATCTTCTTAACATAGGTAGATGTGGGCTATCAATTCTGTGACACTTTTTAAAATTTTTATTAATATACTTTTTAATTGACAAATAAAAACAATGCATATGCCATAATATTTTGGGATATATGTACATTGGGGAAGGACTAAATCTAGCTAATTAACATAAATAATACCTCACATATTTATGTATGTGTAAAACACTTAAAATCTACTTTCAAGAAAACTTCGTTATTAACTATAGTCACCAAGTTGTACAATAGATCTCTTGAACTTATTTCTCCCAACTGAAATTTTGCATCCTTTGATCATCTTCCTAATCCTCCTTACCCAAGTCCTTGCTACAACAATTCTACTGCCTGCTTCTATGAGTTCACCTTTTTCAGGCCCCACATATAATTGAGATGATGAAGTAATTTCTTTCTGCACCTAGCTAATCATTTCATTTATTGTCTTCCAGGTGCCCCCACTTCGTCACAAGTGACAGAATTCCTTTGTTTTTATGAATGCATAGTATTCCATTTTGTATGTACACCACATTTTCTGTTCATGGAGCTGTGGATTGTTTTTATTTCTTGGCTATTGTGAATAATGCTTCAATGAACATAGGAGTGCAGTTTTCTTCTCTAAAACAATTCTTTACCCCATTCACAATAGCCTCAAAAAAAATAAAATACTTGGGAATCAATCTAACAACAGAATGATTGCATTTCTTTTGTAAATATACCTAGTAGTGGGATTGCTAGATCATATGGTAATAATAGTTCTGTTATCAATTTTTTGAGGATACTTCATACTGTTTTCCACATGACTATATCAATTTACATTCCCAATAAGAGTATGCAAGGATTCCCTTTTCTCCATATACTCTGTAGGATGTTCTCTTTTGTTCTTTTGATAAAAGGCATTCAAGCTGCAGTTAGAAGGTATCTGATGGTGGTTTTTGTTTCTGTTTCCCTAATATTTACTGATGTTGAGTATTTGTTCACAAAATAGTTTATTTTCATGTCTTCCTTTGAGAAATGTCTATTTAAATCTATTGCCCATTATTTACTGATTATTATTTGCTAGTGAGTTCTTTGAGGTCCTTACATGTTCTTGATATTAACCCCTGGTGAAATGTATAGCTTGCAAATATTTTCACTCATTACATAGGTTTCTCTTCACTCTTCCTTTGTTGTTGCCTTTTAATTTGATTTAATCCCATTTCTCTAGTTTTACTTAAGTTTCCTGTGCTTCTGAGTTCTTCTCTAAAACAATTCTTTACCCCATTCACAATAGCCTCGAAAAAAATAAAATACTTGGGAATCAATCTAACAAAAGAGGTGAAAGACCTCTACAATGAGAACTACAGAACACTAAAGAAAGAAATTAAAGAAAACCTTAGAAGATGGAAAGATCGCCTGTGTTCTTGGATAGGCAGAATTAATATTGTCAAAATGACCATACTACCAAAAGTGCTATACAGATTCAATGCAATTCCAATTAAAATTCCAATGACGTACTTTACAGAAATAGAGCAAGCAATCATGAAATTCATCTGGAAGAATAAGAAACCCAGAATAGCTAAAGCAATCCTCAGCAGGAAGAGTGAAGCAGGGGATATTGCAATACCAGAACTTCAACTATACTACAAAGCAATAGTAACAAAAACGGCATGGTATTGGTGCCAAAATAGACAGGTAGATCAATGGTACAGAATAGAGGACATGGACACAAACCCAAATAAATACAATTTTCTCATCCTAGACAAAGGGGCCAAAAATATGCAATGGAGAAAAGATAGCCTCTTCAACAAATGGTGCTGGGAAAACTGGAAATCCATATGAAGCAGAATGAAACTAAACCCCTATCTCTCACCCTGCATAAAACTCAACTCAAAATGGATCAAAGACCTCAGAATCAGACCAGAGATCCTGCATCTTATAGAAGAAAAAGTAGGTCCAAATCTTCAACACGTCGGCTTAGGATCAGACTTCCTTAACAGGACTCCCATAGCATAAGAAATAAAAGCAAGAATCAATAACTGGGATAGATTCAAACTAAAAAGCTTTCTCTCAGCAAGAAACTATCAGCAATGTAAAGAGAGAACCTACAGAGTGGGAGAAAATCTTTGCCACACATACTTCAGATAGAGCACTGATTTCCAGAATATAAAAGGAACTCAAAAAACTCTACACCAAGAATACAAATAATCCAATTAACAAATGGGCTAAGGAAATGAATAGACACTTCACAGAAGAAGATCTACAAGCAATCAACAGATATATGAAAAAATGTTCAACATCCCTAGTAATAAGAGAAATGCAAATCAAAACTACCCTTAAGATTCCATCTCACCCCAATTAGAATGGCAATCATCAAGAATACAAGCAACAAAAGGTGTTGGCGAGGTTGTGGGGAAAAAGGTACACTCATACATTGCTAGTGGGGTTGCAAATTAGAGCAGCCACTCTGGAAAGCAGTGTGGAGATTCCTCAGAAAACTTGGAATGGAACCACCATTTGACCCAGCTATCCCACTCCTTGGCCTATATCCAAGGGACTTAAAGTCAGCACACTACAGAGATGCAGCCACATCAATGTTCATAGCTGCTCAATTCACAATAACCAGATTGTGGAACCAACCTAGATGTCCTTCAATTGATGAATGGATAAAGAAAATGTGATATATATATATATATATATATATATATATATATATATATGCAATGGAATAATACTCAGCCATAAAGAATAATAAAATTATGGCATTTGCAGGCAAATGGATGAAATTGGAGAATATCATGCTAAGTGAGATAAACCAATCTCAAAAACCAAAGGATGAATGATCTCACTGATAAGCGGATGATGACACATAATGGAGGTGGGAGGGGGCAGGAATGGAGGATGGAAGGACTGTATAGAGGGAAAAGAGGGGTGGGAGGGGTGGGGGGAAGGAAAAAATAACAGAAAGAATCAACATTACCCTATGTAAATGTATGATTACACAAATAGTATGCCTTTACTCCATGTACAAACAGAGAAACAACATGTATCCCATTTATTTACAAAAAAAAATAAATTTAAAAAAAAATTCTTATTCATTGCAACATCTTTATCCATTTCATTTGTTTTCTCCTAGTAGTTTCCAATTTGATTTTTGAATATGGGTGGGATGAGTGTCAAATTCTATTTTTCTCCATACGGATACCTAGTTTTCCTGACACTTTTTATTGAAGAAACTATATTTCCTTATTATGAAGTTTGGCATCTTTGTAAAAAATCAGTTGACCATAAATGCATGTATTTATTTCTGGGTTCTCTATTCTGTCTCATTCCTCTACACGTCTGTTGTTTATTTTAACTAAACATATTTTTAAATGATACAAAAATCTTTGTATCTGTTTCTATGCCAATAGTGTACTGTTTTAATTGCTATGACATTGTTATTATACACTTTGAATCAGGTGGCATGATACTTCCAGCTTTGTTCTTTTTGCTCAATATTTCTTTGACTATTTTGCTTTTGTGATTTCACATGAATTTTGGAATTACTTATTCTATTTCTGTGAAAAATGCCATTGGACTTTGGATAGAGATGGCATTAAATATGTAGATCACATTGGATAGCATGGACATTTGAACAACATTAATTTTTCTAATTCAAAAACAAGGGACATCTTTCTAATTATTTGTGTCTTCCCTAATTTCTTTAATCAATACATTATAATTTTTAGTGTATGAATTTTCTTTTACCTCTTTGGTTAAAATTACCCTCCTTTATTTTTCTTTGTAGCTATTATAAATGAATTGTTTCTTAGATTTCAGTTTTGAATATTTCTCAGTGTATAGAAACACTACTTATTTTTAATGTTGATTTTTGTATTGTGATTTATACTGAAAATTTAGTGTATTCATTTATCAACAGTCTTTTATGAAGTTTTATGTAGACTTTAGAGTTTTCTATATATAAGGCTACAAACAGGGACAGTATAACTTCTTCCTTTCCAGTTTGAGTGACTTTTGTGTCTTTCTCTTGCCTAATTGCTCTGGCTAGGACTTTCTGTACTGTGTTGATTAGAAGGGGTGGGACTGAACATCCTTGTCTTAATTTTGAAGGAACAACTTTCAGCTTTTCACCACTGAGTATCATGTTCACTGTGGGTTTGTCATATATGGAACTTACTGTTTTGAGATACATTCATTATATGCCAAATTTGTTGAAAGTGATTATAATGAAAAATATTGAATTTTGTCAGATGCTTTTTCTGAATCAAGTGAGATGATCATATGGCTTTTGTACTTCATTCACATTTATGATTTGCGTAGTTTGAACCATCCTTTCAATCCTGGGATAAATCCCACTTGATCGTAGTGAATGGTCCTTTTAATGTGCTGATGGATTTGGTTTCCTAGAGTCTTATTGAGGATTTTTACATCTATATTCATCAGAAATATTGGCCTGTAATTGTCTTGTGGTGACTGTGTACAGCTTTGGTCTCAGGATAATACTGTTCTTATAAAAGTGTGAATTTTTGGTAAAAGTTTGGTAAAAGTGTGAATTTTTGGTATTAGTATTATACCTTCTTTAAAAATTTAGTAGAATTCAGCTGTGAAGCCATGAGGTCCTGGGCTTCTCCTAGATGAGGGACTTTTAATAGTGATTTAATTTACTTATTCCTTATTTGTTTAATTTTATTTCTTCTTGACCCAGTCTGGATAAGTTGTATGTGTCTGGGAGTTCCTCTGTTTCTTCTAGATGACCAATTTGTTGTCACACCATTGTTCATAGCAATTTGATGACATTCGGTATTTCTGTGCTATGATATTTTCTACAGTGAAAATTCTATGGCCCTCTGAGGGTGCTATAGATATAATGAGAATTAGATTCTCCAAGGAAATGCTCATCTTTTCTTTCATCCATTCAAAAATCATTTGGTTGACTCCAATATAGAAGAAGCATGACATTAAAATTGAAAATACAAAATTCCATGAATTTGCAGTGCTGGATTTTTACCTAGCAACTCTCTGAAAGGATCATGACCAGCTATGAATGGAAAGCCTGAAACAACTGTCCTGAGATGCCAGCAATCAAGTGAGATCTCAAAATAACATGAATTGTTTTCAACAGTGTTTACTTTTAAATTTAAATATACATGCACTTGTAAATCACATTAAAATGTTGAATCTGATTCAGTGGGTATGGATAGGTTCTGAGATTCTGCACTTTCAATAGACTCCCAGATGACTCTTATTCAGGAGTCCATGGACCATAATTTCAGTGTCAATAATTCACAGTAATGTAATATAGGTGGTATTAATGAGGAAGAATATCTGGAGCTTTATTTCTAAAAATTTCTTTTTATAATATTCCAACTTTTATGTGTGTGTGTGTGTGTGTGCATGTGTGTGTGTTCCATAGCAATGGTTAATTGCTGTCTAATTGCTAATTGGAAAAACTATATGACTGCACTTTGGAATATCCTGTGCACAGAAATATACCATAGATCATTGATTACTATGATCACTATATTTTTAATACAGTTGGATCTATGTACTGTTTTAACAGTTCCTTCAGGAAAAATTCTCAAGGATCTATTTCCTGTTATTATTAAGGTTTTATTTCATTACAATTGGGGAGAGCATATAAAGGCTTTCTTATTTTCTCCTGACAACTAAATTGTCCCACTTTTTTTAGCATTTAATTAGAATGATCTGTTATCATTGAAATAATAAATTTTCTACTCATATTCTGCAAAAACTAGACTAGATAAAGTTAAAGGAGAACTCTTTTATATTTGAGCTACAATTTTTAAAACTTCCAAGGAGCCTACAGGCAATTGGATGTCTAAGATTGGGCACATTAAAATTATATTGAGGTCTCTCTTCTCATTCTTTTATAACATTTATTAAGCATCTACTATGTCCTAAAAATTATTCTGTGTATACAGAGATACACAAAAGAATCCCCATCTTCACAAAGTTCATTCTTCAAATGTATGATTCTATCATGTATACACATGTATCAAAACAACTTTGAACTGTATGCCAACTATATCTTATTCTTTTTTTCTGACATACATGCTTAGATTTCTGCAAAACATGTAGTTTTAGAAATCTTATAAATTTAACTACCTAGAAAATGTAGTTTATAATCATTCTTTTAATATCTTAAATATTAGAGATTTTTTAAATTAGAAAATACCTAATTCAATATCTCTTCCCCAATTAAAAAGACACTGAACAATGTCTGTACACATCATCTAGTTTGGGCCAGATGTCCAGGAATTAATAATTTCTAATTCCACAGGATGAACTTGCATTGTTTTTTCTCTAATAAGATCATTTCTGCTCTCAGAATCAACAAAGGAAAATATTGTCATAAAGCAATCTCCAAATATTTAAGCAAAACCCTTCTATCTTACTTTCTTTTTTTCTCTAAGTTGAAGTGCTCCATTTTGTAGCAGAGGTTTGTAGATTCTTCATCACCTTGATCCCTATTTTCTGTATGCATTCTAATTTTGTTATGCTTCTCTAAAGATGCAGCACTCTTAAGAGAATAGGATCCTCCAAATGGATCAGCAAAGAGCACCACAAAAACCACTCAGCCCTGGATAACCTGAACGTGCAAGAGTATCAGTCTTCTGTTCATCATGTACTCACTGAATCTCTTTTCCACATGAAGTTCAAACAGGATAACCTTATACATTTAACTAAATTAATCAATTATCTATGCCTACATAGTGTAAATTATATTCATCCTTGTTAATTTTTTATTGTTATTTGCAGCCTGGTATTCTCATAATAGTGAGGCTGAAATTTGACTCAATCAACTATGCTATTAACTATCCCTCCCAACTTTTTTCCAGCCTGAAGTATGATAAGCCTGTCATAAATGACTTCACCCAAATAATTGATAACATTTTTCAACAGTCTGAAGGCAGAAGACAGAGCCTTGTGGCACTCCCAGATGGCAGCAAGCCATTAATCTTTTCTTTTTTTCTATTTGTCCTCTTTGTAAGTATTTTCTTATGAAACGAACACAAGCATACTACAAAAGTTTAAGCCATACAGAAATTGATAATGTGGGGAGAGAAGTGCTTCTATTATGTTCTTATTCTCCAGAGACAACAATTTTGGATGCTTTGTCAAACAGTCATTTATCTAGATAGATGTATCCAATTATCTCTAATTATACATATGTATAATTTTTTTTTTCAAAATGAGCTCACTCTGTAAATATTGTTCTGCAACCTTTTTCATTTAAATTTTCATTTACCTCTTTTCTTTATATCCAACCTACCTTAATCTTTTGAACTGTTGCATTATATGCCATCTTGTAGTTGTACCTAGATTTATTTAACTGATCTCCTTTGGGTGAACCAATTTTGCTAACAATTTTAGCTATTATAAAATACACTGCAGTATATATTCACTGTAATGTATAAATTTGTTGGGTAATGATGAGTGTATTTCTGTAGGATTTATTTCTGTAAGTGAAATTGCTAAAGTAAAATATATGAACATTTTTGCGTTTAATTGATACTGCCTAATTATCCTCCAAAAAATACCAAATTGCACTTCAATCAATGTCAACTCTGTCCATTTGCCTACATCTTTAGCAAAAATGAGCATCATTCGTCTTTTAATTTGTATCATTATGGTATAAAAAATCCTTCCTCGTTCTATTTAAGTTTTATTTGTTTGTTGGTGAATTTGTGTTTTAATGCTTGACAGTCATTTAAATTTCTTCTATAAATTTACAGCTTCTTTCTTTTCCCCTTATATTCTTCTAGGATTTTTAAATTGACTTTAAGGGCTCATTGAATTACCAAGATTTTATGTATTTGACACATTTTTCCAAGGCTGAATATTTCTTCCTTCCTGTTTTTGTTGTTGCCATATATTTAAATTTTAATCTTTTAAAAATAACTTGAGTTTCATACTATGCCTTAATAAGATCTCTCTACTATATAAGGACTAGGAGAAAATATTTTCTTCTAAATCTTTTTAACTTCATTTTATATGTAAGTAAGTATTTCATCTACTTGAAAGTTATGTTGATGTAAAGAATGTAAAGAGTCAAATTCTTTTTTCTCAAATGGCTAGTCAGTTATCCACTGTCATTTAATGACTATATTATTCTACACTAATGTGAGATAAAGTCTGTATTTTCCAAATCTCCATACTTCATTGGATCCATATGAAGACTGTTTCATTTGATTTGAGAGTACATGCTATTTAAAATGCAGTAGGAAGTGACCCATATTTTTATCCTCTCTTTTTATTTATCGGCACTATTATAAGTAGCATTAATATTAGGAATGTTAAGGCAGCATAATTCTCTTGAAACAAAAAAATAGGAAGTATTAGAAAGAATATTGGAAGAAAAATGTAGTAGCTGTTTTGTGATCATTCTTCTGTCTTCATAGATGCCTACACAGTCGGTTCTTAATCAGATTGTTCTTTCTACTGGAGTTACTACTGAAGGTCCTCAAGGAACTTACAGTTAATAGATGTGGCCAAGTTTACTCTACCCAACAGACAGTGTACTTCAAGGGAGAGTCTTTATTAAATAATGTTTAACCAGAATTGGTGAGGTGTTCACCATCAAAAGTTGGAAGTTAACTTAATAAATTGGAATGCCTAGGGACTAAGCACTCAAGTTTAAGGTACCCTCAAAGTGATAAATTCTTTGAACAGAGATGCCTGGCACCAACCCTGTTCCATTCCTCCCAACTGTGTATTTTAAATGTACAAGAAGTATGTGGTTTCTTAGCTCTCTTCTCCTTGAAATTACAGCTCCATCATTTAATATATAAAATAAATAAAGTCAAATGTTTATTTTTTATGAATTCTAAAACAATCCCTTACCCATATTTGTGGTTTGGCTTCATTATAATGTATAGATATGAAATGTTTTCTATTTGAACAAGAAAGCATATGTCTTTTTTAACATAACAAAGAATCAAGTTTTTCTATTAAATCTGTAGTGTATGAAATCCCCCAGTTAATTAAATAGACAAAATGGTTTGTTACTGAGACACTCCCCTGTGATCTGGAGTACTAGTTTTTCACAATTTAGGACCTAAAGAGCTCCTAAACCAACTGCTAATTGTTAAGAAAAATAGTTTAAAGTAGTTATTGTCAAATGTGGATGACCACAGTATGTTTTGAACAACTTTAAAACAGCAATAGATTTTCAGGGCTTACCATTAGAGATTCTAATGTGGTACAAGTGGCTTGTAGAATTGAGTCTACAACTTTAAAAAGTATTTTCAGATTATCTAGTAATATTCCTAAATATTACATATTTTCTACCTATTCCTGTAGGATACATACCAGAGATTCTTAGACACCAACATTAAATTACAGCAAATGTGAAGATAATTTCAAATGCATTTAGCTTGGTTATAGTCCAGATACAGTGACTGAGAACATTAAGAAGGACCTCCAAATTCCAGTTGTAATTCTCAACCCAAGTTTTAGTAATATTCACTATAATACTAGAAGTGTTCTCTACAACAGCATCATTGAAATAAGAATGCAGAAATATATTGATTACAGGAAAAGTTTGTATTTTTATTTATTTTACACTTAGTTTCAGCAAAACAAATCATCCATTATCAATGGAGGTCAATGCTGTTAATTTTAATTTTATTGTTGTGGTTTTGTTTTTATTTTGAGAATTTGATTTGGATGCTTAACTTCCAAAGAGCTATAACTGAAGCCATTTATACTTAGTTGTATATTTAAATATAGTTATAATAAAATTAATCATTTTGATGTAGTAGATCCATGAAAAATTATGTTTTTCTTAAAAATTAATCTTTGCCAACAGACTAGCTCTATAGTGAAACCACTAAGAAATAATTCTCCAAGAAGTTAAATTATTACCTTACATGTCCTTCCAAGATGTCATGTTTAATTTTTTTGTATCAACTTAAATAGTACCCAGATATTTGACCAAACAATAGTCAAGTGTATTTATTTAGATGAAATTAACATTTAAATCAACTGGTTTTGACTAATGTAGATTACCCTTTTTAATGTGAGGGAGCCTCATTCAATCAATTTGATGTTTTAGGAAAAGGATATCAACATTAAAGCACATTCACATTTTAATGATGTGTACTTATTTACATACTTGCATAAAGGAAAAATCAACTTACCATAAGAGTACTAATTTTCCCCTGCACATAGTTTAATAGCTATTTTAATTTCCTTTTTAATGACTCCTTTAAGTCCTTTGTCAATTTTGAAATGCAATGTTTGTTTTGTCTCATTGATTTTAAAATTTCTATATGTTATTGAGATTATTAACATTTTGTCTATCATATATCAAGCAGATAACCCTAAAGTTATTATCTCTTCACTTTTATTTGCTATACTTAAATGATTTTTTTAAAGAAATGTTTTGTCCGGTATACTTTAATGAAAATGATTAAAAGGTGTCAAAAAATGTTACCATTTTTGTGTGGTAAGATCGTAAGTGGCAGAGGTAGAGTGTATTGTGTTGTCCAGTCTGCCCCGCATGCAGATATCCAGTATGATAAGCAATTTGCTCCCACGACTGCAGCACATGAAAACTCGTCTTTCTTAACAAACTACAGCCTCTAGAGTTAGACATATGACCCGAAGCATCCATGAGTGGTAGCTGTCCAGGAAAATGAATATAAGGAGAGTGAAATAAAAATAAAGGATCAGTTTAGAGGTTCAGTGAAACCAAAGAGTTGGCAGCCTAGTGGCATAACCAAGCAAATATTCAAGACTATGGAGCTCAGCAGCACAACAACTAATTGCCCAGTGACAGAAGGGCCAGAAATACCACATGTCAAGAAAGCAAGCAGTGATGTCTAAACAAATACTTCATATAGCTAGTTCATGGCTAGGAACAGTCAGCTACTGCCCGGTCCTGGGCCTCATTCTTCACATGGATTATATATCCTACCTGATACCCTTGTGATCAGAAGTTAAAAAAGAGTGGATTTCTGTCTGTATCCCCACTTACTGGTTAGTTCCATAACTTACTTTCCTTTTGTTTATTAGTAGACCTTTCAAAATCTGATTATATAACAGATTGTATAATTATCTTTTGAATTAATATAAAAGCAAGAAAAACATTCTTAATTGTCTCCATCTTCAATTTTTGTAACAAAATTTCAGGTAAAATTTTTCAGATTCATATGTGTTAAATGTGCTTCAAAAAATTCCATTTAAATAAGCACTGAATTAAATCTGGGCTTGTACATGCCTTGAAAATTTTGAAACACCCATAGCAATCTTTTTAAAAGCAATCAATTTTGAAACATACATAGCAGTCAATTTGAAAGAAAAAATATGGGTAAGAAGATCATTTTTTATTGACATAACCTATGGATAAAGGGACATGGGAGACCCATTGAAATAGCTGCCACACACCACCATATGTATGTGTTGAAGACTGCAAGGGCATGATGATCCTGGAAAGACAAGTGCGTAACTTCATTGAAACTACATTTTTCTCTATCGTACTATCAACTACCAAATGTCAGAAATTTTGAAGAAAGAGGAAAATGAGTGATTCTTCAATTAAAAACCCGACATGAAGCAAAATAATTTGCAAGTTTAATTTGACACTTATAGACATCTGGAGAAGCATTTGGTAAATTTAGAGAAGTTCCACTGGATGTTTCACAACTCCTCACTGCATATTTCTCTCATTAAAACCAAAGGCAAATCATTATTTAAAATGACATCATTTTTCTCCCAGTAATTAAAACTAAAACCCAACTTTTAATAACATTTAACTGTACATTACTTTTTTAATAACCATTACATCTTGGTAGGTACAAAAACTCCAGAAAGTTATACTAGCTCTACATAAAGAAAAAATGACTTTTCTCATTATCTCCCTGATTGCCTGGTCCAATTAATCTTGGAGTTAGATGTGTGATTTTCTTTGGCTAATGGAAGGTAAATGGATGTAAAGTATGCCATGATTGAGCAGAAGCTTTGAGCATGTCAGTGATTAGGAAGACTTTTTTTGTTCCTTTATTTGCATCATGAGAATTGCATGACCCAAACCACTACTCCTTCTACCTGGTCCTCAAAAGAAAAAGCAATACAAAGAGAAGAGTTGGCATTGACTGCAGTAGCCAAAGACTTGCATGAAAAGAGAGAAGTTGTCATAAGTAAATGAAATTTGGGAGATGCTTGCTGGTTGTTTGTGTGTGATAATGACACCAAAGTGACTAATCCTTGTAGTATTCGTCATCACTGTGGACCAGTTCACATCTTCAGATCAAATAACTCTTCACGTTCTGTATTACTTGTTTAAAATCTAATAATGAGAGTATTTTAGCAGAATTTCCATTACATATTCTAATTAGAATAGTTTAAGTCACATAGTATCCCTGACTTAAGGTAGGAGCATCGAGTGAGTTAATTAATTATCTTAGCCTATTTACTCTACTCCTGGTATCCATGGAGTCCAGAGGGTAGGTAGTAACTCTAACTGAAAGGTTTGCTGAATGAAAATTGATGATTTCAGGAAACTGAAAACAGGGAACTAAATGATCAGAAGCCAGTTAAAAAATATTTATGATGATGTGAAACAAGATACATCTTTAGTGTTTTCATATGAACAGTATTGAAATGTTTTTAGGAAATAGATGCATAATTTATATTTGAAAATGTCTAAAGTGTGGATAGAATTATAATTTGGATTATTGTTCTTTAATGATACATTAGTTGACTGTTATATGACTGCACTAAATTTCAACTAGAATAAAGATAAAATTTCAAAAGATCTGGGTCATACAGCATTCAGGTAGTATCAGTGAATGTGAGGGTTACTGGAAAAATGTTTTTTAATGAGTTTGAAAGGCAGTCTAGATTTATTTCCTCTACACACTTAACCACTAAAGGGTTAAATGGTTAGTTTGAGACAGACATCACTGAAATATTTACTAACCAGAAGGAAGGTATGAAGAAAATCAGAAACCTGTACTCATATTTGTATCTGTAGTGCCTTTTAGATTAATTAATGGAGATACCTAATATTTTATCATTCTTATCTTAAAACATATATTATCCAAAGAGTAAATTCAAACATACATTCTATGGTACATCCATTTCACTTTGTTTGCCAATATTAGATAGAACAAAAGTGTATATGTTTTTCTGTCTTTATTTTCACTAGCAATTGAGGTAGATTTTTAACTATATTTAGATGTTCAAATGGAAACCAGTAAGTACAGAAGCAGAACAGATGAGTATCAAAATGCATTATATAAGAAAAGTAAGGAACTGAGGATGTCTCAGGAATGAATAAGTGAAAAATAAGATGGGATGCCATTAAAGATGAAAGAGATACACATATGGGTGAAAAAAAGTGAAGTTTGGTACAAAGGTAAGTACTTTACCCCCTAACAGGGTTAGAAGCTGGGAATTACTTTGAAAGAATTTGATTTCTACTTTTCCCTTAGAATAAGTGACACCAACTTATTTCTCCAGGCTGGTGATGTAGCTCATTGGTACATCATTTGTTTAGCATACATAAGACCCTGAGTTTGATTCCCAGCAAACTCTGCCCCCTTAAAAAAATATTTTCTTTTACTATTTCTATAGAGATTACAAAAAAAAAATTCAGGAACAAAAGGCATATGATTGTCTTATGTATTTACAAAAGCCCACATTTGTGAGGAAAACTATAAATAGAAAAATAGAAGGGTATCACTAACATAGTCTTTTAAGTATCTGTTATTCTAACTTTACCACAAAGGAGAATTTTGAAACAGAATTTGATTGTGAAAATGTTTTTCAATTCTTCAAAAAATGCCCCTTCAGTGAAATTATTAGTAAAAATGAACTCACTTGTATCATCTACTGTGAGCACACAGCTGCATCATTAATGATTTTTCTCTTTCAGCAAAACAAAAGAAAAATTCTTAGGCAGTGGGTGGAAAGGCAAGGCAAATAATTTTGATGTTGTTGCTTTCCTTTGAAAATGAGTGAAATGAGCTTATAAAAATGAAAAAGACAGATGAAGCAGGTAATATATGCCCATTGACCTGGGGAGATAGCTCAGTTGGTAGAGTGCTTGCCTCGCAAGCACAAGGCCCTGGGTTCAATCCCCAGCACCGCAAAAAAAAAAAAAAAAATATATATATATATATACCCATTGTTAGAGAAGATGCTATGATGATTTCAAGAGATACCATGCTATATAATTAAGCTAAGCTTCTACCTTGAGATTGCCTTAAGTCCATTCTTAAAACCTGAACAATAGGTAGAAATCAAATTCCATGGATTCACTTGCCCTATACATTCTTTATTATCTTTCTCCCCTGAAAGATTTCCTTATTTTAATCATTAAAAAAAAATTGTGGTTCTGTTCCTCCCCATTCCACAGATAGTCGCACCTTCTCAAGCAGTGCTGTGTGAACCGCATCATTGAGACATGCATGGCTCCTCTAGTTGGGATAAATGTATTGGACCTTATTGAACACCTGGTAAAGTGGATATTATCACCATCAATGGCAACTTCATTGACCTCAAATACGTAGTATTTAGAATGATTCCACCCATTGAACAGTTGAACTGTCATAAGTGAAAAATTCATCTCGTTTCTGGAAGCAAGAACCCACCAACAGCAAATGGGACTTAATTGGTGCTGAATTTTTAGTAAATCCGCCACTGTCTTCACTACCTAGAAGACTGGGGCTCACCTGAAGGATTAATCCCTTTCTTCTGCTGCCCCCACATCTATGATGGGTATGAACCATGGGAAGAATAACAGTGCCCTGAAGATCAACAGTGCCTCTTGAACTACCAACTGCTCAGTCCCCTGGTCATGATTATCCATTTTCATGACATCAGAAGGGACTCATGACCACAGTTCATGCCATCACTATCACTATAAGACCATAGACAATTCCTTGGGGAAAATGTGGCATAATAGCCATGAGGCATCCCAGAACATCCTTCCTCTATTCACCAATGCTGCCAAGTCTGCAGACAATGTCATCCCTGAGCTGAATGGAACGCTCTTTGGCATGGTCTTCCATGTCAGTCATGGATTCAACCTGCATCTGGAGAAAACTGTCAAAACTGGCAAGATCGAGAAGTTGGTGAAACAAGCATCAGGGGGACCACTAAAGAGCATCCTGAGCTGCAGCAATGATCAGGTTGTCTCCTGTGATTTTTGCAGCAACAGCCACTCTTCTGTCTTTGGTACTGGGGCTCATATTGCCCTTAATGACCACTTTCTCCAGATCACTTTCTGATGATAACGTATTTGGTACAGCAGCAGGATGGTGGACCACATAGCTTCCAAGGAGTAGGAGCACCCTGAATCACCAAGAACACATGAGAAAGAGAGAGGAACTCAGCTGCCTGTGAAAGGTGAGGATCTCGGCCTAATTCAGTATACCAACACCCTGAGAATCTCACCTCTTCAGTTCAGTTTCCATCCCAGACCCCCTGAAAAATAAAATGGGCTTTGGAATCTTCATGTACCATTGATAAAATCTACTGCACCCAGTCAAAAAAAGAAAATAGGGGGGAAAAAAAAGAAAAAAATTGTTCAAGGCTTTACCTTTTTTACCTTTGGGCAACTGAATTATCTCTTGAGACCAGGATGCCATGTTGTGCAAATCCAAGATCTATATTTCAGAATATAGCAAAAGCCAAGATAAAGATTTATTTACGTTCCTAGAATTCACTAGTGCATTATTCATTTAGAAAGCAATGTAAAAGCTGTCCCCTGGTGATGAGGGACACACTAGTATTGCTTTGTGGTATGCTTTACAAATCCTTCAAAGCAATGGGCTCCAGTGAAACACAAGAGTTGCATGATCCCAGTTTCACCAAAACTGTTCAAAAAGGACCAACATCTGGGAAAAGAACTGACACTACTGGCAAAATTTTACAACTTTAATCTGGCAGTTTACTTCCTTTCCTGTTTTACCCTGTGGCTGTTGTGCTGGGGAAATAATTGATAAACAACAACAACAAAGAAAAATTAGCAGGTATTCTCACTTACAGATAATGGAAAATTGATTACATTAACAGAGTGAAGAGATCTTAGTTAAAGAATTGGGAATTGCAGATTTTAAAAAATGGTCATTATTTTCTGTAGCTTCAACTTATCCAAATAGGATCAGAGATCCTAGAGTAGGATTCTAGATGCCTAATTAGATTTAACCCAAATTTCATTTATTTCTGTGTTACTTCAAAATGCTTCTTTATAAGATTGTTTGTTCATAGATTCCCCTTGCTCAGCACAACACTCTTCCACCCACATGGAGACACACCTTATCTTGTCAAAAGAAACTCTAAAGAAGGTATTTTAGGCAGAAGGACAGTGATGCCAGGGATGAAAAATAAAACAAGAAAAAAAATAGCCATATAAAAAAAATCAATGTTTTATGCTTAAAAACTGGGAATAAAACAAAGAAACAAGTATTATATGAGTCTTGAGAAACAAGTATTATATGAGTCTTGGGGAGGGTATTAAATGGAGATAAAATGTTAAATAATTCCTATGTAGTTTGAGAAGAAAAAAAAGTGTGAGCATATTTTGACTTTGATGAATTAAATGTGCAAATGCCAATTTCTAACATAATCACTAAGTAAGGTTGAATATTAAAATGTTTAACAACCAATAACACATAGACACCCACTAATCTAAACATTGTCTACAACCAACCAGTTAAGGCACTCCAGGATATACCCACTAAGCACCAACCCTGAAGATGAGAATTTAGGAAGAAAAAATGGGATAGGAGATTGCTATCATTATGTTATAAGCCTTGGTGTATTATCTGACCTATTAAATCACATGTATAAATTATGTCAAAAATGATGAAAATTCATTTAAAATGAGTACCTCTGGTTATGTTTAGTCATTGAACCTAACAGATCTATTTGATGCTAAAGAATTCATATGAGAAATATACGTAAGAAATAAAATTCAAGCTAAGTATTTGAACAAAAGTCTATAGTGGGAAGAATGTTTCTGGTATAAAGTACTGCTCCACAACCAAGGTGCTTACTTTGGAATGAATAAATACTTTTCCCTCTGTTTAGAGCCAGAAGCTGAGTAATACACATCAAATTCTTTGAAGTAAAGTGAATCGAATTAAAGAGATAAGGCAGAGTTCCTCTTGAGGAAACTGCTAAGTAATTGCACACTATTAGGTGTTAATTTTCAACAGGTGCTGTTTAAATGTAATGTAGTATCATCCTTGTATTTAATAAGGTCTCTGAGTTGCAAGTCCCTGTGCCAAATTTTATACTGATTCATTTAAATTGGATGGAGTTATTACACCTCCCCCAAAACAAATAGAGATAGACATGCCATTTAGTAACTGTAAGGGGCACCACATTAATTATCATTCTTAATTTCCCTCCAGAAATCATTTCTGTCAATAATTCTATCTCAACTAAGATGAATGGTAGGCAAGGGCATTAGATTTAAGCAGCAGGCTGCTGACAAACTGGTTTTGGGACTTCAGCCTCGATTGGATCAGAGAGTGTAAAATGGTGAAAAGCACCTTCCTATGTTGGGGTATACAGATGTACAGAAAAGGGAAGACAGTTATGTTTCCTAACACTGAATTGTTGCTGAAATACAGATGCTATAGTTTGGATATGTGGTGTCCTCCAAAAGTTCATGCATGAGACAATGCAAGATAGTTGAAAATGAAATGACTGGGTCATGAGTGCCTTAAATTAATCAGGGTTTATAGTTTGTCCCTGGTGAGCAGAGCTCTCTCTGCTTTCAAGTTGCCATGTTCTGACTTGCTTTTCTCCTCCACAACTTTCACTATGATGCTCTGCCTCACCTTGGACCCAGAGCCACAGAGTAGCCATCTAAACTTTTCCTTTTCTAAAACCATTCTTGTCAGGTCTTTTGGTCACAGCAGCAATGAAGCTGATAGAAACAATAGGGTTTGAATGAATAATTTTTGCAGTTCCCCAATTAAAGTTGCTTTTAAAATATCATCAAATAAACTTTTTCCCTTACCTTTTGAAGTATCAGGGCAGAGACCTAAGACAAGACCTAGACAGAACAGTTCAGAAATAAATAGGCTATAACTGAACATTGAAAACAATATGGAAGTTTCTGTAGAGAAACATGTTAAAATTCTTTGTGGAAATCAAGCAACACATAGAAATGAAGTAACAAAATGTGAGTTACAAAGTAACACAAACTGTTAAATATTAAATTATTTTATTCACTTGAATAAATATTTAAGCAAGAATATAGAGGTAGAAAACAGCATAGTCTGGCCTTTATGTTAAATATTACATAACAGCAGAAATATAGACATAAGCAAATAACTTAATAATGACCAAACAGTGATTGTGCTGTGGTTAATTTTGCCTAGGGCTAGATGAATTTGTTTAAAAGAAATCTAGTTGAAATATACATAAGAAATCATTAAATTGAATCAGAAAGGAAAGGACTTCTAGGGAGATGAAAGAGCAAGAAAGCATGAAAGTACATAACACATTGAAAGATGCATGAGCAGTGTGGTGTGGTTAGAATTTATGGCAACCTATTTTGAGCAGCAGTGATCAGATACATTTGTTGCTGTTTCCTCAATTAGATAAATAGCCTGATCTGTCAGAATTAGGGCTCCAGCTCATGTTTACCTGTGCTCTACATTTTGTAAGTAATCGTAACTTGTACTCCAAATAGAAACCCTATGACCTAATGTGTATGATGATGTTCTCTCCATGACTACGGTTGTGCTCCCACCAACAAAACCAAAGCACTATGTCAACACTCTTTCAGCCTGTGCCATCCGAAGCCTTCACAGAGCTAAGCACACATTTTCTTCCTATTTCTGTCTTCTACCAACATACACCGTATTATCAAAATGCGACATGTACCACGCCAAACTAAATCTGAAGCTTAGCTTTTCCTACCACATCAAGGAATAATTATTATCCTTAGCACATTAAAATGCTTTTTTCAGACAGTTTAAGAACCAAAATATTTTCATCCCTTGGAATAAATTGGGAGAAGGCTTTGGGTGCTACTTTGAATAGATAAAATAAAGATCATATTTTTTGCATAAATTTCAGAATGTTTAAGTCAGCTTTTTGCTGCTGTGACAAAAGCAAACTTTCTTGCATTGTCCTACAGATGAGCTTCTGGTGGACACCTCATAAATAAACCATAACATATACTCTTAGAAAAATATTTTTTTCAAGTGAACATTATATAAACATTGTATATAACATCTATTGATTATAATGATTGTCATCTTTTTCACCCCAAGATGTCCTTATTTTATAAGTTTGGCAAATATTTATGATTTCACATAATGATACTCTCAATATTTTATCTATACTGCCAATAAATCTAAAAGGTCAATAAAAATTTAAGTTGGTCTTTTGGGAATATATATTTTAGCTACAGCTGGGACAAAGGGAATACAGTTGAATAGTCAAGTTTTCCATGGTTTTGTGTTCTCTTAAATGAGATCCCCAAAAATTTCATAGTAATCATTATATTGACTATGATAAAATAAGCACTCCTGATTTTAATTATAGATGTTGTCCCCTCCTTCAGCACTTACAACTCCAAAGTTCTGAGAGGCAATCGTGTTCATTAAGTACTTTCAATACTAGCGACCCTACACTTGAGTGCCAAGAATTTGACAGCCCTGGTGTCAGAAAGAAAAGCTTTCCAAAATAACCACATGCTTCCAAAATAACCTGTGGCTCAGAGGAAAAATTGTCCCACTTGTGACATTCCATGTACTACGATTTTTTTCAATTGTAGAAACATAAATGAATATGATTTGAGTATTTCAACTTGATAACAACCTTGAAAACTTGATTTTTAAAAATCATTTTAAAAGCAAAACATGTAGATATCCACACCTTTAGAATAAATAGTGAATTCAGATATTTCAAACAAATTTAAGAAGATAAAAATGTTTCTAACATAACTAGATAATTTCTGCATCATGACTCTCAAAGGTTCACTGAAACTTCCTGGTTTATTAGAAAACTGAATTCATATAAGGCAAATGATAGACATGTAAATATGAGCTTTTATCTTCAGAATTATTGTTATGAATATTGTCATTTGAAAATTTTAAGAAGAAAGGAAACATTTTCATTGTTTGCCTTGATTCATTGCTTGTTTCAGCAAAGCAATGAATAAAATGGGCTTTGGAAAAAAATAATCTATTCATTATCATAGATCTATGGAAATGTTTGTATTTTAATATCCAAACAAGCATTTTCTCATCTGCAATCATATGAAAATTTGGAACACAAAAATATTTTGCTAAAAATTTGTGGAAATTCATTAGAAGAGCTAATGTCAGATAGAGTGATTAGAAACTTCACATAGGAAGGGTCTATCTCACTGATCAGTGAGGGTCAATAGGATGACGTGACTCACTTTCCCCTCTAAGTCATCCAAAACTAGTCTCAGGAATTCTTGCCCGCTCTTTCATCAACAATCAATATAAAAGAAAATGTGATAGTCAAAGAACATTTTTAATGTCATTGTCATAGGCAATTTAATCCATTTTCTGTCATAGAAAGAAACTAAAGTCCACTTACAATTGAACTTTCACTTTAAAAAAAAAAAGAAAGTGAAAAGCTACTTCAAATATTTGAATTTCCATATACCAAGAAAACTGCATAGTTGTATTTAAAAAAATGAATAAACATAAAATGGCAATTAAAAAACTAGAAATAACTGATAGCATAATTAAACTGGTCAAGGAAAAGACAATGGAATTAACTAATGTAATAAAAGGAGTGAAGACATCCCAAAGCCTTAAGTTTTATTATAAGCACATACCAGCAATCAGAAGTAAGAATCAGGGTCACTATTATATGGTGATTTTACTGCAGTTCATTTGGAAAGTGCCTATAATGTTCTGCTGGGTTAACTCATGGGCTATAATAAATAAAAAGACCCATGCCCTCAAGGAAATTACCATCTTTGCTTTTTTCTTCATTTTTATATGGCAACAGCTAAAAATTTGTCATATACCTAAGACAGCTAGCTCTCCATTACAACATTATGACTAGTATTTTTATTTCCTAACAACAGTGGAGTGATTTTCAATCACAGAAAAAAGGGAGAAGAAACACAGAAGAGAGAAAAGGAGATAAGAAATAAGGAGAGGGGAGGGGAAAGAAAAGAGGGGAGGAAAACTTTAACAAATCAACTCTGCTACCAGGTTTTATGTGAAACTTGTAAACAGAAGTATTTGCTTTCATTGAAATTTCCCTACTAAACATCTCCCAAACTTATTAAGTTACAAAAGACCTTAGCAATATAAATCTTCAAATTTGTGTTTTTGTGAAATAGTTCTATGGGTTGGGGATACACCTCAGTGGTCGAATGTTAGCCTAGCATGCAGGAACCCTGGGATCAATCCCCAGTACAATAAAAACAACAAAGAAATATTTTTATGAGTATAAAATATTTTTAAGCTATTAAAAAACACATTTGTGCACAATTTAAACTTTAAATACTTTGAAAGATCATTTATCACACTTAACATTAGCATTAGAGAAAAATAGGAAACTACTAACTTATCTATCACTGTTTATTAAAGAATTTTAAGATTATATCTTTCATAAAGACATTTTAGCAAAAAATTTGAATTGTTATACAGAAGCCAAATTTGAAAGGAGACTATAGTTTTAAATCCTCAGTAACTTTAAGTTAATATTTTAAAGAATTTTAGTGTAATTAAAAATAAAACTTGCATAATAATAACATAATTTATTCTATTTGTAAATATATTTTGATTTCTCTTTGTAATTTAAATTATTTGAAAGTTATTTGTTATAATTACATATAATATTTTATCCACTTTTCTGTGACAGGGACCCATAGACACATGATCAAATTTAAATCATAGAATGACTGAATTATTAAAACTGACAATGATCCCTGAAATTAAAGTAAATATTCTCTAGCTAATGAAGCACATGAGCAGCTGTAAATTAAACCAGAAATCCAAAATGGATTCCAAAGAGCAGATGATATTAAACCTTAGATAGCATCAGATGTCAAACTTCTGTCTTCTCACTGCGAGCCCACCTGCCTCTCTAGTTTTAAATCTGGTTCAGAAATCACTTAATAATCAAAATGCAGGATACATTTAAAACATATCTTAAAATTACACTAAGGCATAGAAAGACAAATGCAGCATGATCTCACTCGTACACAGAATCTATAAAAGTGGATCTTACAGGAGTAAAGATCAGAAAGGTGCTTATGAGAGATGGGGGCGGTAGATGAGAAAGGAGGGCTAGGAGAAATGTTGGTCAAAAGATACAAAATTTTGGTCAGATAGAAGGAATAAGTTCAACAAATCTATTATACAACATGGTGACTGTAGTTAATGGTATATTTTATTCTTGAAAAATGCTAAGTGGAAGTTAAGTGTTCTTTCCACAAAAATGTGTGTAACTATGTGCAGCAATGCATATGTTAACCAGTTGGATTTAGTCATTCCACCATGTACATGTACTTCAAAGCATCATGTTGTGCATGATAAATACATATTATTTTACCTATTTAAAAATAAACAAATCAGAATCTAATACAATAATTCCATGGGAAACATATACTTTTTCATTTAGACTTTTGTTTCAAATTAAAGAGAGATGGTCATAAGTTGGCATTTAGAAATATGATTTGTTATTTTCAAATTCATCCTACCTTTAAAAATAGAAATAGAGATAGAAATGGCATCAGATACTCTGCATGTCCCCTGAATACTTCCACAGTGTGAGAAGTTCAGATGTGAACAGCATAGCAAATGCCTGATTTTGTCTTTCTGAACAAGATCTGCTTCTAAGCAAAGTGAAGACCATACGAAGAGGGACGTTTGTGAATTGTGGTAATGTTCCTGGATGGGAAGACCTGATGGTCACCTCCAAATCACAAATAAAAATGAGAGCTAGAGATGCAGAACCCTTTCTCTCACATCTTTTCTTCCTGAGTCAATTCCTTTCTTTTCAACTACCATCAGCTCACACCACTCACAATATACCCTTATGTAACCCTAAAACTTAAAAAATCTTTTGAAACACAGGACTTTAAACTCCATTAAAGAGATTTTTTTCTCCCTTACTCTTCCCTGGGTTCTCTTTATCCTACTCTCTGATCTACTTTACATATAACTAAAAGTACTGATCATGCTCCTCCAGTTCTGTTCTCACACTGTTATTACTCTGGCTTCTTAGGTTAGAGAGCCTTTGAAAAAAATATAAACGTAGATTCTTATTTAATAACACTCTGTAAAGCATCCCCAGCTACTTATGAGAGTCCCCTTCAGAGAGCCTTGTTTCTACTCAGGCATAGTTCTGAGTGTCATATTGCATTCTGGAATATTTCTCTCCCTGCAACCGCCATACTCATTGGCCTCACTGCCTCCATTGCTGTTGCTGACCCTCCTAAGACTCTGGCTCCATTTTTCCAACACTCTTTGATGGTGGGTGGGGCACCTCAACTGACACTACTCTAGAAACAAAGGAGAAGACAGAACTAACCCTTGGGTTATTCCATTCCAGGTCTGGTATAAACCTCTTCAATTCTCTATGGCTCAGAAAAGATGAAAATAAACTTAAAACACATTTCTGTTACTAACTTTGGCTAAAATGAAAGGTAAGTACAACACAAGAATTACTTGTAAGAGCTACTGGATATCACTACTCTCCAAACCCAGAAGCTAAGGACTTTCTGCCAAAATCTTTGCCAGACTTTCTCCCCATTGTTTCCCATGTTGCCTGAATGAGATAAAAATCAGTTGACTCCCAACTACAGGGATTATTTTGAGTATGTCCAGTTTAAAGTCCAGAATGAAACAGTCACAGTGTTTCAAAAAGAATATTTTAAAATTTTTTCTCTTTTCCTTAGATCTTATTCCCCATTTCAGGGAACCTTTTTAGAGAATATGCAGGAAGAATTTGTATCCTTTTCTACCAAAACATTTCAACCTCTCACAGGAATATACTTTTATTTGGTTTCAAGAAGCTTGTCACACTATAACACAGACTCTAGCATTAGCAAATTTCTGTTAAATTGTCAAAAATATCACCAACTGTGGAACATCAATAACCCTAATTGTGTATTGCTTTGCCAAGATGAGATCCTTCAACCTTCCTTAAGACTATTGCTTTTCTCACGCATATTGTGCTTATATCTTAGAAATGCCTCTTTTTCAGGTTACCATGTCCATGACCAACAATTGAAGGGAGAGACTAATCTCAGAGAGAGCAACTTTTATCCCAGATTCCTAATAAATGATACAACCTCTAAAATTAATATCCTTGAGTTAATCTTCAAGATTATCCAAAAACTTCCTATCACATAATTCAGTGATATGTCACTGTTTATTTACATGCTGGTTAAGGTCAACTCTACAATTTAACATAACTTACTGATTGCCACATCCTCCTCGTATCGTACCTGGCTTTCTCTGCCAGTCTATACTCTTCACTTCCTTAAAATCCAAGTGCCAACGTGTATTGGTTGCCTTATCAGCTCTTATTCCACAACCACCCTTCTCCCTTTAAACAGCTGTTTGCTTCCATTTGAGATAGGGGTGGTTCTGAATACTTCTCTTCCACTGGCCTCAATGGTGCACATACACTGCATCGCCAACTATCCCATAATTCCTTCAGAGATTCTCCCAGAATAACTCCCCCTCTGGAGAATATAAAGAGTAGATAAAGTCTAGAATTCTACAATCATTGTTATATCAAAAGAGAGGCACCTGAACATGTTGCCCACATGTTAAGGAGGGCAGACGCAAAAGATTTAAAAGAAATGGGACCAGAACAGGGGTGACAATTCACTTCTCAGGAGCAATCCTTTTCAGAAGCCAGATCTACCTTTGAAATTTTCTGTCATGGAAGTCAATAAATCACCTGTCATGTTTTCATGCAGTTGGACTTCCTGTAACTTGCAATGGAAAGTGTATTATCTGCTATGCATAGTGTAAGCCTCATCATCTTCCAGAAGCCTTTCACCCTGGAGCCCATGTGACTGTTTCCCTGCTACTTATCTTTTCCTCAGCCGTTAAGTGTAGTCGAACAGGGTAATCTGCAATAATCCATATTAATAGCAAATTAAATTACAGAAAATCTGTTTCGGTATTTAAAATGTCCCTAATTAGATTACAAGCTTCTAAAGGCATGAAGAAAATCTTGCATTTTTTTCCTTTCAACAACTACATGCCAATTGCTTCCTAAGACTTGAATCTGGCAAATGTCGACAAATGTTAAGGAATAAAGTGAACAATGAAAACGGCAAATTTTATTGTACAGGTAATGACTCAGTAATACACAACCATCAGTTAACAGATTATCTAATGACTCAGTAATACATCTTATGGTTAATAGATTATCTAATGCACTCAAAATTGCACTTGAGCACTATTAAGCTTGCCTGGTCCTAAAGTCATTTCCTTCTTTAATTGATGTTAAAATCATAAATATTTAGTGTTTGATAGAGCTTTTCCAGTTCCATATTTGTAAGTTTCATTATTTCTTTATTTTAGGGATACCTTACTTTTATGTGAGATATATAAAATGAAGAGTATAGGTCCTAAATACACAAACATCAACTTAATTTTACAAGTTAGTCTTCAGATTTGATTCCAGATATCACAAGTTGATAATTTTGCTGGTGATAAAACTGTTCATTAAACACTTACGTGGTAATGAATGTTCTTCAAAAGGCATCACTTAGCTTACAAGTCCTCTTACACAGAAGGAACATAATAGTTTAAAATTCAGAGCAGGCTCTCAAATACTGAATTGAGCTTATAATTTAGATTGACATGTTTCTCTTCCTAGATTTTATATTGGGTTAAAAACCCAAAAGGAAGCCTTTTTCTATTCTGGTGAACCTCAATTCAAAAAATATTGATTGACTGCCTGTGTTGTGCCACAATCTATGCACAGTGTTAGACAATAGCTGACAATATAGCAGGTCCCTACTCTCAGGTAGCTTGCTGTCTAATATGCAGTTCAAGTGTACAAGTAGAGAAAGTAATTTCAGTACAATTTGAGAAATGACTTTGAAAGGGAAGCTAAGTGATCTATGGAGGAATATGAAAGGGTTGAATATATATAACCCATGTTTGGCAGAATTACAAAACACTTCCCAAGAAAATAATGTCTAAATTAAAAATTTCAGATGGAGTAGGACTTTGGATAGACTGAAGAAAGTGACAATGCTGGAAGAATAATACTGCTGGAAGAATAATACTGCAGGCAGAGAGAACAGCAAATGCAAAAGACTGAAACAAGACTGTGAGGCAATGGTGATATAATATTTTGCATAGTTCTGATTAACACAACTGATCTGTGTGCACAGAAATGCAAATGCAAATGTTCTGACTTTTGAATTTTTAATGGTCCTCTTAATATTCCTCTGTATGCTCTAGCTGAGCATTCAGGGCCAGAGTTGTACATACACAAACTGAAATGTTGGATTTGGGATTCTCCCAAAGTGGCATTTGAAATTGCATGTGTTTGTGTGGATTCCTTGAGTTAATTATTCTAATAGGTTAACATCTTCAAAAAGAAAAATATGTATGTATTCAATAACTTCCAGCTGCCCATATCAAAGATTAAAATACCATTATTTGTATGGATCGGTTACAAATCAACCTACTAGGTGTTCAGTGGGAGTGGGCAGGCATTGAGAGAAACAGAAAAATATATATATACAACTGCCTACTATATGCCAGTGTCTTTACATCAATCTTACTTTATTCCATTGAGGAAGGTTTTATTATTTGCATTACATGGATTAGAATACTGAATCTTGTGAAGTTTAAATTACTTGTAAAAAGTATTATATGTTAAGATTTTAATACATTAGAGCACCAATGTTGGATTTGTGCCTCTAAGTTAGCCCATTTTTTATACCCTTCACAATAAACCATATATTTGAAGGGTTTTTTGGGGGGGGGTTAGGTTACTGGGGATTGAGTTCTGGGGCACTCGACCACTGAGCCACATCCCCAGTCCTATTTTGTATTTTATTTAGAGACAGGGTCTCACTGAGTTGTTTAGCACTTCACTAAATTGCTGAGGCTGGCTTTGAACTAGCAATCCTGCCTCAGCCTTACAAGCTGGGTTTACAGGTGTGGGCCACCACACCGGCTTGAAGTTTTTATGATGGAGTCATTGATTAGGAAGAGTGCAGCATTTTATATTTCTGTTTATTTTAGATTTAAGCCTACGCATGACTTCAGTATGAAACTATACATGCATGTTCACTACTACAGCCTTTGTGTGCCTTACATAATAAAAGGCCACACCCACATGCACATCTATTATATGACATGTCCTCTCCACAAAGCAAACTGCCAATTTTAAAATAAATGAACACACAGCCTGTGAGCACATGACAAATTCACAATATATCATGAACTATGCTATCCTGTTAGTGAAAAATCATTGTACTTGTATAAACTTTATGTTAATGTAAAGATATGAGGTGCCATAAGACACTTTTTATGGTTATCAAGTTAATCCAAAACCATATAATATTTTAGTCTTTCAAATCTGGCTTGACAGGTTGATATCATTCCATACTGCAGTAATTTCTTGTGTAGGTGGTTCTGATTCATGTACTACTATTTTCACTAACTAGCTGTTCTGTTTGCATCTTTATTAATTTCAATACCCTTCTTTTTTAAGGTTTCCTTATTTTTCAAAATATATATTCTAATCATTTTGTCAAGTTTTACAAACAAAAGGTTCTATTTTAATTTTTAACAAGAAACAGGAAGGCAAGAATGACTACTAGTTAGGACATTCTCTCTGCAATATACTATGATTTTTTTTTCCTTTTGAGAAAAAAGTAGCAAAAAGTCATATTGTCAATGGAAATTTCAGGAATTATAATGTTTGGCTCAAAATGTATCATAAATCAAGGACAAATTTTACTAGGCAGTACAATTTAGTCAAAGAAAAATGGTTTGAATTATTGAACGATTATCCCTAAGTAAGATAAAATAATTGAGTTAATAATCAGAGTCTTAGTTTCCATCTGGTTGCCATGAAAGATGACTTACTTTTCTGGTAGAAAAAAATTATAGGAGGTTAGTTTTTCACTGATGAGTACTTTTTCTTTAAATGCCTTGACAGGTCTTTTGAATGAACTAAGATCATGGGCTAGTGAGACTTAGAATAGGATTCTTGAAATTGACACTGAAATGGCTACATTTAATGATATTTCATTTATACTGATTTTAAATACAGTTTTGTTGTACAATTTTTTCTGTATGTATTTTCATAAAATTCTAAATGATTTCCTATGGAGTTCCATTGTAATGATATCATGAATAAGACATGTTTTTTTAAGTTTTCTAGTAAATTTTGTTGGTTTTAAAAAATGATATTGATTTAATGTAATGATTTTATAAAAGGTCATTTCATGGAACTCACTTTTTAGATCTAATAGAAACCTCTTGGTTTTCTCAGGAAGGCAGCATATTATCTGCAAACCAATGATGATTTTGGCAACATTTATTTCAAAATCTATATATTTTAATCTTATTTTATAGAATTAGTCACCTCTTCCAGAAAATAATGAATAATAGTAACAGTTGTGATCAGCTGTCTTTAGCATAGAGCTTATAAAACTTACTTGCACAAATAATTACATGGTAAGTTAATGCAATATTATTATGTAGAAAAAATATTCCATGGTCATCTAACTCTGGAAAAAATGTTAGGAAAATGTTAGGCTAAGTTAAGTAAGATTCATAAAAGAGAAGTCTCAGAGAAAAGACTTAGGACATTTTGCATGATAAATGCTTATTGTGAACACCCTGGAGTTTAATACTGTGTGTGGTGCATCTGAAAGTTATTGGTTCATATTATATCACTAATTCATCCTAAATTTACTTTAGGAGTGTGTTCTAAAAATGGACATGAATTTATTTTATTTTTAAATCATTATCTCTTCCAAAACCATGTTTTTGAACAGATTTGAGAATCCATTTTTAATGAAATACATGCATTTCTCTTTTAATTTATTATATTTGACTTACAGGATTTTTGTTGTTTTATAAAAGACAATTTTTTATATGTTTATTCTAGGTTTGGTTTTCTTTAATTATATTTTTTTATTGTAAACAAATGGGGTACAACTTGTTTCTCTGTTTGTACATGAAGTAGATGCATACCATTTGTGTAATCATACATTTACATAGGGTAATGGTGTTTGATTCATTCTGTTATTTTTTCCTTCCCTCCCACCCCTTAATTATATTTTATATATTAATTCTTTTCCAGGCTACATAATAAGAATACTCATCTTAAATTCAGTAATCCTTTTAATTTAAGATTTAGCCAAAATAAAGTGTTCTTATTTATTATTACTAAGGCAATTTCATTCTTTAAAATAATTTTAAATAATTTTTGCTTGTTTAATAGTTATACTTTAATTACCTTTTTTCTCAAGCATCTCCTAGAAATAGTATATAGTCAGTCTTTTTTTAAATACTTGCTTTAAATTATAATTATATATTGATAAATTAATATTCATATTTATCAACATTGACATATTCTGTCATTTTATTTAATTTTTTTGAATAGACTACATTTTCTACTTTTGTATTTTCCAGTGTTTTATATAAATATATCTTCTTTTAAATTTCATTAGTGATTACTTGAAAAGTTAAACAATGCTTTATATTATTGAATTATCAGAATCAAATTGGTATCTATTGAAACATCTACTGGATACAGTTCCAGTGTTATGTTTACATCCTCATTTCTAAGATTTTTGCTTTTGTATTCAATTTTATTTCCAGATGTGTAAATATTTTGAAATTTTAAATAGTATTTATGCACTATAAAATGAAATTATTACTTCATAACCTAAATATTTCTGACTCAAATAAATTACTATAACACATTATTCAGTTGCATTAAAATTGAACTAGAAGAAAAACAAAATATTGAAAAACTATCAAGCACCTGTATTCTATGTTGATTTAATTGACCATGTTGTTGTATTTTAGAATTATTTTTGGATTATATTGTTATTCTCAGTTTTATGCTGATTTGTATCCTCTCTCTATATTTTTTCACTTCCTTCCCCCCTCTCTTTCCTTCTAAGTTTCCTTTTCCTCTCTTTTCCTTCTGCCTTCTCTGACACATCTGTTATTTTTCCACCTGACCTCTCCTTCTTTCCCCATCCTCTCACACACAATCTGAGATGCCTGCTCAGACATCTGGCTGCTTCAGAACTTCTTGAGTAAACCTATCTGCAGCCTTAAGCATATCTCTAATTTTATTCTTTTCCTGTTATTGCAAACCTTGACAGCCTGGCACTGTGGTACACACCAGTAATCCCAGTGATTCAGTAGACTAAGACAAGAGGATGGCTAATTCAAAGCCAGTCTCAGCAACTTAGTGAGGCCCTCAGAAACTTAAGGAAAACTTGTCTGGGACCCCACTACCACTCTCCCACTCCCTACACAAAAATAAAACAACATAGCAGCACCTAGTGATGGAGAACATGGTGACTGGGGAACAAGAAGATGCTGCTTCATTGGTCTATCACCTCTGGAGAGACTGCATAACGGAGAGGTGAAAGTACTAAGGCAGTAGTCACAGCCTTGGATGAGATCCCAGAGTTGCTGGGAAATTACAAAGAGAGAAACATATGTTCACCATTCAATCACCAACAACTAGCCCTATCTTACCACAATCATAAAGCTAAAAGTCCACAAGCATAGTTCAGTTAAAGCAATGGATGATACAACCAATGACATTCCACACTCTTTAGTATAATAATTCATTTTTCTGAAAAAGTGAGATAAATCTGAAGTGTATTGTTCAGCTTTAGGTTCTTTTATGCGTGCTGTGAGATGTTTCAACTCTTCCTCCAGTTTTTCCCTTCACACTCTGTGATATCTGTATTCCCTTCATTTGATGAAGATGCATTATTTATGTGCTGAGTCCACCTCTTCTGTTCTTTTCTCATTAGCCAGTGACAATTTAACTCACACCACATTGTCTTTTTTCATATGGTCAAATCAATGTTTTAATCTCTCAAAAAACTTAAGAAACTAAAGTTTTTATTCTGAGAAAATTTCTTTTAATAGCAAATAACAGGTAAAATAATTCAGCGACAGTGTTCATGAGATTGTTGTCATCTCAACACTAAGACATCCCTCCTAAAAGCAGCACAATAATATTAAGTAGTGTCATTTTAGGTGATCACTTGACATCAACCAAATCATAAAAATGTATGCAAATCCAGAGACTGAAATCACAACCCAGAATGCAAATGCATTAACTTTTATTTTATCATTAAAATAAAAACACAAAATGTAAAAGTTCTGTATAGTACTCTTGGACCATGAAATTGCATCCTCTAACCTGGTTTAAGAGACAAGAACTACACCATACTGAGGATTAAAGGAGTGAGAGGCACAAATGATTTTGATGTGGGAATGAACTAGAGACAGCAGGCTATAGCTGAGATGTCAATGAAGCGGACATCTGCTAGAAGTCTCATTTTGCTGAAAATTTCATCTCTCAGCTAGTTGATGAAGCAATGAGGGAGGCTGTTTCTCTGGACTTAACTTTGACCAAAAAGAAAGAACTGGTTCATGAAATTCAAGTGACAGGAACCTTGGGAGAAAGTCAAGTTGTCATCTTACTGTTTGAAAGAGCCAAGAAAGGAAACACTCAGCGCAGTCTGACAGGTACCTTGGACTTTAGAAAAGCAGATTTCAAAAATTTTAAAGAATAGATCTGAGAGATTCCACAACCTTAGTCTTTTAAAAGGATTGAACATCTTGAAAAATAAATTCTGCTAAGAAAATTATAAGTGGCTTCGATGAGATAGAAATAAAAGGGAAAGGTATATAAAAGAAACTAACCTAAGAACATAGGTTTTCCTGCTTTGTAATAGTGGTTAAAAAAAGGATTCTTATATTTTGAACATCATTTATGTGAAAATAAGATGCTAAGTTTTTCAAAGATGATTTTAAGAAAGGTATTTCTATATCCATTTTATTGATGAGGAAACTGAGGCTTGGATTAAAGAAAACTCAGGAACATAAGGTTCAAAATAGAGTTAATAATGTAACTAATGATAATAAAAAGATTTTTTCAGTCATAGGTATGGCACATTTGTGGGGAGTACTGGGGCACTTAAACACTGGGCCACATCACCACCTCTTTTTAATATTTTATTTAGAGACAAGTCTTGTTAAGTTGCTTAGGACTCACTAAGATGCTGAGACTGGCTTGGAACTCAGGATCCTCCTGCCTCAGTCACCTGAGTTACTGGCATCACAGGTGTGCACCACCACACCCTGCAGTATGGCACATTTTTAAAAAGAGAAATAATTAATTGCAGTGCTTAAACCTGATCAGTTCATATTAACCAAACATACTAAATAAGCATAAGTGATTGATCTTTACATTTTCTATGATAAAAAGTTATCTTTATATTCATAAAGATAACAAATTCAAATAAAAGATAACTAGATGACTACACCTATCATAAGACAAATTTAAGAGTCCACCAATAGATAACTTATATCCTGTACAAATAAACATCCATCAATGTGCTTGTTTTGCCTTTGCCCCTATCTCAGCAGTGGGTTTACAAAAATCTTCTGCTCATGCATGCTCATCCATTGTTAACTAGTAACTAAACTGACTATCTAAACTAAGAGACTCAGAAAGAGCAACCAGTCAGATGAAGGTACTAGCTGAAGTGAAGAATTGTGACAGATCAAGCTAGGATCAACATTATGGCAGTTCCAAGCCACTTGCACAGCAAAGTCATAGAAAAGCAAAGGTCATGAGCAGCCAAAATATGCAAGAATTTTGAGAGCAGACAGACCACAAGGTATAAATGTAGAGAAAAGTAGAGATGGGTGAGAGATCAGTCAGGAAAGACAGGAAGCAACCTCAAATGCTACTTGGGCAATTCCCAGTTCCTGGTTACCCTCCATATTTCTTGCCCTTAGATACCCAAATGAGACACCATGACCACTATGATAGGTGTGGATACCTGCTGAGTCTGTGCAGCATCTCTTGTTCTGGAAACCCTACCTATCTGCTACTATCCCCAGATAAGAGGACTGTCATGTTCATACAATATTATTTCACCATCTGAGAATATACACTAAACTAGACACAGAAATCTTAACACAGTAAAAGAAAAAGCCTTTGGGTGTGGAATGTTGGGGGCTGTGCCATGCGGACAGCGCCAGAATGGCACCTGATCACATCAGCAGTGAGGAGGTTAATTAACATAAGCACACTCAGGTGATTTATCACTGGCCATATTCAGTTAAGTCCATGCGCACAACGCGTGCACAGGTGTTCCCCAGCACCCCTGCTTGGGCCTGCTCGTTTTAACCCTTGCTGTGATAGGGCAGTTGGCTCCTTGCCTGATTGCAACTGGCGTGGCCCCGCCCTCCACCTCCTGGAGGTAATATAAGTGGGCAGTGGGTGGGGGTGCTAGAGTAAGGAGCAGCAGCTAGCAGAAAGAAGAAGCAGCAGTAAGAAGAAGCAGCTAGGAAAAGCAGCAGCTAGCAGAGAAAGGCAGCAGCTAGCAGAGAAGAGAAGCAGCTAGCAGTAAGAAGTAGTAGGCAGTGGCAGAAGGCAGATCGTAGAGCAGAGAACTGAGAACACACCTCTAGGTTGCACCCTTTAGTTCACAGGATGCAGGACGCACCACTAAAAAGAAGCAGCAGAACCTTAAGAAGAAATAGATCTCTGATAAGTGTAGCAAACCTCTCTTTCTCTAAAACTCCCTCTAAGAAAAGTCTCTCTTCCTGATAAGCAAAGTTTCTCTTCCTCTAAGCAAAGCATATCTTTCTCTCAAAGTCTCTCTTCCTCTATAAATTAGTGAATATAGGAAAAGTAGTTTATTTTCAGTCTACCTCCAATAAATACCCACGCAATTGTTGCCACGGGTGGCAACAGTGGAATACAGAATCAGATTTCAGCCTAAGAGGAACCACTTTCTACAATAGGATATTAATACTAGATTTGGTCGTATTAACAACTAATTGAATAGGAAACAAATTTTCTCTGCAAAAAATAAATAAAACAAGAGAAAAGGTGATGTAAAGAGAAAAAGAGAGATACCACATAGAGAAATCCTCTGAGGTTCTCTGCAAGTGTACTAATACACGGATGATTTCAGAAACATGGCAGTATCCCTGCCCCTGGGTTTCACAAGTCAATCTCTAGTTCTTTAATAATTATAGCACTGGTGTAAGCAGTATCTGAATAATCATGGTGACCGGGAAGAGTGGTAGAAAGTGATAGTGAGGTTACATTTTTCTGATTCCCATGTAAAATTAAAATGCTTATACCAAAATTACATATCACAAAGCATCCCATCAATTCCCAGCAAAATTCCAAGGCATATAATTAGACAGATGGCTCATGAACACCTAGAAAAGGAAGAGCAATCACCAAGAGCCACTTTAAGTTTACTAAGAATAAATTATACCAGATTAATTAAATTACATAAACAGTGAATCTGCATTTCAATGAGGCATTTAATGTAGTGTTTTGTTAATGTCTTTGTGGACAAGATAGATGTAGAGAGGATTTTTGTGAATTATGTGGATATGTGTTAGTTGAACAATTATTCTCAAACTGTGATGATTACATGGATCATTTTTAGCATGTTTTGAGCCTTATTTACAATTTTAAGTTAAAAATACTTGTAGACAGAAAAATATGTATATCAATTCAAAGATAGTCAAATATTGAATGGCAAAATTATAATGGAAAAATCAATATTTTTCATTATGATAGTCAAAGGAGTAGATCAAACTGAGCAAGAAGGAGTTCTAGAATATAAATTCCAGCAATCCTCCCACAAATTCCCTATAGAATATGAACATAAAATTTATTACTTTAGTTCAGAAAACCAAATACAGGATGGCAAGGTTGTAAATAGGAATATCCACCCTCCTTTAAGAAATGGATTGTGCCTTATGGTTCCATATTCACAGATTCAAACACAATTTCTAGCACAAAACAGATGCATAAGATACACATTTTTTTTCATAGATAAGTGATTTAATATGAGTAAACAAATATAGTGCAAACTTAAATTTTATCTCTATAGGACAGTGTTTTGTAAGGAAGTCAACAATAACCCAATTGCTTACATTAATAAAAACCATATGGGGGCACTGTGTCAGCTTTGGAATCATATATTAGTTAAGTAGAACACTGACAGAAAATAGCAGTTGAAGGAGAAAGTAACAATATTTTGAAAATCAGAAATAATATATTAGGCTTCTCTGGAGAAATAGAAACAATATTGTGTGTGTGTGTATGTGTGTGTGTGTATGTGTGTGTGTGTGTGTACACACAGAAAGAAAGACTAGATTTCAGGGATTTGGCTCATGTGATTCTGGAAACTGACAAATCCAAAATTCGCAGGGAGGGGAGACTGGAAGGCTAGGGATTTCGGGAAAAGTTGATGTTGAAGTTCAAGTCCAAAGGCAGTCTGCTGGCAGAATTCTTATTCCCTTGGGGAGGTCAATCTCTTAAGACCTTCCACTGGTTAGGTTCCATAAGGCTCACCCACATTATGGACGGAATCTTCTCTACTCAAAATCTACTGATTAAAATATTAATTGACTTAAAAGCTTTCACAGAATCTTCAAGAATAATGATCAATGAAAAATCTGGCTATAGTGACCCACAAGTTGGCACACAAAATTAATCATTACAACTTCATTATCATAAGAAAATGGTTAAGGAAAAGAGAGATTTAACTTAAAAATGAGAAAAATTGGGATATATTTGGCACCTGCTTTAAAATATTTCAAATTTTAAAATAAGGAAGAAATTAGACTTAGCTACAATACCTTTAGAGTGTTATCTTAAGAAAAAGATAAGGGTAAAAATTACAAATGAATCTTAAGAAGAGTACTTTTAACATTTACACTATCCTCTCTGATTGAGAAGTAGAACAGATATATAGAGAGACATGTGACAAAATATCAAGTCTTAAGGAAATTTAGGGTTAAATTGCAAAAGCAAAAATGCACAAATGAAGTGAAAGTCATTTTTCACTATACAAATATTTGTTAATTATCTCCCATGTAGTAGGCACTTTTTCATACATTAGTAATAAAATAGCAAAATAAAAAGTTCTGCCTTCATGAGGCTTATTTCTCATGGAAATGTATAAGAAATCATAAAGTACATCATTGTAGTTTATGGTATGCTAAATTGATAACTGCTGGCAGTACTGGGGAGTCTGGTTCCTGGTTAAGGATCTGCTTGTGGTTTTGCATGACAAACTATAGGCAATCATGAAGCTCCCTCCCCATGGCAGACTTGGTGCAGCCTGTTGTTTCAGTCTGAATGGATTTGAGTCAAGGTCTTTCACCCCTCTAAGTCCAACCATGTTTCCCTGCATATTCAAATTCCTAGTCCAGCAACTTTTATTTCAAGTTCTCCTTATTGGGGGCCTTCAGTGAAGCTATCTCCTTTCTCTAGAACTTGTGGGCCCTGGAGGTTCAAAGACACTCTCCATTCTGACTCATTTTCAGTACCTGTCTAGTCTGAATCCTTTCCCCTTACCCTTTCCCTTGTCCCCAGGCCCATAAAACTGCAGGAAACTTTCCTTCCAGTTTCCCTCAGCAGTGAGAAAATTTCCATATATATTCTGATCCACTTAGACCCTCAGGTCATGCAGAAATTCCATGTGGGAATTGCAGTGAGTAGGATAAGGGGACAGGGGAGTGGGGAAGTCTATGCTTTCTTTGGCTTAGCCTCTAGCTTATAATATAGCAGCAAGTGATTGAAGGTGGGTCATTTTTATTTTCTTTGTTGTGCTGGTTGGTTATTTTCGAACATGGCAGCTCAGCTCTCTCCAGTCTACTTTAACTGGGACAGAGCCATAGTAAAAGGTTGGGAAAAAAGCAAATAAAAGAAAGTAGAAGAGAAAAAAGATTAAGGATTAGTGTAATGTGAATGAAAATGAGAGCTGTTGAGAAAGATCCCTAGGTTTTGATTTGGACACCTAGTGGTCCTATTCATTCATTCAAGGAATGAAAGAGGACCTGGGTATTGATCACAAGATAGTTTCCTTAACTTTGGGCCTTTGAAGTGTCTGTAGCAGAAAGTAGAAAAATAGATAGCATGGAATATTGATATTCCAGAAACAAAGGGTTCCCTGATCAGATATATTTGGGAAATACATATATTCTACCCTGCCCATCAAGATCTGTTCAATTATTTATTCATTCAATCTATGTTTCTGCCATAAACTGCATTTCACTCTGGACTATAGAAGCAAATAAGAGGAACTTCCTTCAAGGAGTTTATGGTTTATGAGGATACATAAAGTAAACAAGTGATTATTTAAATTATAACTGGGTTAATGTTGCAAATGAGTAGGACAGTTCCAGAAGCTTATGAAACAGGTGCCACCTCTAGCTTGACACTTGGTAAATATTCTGCTTTATAATCTTTACGTAATTGCTTTTCCAAATACCCAACTTTCACTTCTGTGCCCACTATGCCCACATTAGTGTAGTGAAACCCACTGACATTATTTCAGTTTTAAATTGTCAGATTTTTTTTTAAGCATGGCAGTGTTTTTACTTCCCCCACAAAATACCTATTATATAAAAAGAGCAAACTTCAAAATGTGGTTTGGAAAACTCTCAGAAAAGAGTCAAAGAGAAGTTGAACAGGTAATTGGTACTCCTCTACCAGTACATTTCCTCTTCTGCAATCAAAGAACAGCAATATGGAAGATATAGGTGCACGACTCACAAGCCCTGTCTGGAGAAAAGGAAGGAAAGTAGCCTGGATAGAGGAAAAAAACAGGCCAAGCTAAAGCAATTCTGATCAATTGGGTGCCAAAAGAAACTGGTAGAGTTACTTGGACTGAGTCATTTGACCACCCAAATTGCTTCCATTTCTTCCTTCACTCACTGAAAATGATGATATTCATTTTTCTCTTTTCATTCCATCCTGGGGACGCAGCAAAGCTGTCATAACTGTGTTTAATGAATGAAAGAATGAATGAACTCTGATCTCTTTGGTATGTGTAATGAATAAAATATTATTTGTATTAATAATGAAATACAGTTATTTAACATTTAAATGGTGCAGATTGAGATTTCATTTCTGATGTCTGGAACTGTACTTTGAGTCATCAAAAGATTTTAAATCAGTTGGATGCTCTGGCTGAATATATTTTATACATATATATTTTTTGGTATGACTGTGAGTCAGGGATATTGGAGCTAGAAATATGGAAATATGCCCTGGGAGGACACAGAATTTAGTGTGCTCTCTCAGATCCTCTCACTCTCTCTGATGCTTTTGTCCTCCCAAGTACTACTAAATTCTTGATCAAAATTTTTATAAGACAATTTATGTGGAAACAATTTTAGATACTGAACATTCATATGTTAATTAAACTTGAATAAATCACTGCAATTTAATAGTATACCATGGTTAGAAATAAACATTGCATTTAATAGTATAGGAAGATATCCCATATGTGTTGTTAGCTAAAAGAGCAAATTTAGTTTAAGCTTCTATATTTTATTTTAAAAAAGTGCAGCTGTATAAAAGTGTGTTACTCTCTGGAAGTTTTAAAAATAGTGATTTTCAAATTTTTATTAATTTATATTTTCAACTTTTCCTACTAAGCATTTTCATGAAATTATTGAAAACTGAATTTAAACAAAGGTGCTTGAGATAAATAAAATTTAAGGCAATGCAGATGAGTTTTTATTACTAATAGCTGCATCAAATTTATAAACAAGTTCTAGTTTTATTCATTTTTAGCTTTAATATTGATAAGAACTTTTCTGACACTTGGTAAATAGTCTGCTTTATAATCCTTTCATGATTGTCTTTCCAAATACCCCACTTTCTACTACTCACTCTAAAGAATAGCAGACATGTGACCTTTAGCTGAGTTGCAGGGGTCCAGTAATCAGGTTCACCAGTAATTATCAGTTGCAGGCCGTCCATTCAGAAGGAAATGGCCTGAATGATGAGGCTAGGAGAGGAGCACTGAGGAGTGAAGACCAGGGAAGCCACTTAACATGTGAGGATCAGGCACTTAATAAAAGCTCTTAAAAAGAGGGTTGATGAATAGAGCTTTTTATTAGTGATGAATTCTGCCCTTTTTTCCCACAAATTGTACTTTCTTTTATGTATAATAATTTCTAAATATAAAAGTGTTTCAAAGTGATTTTTTTCATGCATTTATAAATCTCAAAACTTTATAGTAAGACATTGTATAGACAGAACAAATAGAGTAGAAGTCAGACTCTAACCTTTTATTGGAAGGAAAGGGTTTTGTAGTATGTTGACCTATTTCTTTACTTTTTTAGTAGCGAACCTTATGACCTAAGTGAATACATGGATTTAATGATTTTATATCTTATCAATGGTTCACACAATAGCTTCAAAACCTCAGATAGCTTTGGGTGGAATGTCGTCTGACACAGCTGTGCAGGTAAGGTACACCTCATAGATCCAGAGGATAGATGGACATCAAGGAAAGAAATCACTACCCCTGCAACGAGGTTTCCTTAAGAACCACTTTTTTAAAAATATTTTTTTAGTTGTTGATGGACCTTTATTTTATTTATTTATTTATATGCAGTGCTGAGAATCCAACCCAATACCTCACATGTGCTAGACAAGCACTCTTATCACTGAGCCACAACCCCAGTCCAAGAATCACCTTTTTATTAAGTGAATAAAAAGAACCTATTTAGTGCTTGAAAAATCTGACTTCCACATATGGTTAATAGAATTCCATGATATCATGCCACTAGGTTAATGTAAACCTATTATACAAGTTCTAAATATCTCAGGGGAAAACAAATGTGGGAACTGTCAGTTTTTCTATTAAGAACAGGGCACAAATGGCTAGGATGACACAGCCTGAACTCGAAATCCGGTTCTGTCATCTGAGAATTGACAGTGACAAGTTACTTAACCTCTTGTGCCTCTGTTTCTTCCATAAGACCGACCAATAGGTTTGTTGTGAAGATTAAATAACTAGCATATAATAGCATTTGAAAGTCACCATTGTCCTCCCGCAGCTCTCCTCCTTGTACTCCTCTTCTTTCTTCTACTTTTTCTCCTTCTTCTTCCTTCTCCTTCATTATCATCTAATTCATTAAAAAAATAAAAAATTTATTGAACACTCACCCTGTGCCAGATATTCTAATATTCTACTCTTCCCAGGAGCACTGGTGAGTAAAATACACATGATTCCTGAACTCTTTGAGTTTGCAAACAAGTTCAAAGAAAAATATTTAACAAATAAACATACAAATAAATATATGATTGCAAATTATGGTAAATTCATTGAAAGGAAACAGCAGAGAGCAAGAAAAGAAAGACTGGAAAAAAATCTAATGCAGAAGTGAGGGTGGGATAGACTCTCTTGGAGAACTGGTGATCAAATGGAGATGTGAAATCTCAAAATTTGAAATCAATTTCTTTGAATTGTCACCTAAAGTTTATTTATTCACAGTCACAGGTTAATATTTTAAGGATTTTACCATGAATCATATACCTATCAGAATTAATTAAAAACAAACATCTTCGTTTGAAGTTTAATATTATTTCTCTGAGACAACAAATTAATAAACTGAAAAGTAATAAGTTCCATTTAAAATTCAACAAAAAATTAAAACATCCCTTTGTTGTTATGTTTTAAATAAATTTAATCAAACTAAATTATGTAGAAGATATCATCAAAAACTACATTAGTCTATATGTAACCTTAAGAAAAAAAGAGACTTTAAATGAAAATGAAAAGGACAACTGATTATAGGTATTTTGCACAATATGTATCATGCAGATATTGAGATCAGGTCTGAAATGTCAGGAAAGGGATCTTAGCTCTTCCCACTGATAAATTATAGGATGTTTAATTATAATTGGGCTCTGAGACTGGTGAAAATACCAACGCTAGTTCATTCAAAAAGAGAAGTTATCAAAAAGCTGGGATGGGATTATAATGTTTTCTGGATTTTAGTTGAAATGAAATCTTAAAAAAAAAAAAAAGCAAGTTCAGACCAAATTAGTGGTCAAAATCAATAAATAAGAGGTATATGAACCAGGTAGGTAAGTCAAGAGGATTGATTTCCTTGAACTTCAATCACATTGCCAAGTGGCAAGAGGTAAGAGAAGGCAATGGCCATTTTCTACTTTTAAAGGCTGGAACCAAAAGAGAAAAGAAATTTCAGAACCTTACTCTACTTGTTAGATATATTAATAGGTATGAGAAAATCCACAAGTAAACACCAAATCCATTCACCTCACCAAAAGGCTTTGACCTTCATGACTAGTGGGTATAGCAAGTATGCAAGATCTCTTGACAGTGAGGTTGCCTTATTAAACCTTTTGTTTTGATTTCTAGCTCCTAACACAATTCAATAGAAAAGAGTGTGATGGTAAGATTTTGGTGGGTAACAGCTAACAAGTGGTTGAGGTCACTACCCAACACAAAGAAAAATAAACTGCTGATTCATTAGTGAGGTAGGATTATATGTCAATTATGCATTACTGTCATAAGTAATTGAGCAACACACATACTAATTATGAGTATATAAAAAGAAATCAGTGTACTTGGCTTCCTAGTATAAAAAGAAAAATGTGATTTAAGTATACTTGGAAATACAAATCAAATATATTTAAAGATACAAATTTCTCTAATGAAGGTAGACATTAGCTGAAAAGTAGAAATTATTAGTCTAAACAACAAATGTGTAAAGTATGTGTACTGCTAATTTGCTCCTTTAATAGGTTTGTGACATTAGCTTGAATTCTATATTCATATTTAATGTCTAGTTTTCTATATTAGCTCAATTAATCCATTGATGATTGTCATACAAATGAATTATTTTAGAAGTTTTTACCTCTACTTACTACAGTTCTTTGCACTTACTTTTTTTAAAATAATGATGTCATTTCTTCAGAAAATCTATAATTATAACTTATAGCTTTAAATAATTTTTACATATGTGATGAAAATTTCACTATAAAAAATTAAGTTGGTGAGAGTTGACTTTAGACTTTATTCATTTGAAACCATCTAAAGGCAATATATTTTGCTTTTTCTAAGTGATACGAGAAACAAAAAGCCTAAAATATTTAATAGATTTCAGTTATTTCCTTTTGGAAATGAAAAAGATCATGAAAAAATCAGGAGGGACAGAAAGATTCTTAGGGAAGCAAAACTAAATTGAACACTAAAACTTTTCTGCGTTGAAATTTAGTCCACAGTGGTATTACACACATACTGACTTCTCATTGAGAGGAACATCAATAAATTGATTGACCTGAGAGATACATATTGATTTTTGTAAGCCCAAGGTCTACATTCATATCAGACAATTCTTCTTGATATTTCCTAGGATGCAAAGTCAATAAATGAATTGTTATATTTATATTCTGAATAATTTCCCAAGTTGGCAGGAAAGTTAGGTTTTGCACTGTGTTATGGAGAGGTGATGACCAATTTACATCTGTATTCTGTGTATTCTCTCTAAAAATGTCCAAATGAAGTATCTCTCATATTTATTGCTTTAACACTTGACTCATTTTAATAACACCAAATAATATTTCAATGCAGTGCTAATCTTATATTCAACATCTTTCCATTTATAAGATTTCTTTTTATACGTCACCACTATATTCAAGCTACTTTGATATGATCATTGCAGCTAACCCAGAAAAAAAATAAAATGTAGTTACATCGATGAAAGGTTATGTTCTGACTGTATGTTGGTAATTAAAATAACATACAGATATTTGTGTGTTTTAAATATAAGTGAATAAAGGCTCTTGAATTCTACACATAAGCATGAGACTCCTTTCTCACTTAGGAATATTGTATTGTTCCCCTTATCACCTGGTCTCTTGGCTGCAGCCTCTTCAAAAGAGACAGACAACCCCACTCACTACCTGCTCTAAAGCTTGAAGCAGGCCTCAAAGCATGTGCTTAGGAATAAATTCAGAGTCTTTATGATGATAACTGCAGTTTCTGACCTCACTGTTCATTATGTAAATTATGTTAGTAAAGATAGTTAACCTAATGTTCATTTTGAATAGCACCTCAAAATATTGTTATCCTTTTGTTTCCTCACTGAGTCTGGATTCTAAGGAAGGCAACAAGGAACTTTTTTTCTTTCTTAATGTCCTAGGAGACCATGGTGGTATAATTGGATGATACATGAAGTTACAATAAACACAGCACATCTTTCTTCAGTATCATTTTTACCAGACAGTAGTAGATGTTAGTTTCCTAGGACTGCAATAACAAAGTACCATAGACAAGGTAACTTAAACAGCAAAAGTCTTATTTTCTTGCTATTCCAGAGGCTAGAAGTTTCAGATCACTTTATCGGCTTGGAGATGAGAATTTTCTTCAGTATCTTCATGTGGTCTTCTCTCTGTGTATATCTCTCTTCTTATATTTTCACCAGTCACATTGAATTCAGAACCACCACCAATGATCTCATTTTATTTAAATTATCCCTATAAACTCCCTATCTTCAAACACAGTCACATTCTGAAGTCCTGGGGGTTAGTACTTCATCATGTGAATTAGGGGAGAGGAGACACAAGGAAGTCCATGAGAAAGAGTAGATAAGAACAATTGTGTCCAACACCAACATGAAAATTTTATGGATAGAATAAAAGTTTGCAAGATTCATGATCTACAAGGAGCTACAGAAAAGATCTGTAGTGTAGTATTTTTTCACTCCATGCTTTTGAAATTCCAGAGGAGTTTTATACTTTGAAGATTTTTGAGCAGGACCCTGTTAGCAGAAACATAATGACATTTAAAATGAAAAATTCTGAATTTAAATTGTAACTTCACCATTTGCCCACTTGATGTGGCAATTGTGTTTTGTGATTTCTAAGTTCCAGTTTTTCTTCTTATAAATGTGAATAGTAAAATTACCTAGTTTATAAAGGTGATATGATTAAATGAGATAATACCATAAAAATAATTATCACAGTTAGGCATTTGTGTTAATACTGGATTTCTTTTCAAGAGTACTTCTGTGTCTTGGTTTGGTTTGAAAATAACAGCTTGAAATGTGACCTTTACCTGAAAGACATCAAGAAGGCATTTGATAATGTACTAAAAATCATAGGCATGCAGGAGCATTTAAAGGTAATTTTTTTTTATAAAAAGATATTCAAATATGAAAGAGAATGCACTAAGGATCTTATGTACAATAATCTCTGTATTATTTTAGAGAACTTCAAATCCATTTTGCTTTTAATTTTCTGCTACATGTAGGTAGATATAGACATACAGATTTGCATATATATACACATATATACATTTGATTAATATATACATACAATTACATTTATATATCATGAAATTATACATATGAAAGTTTAGGATCCCCTATGATAAGGATAAGAAAGGTAAACATGAATTAAGGATTTACTGAGTTAGTACACGGAAAGCCTTTAAGATTGATATCTAGTGATCGATGAATGAGTGTTTGTTGTCAGTAGTATCAGTCACCAGACTATCCCTCTACATTTTATTCTCCCAAAAACCCCTGAGATAGGCACTGTTTTTATCTGCATTATACAGGTGAAGGTGTTAGGGCGATGAAAGGTAGGTTCAACTAGTAAATGGATGAGCAAGGTTTCAGAGCAAGGTCTCTCAAACTTGAGAACCCAGACTCCTGACTGCCTCACTGTACCTTCTCTCCACATTTGATCACTGGGGGTTACTGTGCTCAGTAAACATTCCTCCACTTGGTTTTAGACCATTTCTGCTTTCAGTCATGCTTCCCTTCTCCCACTTCATTTAGTTGGGTGACTATCATTATTTTAAAAGGTCTGAGCTTCCAGAATATATTAAGAAGTGTCAGCACAAACAAATGCAATCCTGCACGTATTCCTCATCTCTTTTTCATTCTCCTTTGGTTTGAATTTAATAAGAATTGTGTGTTTCTGGGAGAAATATAACTAACAAGTATGATTGCCTTCTCTTACCAACCTTAATTAAAAGATTAGAGCTAAACAGGGAAAGGTAACTATGACCAAGTCACAGCCCTGAAGAGGAAATGCAGATGAGAAGTGATTTACAGCACTTTCCTATCTCTCAATCCTACTCACTTTCTCTTTGGTGAGTTCGAATACCTAATTTCACAAATCAAATATGTCTTTGAGAGTCCTCAAAATTCTGAAAAAGTATCTGTAAATATGCTCAATTATTGTTCATAAGATCAAAATACAGTCTTGAGTTCTGGATTCTGACTACTACTTTTTAAATTTGTTTCTCTTCTGTTGCTGATTACTTATACTTCTTGTTTTACTTCAGAATGCATGGATATTTCTTAAACTTAAATTTAAAGAACACATAAAAATTTCCTGACAAATCATGAGGAAGACAAGTTTCTTGAGCAGACATTAAGGAAAAGTAGGATATCAATTTAATAAATTTTGTCACTTTTCACCCCAAATCCTCCCTGGTGGATCCCCATAAGGAAGCTGTCTTGCCACATTTGTACAGTTTTTGTGTAATCTACTCACCTAATCTTTAAAGAACTTAATTAAGTACTTCTAAAAATACTAGCATATACTTCATAGAAATTGAATTTTCCATTAAAAGTTACCAAAACAAATGAATAAGAGCTTGCACAGTTGTAAAGAGACAAAGTGAAGATGTCAGCTAAAGGAGATAAAAGATGGAAAGAAAATTACTGTGTCATCAAAAAGATAATGAAGTTTAAAAGAAATAAAAAAAGATGAGACATTTTGTAGGACATAAAAAACAGTTTGACTAGAGCCAATAAAAAAGATAGAAACTTTGGTAAAGGAAATGTCACTAATTAGATATTGTTAAAGCTGAAATGAACATTTTATTTTATGCTTTTATAGGCTAACAAATAAAAAAAAGGTACTTAAACCAGCAATATCTAGTTTTTCTACAGATCAGGATACAGATTGTATGACATTATCTCTACAGGAACACAACCTAATCATGTGGTACTATGACACCAGGAGGCAATGTGAAAATACATTTAGGAAAGGACCTTGAACTTGTGTGCCATTTAAAGAAGGAAGCAAATACATTTCTGAATCCCTGCAAAGGATTCAACTGCTAGAATACATTCTTTGAAAATATTATATAAAGAAACATAAAAGTAATTCTATCCCAACCATGATAGCCTAAGATGAGTCTCATTAAAAGCAGAAGTTAAAAATAGTAATTGTCATAACTATATCACTTTAGAGTTTCAAAATATTATCTTACAACATCAAATATGTGCTTATCAAAAACAAGCAATAACCAGCAATGGTGGTATATTTTATCAATGAGATTGACAAAGATGAAAATATATTGCTGATATTTAATATAGTCAAGGGTATGGGGAAATAGGTATGCAAGACAAATTTGGTAGTGTGCAAAGTATTAATGCTTTTGGAAAATGATATGACTTTTTGGAGTCAAAATGTTAAATATAAATATCCTTTGAGGCAAGCGTTCCATCCTTAGGAGTTTTCCAAGTAGTGGATAGAATAAGATACATTTACAGCAGCATTGTTTATAAGAATGTGTGGGCACATGTGTGTTGTCCCTGGAAGGTGAAATGTTTCCTTCTCTCTTTCTCCTCTTCTCTTCTCTTCTCTTCTCTTCTCTTCTCTTCTCTTCTCGTCTCTTCTCTTCTCGTCTCGTCTCTTCTCTTCTCTTCTCTCTCTCTCCTTCTCTCTCTCTCTCTCCCCTTTATATAAATATATATGTTATATGTATAAAACCATCATAGAATACTCAGTCTGAGTACACCCATATATTATGCATAGCTATCCTATGAAGGAAGTAGTGTCTATATTGTAAGCACGATGAAAATACTAACTAGACTTATGCATTTGTCTTTATAGTTTCAAGCCCCATAATAAGTGCTGATGCATGGTAGAAATTCAATAAACAGGTGCTGATGGAGGAGTCAATGGAAGAATGATGTAGCATGCCAATGATTAAGGATTATACTTGAGATACCAAAGCTCAAAAGTGAATAATGACCTATTTTACATGTAATGCCACCTTTTATGCCAAAATATGGAGAAATAGTACATCAAAAATTCTGTCCATTGTGGGTAAATGAATGGAAATGGAGAACATCATGCTAACCAAAACAAACAAGACTCAGAAAATCAAGGGTTGAATGCTTTCCTTCATATGTGGAAGCTAGAGAGAGAAGAAACAAGGAGCAAATGAAAGGGAATCTCAGGAAAACAGACCAACAGAGTAGTGGAAGAAGATTGAGAGGGAAGTAGAGGAGGAGGACATGGGGAAGTACTGGGGAATGAAATCTACCAAATTTTCTAAGTCCTTGTACAAATAACGCAATAAATTCCACATATATGTGATTATAATGCACTGATTATAATAATGATGATAATAGAGTGACTTCAGTAAAATAAAGCAAGAGGATCAGGGGAAGGTAGGAGAGAAAAATACCACAATAGCACAATAAAATTAAATCCACCTCACATTTTCCATTTGCCTACCCTTGGAGGAAATGAGAAGTTCTCACAATTGTTATGGCACCTAAAATCACTACATTTGGTAGTTTTTAAGGGTAGTTTTAAAGGAAAAGGGAGGAATAAATATCTCCTGAACCTTAAAATACCTCCTTGCTTTTCAGATTAAAACATATGCTATGCATTACAGACAGATCTTCATGATGACAATGTATTTGGTCTCCTTCATAATTTTTATGGTTATCATTCTTTGCTAATTATAAGATTAGAAAAACAACTCTTGCCCTGAGACAGTCAGTCATTTCCTTTTCTACTTTCGAAACTGAAATTCTTCAGTCAAAACCTTGATTCTGTTTCCCATTGTTCTTTTAAAATATTCAAACATTCACCACTCTGCCAAAGACTTCTCCTCTCCTTTTCTCTGGAGAAATTTTTCCAACTACTTCCCTGAAAAATCCAATCTGCAAAGGACAGAGTTTCTCCACTTCCTGCCACAAAACACAGCTGTATTTCAGATCTTCTTAGATTAGCAATGTCTTGTCTCATCTCTCATTCCCTTCTCAGGAATGATGATCCTGCCCAAATGTGTCCATCCTCTCTTTTCAATGGCCTCTGTCCAAATTATTTCGTTCTATTAAAAAAAAAAAAGCAAAAAAAAACTGTACCCTGCATGTCTCTTGTTTTTCTCTGGCAACAACTATCCATGCATTCCTTAGGACTTATCTTCTTGACAGAAAAAAATTTTCTCTCCTTTTTTACTGTCTCAGTCCCAACATGGCTTACCCATACTAAGGTAGCCTCCAGTTCCATTCACTAGAACCATTCCTGGAAAGATCAGTGACAAATTCTACTTTTCCAAAATCTGTGTTTCTCCTATAACAAATCCACAACAAATAATCTGTGAGTATTAGCAGATTTTCCTCCTCCCCAACCAAATGTTTCTGATTTTGACTCTGTATCTCTTACTTTTCTTCTAAAAAGAGTTCTCTCTTGCTGGATTTTAAAATGCAGGGCCAGGAAGAAAGAAGCAGGAGTTTAGTATAAAAAGCAAATAGCTAAAGGTGGTGGAGGAAACATGAGGCAACATGACGCAAAAAAGTACAAAAAAGAGCAGATATACTGAGAGAAGAGGATGAGATGGAAAGTGAGAAAATTAAGAAATTTAAATGTGGTTTTAAATTCTCTCTTAATAATGGACAAAGAAAGGGGAAAATAGGTTGTTGAAATTACTTTCCTGACTGCTTTAATTGCAGGGTTTTTGTGAAGATTTTTCTGAGAGAGGGGACAGTTGTTATACTTATCTGACCCCATCATTATCAACCCTCCTTCTGAAAGATCTCTGTTGTGGCTTGGATGTGAGGTGTCCTCCAAAAGCTCACAGCTTCTTCTGAGACAATGAAGGAAGGTTCAGAGAAGAAATGATTGGGTTGTAAGTCTTAACCCAATCAGTCAATTAATCCCTGATGGGATTAACTGAAGTGGTAGGGTGTGGCTGGAAGAGGTGGAAATTGGGGCGTAACTTTGGGGTATATATTTTAATCTGGAGAGTGGAGATCCCTCTCCGTTTCCTGATGATGTGAGCTGCTTCCCTTTGCCACACTCTTCGAACATGATGTTCTGCCTCACCTCAAACACAGAGAAATGGAGCTGGCCTTCTATGAACTAAGACCTCCGAAACCAGGAGCCCTCAAATAAAGTTTTCCTCCTTTAAAATTGTTCTGATCAGACCTTATAGTCACAGCAGCTAAAAGGATGAGGAAAACAGTTTCTATTTTCTACATTCCTGTGACTTTCTTGTTCTCATCTTTTTTCTCTGGCATCCTTATAAATATGTTGTATGGACCCCTCTTCTTTTCATTTAAGGAAGCCCGTGACTGGAGACTACCCTCAACACTCTCCCCTCTCCAACAAAGCATCCCAACCTTGAACTGAGAAGATGTTTGCTCTGGGTTAAACTGTATCTCCCCAAAATTCACTTGTCAAAGTCTTAACCCCCAGTATCACAAAAATGTGAGTACACCTGAAGATAAGTACTTTGAAGAAGTTACTAAGTTAAAACAAATCCCTTAAGGTGTTTTAATTCAGTCAGACTAGTGTCCTTATAAGAAGGAACATTCAGACTCAGAGACACCAGAAGTCCATGGACACACAGACGAAAGATCATGTGAGGACATGGAAAGAAGATGGCTATCTGCAAGCAAAGGAGAGAGTTCTCAGAAATAAAACCTACCTGCCAAGACCTTGAGTTTGGACCTCTAGCATCCAAAACTTAAAAACAAAATAATAAATTTCTGTTGTAGTCTGTGGTGTTCTGTTCTGACACCCTTAGGAAAATAATACAAGACTTATTTTTTATGTTACACCATGTAAATATTAAGTTTCTGTTGAAGAGTATTTCTGATTCTATATTCTAAAACAGAATCACAAGATATTATACCGAAAAAATTTCTTAGAGATCACTTAGTAGAATAGTTTTTCATTATTGTGAATGTCCCTGGATTCCTTCGTAAAATTTATGAAAGCCATAATCACTTCCCTGACAATGTGAACATGAGCATAAATACACACATTGATACATTGTGTAAAAATTTTACTTTACTTCTTTATGAACTACATTATTTCATTTTGGAAGAATACTTTTAAAATACTTTATTAATAAATAAGTCTCTTTCTCTCACTTTTTTTTTTATTGTAAACAAATGGGATACATGTTGTTTCTCTGCCTGTACATGGCGTAAAGGCATACCATTTGTGTAATCATAAATTTACATAGGGTAATGTTGTTTGATTCATTCTGCCATTTTTTCCCTTCCCCCCCTCCTCTCCCACCCTTCCCCTCCATCTACACAGTCCTTCCTTCCTCCATTCCTGCCCCCCTCCCTAAACCCAACTCCAACCCCAACACTAACCCTTCCCACCCCCCATTATGTGTCATCATCCACTTATTAGCGATATCATTCTTCCTTTGGTTTTTTGAGATTGGCTTATCTCACTTAGCATGATATTCTCCAATTTCCTCCATTTGCCTGCAAATGCCATAATTTTATTGTTCTTTATGGCTGAGTAATATTCCATTGTATATATATACCACAGTTTCTTTATCCATTCATCAATTGAAGGACATCTAGGTTGGTTCCACAATCTGGCTATTGTGAACTGAGCAGCTATGAACATTGATGTGGCTGTATCTCTGTAATATGCTGATTTTAAGTCCTTTGGGTATAGGCCAAGGAGTGGGATAGCTGGGTCAAATGGTGTTTCCATTCCAAGTTTTCTAAGGAATCTCCACACTGCTTTCCAGAGTGGCTGCACTAATTTGCAGCCCCACCAGCAATGTAAGAGTGTACCTTTCTCCCCACATGCTCGCCAACACCTGTTGTTGCTTGTATTCTTGATGATTGCCATTCTAATTGGGGTGAGATGGAATCTTAGGGTGCTTTTGATTTCCATATCTCTTATTACTAGAGATGTTGAACATTTTTCCATATGTTTGTTGATTGCTTGTATATCTTCTTCTGTGAAGTGTCTATTCATTTCCTTAGCCCATTTGTCAGTTGGATTATTTGTATTCTTGGTGTAGAGTTTTTTGAGTTCTTTATAGATTCTGGAGATTAGTGCTCTATCTGAAGTATGATTGGCAGAGATTTTCTCCCACTCTGTAGGCTCTTTCTTTGCATTGCTGATAGTTTCCTTTGCTGAGAGAAAGCTTTTTAGTTTGAATCTATCCCAGTTATTAATTCTTGCTTTTATTTCTTGTGCTATGGGAGTCCTGTTGAGGAAGTCTGGTCCTAAGCTGACATGTTGAAGCTCTGGACCTACTTTTTCTTCTATAAGATGCAAGGTCTCTGGTCTGATTCCGAGATCCTTAATCCATTTTGAGTTTAGTTTCGTGCATGGTGAGAGATATGGGTTTAGTTTCATTCTGTTGCATATGGATTTCCAATTCTCCCAGCACCATTTGTTGAAGAGGCTATCTTTTCTCCATTGCATAGTTTTGGCCCCTTTGTCTAGTATGAGAAAATTGTATTTATTTGGGTTTGTGTCTGTGTCCTCTATTCTGTACCATTGATCCCCCTTTCTATTTTGGTACCAATACCATGCCGTTTTTGTTACTATTGCTTTGTAGTAGAGTTGAAGATCTGGTATTGCAATACCCCCTGCTTCACTCTTTCTGCCAAGGATTGCTTTAGCTATTCTGGGTTTTTTATTCTTCCAGATGAATTTCATAATTGCTTGCTCTATTTCTGTAAGGTACATCATTGGGATTTTAATTGGAATTGCATTGAATCTGTATAGCATTTTTGGTAGTATGGCCATTTTGACAATATTAATTCTTCCTATCCAAGAACATGGGAGATCTTTCCATCTTCTAAGGTTTTCTTGAATTTCTTTCTTTAGTGTTCTGTAGTTCTCATTGTAGAGGTCTTTCACCTCTTTTGTGAGATTGATTCCCAAATACTTTATTTTTTTTGAAGCTATTGTGAATGGGGTAGTTTTCCTAATTTCTCTTTCTGAAGATTCATCGCTTATATATAAAAATGCCTTAGATTTATGTGCATTGATCTTATATCCCGCTACTTTACTGAATTCACTTATGAGATCTAAAAGTTTTCTGGTGGAATTTCCTGGTTCCTCTAAGTATACAATCATATCATCAGCAAATAGGGATAGTTTGAGTTCTTCTTTTCCTATTCATATCCCTTTAATTTCTTTGGTCTGTCTAATTGCTCTGGCTAGAGTTTCAAGGACAATATTGAATAGAAGTGGTGAAAGAGGGCATCCCTGCCTTGTTCCAGTTTTTAGAGGGAATGCTTTCAGTTTTTCACCATTTAGAATGATATTAGCCATGGGTTTAGAGTAGATGGCCTTTACAATGTTAAGGAATGTTCCCACTATCCCTATTTTTTCTAGTGTTTTGAGCATGAAGGGGTGCTGTATTTTATCGAATGCTTTTTCTGCATCTATCGAAATAATCATGTGATTCTTGACTTTAAGTCTATTGATATGGTGAATGACATTTATTGATTTCCTGATGTTGAACCAACCTTGCATCCCTGGGATGAAACCCACTTGATCATGGTGCACTATCTTTTTAATATGTTTTTGTATGCGATTTGCTAAAATTTTGTTGAGAATTTTTGCGTCGATGTTCATTAAGGATATTGGTCTGAAATTTTCTTTCCTCGATGTGTCTCTGTCTGGTTTAGGAATCAGGGTAATATTGGCTTCATAGAATGAGTTTGGGAGAGTTCCCTCCTCTTCTATTTTCTGGAATACTTTGAGAAGTATTGGAATGATTTCTTCTTTAAAAGTTTTGTAGAACTCGGCTGAGAACCCATCTGGTCCTGGACTTTTCTTTGTTGGAAGGCTTTTGATGACTTCTTCTATTTCATTACTTGAAATTGGTCTATTTAAATTGTGTATGTCCTCCTCATTCAGTTTAGGCAATTCATATGTCTCTAGAAACCTGTTGATGTCTTCGAAATTTTCTATTTTGTTGGAGTATAGATTTTCAAAATAGCTTCTAATTATGTTTTGTATTTCAGTCATGTCTGTTGTGATATTTCCTTGTTCATTCCGAATTTTAGTGATTTGGGTTTTCTCTCGTCTTCTCTTTGTTAGTGTGACTAAAGGTTTATCAATTTTGTTTATTTTTTCGAAGAACCAACTATTTATTTTGTCAATTTTTTGTATTGTTTCTTTCGTTTCAATTTCGTTGATTTCAGCTCTGAGTTTAACTATTTCCTGTCTTCTACTACTTTTGGTGTTGGTCTGTTCTTCTTTTTCTAGGGCTTTGAGCTGTAGTGTTAGGTCATTTATTTTTTGAGTTTTACTTCTTTTATTAAATGCGCTCCATGAAATAAATCTTCCTCTAAGTATTGCTTTCATAGTGTCCCAGAGATTTTGATATGATGTTTCTTTGTTCTCGTTTACCTCTAAGAATTTTTTAATTTCCTTCCTAATATCTTCTGTTATCCATTCATCATTTAGTAGCATATTGTTTAATCTCCAGGTGTTGGAGTAGTTTCTGTTTTTTACTCTTTCATTAATTTGTAACTTCAATCCATTATGATCTGATAGAATACAAGGTAGTGTCTCTATCTTCTTGTATTTGCTGACATTAGCTTTGTGGCATAATATATGGTCTATTTTAGAGAAGGATCCATGTGCTGCTGAGAAGAAAGTGTATTCGCTCTTGGTTGGATGGTATATTCTATAAATGTCTGTTAAGTCTAAATTATTGATTGTGTTATTGAGATCTATGGTTTCTTTGTTCAATTTTTGTTTGGAAGATCTGTCCAGTGGTGAAAGAGGCGTGTTAAAATCACCTAGTATTATTGTGTTATGGTCTATTTGGTTTCTAAAATTGAGAAGGATTTGTTTAACATACATGGATGAGCCACTGTTTGGGGCATAGATGTTTATGATTGTTATATCTTGCTGATTTATGCTTCCCTTAAGCAGTATGAAATGTCCTTCTTTATCCCTTCTAACTAACATTGGTTTGAAGTCCACATTATCTGAAATGAGGATGGATACTCCAGCTTTTTTGCTGAGCCCATGTGCATGGTATGTTTTTCCCCATCCTTTCACCTTTAGTCTATGGGTATCTCTTTCTATGAGGTGAGTCTCTTGCAGGCAACATATTGTTGGATCTTTCTTTTTAATCCAATCTGCCAGTCTATGTCTTTTGATTGATGAATTCAGGCCATTAACATTCAGGGTTATTATTGAGATATGATTTGTATTCCCAGTCATTTGGTTCATATTTAAAATTTTTGACACATCTTGGTTCCTCCTTTATTTGACAGTTCCTTTAGGATAATTCCTCCCTTTGCTGATTTGCTTCTTTGTTTTTTATCTCTTCCTCATGAAATATTTTGCTGAGAATGTTCTGTAATGCTGGCTTTCTTTTTGTAAATTCTTTTAGCTTTTGTTTATCATGGAATGATCTTATTTCATCGTCAAATTTGAAGGTAAGTTTTGCTGGGTATAAGATTCTTGGTTGGCATCCATTTTCTTTCAGAGCTTGAAAAATGTTCCAGGCCCTTCTAGCTTTTAGGGTCTGGATTGAAAAATCTGCTGATATCCGTATTGGCTTCCCCCTGAATGTAATTTGGTTCTTTTCTCTCACAGCCTTTAAAATTCTGTCTTTATTTTGTATGTTAGGTATTTTCACTATAATGTGCCTTGGTGTGGGTCTGTTGTAATTTTGTGTATTTGGAGTCCTATAAGCCTCTTGGAGTTGATTTTCCATTTCATTCTTCAGATTTGGGAAATTTTCTGATATTATTTCTTCAAATAGATTGTTCATTCCTTTGGTTTGTTTCTCTAGCCTTCCTCAATCCCAATAATTCTCAAATTTGGCCTTTTCATGATATCCCATAGTTCTTGGAGATTCTGTTCATGATTTCTCACCATCTTCTCTGTTTGTTCAACTTTGTTTTCGAGGTTAAATATTTTGTCTTCAATATCTGAAGTTCTGTCTTCCAGCTGTTCTATCCTATTGGTTATGCTTTCTATGGAGTTCTTAATTTGGTTTATTGTTTCCTTCATTTCAAGGATTTCTGTTTGGTTTTTTTTCAATATCTCTAACTCTTTATTGAAATGATCTTTTGCTTCCTGAATTTGCTCTGTTAACTGTCGATTGGTGCGATCATTCAATGCCTGCATTTGCTCTTTCATCTCATCGTTTGCTTCCCTAATCATTTTAATTATGTACATTCTGAACTCCCTTTCTGTCATTTCTTCTGCCATGCTGTCGTTGGATTTTATTGATGTAACATCTAGATTTGTTTGAGGCATTTTCTTCCCTTGTTTTCTCATATTGTTCAGGAATCAGTGGGTCATTAATATATTGCAGATTTCCTCTATTGACTTATAATGTCCCTGAAGATTGCTAGTATATCCCCTCTTATCCTTCAGTAGCCTGAAGTCTTGGAGGAGGTTGATAATGCAGAGCTCCACGAAGAAGCTGCCTCTCTAGGTGTGGTAACCCTCAGGTGGCGTATATTCCCTGCTAGTGGGCAGAGGTGCCTCCACTTGTTGACCAATGGTCATCCAATGAGGAACTAGACTGCGGGCTGAGGCAAGGCCTGTTTGTGCCTATGTCTCTGGCTTTACCGTCCCTGTGGGAAAACCTCCCCCGGCAGGGAAGACTCACTCGGTGGGGACGTCTCGCTGGTCAGTTGCCCTCCTAGAGGTTCCCCTCAATCTACAACTACCACCTGGGCTGGGCTGTCTTCCTCTGCAACGATCCCAGGGGCCCAGACCTACGTCCTGGGCCTGGGAGCCTCACTCTTCGCAGGCAAGTCTCCTTAGGCTGCCTCTCCCAGATAATCTGCCTGCAGTCCTGGAAACTTCGCTCCGCCCCTAGGCGTGTCTCTGTGCCACTCTTCCAGCAAGAAGCCAACTAGCTCCTGGGACCCTGCTCTGCACCAATCGCCTGGCTATGCGGCCCCTCCCCTGAGCCACCACCTGGAGCCCCGTACAATAGCTCCGAGACCTAGAGACCCGCCACACACCTCCTCCTCCGGACAGCCGCCCGGTTTCCGACGCAGTCACTAGGAGTCCAAGCAACTCACTTCGGGTCTCCTCCTCCCTCCAACCACCCGTAGCCCTAGGCAGTCACTCCAAGTCCAAGTGACCCGCCCTGTTCCTCCTCCTCCTCCTTGGGGTAGCCCCCCGGGTGTTCAGGAGCGGTGGCTCCGAGACCAGGTGACTCACCACGCTCCTCCTCCAGGCAGGCCACCGGTGTTCAGGAGCGGTTGCTTTTAGTCCAATCAACTCACCACTCGCCTCCTCCACTGGCAACCGCCTGTGGTTCTGATGCAGTCACTCCCAGACTAAGCGTCCCACCGCTCTCCTCCTCCAGGCAGGCCACCAGTGTTCTGGAGCAGCTGCTCCAAGTTCAAACAGCTCGTCACGCAGCTCCTCCTCTGGCAACCGCCCGCGGCTCTGATGCAGTCACTCCTAGGTCAAGCAACACGCCGCGCTCCTCCTCCTCCTCCTCCTCCGGGCAACCTCCCGGCACTCAGGAGCGCTCGCTCTGAGTTCAAACAGCTCACCACGCAGCTCCTCCTCTGGCAACCGCCCGTGGCTCTGATGCAGTCACTCCCAGACCAAGCATTCCGCCGGGCCTCTCTTCCTCTTCCTCCCGGCAAACCCCCGGTGTTCAGAAGCGGTTGTTCTGGGTCCAAACAGCTCGCCACGCAGCTCCTCCGCAGGCAGCCACCCGGAGCCCCAGCGGCTGCTCGAGTCCAAGCGCTATGCTGAGCCACCTCCTCTACGATGATCCCAGTTGTCCGTGTTTACCGCTCCAGTGGGGGGAGGGGCACCTCGCCGAGCAACTCCACTTCACAAATTCCCTGTGTTCCGGGGCTACCGCCCCATCCGGGACACCTCCCCAACAGGAGAGACTCACCCGGCAGCTTTGAGTTGGTCCCAAGTCTCTCACTATCTCCTCTTTTGAATCTTGCGTCCTGGAGCAGCGTGAAATGCAGCCGCCCTCTAGTCCGCCATCTTGGCCCGCTCTTTCTCTCACTTTTAATGCAAAACCTTAAGGACATTTTCTGAAATAAAATAGAGATAAATTGCATTTGGAAATAAAAAGAAAATTAACTCTCCTCAATAGTAAATATCAAAGAAAATGATAAAATGTTTTAATTTTCTTTCATGTGGCAAAGAAAATGTACCTTGTTCAGTAGATTTGTGACTCTGCTTTTGTTTAGGGTCAAGAAATAGTGAAAAATGTAGTTCACCATATAAGATGGCATCAGCACATTGTATAGGATGAGAGCCACTGTTACTCTCTTTGCCAGTCAAGAGTAGAAGTGTAAGGAGAAACAAGATGTCATCCAAGACCCTTTGGATGAATTCTAGTCTCATCATTTCCTCTAGTCAATAAGGTCATCTCTGACAAAAATCTGCCTCACTGATCCTATTTCAGCAAGAAAATAAATAAATTTGTATTTCAATGTTAAGGTCTTCAGCATAGTGGAAGCTTTCAAAAATGTTCTACCAATAGATAAAACGACAAGTCCAGGAGCTAGAAAAATTTCTCCTGGAATAGGAAAGATTACATGTTCCTCAGTCCCCAGCCCTTCTTGAAGAATGAAAAGAACTCCTTGTTTTAAAAAGCCTTCTAAGATGATGACAGGGCCTTAAATCAAAAGATTTTCTTTATTCATTTGAGCAAAATATCTACCAAGTAAGCCAACCAGTAAGTGCACTTATCCTTGTCAAGTTCTTCTTGAATGGACTTTCCATTCTCTCAAAAATGGAGAAACTTCCAGCACCGCCAAAACAGAGAGAAACTTCTCCTTAAAGTTTAGTCAAACACTTGAAAAGGCAGCAAAAAATTCTTGGGATTCAAAACAAAAAAAATTCAACACATAGATTTGTAACAAAACTTCTTTAAAGATGATGACTTAAAAACCTTGCTCTGAGGAAATTGACATCTTTCTTAACTAGAAAAATATTCCTTTCAAGATCATTGCCTGGGTCTTTGACCCCACTGCATCCTCATGTCAAATCAATGAGAAGTCATAGCAATATGATATCTTCCAGGCAGGAAGTCCAGATGGTGGTAGAACCTGCTTATGCTTCACTGTGGCTCAGCAAACTAAGATTTTTGCTTTTTTATTTGTTTGGGTTTGTTGTTGCTGTTGCTGTTGTTTTGGTTGATTGGTGGTTGGTTGGTTGGTTGGTTGGGTAGTTGGTTGGTGTTATTTGTTTACTTGGTTTGTTAATTGGTTGATTGGTATGGTTTGTTTGTTTTTCTTTCCCTAGCCAGGATTAGTTAAGTGAAGAAAATCCTCACCATTTGGAAAGCTTCTGTGACCACTGGTATTTCTGAAAGTAACTTCCAAAGTACAACATTCTTTGAAGAGTTTTAGTGTGCACATATATCAAGAAAACCAGGGTTTGGCAGCACAGAAAAAGAATAGTAGTATAAATTAGTTGTAATATACTTTGGTCTAGAAGGAAAATGACAAACTCTCCTTTTTCAGGGTACTAAAAGAAATGTCAGCAAGTCTGAGATGCATGGCATTTGTTAAAGGTATTACTTCAGTTTTCTTCTGTAGCTACAGTGCTTTCCAGATAATAACACTGTGCCAAATATTCACAATTTTATGTTGCTTCTTGTGCTTAGTGATGTCATATGTGTGAAGCTCTCTATAGAAAACTATGTGAAGCCACAAACATCACCCTATGTAAACAATGATCAGTAAAGTGTTAATGTTCCTATCAAGTCTGTCAACCATCATGCAGAACTATATTTAATTTATTTGAATAAATTGTTCAAAAATAAATGCTTGGCCAATGCAGACACTTTCATGAACAAATTATGAATCCATGGTCTTTAATATATATCCCATTCTCCAGCAATCCTACTTAATTAATTAAAATTATCAGAATGAGTCATTGCACCATTAACTGGAAATATTTCTAATATAACCAGAAGTTTTTATTTTTCAAATCTGATGTCTAAAGGAAAGGTTAAGCACAGAGGCCAAGCCGAGAGTCCTGCTCTGCTCTGACACTGCAAAGACAGCTCCAGATAGGCACCATGATTCACAAAGTACAGCAATGTGCGCAATACCGTGATCCTCAAAATACAGGAACCAGCTGCCATCCAGAACGGAGATGGCACTCTGAAAGAGCAAGCTCTCTGTTCATTCATTACTCATGATCAGAAGAATGCATGGCAGTGAGATGAGATAGGAACTTACTGTATTTACTATCTACTTCACTTTCATGACTCCTACTAAGTTATAATCCTGCCTAATATACATAAATTTCATGTTCTTTCTGTCTCTATTTTCAGACCATTATAGTATCTCTAGGAATGACAGTCTTCTTTTAAAATATGTACCATTATATCAGATTTTGAAAATATTTTGTAATGGAGCATTCTTGAGAGAGTTGAGCTAGAGTTGAGTACCTAGAAGCTAGAAACGATATGCTATGGTTTGGATATATTTTGAGTGTGTCCCCCAAAGTTTCATGTGCTGGAAGCTTGTAGTGTGGTGATGTTGAGATGGTAGAACATTCAAGAGATGCAAGGTGATTAGGTAATTATGGCACCACTATCTAAAGAGATTAATGTGGTTATTATGAGATCCCAGGTCTCACATGAGCAAATTGTAATAAAAATAGCAAGCCTGGCTTGCAATATTTCTGGATTCTTGCCTTTCTTACTCTAACACATGCTGCCACCTTGATGCCCTCCACTATGATGTGAATCAGCCAGAAGGTCCTTACCAGCTGAGTGGAAGTTGGCACCATTTCCTGGAATCCCCAGAACTGTGAGCTGCATCAACTTCTTTTCTATCTGTATCACCCAACATCAAGAATTTTGTTATAGAACAGAAAATGACTAAGTCAATACACTAATAAATTACTAGTGTAAAGAACAGTAACCCTCCCAGTTATAGTACGGATTTGATTCCATTGACTAGCATTTTGAAATTCTCATCTTGTAACTGGAAATGGATGGAGGAATATAGAGTCAGGACACTAAAAGAAGGAGACAGACCACATAAGGCATGACAAAGGATCTACTTTTGGTCTATTCTTTGTGATTATTTCAGAGCTTTATTGTACAGAAATTTTGAGGCAGAATCTGACAACATTCTCAGGTTTGGGGCACAATTAAAGATGTTTTGAATCCAGGTGACAGGGTGGGACAGAAAGTGGATAAAGAAACCACTTCTAGTATTTCACATGTAACCATGAATTGCTCAAAATGCCCTGAAGATGAGAAGTTTGAGAGTAACTGAATCAGTAACTGGTCTTTACAGTAATGCTTTCATGATGGATATAAGTAGCAGAGAAGTCTCTATAAGCAGCTCTGTTGAAAGCACAAGTGAGCAAGTGAAATTTTAAAAATTGAATAAAGAGTAAACAAGGAGAATGCTGCATAATGGATTCATTTGATACCTGGTTGGGAGAAATAAGCTTGGAGACAGCTTGAGGATGATATTTGTAAGCAATATAAGGGAATGTACCCCATTATACTTTGTATATGATTTAGCATAAAGGAATCATAGACTTCTAAGCATGAACACAATTGCAGTAATTTAGAAAACAAGGAGGACACTGTGATCAAACTCTTTAATTGAAACAATTTAAATTTGGGTTGTCTTTATATAAAGAATAATAATGTAAAGATAAAATGAACTAGTGGCAATAAGTAATACAAATTATTGCTCCTGAAGTTAAAATAAAGAACAATAATCAAAAGATGACTTGAAGCCTTTTAGCAAAATTAAGGTTTTGTTGGTTACTTTCTTATTATAGAGTTGTTCCTTCATAAATATGAATATTCCTTTCATGAATATTTCTCATGAAATTACATAGCGATACACTAAACAAAATTTAGAATTGTTTGAAGAATTCATGGTATAAATGTTGGAGTTGAAAATCAAAATAATGCACATGTTCAAAAGTGTTAAAACCAGAGTTTTTTCATTGTTTGATTCTATTTCTCTGTATTGCTTTCAAACTATTTTAATTAAAATATCCTGCTTCTCAAGAAAATTTTTATGGTTACATTGCACCTTGAATAGTATTAGTGGTGGGTTACATATGATTATTTTTTTGAATAGTGTGGTAGGTTTGGGCACAAAAAGAAGTAAAGAAATGAAGGGGAAGACCCAAGTCTCCTGGATACAGAGTTACTATATGGCTGGTAACATCAAAGACAGATTGCTCTTTAGTGGTCCTGGTCAATTATGCTGCTGCCCTGTGCCCTATAATGCCCCTGTATCCACACACACTCCCACAGCAATCCCCACTGCCTCTACATTGTAAGATGCCACAGGGAGGTCTTCTGTGTAGGAGAAAGCTTCACAAATGCTCAAAAAGGGCACTATATTGCTCCACGTATCTCGTAGGTCAATTCAGGAGAACCATCTGGATAGGTGCCAATAACCTAGAATGGCCTTTGGAGTGGTAACAAGTAGTTTTCGAGAGCTTGTACTTCCTGCCAGTTACTTGAGTCAAGTTTTGGCAACATCATCCTTGGGCTTAGAAACCTCTAAGAAAAGCTTCCCTGGCATTTGCCAGCTTTGCTTACAGCACATCAACAAGCACCTGAGTGTCAGTTTGCAGTGTTTTGGGGGACACAGGCATTTTCTTTCCCCTTGGCTGGTCATTAAATATAACTTCATTTGGTTAAAAATTTATTGACTTTCAGATTATGGCTCCTGAGTAAATTATTAGTATTATCAGTTTATTATTTAAAACTGCTATTTATATTTGTACAATGTTGATGTTTACCTCAGAACAGTGACACTGAAACTCTCCTTGGACTCCTAGCCCCTGCTTTGTGAAAACCACAGTGCACCAAGCAAAAAGACACAGCAAACATAAGGCATATCTAACATTTCTCTACTTTCAAAGATCTATATTGACTATAGCCCAATCCTAGAAAATAGAGGCATCCTATGTGTTGCCCAATTTTATAGCTATTTACAGTAGAAGAGAAATTTTACCACCAGTTATTCTGTCTTACTAGAAATGGAATTGAGTATGCATTTAAAGGTAAAATTAATTTAATATGTGAAAATACATTCAGATACATTGAACATAAATTAAGTTGAAGTGCATAGGTTTGGAATTTTTAAAAGGGTCTTCGGAAGCGAATGGATGTGAAAATGCTTTTAAAAATATTAAGGGAATTTGAATGATACTTTATTTAGCGCAGCTACATAGTTATGATTCTTCATAGCACTGATCAGCCAATATGGCAGGATTTGCTCTCATGCAAATAAATGCTTAGCCCTTTTACTGCACTTTCCTCCATTTCCATGGCACTTTCTAATCTCTTTATTTTGTTTACTCCACAAAAGTCCCTTTTAGTGCTATTACATCTTATTATCCTCAGACACTTTGATTATTTTGCAAAGAATAAGCAATCATGGGTATAGCATGGGTTGCATTAAAATGCCAGCTTTACTATGATTCTAGCAAGTGAATTCTCGGATTGAGGTAAATCATATGCCAGTCCTAGCAAAATTCACCATTAAAGCAGTTCAAAATAATGTAGAAACATAAAGTCATCAACCAATAAGCACTAATTGTATGTTGATTGATTTGAATGAATGATGTTGTTGATGTAATTCTATAGAGACCATGCCTGTTAACTGTGATGGCACTGATTTATCTAGCACTGCCATTCCTAAGAATGCATTCATAGTTCTAAGTTCAGTACAACTGGATTATTATTGATGTACATTTTATGCTGAAAAAATAATCTTTAAAACCTGTTAACCTTTTTCTTCAATAATTTTAAAGAAATATAGTACATCTTATGAAGATTGATCATGTATCAAGTTGTTATGTACTTTATGTACATGTATAATTAGTTGGTTTTAAAACATCTTATCATGATAATAAACATATTATCATATGTCATCATTGAAATGAACCTTTGGGCTTACAATGAGAAGAGAGTGAGAAGCCTAAAAGAGTGATGGCCCTAATCTAACTAGAGGTGAGATGTGCATGTCCTCTTGCATGCATATCCTCTAGGGTTTAGTCATAGTACAAGAGGAAACCTACAGCTTTGGTTCTGATTATCCACATACTGCAGAAAACAGAAAGCATTATGGCAGGAAATTCACTTTTTCTCATATAGCAACTGAAGATTTTCAGCTTCCTCCAATTTTTCAGTTAGGTGAAAGGGATCAAAAAACTATTCCTTCAGGAGATTCAGATAGTATGAAACAGTTTTCACTGAAAACAAGTTTGGCACAGAAATCTGTGTCACTAAGCATAAAATGTAAACAACACACAAAGGAATCTATCAGAGGCCATGGAGGACATCTAAGTTAGGAATTATACTGAGCAAGAATGATGAGAATTTGACTAGGGTGGTGGAACAAAACAGGACATGATTTTTTTTCATATAAACATGGTATATAAAAAGGAAATTTAAGGTTGACTAAATTGCCTGGGAAAGCATTCAAGGTCTTAAGGTTTTTTCTCATGTGAAAGGTAGCTATACCACCTCCAAAACTACCCACATCCTAGGCAGGAAGGTAGAAGACTAAAGCACAAAAGACAGAAACAGAGTGGTCCTGATCACTTTTAAAATACTTTCCTCCCATACTCAGAACTTCTGAGAGCCTCTCATTGACCAGAATTTTGTCACATATCAGCTCTAATGGGAATGAAAAGAGAGACTGAAAGATTAAGTATTCAGTTTTACTGGGTTGTGTTATTAAATAATAGGAGAATAGTTATTGGATAGGCAGCTAGCAATGTTTGTCCTAAAGTCTTTTACACACTTTTGCATTTCATTGGCCATATCTGATTTAATCTTATATGTCCCTGTGATCAATCATAATCATGAATTGTTTTGGTTCCTTACCTACTCCAAATTTCAAACTAAATATTAGTCTTCCTCATTACTGGAATATTAGAAAATAAAGGTAAATTGAAAGCTATATATGATTTCTTTTAAAAAACCCTAATATTTAAATTAGACTAACAATTATTAATAATAGCAAAATAGGAGAAAAGTAATAATAACTTAACGGTTATTAAAAATACAATAGAATTTTTAAAACTATAGATGTTGAGAATTAGAAATGAAGCCATCAGTAACATAAACCCTAAGATAATTGTTCAAAACTTAATATATTTCATTATAACAGAAAGTAAAATCTTAGGCACATGGACAGAAATAACAGTGGAATGTGAGCTCAACGTTCCCATCGCAGAAATTAAAAACTCCATGACATAAATTAATGAGATGGCTCTGAAGAGAACCACATGGCCAAGGCTTTAATGAGACAAGAAGCAACCAACCTCCACTGGATTCTCTGAGGAATTTCTTCCTAAACTGCAGCAAGTTATTTTTGGAAGGAATTAGTGTAGGTGAAACAGGTGAGGAATGCCCATTCCTGAGCACTTGGAAGCCTGTAACCATACGTTCAAGTCAACCAGTAGCTGCAGTTTCTAAACCACTGTGTGTCAGACACTGGATTATTTGGATACCCATTTCTCATATTCCACTGAATAAAAAATGTCTACTCGTCTAAGGTCTTTTTCCAGTGAAATTTAGATATTCAGTAACCAGACAATCAAAATTAGAAAAACATAGCAATCTGAGACCTGTAAAACATTATGGCAGAAGTGTATTCTCAAAGAACTGTCTGGCTCCATAAAGTTGTCAATGTTTTTTGGCTAAAGATTTTTGTAGGATTAAGATTGTTTAATAATTCTTAGGAAAAACATCTAGAAATGAAGATTAAAAATTATCTTTGCTGCACTAAAAATAACATTGAATCTGGAGAATTGTCACTTACTTGGATAAATCCTAAAGTGTGTCCAAACAAATCCAAAGGAATTTAGATGGGATGGGTAGCAAATATAATATATAGTTTACTATGCCTTATTATTAGTTTATATGTCAAGAAAGTCTATGGTGAGCAATAGAGCATGCTTGATTCATTAACAACATATTAAAAGCTGTTTTTTATTTATAGATTTTTTAAAAGATGAGAACTACCTATAGAAGAATGATACCAATGAGAATCAAGTTGCCTCTCAGAGCAAGATCCTGGGGAAGCTTAGGATTTTGAAGAATCCAATATTTCTACAAGCCAGAGTGTTAAGTGAGAAGAAACAAGAAGTTTGGGGAATCATTGAGTTTAGGAGTTAATAACCAGATTCCTTCCATCTTTCTGAAATTGTTTTTCCTCCATATAGAAAGAGATCAAGTTAGCTGACTAGAGAGTTTAAACAAGTTTGCCTATAAAAACCAAGCAAAATTGCAGACCAATCTGTGGCCATATTCTGAATATAACAATTCATAAATTTTGCACCCTGAACAAAGTGACCCTACCCTGGGGTTCCACTCTTCTAATAGCAAGACAGATCCCAGAAGAAAGGAGATTTGAACTCTGAAAAAATAATCAACCTAAGAGAAAAATGTATATAGTTACTAACATTTAGGGATCTTCCAAAGAGAAAATCTGCTTATTGCCTGATGGCAAGTCTCAGCCTCACACACAACTCTCAGACATCTTTTTAGCTCCTTACTCGTAAATTAAGACTGCCAATATAGGATCATTAGATGTTTCATGAAAGCTTCTAACATGAAAGATACATAAACAAAAGACAAAATGAACTAAACAAGAAAAATATGCAAAATTAAATTAACATAAGCAAAAATATAAGCAATTAATGACATTAGAGAGATTATAAAAATACTGAATCAATGAAATAATATTGGAGGATATGAAAAACACAAACATAAGATAGCAACAAAAAATAGCTACTATAGAATTTAAAAATTCAACAAAAGGACCAGACATTAACATCAAGCTAATAAGGAAAAATGAACAAAAAGGCAAAGAAATGAAATAGAAAGAAAATTTTCTTAATGAGAAAAATAACTCTTGATTGAAAAGGCTACCCCAGACAGGAGCATAGCTCAGAAGTAGAGATCTTGTCTAACATGGGAAAGGCCTGATTAGAATTCTGGTACAGCAAAAGAAAAAAAAGTTAACTAAAAATGTTATTTTAAATTAATTGAGGATCGCACTTAATTTCATGAAAAACTCATGTAGACATGGAAACTGAAGTTTGAGATGAAACTCAATTCTCTGCTTCTGCTGGCAGGTGGAGTCTGTGTAAGTTGCAGGCCTCTGTAGCCTGAAGCCTATTTTAGTGTTAGCAACTAATCACAGAAGGGAATGACTATTGGCTTCAGCTCTAAGGGTTACAGCTGGCAAAGCCCGATTCTTCTCCACTACCAATGAATGGCATGTTGCAGCTCTTAGCATTATAGCAATAAATGGAGACTTTGCCCTCCAGTGTTGCAATAGACTCCGGCAGCTCACGGCCAACTTCTTTCCAGGTTCTTGTCTCAACAAATTCAAAGAATGAAATTCACAGGACAAGGGAAGCCATGAATGAAAGAAGTCGAATACTCAAGTGTGAACAATAGAAACAGAACTTTTGCAAGGGCAAGAGGGGAACCGATAGCAAATTACCACCTGAGTGTGCTAGTCCAGGGTCGCATGGATCAATGCTTTTGGTCCAAATTTATCTTAATCAGGGTTTGGAAATGTACTAACTCTATTGGTTAACTCTTGAATCTGAACTTCCATTCAGGTCTGTCCCACTTCTGTTTTCTCACCATTGATTGGGAAGCATGAGGTTGAGGTTGTAGGAACCTGGATTCTGGAGATTCCAGATTGTGGCACTGTGTGGAGCAGGTATCTCCAATGGCTGCAACCTATGCTTCCTCCCACAGTCCAGCCCACCTGGGCCACCACTCCACTGCTCTGGGACAAGGGATTGGCTTCAATATCATTTTAAAACAACTGAGCACCTGAAAATGAGTAATAGTTAATAGAACAATAATTGTTTGAAAGGACAAATCCACCTAGCATCCATAAGAGAAGGAGTACTCCTGGTTTTAAAAAACATGCATAGTCCTTCTTGGGTCAATGTTCCTGATTTGAATAAGGTCTGTATGAAAAACAAAATATTTCAAGAGTGAATTCCTATATTTTACTACCAAAAGCACTTGAACTCACAATAAGAAAATGAACAACTCTTTTAAACAATAGGCCAAAGACCTAAACACAGAGTTCACCAAAGAAGATACATAAGTGGAAAAGAACATATGAAAGGTTTTCCATAACATATGTCACATCAAAACAGCTATGAGATATTACTACATGCTCTGGAGACTAGGCCAATTCAAAACACTAATAACACCAAGTGGTGAGCATGTGCAGGAAGCAATAGGAACTCATTAACTCTCACTCACTGGTGATGGGAAGGAAAAATGGCACAACCTGGGAAGATCGCCATTACCTATAACAGTAAGCACACTGTACAAACCCTATGATCAAGCAGTTGTGCCCCCTGGTACTTACACGAATGAGTAGATAATTTATGCCTCCAAAAAACTTGCACACAGATGTCTTTAATAGCTCTCTTTTTAAAAGAAAATTAGTACATTCTCATTATATACAATAGCAGGATTCATAGTTGTCAAAACTTGGAAGAAAACAAGAAGTTATTCAATAGGTAGACAAATAAATAATAGTACATCCACACACTGTAATATCTTTCAGCACTAAAGAGAAATGATCGTCAGATATGCTGGCACACTCCTGTAATCCCAGCTACTCAGAAGGCCAAGGCAGGAGGACAGCCAGTTGCTGAAGTTCAACCTCAGCAACTTAGTGAAACCCTGTCTCAAAACAAAAAATAAAAATGGGGGTGTAGCTCACTGGTAGAGTGCCTTGAGTTGAATTCCCAGTACCAAGAAAAAAATAAAGGTAAAAAGAAATGATTGATTGAGTCATAAAAAAGACATGGAAAGGCTTAGATGCTTACTAAGTAACAGAAACCAATCTGAAGGGCTACATAGTGTGATTCTAACATGTTCTGGAAAAGGCAAAACTTTGGAGACAGTAAAAGAATCAGTGGTTGACAGAGATGTAGACGGGAGGATAAACAGGTAGAAGGTAGATTTTAAGGGCAGTGGAACTATTCTGTATGATACTGGAATGGTGGATATCCTTTATACATTCGCCAAAACTCATAGACTGTATAGCTGAGCAGGGTGGCACATGCCTGAATCCCAGTGACTCACGAGACTGAGGCAGGAGGATCGTAAGTTGAAGCCAGCTTTGGCAATTTAGGGAGACCCCATCTCAAAACAAAACATAAAAAAACTGGGAATGTAGCCCAGTGGTAAAGCACCCCTGGGTTCAATCTCCAGTACGAAAAACAAACAAACAACTCATAGAATGTGAATATCGAGGGTGAAAACTAAACTAAACTCCGAACTCTGGGTAATAATGACTAACCAATATACATTTATTGATTGAAACAAACATACCACTCTGGTGCTGGGTTTTTATGGGGAGAGGCATGGGTTAAAGGGATATGTGGGAAATCTCTGTACTTTATGACTCAGTTTTGCTGTGAATCTAAAACTGCATCTAAAATATCTGATTTCAGAATACATAAGACTGCATTTGCTAAGAGAAGAAGCAAATTTTAATAATAAATATTAAAACTGAGCTATAACATAGAGCAGAAAGTTTGGGGTTTTTTATCATAGTTTTTAAAAATACCACTACATTTTGAATCCCAAACATATCTGTTTTTTACTTTATTATTTGTAATGCTCAATGATGTAAAAAAAAAAAAGTCTTAGGTGAATTTTGGAGACCACAGGTTTAGTTGAATAGAGAAAATTATTTTAATGTGATTTTTACATTAGTTCAATTTCAAATATTCCAGAATTTCTAAGAGTTAAACTTGGGTTATTGTGAACACTACTGTTTGTTTCAATAAACTCCTAAAAATTACAGAGCTTAATGGCAAGTCAACAAGATCAAGTAAGAGTTTTAAATGTTCAAAAGTGAGTGGAATAAACTTAGGCACAAATAATACCAAGAAGACATCAACTTGAACCGTATATTAATAGGGACACTTTCAGTATCAAATGACAGAATCCCAACTCAGACTAACCTTTGGAAAATAAGAAAAGGAATGATACAGTCTACTGGTAGGAATGGGGAGAGATGCAGATGCTACATCAGCTCTTGCTCTTCCTTCTTCCTTGTATCGCCACTGTACTGCTTTTTTTTTCCCCCTGCTGCCTTGCCCTCTTCTTCTCCCACTCTCCCAGTCTTTGTTCATCTCTCCATCTTTGCCTTAGATTTTCCTATTGAGGATTTGATTCTTGTAAGTCATGGGAGATAAACATGTCCTGCAGTGAACTCCAGACTCACAAATTCTAGATTAGACACACCAGAAAAAGAAGAGTATGTTTGTTTCCCAGAGCCTGTACCTAAAATCTACTGAGGTTTAAAAATGGATGCAGCTTGTATCATGGTCCCATCTCAAGGCCAAAATTAGGCAGGGCTCCATCATGGCTTCATTTAGCACTGAAAGGAAAATTCCCTTGAGTCAGGAGAACAGATGTTGGACAAAAGGGGAAAGGTAAACTAGGGAGACAGGTAGTTTGACTGATAAGTTTAATTTGGTTAATTTTGAATACTATGTCTAATAGAAAATAAAATGCTGTTTTTAAAACAAAAGAACTGTGCTGTGAATATAGTTCTGGTAGAATGCTTGCCTAGCATGTATGAGGTTGTTGATTTGATCCCCAGCACCACCAAAAATAAACAAACACCAAACCAAAACAAAACAAAATCCCAGTACTAAAAATGTTCACTAAAAATTAAGAAAAAGTTATTTCTCAGGCTAATCCAGAATCTGAAAATAAAAACATGGAGCTGAACTATTCGGATAAAGACAAATAAATACATTAGCATGTATTTTCTTGAAAACTAAATGTGTTTGACATCACTCTTTAATATTAACTCCACAACACTATCAAAATAAGGTTAATTTTTTCCTGGCCTGATTTTTTTTTTAACAATTTTTCCTTTTGAAAGTATAAGCAGTCTCCAGAACTTTGACTCTCTGGTTTCTATGACAAAGAGACTATGGGTTAGATTTCAGAGTATTAACTATAAAAAATACTTCCCATGTAAGTAAAAAAAAAAAAAAATCTGTCCTTTTTAATTTCTGAGATGAAACTTAAAGTGAGATATTAAATAGTTACCATCCACTCCATGGACAACACATTTTTCCTCAATTAGATGTCTTGGAGGCATGAGAATTTGCCCAAATTCATCAACATTCTTTGTCCAGTGTTGAAAATTCCAAATTCATTACTATGGTAAATACTTAGATTTTAACAAAACTTTCCACTCTAGAGTAGCCACTTTCAAATTGTGTTCCCTGGAGCCGTTTCTTTCATAGATACATTGATTACATCAGGCTTCTCCTTATTGTGTGTGCTCTGTTAAATTAGTTTCCACTGAACATGAAAAAAGCATTTGTAAGGTAGAATTAACCCTAAACTCAGTGATTTCCCAAAGATTTGAAGGGCAATGCTCTTTATAAATATCTTCCAAATCCTAGGTTATGACCCAGGAAAGCAAACTTGTAGATCCTGTTCTCAGTCCCAGCTCTCTCTTCTACTTTAGCAATAGTGTAAGTCAGCTTACTCTGCAGCATCTCAGGCTCCAACTTGCCTCCTTGAGCCCAGCTCCTAAATACCCATCAGCTCCTTCACCTCAGTTCTGATTTTTATAAAATGTACTAACTATTGATTTATTTACACTGCAATATGGCTTTATATTAGCCTTGTGGTGGAGGGAGATGGGAGATTTCAGAAAGCTAATGTTCCTCACTGTGTATAGTCTTCTGCAGTGTTGGTAGTCACAATTGAATAAGAAGTAATACCAACCTCACAGAAGAAGATGTACAAGTAATCAACAGATATATGAAGAAATGTTCAACATCCCTAGTAATAAGGGAAATGCAAATCAAAACTACCCTAGGATTTCATCTCACCCCAATTAGAATGGCGATTATCAAGAAGACAAGCAACAATAGATGTTGGCGAGGATGTGGTGAAAAAGGAACACTCATACATTGCTGGTGGGGTTGAAAATTAGTGTAGCCACTCTGGAAAGCAGTGTGGAGATTCCTCAGAAAGCTTGGAATGGAAACACCATTTGACCCAGCTATCCCACTCCTTGGCCTATACCCAAAGGACTTAAAATCAGCATACTACAGAGATACAGCCACATCAATGTTCACTGCTGCTCAATTCACCATAGCCAGATTGTGGAACCAACCTAGATGCCCTTCAGTTGATGAATGGATAAAGAAACTGTGGCATATATATACAATGGAATATTACTCCGCAATGAAGAATGATAAAATTATGGCATTTGTAGGCAAATGGACGAAATTGGAGAATATCATGCTAAGTGAGATAAGCCAATCTCAAAAAACTAAAGGACAAATGATCTCGCTGATAAGCGGATGAGGACATATAATGGGGGGTGGGAGGGGTTAGCATTAGGTTTAGGGTTAGGTTTAGGGTTAGGGATAAGGAGAGTGGTAAGAATGAAGGAAAGAAGGACTGTATAGAGGGAAAAGAGGTGTGGGAGGGGTGGTGGGGAGGGGAAAAAAATAAACATCATTGCCCTATGTAAACGTATGATTACACAAATGGTATGCCTTGACTCTATATACAAATAGAGAAACAACATGTATCCCATTTGTATACAATAAAAAAAAAAAAAGAAGTAATACCAACCTCAAACAACTAGGAAGCACATACAGAGAAACTGACTTGACACATCTCAGCCATTCACGAGTTGAATTCAGCAACTCTTGGATCTGAGATTATACATAACATCTGAATCAAGGTTTTTCTAATATGGAGGATGATTTTCTTGTAAGTCTTTGACCTTGATCTTGCTCTCCTAGACCTCCAGAGGTTGGATTCATTCCTGTATATCTAATTGCCAGTGCTAAATGTATTCTGTGCTCATCTGTTCCCTGTTCAATTGCTTTGGTTACCTGGATGAAACTCCTAGGTTATTATAGCTTCTGCGTATACCTCCATATTTTGATTTGTTCTTCATTTAAACCTGATTTCAACCTAAAGATTTTACTCATATCATTGTTTATCTATTTCCATTCAACACTTTCAGGACTATGGCTTATTTTCTTATGTATATACCTGCTCTGGTGGTCTCTTGACAAAAAAACCGTAGCTAATATTGAACTTTGCTCACCTCTATTGAGTACACAACAACAAATGGTAATCGGAAGAACATAGGGAAGAAGGCATCTTTCAATGAAACATTCTTTGTGGAGTGTCTACAAATGATATAAACATAGTTATATGATCAGTAGTAGGGTTGATTAATAATACCTAATTATTCAGTTTGTTGATTATCTAAGACATTTCCATTTCTTCCTTGTTTTTTGTTCCCCAACATCTACATTTTTACCACTTCACTAAATGGAACATTAACATTTCTTAAATGCCTAACTGTGAGATGTATAGTTTGTTAATATTGGTGATTTGTGTACCATTTTCAATCAAAATAAACACTCCTTGAAGAACTATGTAAAATGTATATAATTACAAAATATCTAAATATTTTGTCATTCTAAAATTTGGATTTTCAGGGGGTTAATGAGGAAGAGAAAATGTATTGTCAATATTTTCTCCAAAGTGTAGCAGATGGGGAGGGGTGTTCAAGTTAAAATATTTCCTTAAACTTGTATGGTTTTCGTTTAGATAATTTGCACAGTACATTATCCAGTCACTCAACTTTATCCTTTATATGTGTTATTGTTTCTGGATGTTATTATATGAAATACTTGCTTCAATGACTATTTAAAATTCAGTGGAATAATAACCCCCCAAATTCATCCTTTGCCATTTTAGCATTTCACTGCACCAACAGGAATGTATGGCATTGCAATAAATATGAGGATATCATTTATACTTATGTTTAATCTTATATCTTAAATCTATTTTTATATCTTGAATCAGTTCTTTCTTACGATTTAAGCTATCTGAGTATGGCTGCTTTGTTAGGCAGGATTTTTTTCCCCTGGCTTCCTTTTTCAGTTGCTTTCCAAAGGTGCAAAAATAATCCTGTCACAACAGAGAAGAAGAGCTTATAAAGATGCTTTAAAAACCTTATCACCAGGAAACAGTGCACAGTGTATTGTATAATATAGTGTCTTAAAATACTTCTGCTTACCTCCTCATTGATGCTGCTACAATATTTACATAACACTGCTAACTAATTCTTCATTATGTAGGTTATTTATCCTTTCTCTTGGAGACTGTCTTCTGAGCACATTTAATATTGTCGAATTGAGGCATTGTTTTTATTTCTACCTACTGTTTAGCTGCAGCGAGTCTCTTCTTGGTTCCAGGGCTGCATTGGTGGGTGAGGACTCATGTTTACTGCTCCTTAGGGTGAGAAGTGAAGAGTGGGAGGAGACAAGTGGCAGGACAGAGTCTTGGCTAGCCATCAAGGCAAGTTGTTTATGTCTTCAGGACGGGTTATTTCAGAACCAGAAAAAAATAAAAAAGGGAAAAATAAAATAAAGGAACTGTTTTGGTTCAGGGGAATTGTTATCCTGGGAGCAAAAAGTAAAAGTGGAAACTAATATTTTAGAAAATACTTCAGGAGAAAGACATTTTTAGTGCAAGATATTTCAGAGGCTAGGGAAAATTATTTGAAGCATTAAATATTTTCAAGACTTTCTGTGTTGGATACATTTTTAAACCCTAGGATAGATGTTTTTGTTAACATTTCATGTTGAAGAGTTGATTTAAATCAACAACAACAACAACAACAAATCATATTCCATGTGACTGGGAAGCACTTCAAAGCAAATAACCACGTAGGAAAATTTACCTACTTTCTACCTGAAGGTCAATCCAGATGAACAGGGGCTTTGAGTTCCCTCTTCACACTCTAGCACTCTGGTAAGCCTGGTTTCCCATTCATCTTGCTTGTGTCTACCATTATAGCACAGAGTCTCAGGTCCAGAACACAAGCTTCCATCACAAGTGCCTACCTCACTCTGCAAATAAGTCACCTCATTATGCAGCAAGCAACAATGTCTTGGCTCACACCCACACCCAGATCTCCTGGAGCTTGAACACACTGCTTCTCAAACATATTCCTTTTCCAGCAGCTAGGAAAATAAAACTTAAGGTCACTTCCAAGCTAGATTTTTTTCCATATGATTTCTACCAATTCCCCAAGAAACCCTAAAGGTAGATATTTACAGTTGTAGAGCTGCTGAATTGCTTCAGATTTTCTAGAAAAAAAAAAAAAATCCTGGTTAATTCTTCCCTTCAGATGAAAGGGAAGCATCTAAAATTTTAAAGGTTCTATAACCTGTGGATTTTTCTTCATGTACTAAACCTGGATGTTTATAAAGTAGCCATCCAGTTTTTTTCTTCACCAAGTGAAACAATAAAATCAGGATTATTCTGTCAAATAAATTTAAAAATGCTTCCAAAACTAAATTTATATTACCATTTAATGAACAAATTAGACTTCTTACTGTGTCTACATAGCCAATATTATGGTTATGTGATAATGAATGCTTTCAATATATCTTACTAGAGTACAAAATCCTGTTTCTTATAAAAATAATAAATGAATATTTATTGACAAACTAGTAGGAAATTGAAACCTAACTACCAGCTTTTGTGAAGCTTCTCCTCAATGACACTATGAGTTGGATTTTATCACACACTTATTCTGAGAAAAACAACCCTATCAGAGAGTAAGTGACTTCTGAAGGTCATTCAACCCATACGTGAGCTCATATTCAGTTCCAACTCCAGCCCCTGTGTTATTTCCACTACTTGGTGCTGCAGCTCTTCATCTGAAAATTTAATCATAAAGAATACTACATCATTAATCTACAAATATGTTTTCGTTCTACCCTGTAAAACTTGCTGAGTACAAAATGCTGCCCTCTGTTAAACTACATGACCTTGGGCCGGGCTGGGGTAAGGTTTGAGCTATTGAAATAGATCTGATTAAAAACCTAAATCAAAATACAGAACTAAGAATAGAAAAAAGCAAAAGTACATTTCCAAGTTTATGATAAGTTCTGTTTTCAGCAAGAATGTTTTCAGATGATTTATAATGGATATTTTTCAAATTACTTATTATAATAAAATTCTTGATGATACTTAGTAACTGTACATAAGCATATTTTAAACCATTTTGAGAGGATGAACATGATTTAAAACTCTTTATACTAATTTCTGCCTGATGTTGAGGACTTATAACAGATGCATGAAGGAGATTTAATGAACTTCACAAGGATAAAACTTACAACAGAGCATTTTCTTTAATGCTGAATTTTAACTTTCATATAACACAAGTTTAAAAGTATATTAATGAGATTTTTTTAAATGTAAGTAAAGTTACTATGTTTAGGGCTTAATTTTTTTTTTGTCCATAATGCAAAGAAATATATTGTTTTCAAAGTTAGTGAAACTACAGATAAAAGTCATTTCATGATCCTGTAAATAGCAGTATGTATTATAGTAGGTGTGTTTCATAGGTATTAAATGTTGACTTAATTCCACAATTTACCAGTAATAGATTAGATTAGATTCTGAAACAAATAATGGAATGCCTTGATACTATTTCATAATGGGACATTACTGAACAGCTATTATTCTGTTAAAAGCAAAAATTATTAACAGTTCATTTTTCATGGGTGTGGCCATTTCATGTACACTTTTTGAATCTCTGGAGATTTTTATTTTAATCATAGATAAATAAATGTATTTTGTCCTTTCTCTCTGATTCCGAATGGGCATTTGTTGGTGTTTTCTCTGTTAAGTAACTTACCATTGTTTATAAAGAATAATGAAAGAAAAAGAAGGGAGGAAGCAAACAACAAAAAGACTTTTTAAAAAAATGAAGGATTAATCCTTTTTATACCTATCAACTGCTCTAATGGGTAGAAAGATTATTTAATCATCTGTTCCTTTACTTTTCCCATTCTCACAACTTACTTCTTGGCCACCTGAGCTAATGCAAGTTTCACTCCTCCTGGACACATTGGCTTCTCACTTATTTTTAGTTTAAAAATCCACTTCAGCATTTCTTATGCTAGCAACTTGTTTCAGATAGAGCCTACACTCCCTCCCTAATCCAATAGAATAGCTCATGTGTGTATAAAGTGCTTTAAACATCTTAATATTCTTACCAATACATGAGCTCATCTGGTCCAAGTTCAGAAAAATATCTGGACGTCTATGTGACTCAGCCAACAGGCTACTCACTACACCAGATCCAGGACTCTATCTTCCAATGGGGGAGAAGGACAATGGAATCAACAAACCTTATGATACCTAGAGAAACGTGAATAAGTAGCCTAAATCCATGGGAACTGAAGGAAGACAAAACAGGAACAAATGCATAAATGACTTAGAATTAAGAAACACAATCAAGTTCCAGGAAACAAATTCAAATAGTACTTTGAAGGCTGCCCTACTCTCATAGAAATATCAAACTCTCTAAATTTTCTGGGGCTTAAGTTCTTATCTGAATAGTGGAAATAATAGTTGATATGCCTAATTCAATATTTTTTTCATTTTTATTAGTCTCCCTGTTACTCCTGGGCAGCATGGAATTCTATATAGTTTGTTCATTTCATTACTATCATATATATAATGTTTCTATATCCTTTAGAATGTCCAAATCCCATTACATTGGATAATGAACCAAATCTAGAGCTATTGTACAACAGTAACCAAAATCAGCATAATTAACAAAATTTACATAAAATATGAAAAACCACCCCCATAATTTGTATTTTCAATTCTCAAGATAACAAAAGATATCTGTGGTTATTTCCATAGAGGATATGATTTTTCTTCTTTCTACATGAAGAAAACTAAGGATGAAGAAAGATGTTTAGTAATAAACATTTTATATTGAAATTATTAATTTCGATGCAAAGATACTTCTCTCTCTCTCTCTCTCTCTCTCTCTCCACACACACACTTTCTCTCTCTTCTTCCCACTTAATATGTCTCCCTATTTATTTTTTGAGAACAAGGGGTACAGAATTGATGATGATAACTCATATTTCAGATCTACAGTCTTTACTGACCATGAAAGAGATAAAAGGTAATTGAATTCATCTATAAAGAAGAACATGCAGTCAGGCATAGTGGTGCATGTGCATACTTGTAACCCAAGCAGATAGGAAGGCTGAAGCAGGAGGATCACCAGTTCAAAGCCAGCCTCAAATGTTCTTCAGTGGTTAAGAAATCCTAGGTTCAATCCCTGGTACCAAAAAAATAAAATAAAATAAATTAAAAAAAAGAAACAAGAAGATGCACAAAATAGAAGAAAAGGGGGTATAACCGTTTTCAAATGGCCAATAATCAGAATGCCATGAGACTTGCCAAAAATGGTAAAGATAAGAAAAATAGGATTTTGCAATTGTATTCACAGAAAATAAACATGTTGCTTCAAAGTAACATTTTTCAAAACACATAGCAAAGAAAAATTTATACCATTCAACTATTATTTTATTCCCATCTTCTCTGTCAAAGATAGCAAAAATAATGTTGGTAAGAGGAAATTGAAGTCCGAGAAATGTGAGATTGTAAAGAAACCAATTCTTTCCCTAAAAGGCTTTATATTATTTGTCCCAGATGAATTATACCCTAGGTTATAAGAGGAACTTTCAAACAAAATTTCTATGCCATTGAGATATTTTTGAGAAATTTTGAATAATAAGAAAGATATCAAGTTACTGAAGAAGGAAAAATGTTATCATAATTGCTTATTATATTAAGAGTCAAACTATATAAGATACTGGTAAGTTTAATTATTTATTGAGTTCCACAAAAAGTTTTAGAAATTTCAAAGAGTGGTTTTGAATAATTAAAAAAAAATTATCAGTAGAAATTAACATAGATTCAACAGAAATAATGCACATCTTTTTTTTATCCCATTGTTGACAGACTTAGCCCTTTTATGAATAAGATGATTTCTAGAAACAGATCTCAATTTAGATAAATCAATGAATATACTATTTGATGACATATTCATGGACAAGAAAAAGAAATGATTAAATTCTACTATGATTTGCTAGACTTTGAATGATTGCACTAAAATTATAATCTGGAAGGATATTTCTAATGTCATAGATGCTATTCTAATAAATTTTATCTAAGAAAAATATGGCATAAGATCTGATTGGTCTGGGAAAAATGACTGACGGTCATGAGAATATAGCTCAAAGACCAAATACAGGAGTGAAATTGACCATAGTCAACAGTTGCAGCTGTTTCATTGAAATCTGTCTGTATGTTTGTGCTGAGGCCACACATCCAATGGTTTCTCCCTATCAATGACTGAACATGGCAGAGATACTGAAGTAGGCCTGTTCCTCACAAATGCAAGACTCTGACAAGTAACTTTGACCCCAGGGCTCTCTGATGGCCTTGTTGAAACTTGCCTCTAGTAGAACATACTCAGTTTGACTCCTAGGGCATTCATGTGGACCATGGATTCTAGGACCAGTTGACTGCAATGGAAACCAGGATTGGAGCTGTAGTTTCTAGTTTTGAGTATTCAGTGTAATTCCAAACTTATCTCAGTGGGAAGTAAAAGTAATATTATAACTAGAACTTCCTTAGAATTAAAGGGCATCAGTAGATACAAATGGGAAAAACAGAATTAGGAAAATGAGGGAGATTTCAAAATGTCTGAAATAATGTCAATCTAAAAATAGTTCATATTTATCCAAAAGACAACAGTTTGTGAGTAAAAGAGAGTCAAAACAATGCAAATATAGTTAACTACATATGTTATATGCATTTATGAATATGTCAAAACGAAACCCACTATTATGTATCAGTATACTGCACTAATAGAAAGGAGAGAAAGAAAGAAAACACAGGCATGTCCACACACAAACACACACCACTAAAATAAATAAATCTCTCTTCTTGTTTGGAAAATCCTCCAAGTTCCCTTCTTTCCCTCTCCTGCTCTGGGTTTAGTACACAATGGCTCCTCTCACAGATGGCCCCTCTTACAGTGGGCCCAGATTCTTGTGAATTACTATGATTCACCACCATGACCATAGAGGTCTTGATCTCTTTATTTTTAAAATCAACTTGGTGGAATTTGACTCTCCATACTTATATCTCTAGAAGAGACTCAAAGATGCTTGATTTTCTCATTCACAGTTATTCCTGGTGAGCCTGACCTGTCAGCTCTCTAAACATACAATGATAGCCCTGAGTGCAGTTCAGGTTCCTCAACTGAGAACTGGAAAGCATAATAAAAGAGATATTCAAAAAACTGCTCAAAAAGAATTTCAAGACCCAAGATTAGAACTTAGAGAAACTCTGTTTATGGATATGGATTTAAGAATCATCTGCATTAAAGTAAACAATTGAAAAATCAAAAGATACATATTTAATAAGGGAGGAACTGTGGAAAGAAGACCAAGGCCGAATCTTAGAAAATGCCTTTGTGACCTGGGTTTGCAGACCTGGGAGGGCCTTTGTGTAATGCAGCTCTTAGATCTTTCCATAGATCTCTGCTGGCTCCCCTGGTTCTTCATTGTCTTCTTACTCTGTAGTGACTCCAACAGACTCAGTCTTCTTACCAGGATTTTCTACCACTGTTTCCTCTCTTGGGATTCTGCTCTCATTTTCTTTGCTTCTTTTGGAAACAAGCGTATAAGCTCTTTCCTTTCCTCCTCAGTCTTACTTGTGGCCACTCTGGTAAGTCAAACCATATCCTGAAATTATACACATGCAAAATTGCACTCATGAGAGAGGTCAAAAAGAAAAAAAAAAAAAAAAAAAAAAAGAAAGAAACTCTAGACATCAAATGCAGTTTTTAAATCCCTAAAATAATGGAAATCTTATTACTCTTATTTAGCCCTACTCTCATTTTTCCTCAAAATAAGTGACCATTACAGCTTCCTTCTAGTTTCTTCCATCTTCCTAACTTCTTATTAGGAGACACAATTTGAGAAGTCTTTTGTTCACCAGCATATTTTTCAGTCTTTTATCCACACCCACAGTGAGAAACATGTACCTGACTGTGCATGCATGAGTTTGAAATAATCCCTATCTTCACCAGAGTAAATGAAATTATTTTCTGTTCTACTTCATTTTTATTTATTTTTTAAAGGTTACCACAGTATTTTGTATCTTAAATTTATTTCTCACAGTACCAAAGTCTGGGCAGTATAGAGCAAGGTGCCAGCAGATTCTGTGCCTGGAGAGGGCTGCTAACAGTTCATAGAAAACACCTTCTCACTATGTCCTCACATGGCAGAAAGAGCAAGACCTCTTTAGTAAGAAACTGATCCCATTCATGAGGGCTTTGCCATTAAGATCTGATAATCTCCTAAAGATGCCACCTGCCTATAGCATGATATTGGTGATTTTATTTCAATATATGAACTGAGGTGGGGGAAACATATACATCATAGTACTACCCCATCTAAAATCTAAACCTATGTAATTCATTTATAATATTCCTCTTTAGCAGTTATCTAAATCTACATATTTTTCTGTCTTACTCATTCATTTTTCTACTGGAAAATAAACTCTACAGGGACAGGTGCAAAGAAAGGAGTGTTGTTTTATTTTGGTTTGTTTTTGGAGAAAAACTTACAAGCACAAACAGAGCAAAGCTAACATTTCACTCAAGCTCTTATTATCACAGGAAAAGGTATGGATTATTACAGTGAAAAGTCAGTCCAGTAAGCTACCACTATAGCATTTCCTCTTGTCACTGTCTGTACCTTCTGAGAAATTGGCTCAAGCCCTGTCCAAGTTAAGGAATTTCACTGGTCAAGACCCCAATAAATCTTAGGTAGTTCAGGGAGACACATGACTCCATTAGCTGAGGCAGTATGTGCTTGACTGTTTCCCATATAGTCATTATATGCAAGGTAGATATGGCAAGGACTGAAATTTGATATTTATGCTTTATTCAATTAAAAGTTTAGTATTCAATGAAAAACTCCTTTTCACCTTGTAACTCTAAGGCACCTAAACAAAAATGTTTGCTAGCTGTCATAATTTGCTTTCTACAAGATTGTAATGAGTCCTTTCTACAAGGAATCTAAAATATGAAAACACTAAAACTTTTTCCTTTTCTTATATAAATTGAGAGTTTTATCAAAAACTTGGATTTCATGAATTTTCTCATTTCTAAGAAAATCAGAGAAATTAAACAACAAAACATAAATATATCTGTAATTTAAATTTTTCTATCAGTGCATCAAGTAAAATAAAAAGGTAAAATGATTTTAGTAATACATTTTATGTACCATAATACAAACATATAAAATATTATCATTTCAACATGTAATCAATATAATTATTAAATGAGAAACTTTGTAGTTTTTCATAAGTCCTACAAATTCAGTATACATTTCACACTTATAGCACATATCAGTTCAAAGTTGGCACATTTCCAGTGCCTAGTACCCTCATCTGGTTAGTGGTTACCATATTGGAGAGTTCAGCTCCAGATGGCTTTTAGTAGAAAATATAGCAAAGGCATGGAAATAATGTTTACTGAATATCTACTCCTAGTCAGACTCCCCTAGTTATTTCATAATGATTTAAAATTTAATCCTCAAGTGAGGTAGCACAAGTCTAAAACACTTGTCAAAAGTCATCTGGCTAATACATTTATCTGACCCAGGGTGTCCTTTTTGCACCCCCCTTTTCTTCCTCAAAGTAGATGTCTTTACTAAACTTTCCAATAGAATTTCAACTCTATAAATATTACCAACTGCCTAAATCATTAACTATTATAGTAGGGAAAGGTGTAAATATACTCGTTTTCTTTATTATTTTGAAGGAGATGCTTCTACTGCCATTATATCATGAAAACTCTACTTTTGAATTCACTGATTTATAAATTTCAAGACATTTTCCACATAGATCATAAATTTAGAATCTCAAAAATGATTTCTAAAGCTGGTACTTGTCATTCTCTGTCATTTATCAAATCAGTCTTCTTACAAACTGTGAATTTCTTAGTCTTGGTTTTGAAGGGCATGTGACTATGACAGTGTCACCATCTGACATGACTGAAAAAAATGTTTGTTCTGATTTGTTGTGTATGAAAATTATTAATCCCACAACATGTAGACCTATATTTACAAACTGTTGCAAATTGATGCTCTGCATATTTTGGTCACAGATAATTCTAACATAGTTGAAAGTGAAATTGGCCATGCAACATTGAAAAGATATTATGCACTTATTTTGTTCTTTGAATTTGATATATGTTACTAATTGTAGAATTTTATTTTGATAACCTCCTACTAAGAAAAAAGGCAGTTTTTATGAGTTTATAAATATTTTATGTTTGATCTAACTGAAAGACAAAAAAATAATTACTTTTGAAACTAAGAAAAATGTATAAATTTTCAGGCACTAAACCTATTTGTTGAAGTGAAGATTGATTCGATTCTAAAGTATTGACACTTGTCATACAAGTGAAGATAATTTCATGAGTATAATCTGTGAAATAAGCAAAATATTTTGAGGTTGTATCTATGATTTCAGCAAAACTAAAATGTAGAGTATCAAATTACATAGGAAATTAAAATAAATAAAAGCCAAAAAGAAAACCCTTTTGGTAATTTACTAAATCACTGACTAATGAAAAATTCATATAGTCTTACTGATAGAATTAAAGATCACATTTTCTTGAAAAGACTATTAATTTTAATTAATGATTTTTAAATCTTAACTTATATTTATAATGTGATTATTTAAAAATTTTAATGTACCAAAGCAGTTTTCTGAAAACAGCACTGTTCATTGTGACGAACTCTGTATTTAGTCTGAAGACTTGGATTTCAGATGGTGTTTGGTTACATACAAATCTTTGTCATGACAACAAAACACAATTTGTCCTAAATAGATGTTTCTTGTATATAAAAATCAGTTATTTCCAAATAAAATAAATAATTTGTTGGTACCAGGGATTGAACCCAGGGGTGCTTAACCACCAGAACCCAGGGGTGCTGTATCACCCAGTCCTTGTTATGTTTTATTTTGAGACAGAGTCTCCCTAAGTTGCTCAGGGCCTGGCTAAGTTCCTGAGGTGGACCTTAAACTCATGATCCTCCTGCTTCAGCCTTCTGAGCCACTGGGATTATAGTCATGAACTGCCACATGAGGCTCAAATAAAATCTTAAACTGAACTCAAGGAGGAGATGAAAGTGCTAAGTTTAGTATAACTACACTAAGTTCAAATTTGAAAGTTATTTAATAGAAAGCAATTAAATGAGAAAAATGATAGTGTTTCTTATGAATTTTTAAATTACCATTATGGATGAGTTATAGTACACTCAACCTCAATATTCAATAATTTCTACATTTTATTTTGGTTGACATTTATAGGAAAGTCCCGATTCACATAGAAAATTAGTTTCTAAATGTAATCGTTTTGAATGGCATGCCTTGCAATCTCATGACACACTTTAAGTGATCCATCCCCAAGCATGAAAGAGGATTCAAAGAAAATTATTATTTCAGTTGAATTCTTATAAGTTAATATAACATTGATGACAGCGTAAGGTTTGAAGTCTGAAAGACCTGGGACTAGAGTTTTCTCTCCCTCCTTTAATTGCTAATTGACCTTGTCCTCCTCAAACCTTTCTTTTGAGATGTAAATTAGAAATTTGAATTATATCTGCCTCATAAGATATTAAGTGAGATATTTACAAATTAATTCATTTAAAGTATGGCACATAATTAGACTGGTGTTTATTTTGAAAGACTGAATAAATGAACCCTTAAATTTATTTTTTTTTAATTTTTAAGTTGTAGATGGACACAATACCTTTGTTTTATTTATTTTTATGTGGTGCTGAGGATAGAACTCAATGCCTCATACATGCTAGGCAAGTGCTCTACCACTGAGCAACAACCACAGCCCCTTAAATTTAAATCTTTATGATGAAATATTCAGTTGTGCTATATTTAAAATTTTGAATTGCTTGTGTTGATTTTTGTTAGGTTTTCCATCAAAATTTCTAAACAATTTTCTTCTTTCTGTTTGGGCCCAGGAATAATTTGTAAAGTAAAAGTATACTTACACTTTTGAGGAGCTCTAAAATAGTTTTTCGCTTGTCCAGTTAACTATAAAGATTTCACATGTCACTCTATAAACTAATTGTCAAGTAATTGTGTGTATATTCTTGCATTCTTTACCATTTTATTTTCCAACAATGTGCTAATTGTATTTTCATAGCTGCTTGCTAATCTAATTGTTACAATATAATAGAATGTCATTTAATAAGTACATTTGCAGCATCAGATTTAAATTGTGTTTGCATAAATTTTCAGTAACTTTAAGCTGTTTCATTTATTCTGAGAATTTTGAAAACCTTATTTTTATGCACACTTTGTTTTGTTTCTTAATGTTGAACTTGGCAGAAATTGTAGAACTTTTTTCAAAATTTCACTGCATAAACACATTGAAGATTTGAGTAATTTTTATTGCCATAAAATGATCCTAAGAAAAATAATTTGTCTTGAACTTTCTTGTCATATTTTCTCATCTTTGAATTTCTAATAATTTTGTAGTATAATTTCTGGCGTTACCATTATATTTTCCTATGTTTTTGTTAGTATGGATGACTTCAATGGGATAACCTTAATAATGTAATACAGTATGTTATTTCATCTTAAACCTGATCAATCTCATTACTGAATTCTTTCCATTTTTTTTTCATTTTTTACCAATAATTTTAGGTTTAAAAGCAATTTTAATACATTTGGAAAAGTAAGTTATAAGTATAAAATTTATTCAAGAATATAAAGCTAAAAACACTATCATAAAATCACAGAAGAATTCAAAATCTAAAATAAGTACTAAAATTATTTAATACTATGTGCATTAATCAGGGTTCTCCAGAGAAGCATAAATAATAGGGTATGTATCTATATTTATTTATATTATAAAGGAACCAGCTCCGACAATTGGAAAGTCTGACAAGTTCCAAGATTTTGCAGAGTCAGTTAGCAAGTTGGAAATCTAAGAAACCCAATGGTGTAGTCCAGTCTGAGGTCCAGCAGGCTTGATACCAGGAAGAGTCGATGTTTCAAGTTCAAGTCAGATCTTCAACTGACTGGATGAGGTCCATACACATTAGAGAAGGCAATCTGCTATACCAAGATATATTTTAGCTGTTAATTAAAAAAAAAAAAAAAAAAAAAAACCACCCTCACAGAAACATCCAGAATAATTTTCAACTGAATATTTAGACTCCCTATGGCACAATCAAGTGGACATATAAACTTAACCATCATGCCGTATTATAGACAGAATTTGTTATTTGCCAGTCTCAACAAAATATCACCCTATTATTTGAACCTGCACCAATGTATATGCCCTAGTCTTGCCTAGCATTAAATTGAGCACAAAAACATATGCACATGCTATAATAGTATTCTCCCTTTCACAGTTTATAATTCTTGGCATGCAGGAGTCTGAATATTTTTGGTAGCAGTGCAGCATGAAATTACATTGCACTGATTTAATAAAAAGTTTTAAGTATATGCACTGGGATGACAAGATAAGATTTTTTGATATATTTTTAAAAAACGAGTTAACCTAGCAAAGCAACTTAACTGATGGCCTCTGATCTTTTAAATTCATCATCTGACATCCTGGATATTTTTTGTTGCTTTACTTTAAAATTACTTTTTATTAAAATTTTATTCAACTCTTGCAGAATCCGGGTCCCCTTTGTACTAATCCCCAACAATTACTTTTTGTTCATATTTAACAGGAAACAGATCATTACTTGAGAAAGTTGCACTTTGAAAATTAACTCTCTAAAACTCACTGCACAATATCTATGAAATCATCTGGAAAGGAATCATTTTCCATACAATATTGGCAAACAAGGAATAAATAGATTCTAGGAGGAATTTATACAATCCTCCATTGATAATTTGGGATTAAGAATCAATGCCCATTTGCAATGCTCTTACTTCTACATATTTCTCATTTTATTTCTAGTAATTGGTTTTATGCCAATTCTACTTTCATATGGGAGCCCTCTTTGGCCATTAACTTTCTGACTGCATACCCTATATTGGCAAGCAGACTACCTCAGTTATTCGTGCATTTTGCAATGCTAGTACCCTTCAAAAACCTATTAACAGAAGTAATTCTTTGGTCTCACGCCCTTTCAGAAGCCTTGAAGCATAAATAATATTCTTGTCTGTCCACCACATTTTTGACCTTTGATTCATACCTACAATCTAAGTAGCAGTCAATGAGACCTCCAACCTAGAAGGTCACATTGCATTTTATTTAGAAACAAATCAGTTTGACACCTAAACCCAGAACAAGGGTTCTTGATCCCTGGGCACCTTGAATAAATATGTATGCAAAATTTTATATGTATGCGCATGTATACTTGTTTCCCTTGGTGGAGTGTCTGTACCTTTCATCTGAGTTTTGACAGTGTTTTTCATTTTGAATAGGTTAAAGGTACTGAACCATTTGTAGGAACCATGTTTTGCCAATTGCCTTCTGTGTTAGGGTTCTCAAATCCGTAGAAAGATAGAAGGGGGAGAAGCAGTTTTAAGCAATTGACTCAATTATGGATGCTAACAAGTTCAAAATTTATAAGGCAGGACAGCAGAGTGGCAATTCCAGCAAGATTTGATGTTGCAGTCAAATTCAAAGGCAATCTGGAGGCAGAATTCCTTTTTCTTCGGGGAACCTTGGTCTTTTCTCATCAGGACTTTAATAGATTGGGTAAATCCCATCCACATTATAAAAGGTAGTCTGCTTTACTCAAAGTATACTGATTTAAATGTTAATTATAACCAAACACTGTCTTTACAGTCACACTTTAGAATGATGTTTGACCACAAATTGCCTCCCATTGTCCTGTCAACCTGACATGAAATTAATCATCACACCTTCTGTACACAAGGGCACTTTTTTTTTTTTTTTTTTTTTTTTGGTACTAAGGTGACCAGACTCAAAATAAACATTCAATAAATGTTAGCTTTGTATTTGAAATTCAAACTGTTTTCAGCTTTGGATCAGAAAGCTGCTGCCTTCATATCCTAGCCCAAAGTAGAATGAATTGCAGTCTCTGTATCCTAACTGTCCTCCAACTGCTTATCTGAACCTCTTTATCTGTGTTCAAGACAGATATGATATATGCTATAAGATCACTTTCCCAGCATTCATGTAAAACATCAGTAATTACAACTATGCAAGTTAAAGAATAATTAGAGAGGAAAAATAAAAACAAACAAAAACTCACAGTAGAAGCAAAACATGCAACAGAATGAAAAAGAACAATTGAATGAAAAAACACAATTTAGAGATAAATCTTCCCCCTCCAAGATACTAATTGATTTGCTTACTGAAATAGAGCAAAGTCATAGAATCTTAGAGACCTAGTTTTCAAAATTTATACCACCTAAATTTAAACTGGCTAATCACTGTTGTTTACCAATTTTGTTTTTAATTTATTGTTCATTCCCTATGAAAATAATTCCTTGGGTTGAAGTGGAAGTTAGAAAGAAGGGAAATTATACTTAAAACCATTTTTCCTTAAGATGAAAATTCACTGTCTTCAGATAGTGCTCCTGTCCCCAGAGGAAAATACTACTGTAACAATTATTATAGATAGGGGTCCTTCAGTCTTCAGAGATCATCTCCTGGCTGAGATTTCTTCTGTAGAAGAATCACAGATTTATTTACAGTTGAAAAAGTTCTCAAATTTCATAATGCTGAACCATCTTACCATTTAACAATGAGATTATGAAGACACAAAGAGATTCAGAGCCTTGTCATGGTCACTCAGTTATAAGAGTGACTTGGAACCTTTCTGTATTTCTCAAGTATCCCCTGATTGCTCTCCCTACTTCCTTTCCTCCTAGAAGATATCTTCCAATTAACTCCACCATTCAAATTAAGGCTATTATCTGCTTTCCAAATTCAAGCTAGTTCTTTCTACTCTATTTTATCTTTCATTACCCTTTAGTAGGAAATACAATGCCCTCCCCAACCCCACCTACTTTTTTTTTGGGGGGGGGGGGGTCAATGTTAAGCCTGATTCATGATCTTTGTTTTTTCTTCTCTTTCCTTCAAGGACCTTGTCCTAGAAGTCAACATGTGATCTGAGGACCCCAGTATCATAAGCCCCTTTTGTTTATATAAAGTTCTTTTTTTCTGTTCTCCATACTGATTTTATGGAATCAGAATTTTGGAGATTAGCTCTAGAATCTTCATTTTTACCCAATTTTCCAGGTACTTCTTATGCTTTAAAAATTTTGAGAAACCCTGCTTTTAACAATCTCCATTAATAATTGCCTCTCTTACGAAGCATCCAGAATCTTACACTTAATCAGTTCTGTAATTTGACTCATGTTCCTCAATATTATAGATTTGATTCATAGGTCACTTCTATGTCGCATGATACAATAGTTTTATCATACAGCACTGAACTTCCAAAATTTTAGTTATGCAAAAGAGGAAGGGAAAATGTTAAAATGCAAGAAGTTGATTTATGATTTTCCCATAAATCATTGAACCTCTGCTCCAAAGTAGCATGATACAGGAAACTTGAACCTGCCATCAGCTCAGTAGGTCTGTCATAATACAAGCTTTTTGCTGGGATGTGGAAAATGCTGTCTTTTATACTCAACATGATCACTATCTGAAATTTGACTTCATCCTATGGTACGCAAAAGAAAGGACAGAGGAAAGAAAGAAGCAGGAGGAGGAAGAAGGGAGAAAGAGTGAGGGAAGAAGAATCCATTCCAATTTGAAGAAGGAAAGAGAAAGCTTATGCTGAAATTTTATAGAAAAACTGTCAGTACCCAATGTGGCATCTTTCCAATGGATTTTGTAAAATAGTTTTGACTTTGTGCCATTTTCAATTTATATCATGGATTAAGAATATAATCCATGAATAAGGTGGAAATTTACTTGAAAATCAACTATACTCTTTATTAAACCACTTCCTTCCTTAGCATTAATAATCATAGTCTCATCTGATTCTTCTCTCTTACTGTTCTTTCTTGGATCTCCATAAATGTTTCCTTACCTTAAAAATAAAGGCTATTTTGCTTCTTTCCTTCTTTCATTTACTTTCTCTGTCTGGATTCACTAATTAATTCTAATTATAAAAAGACCATCATTTAGCTTCTGTATCAAATCCATTCAAGGGCAGAATTCATTCAGAAGCATCAGCTTTGTCCTTAAAGAGATTTGAAATTGAATCATAGTTCCTGGCAATAGAATCAAGTATCCCATGTGCAAGCATATTGCTCCCCCAAATTTCCATGTACCACCTCCATTAATATGGTACTTCAGGACAAACTGCTAGGGCCTAGGTCTCACTTGGGAGTCTCTCCCTGCTGAATGCTGACCTTGTACACAAGAGTGAGTTTCTGCCTTGACTCCCTACTCAAAAAGTCAGTAGACTGACTTTTTGGCCTAGACCATTAGACTCTATTAGCATCTTTAATTTTTAAGTTCTATGAAATAGCAAAGTTAAAGAAATGACAAAGTAGCTAATGAGAAGGACCAAAGTCTGGAGTTAGAGGTTCAGGAGATACAGGTGTAATAATTATAGGAGATGAGGGACAGGGAAATATAAAGGAAACTCATTTACAACAGTTTAGCATTACAGGCACTTTTAGTTTCATAACTACCATCCAATATTTGGCTGAACTTTAATAGCAACTTTTACAATTTATGATATGCTCTGACTTGTATTCAGAAAAGCACACACATTTCTATGTTTGAAAATGTCAAAGAATCTCTATGAAATTAGTTCTAATCGGATCCTTGCCATTAGTGAAGTGTGAATTCAGCAGCATTCAGAGGAAATGGCTTTAGGAACATAAAAGTTAATCTATCATGCTAAAAGATCATTGAAAACACTATTTTATAAGCCAAAATGATGGCAGCTATATTAACCAAAATACATTTGCAAAGGAAATTTTTAAGAAGTATATCTTTATTTCCATTAGATGAAAGTGTGCGCATGTCTCCACTCATATATAAGCAGTTAAAATTATAGAATATTTTATAGTTGGAAAGAACTTAATTATGAAGTCCAACACTTTCATTTTACAGTTAAAGATACCATAGCCCAGCAAAAAAGCAGACTAAATAATATGTCTAACATCCTTTCACCAGTACTCTTTTCCAAAGCTATTTTACGTCTACGACAATCTATTAAACACCTTTACTATGTACTGCAAATATAAAGGGAGGACCCAGTTGCCCCAAAGCCCACAGTAAAACCAGGATCATCACACAAGCAAATAATGTAACCTGAATATCAACGGCTTCAGCCTTATCACTTCTACCTTAATGTTGAAGTGGACTGGGTTAAACTCCTATCCTGTGTATATTGTAAATTACAGTTTTCTTTCTACCTATTGACTTCTCAGGAGGCTCATATTTCTCCTACTGACCTTTTGCTCCAATTTCACACTTTCGCTATATTTTTATACTCATGTTTCATCTTTTGTGATTAAATCACTTTAAAAGGGAATACATATAATTTATCTCAGATTTCCCAAAGCACCCATAAATGCAAAGCCTTAATATTTAACTGAGTTTCTTTTAAAAAATGAGTATGGTGAATAAACACTAAATCAGAATAGTAGTCTTAGGATTTGGGGTAGAAATTTCTCAAACTATCTCAAATAATTTATTTATTAAACTACTGTTGGGGGCTGGAGTTGTAGCTCAGTGGTAGAGCACTTGCCTAACACATGTGAGACACTGGGTTCGATCCTCAGCACCACATAAAAATAAATAAACAAAATAAAGGGAAAAAATAAACAACTGTTGGTCCTGGTATTGGAAATTAGCGTGAGAAAGTGGTCAGAAATCTTCTCTCATGGAGATGAATTCTTCTTTGGGGAAACAGATGACAAATAAATAAATAAATAAATAAATGTAGTGATCAAAGAGGAACAAGGTATAGTTTTGTCTTTGAGACAAGGAAGTCAGGGGAAACCTCATGGAGATGATGATTTAAAAAGAACCTTGAAGAAATTGGGGAAAAGAATTGTGTCCACAATTGTGTTCACAAGTCGGAAGTTTTAGGGAAAAAGAAAAGCAAGTGTCTCAGGAAAAGAGTTGTCTGGTTTAAACCCAGAGTACTTTCAATCTAGTCACTTTCTAAAAGGCATTATGAGATTACCTGATTATTTATACTAATTTTCTCTCATTGTTGGAAGAGGAGGAAAGGCTAATCTCACCTAAATTGATTGGTCCTTCATCATAATCTGGAGAATGTAGAAGAGACCTGGTAAAGATAGGCATGATTTCCAAAATTTGAACAGAACGATAGATAACTGAAAATTAAATATTGGAAGTAACTATTCTTATGAGCTCTTTGGCAGTTTCTATCCTGGGGAAATCTCACTGGCTGGATTTTCTATCTAGATTTTCCAGTCCAAAATGTACAGAGGTTGCATAATGTTCTCTGGCCCAGAATCTTCCTCAAATTTTCTCTTTCCTTTTTGTCCTGTTGCACAGACTTCCTAAAACTCTCTTTCCAGGGTTGGTACCTGTTTTAGTCAGTTTTTTGCCACTGTGATTAAAGGACCCAACCAGAACAACTATAGAGGAGGAAAAGTTTAAGGGCTCAACGATTTTAGAGGTCTCAATCCATAGCCAGTAACCTCCATTTCTTGGGGCTCCAGGTGAGGCAGAACACTATGGCAGAAGATTGTAACCAAGGGAAGCAACTGAGCTGACAATCAGGAAACGGAGAGGAACTTCACTCTCCAAATGCAAAATATATACCCCATACCCATGTCTCCAATGAACAATGTCCTCCAGCCACAATCCACCTGCTTTTAATTACCACTCAGTTAATCCCATTAGGGATTAATTCACTAATTAGGTTAAGGCTATGACCCAATCATTTTTCCTCCAAACCTTCCTGCATTGTCTCATATGTGAGCTTTTGGGGAACACTATATATAAACCATAACAGTACCAGAAAATTCAAAATTCCTATTTCCTGCCACTTTATTGGGTAAACAAATTAGCTTAATAGGCAGTTTGCATATATATAAATTTACAAAGGTGGTCCATTAAATGAAGAACTATTTACTCTTGGTATGAACCTCCAGCAGAGCAGAAGAACCTACAGAGTTTTAGAAAGTTTTGATTTTTTTTTTTTTTATTCTTCCCCTATGATGCTCTGGAAGGGAGAGGAAACTATATGAATTTATTTTTTACAGATATGTATTGTCTTTGGAAAAAAGAAGCTGCAAAACAGCCAGAATAACACAATTTATCCGAGAATTTTTTGTTTTATGTCAGGGGCAGGCTCTGAGGGCCCCAGAGCCGCACCGTGGCCTGATCTCTAAGATGGCGCCTGGCAGCTTGCCAGACATAGCTGCACTCATAAACAAGTTTTAGGAAGTAACTCTGGTTGGCTGTTGTACATGAGGCAATCCTAGTATCTGCCTGGAGACTGTTCCTTGATAGGCTGACTTTCCTGGTAGTCTACTCTCTGATAGGCTGATGTTCTCAATATAAGTCTGAGACTTGTGGAATAAAGCCCTTTTGGTTCCTGTGATCAAGAAGAGCTTACGCGATGTGATTGTCCCCGCCGGCGGTGGGCGATCATATATGCCCTTTCTGGAATTTTTGGCCCTGAATGAGAAAAACATAAATAAATACAACAGAAAGGGTGGAATCTGTTTTACCCTGACAGCAACACCTGAAGAGACTGTTATCAGGATTTCAAACTAACTCTGTTTCTTATCTTTTGGGTTTTTCAAGTTTCCCTGCATCTCCATATATACTCCAAGAAATAATTGTCTTCCAAAATTGGCTATTCATTATAACAAAAACAATTTAAATAATACAAAACTATCATAAAAAGATGAACCAAGACATAAAAGGATAAGAACCTGGGTCTCTTGATGGTCAACCTAGTGGCTTTTCTACCAAGCTGTGCTGACTGTAAATATTGAACCAAAGATAACATTGTCCAAATGTACAAAAGACAGTGGCTAATGGAAATGTGTTCTTCAACATTAGAAAAAAGTAAAGAAGAATATAGTAACTGGTTTAGATCCCATGAGGCACAGAGCAAGGAACAAATTAGATACTATGCATGTCAGAACTTTGTTAGACCTACTTTAGGCAGGTATGGGAGAGTCTATGAAAACACTGAACAAATCTAATGTAATCCTAGGGGCTACAAGTGATGGACAACATGCAGAGTTCTTGAACCACATCATCAAAACAATCTGAGGAAGTTTTATTATTGTTACTGCTACCAGTACTGAAGCTGCAAATTTCAGAATTTCTAGTTTTTGGGTGAATTAATCTTCAATCATGATTTAAACTGGAGTTTAACAAATAATAAAAATCTAGTTGGTTAAAATTTAAAATCATCTTCTGGGTTCACTGAGTGTGCAAGAACAAAGTTTAATGGAACCAGAAAGCTTCTTTCTGCTCAGTTTCTTTGCCCCAAGTTTAAGTGATGATCAGACTCCTCAGAAAGTGCCTTGATTTCTCTGCTTCAGGGAGTGAAGAAACTCTGTAATTTATTTCTGTTAAGTAGAGAATATGGTTTCCTCCACAGTGAAAATCAAGATGAAATCTATAATACAGGACTATGGGAGGAGGAGGGAAGATGAATTCAAAACTAAACAAATCAACAGTCTGAAATATTCTGAAAACTGACACATATCCTTGTTGAAAACATTGGCAGATTGCCAAAAATCATTTCAGCAGAAGATATTCAACTTTAGAGGAATTAACTTTAGAATGAGGAAAGGCAGCTCACTAGAAAAAAATCAAAAACAAAAGTAGATAAAGAGGGGAAAATTCAATTGATTTTTAGGAGCAGAACTGACATTCCCTTTGTTTTAATGAGAAAAATACAAAGTGAAGAGAGTGAAATATTTGAAATATTTCTTTTCTACTTGCTGAATAATTACTGAAAATGAAAATTCATTGTAACTAAGCAACAACAGTACAATTTCCTTGATTAAGTATGCTGTGGCTAATCAACAAGAGAAAACAAGAATACTGGTAAATAAAGCATAATTTCCTTGACCCTGGCCAAACAGATCTGAAAACTATGAGCTATATCCTCCCATTGATCTATTCTCCAAAGCCCCATTGACTGAGGTAAGACACCAGCAGTCTTAGCAGAAAACTGCTTATCGTCACAATGCAGGAGGCAGGACAGCAGATCAATATGTCTAGATGTGTTCTTTAAGTATGCAATTAATTTATTTGGAACATTTTCTATTAGTTGAGATAGAGAATAAATAATTTGACAAGGAGATTTTGAATTAGTTGTGAAAAGCATTTGACAGTAGCTAGCATTTAAATACGATAAAGTAGCCTAACAGTATAAAAGGCAGAAGAGGAAGGAAATTGCCTGGAAAAACAAGTGGAAAACAATTTGAGTTCCCATATATTATTTTATTCCTATAAAAGCTGATTTTGTTTGTTTTTTCCTTTTCCGAATGACAGTCTGTATAGGAGAGACTTGGTGTAGATGTTATATGGTTTGGCAGTCTCTGACTTTCATTTTTTTAAAAACAACATTATTACTTTTATGAGCCATGGAAGTAACTTTAATAAACTTTGCAAAATGTGACAGACAGATAACTTTTATGTTTTATAACAGTATTCATAGTACAAGTTTGAATAATCAAAATTTAACAATAAAAGTAAATTTTACAACACAGAGGATTTAAAATTTGTTAGCATGAAAACCTGAAACAGCCTGTTTCTTTCTTTAGACATTTAGACTTATGATCTATTTCTAAACATACCTAAGCTTTGCTTCAACAGCAAATATTTGGAATTGTTGATCTTTCTTTTTAAAAAATATTTCTCTATTCTCAAATGATAGCATTGCCTTATTGTATATATGGATCTCAATGCAATATTTAATGACTACTATTATCCACACAAACTAATGTCAACTATCAGAAGAGAATGAGAAGACCAGATTTACCATCTTTACCAGTCATATCTTTTTTACTACATTAAATTTCAGGAAGAGATTAATTACTTATGCACCAAATAATTCATGTTGCACAAGAGGATGAATTTATTAGGTGAACACACTGAAAATTGGTTAGTTCTGCAATTGTTATTCTTGTCATTATGTGGACAGTTATATCTACTTAAGATTGTATTGTTTTAACACTTGTACCTATTTCTTACCTGGATGGAAAAGGTTTGAAAAAAAAGCACAGGTTTCTATATTAATTGGATTTTTCCTGTTATAAATAAATAATTTAATTGGCTACATTATATTAATGATATAACTGAAAAAAGTAGTGTAATACATGGTAAGACTTAAAGCAATACAAACACCTCAACACTACAGATACCTTCATGTGTAGGCAGTTAGGATTGATTCAACATGATTTTATCAGTGAGGAGACTCCTGTATTAGGAATTTCTCATCCATAATCATTCTGAACTTTGGATTTATAAAAGAAACCTTCTCTAAATATAGGCCTCTATCAGATGAAAAGCTGTTACTATTTTTTCTTTAATTCATCTAATGAGCCCCATAGTGACTCCACTGAACAGCAATTTTCCAAGGTCTAAATAGAACATGGCAATGTGTAGAATATGTATTTTTCCAATGCTTCTCCTTTTTAAAAATTTCCAATTTAGGTCATTGTCTAAAAGTGTGCTACTGAATTTAATTCAGAGTTTTGTTTTCCTTCAATTTTCAATTATTTAATGATTAGTTTGCCTTGAAGAGGGCTGCTTTTCTAAAAATCTATGGTTTTACACAGATTTTCTTAAAGGTTTCTACATAAATCACCTATGGAAACCAACTTTGCTTCTCCATTTCAAGATGTTAAAATTACTCAATTTGAACATAGTAGTTATATATATATATATATATATATATATAGAGAGAGAGAGAGAGAGAGAGAGACTATATATATAAATACTACAAATAATTGGAGATCTCATTAGTTGAGCAATTCTGTTTGAGAAAGGCACGTACTGTTTAATAATTTTTGTTGACATCTATTAACTGTACATATTCTTGGGGTTCCTTGTGATATTTCCATATATGCATACAGTATGCACTGATCAAGTCCAACCTCCTTTTACCCATCCTCCCTCCACATACACAACCTTTGCAACTTCTAATAATCACTCGTCTATATTCAGGTCACTTTTTAAATACTTTTTACATGTAAGGGAGAAAGCGTGCCACTTGTCTTTCTGTATCTGGCTTATCTCCCTTAATGTAATACCCTCCAGTTCCATCCACTTTGCTACAAGTGGATTTCATTCTTCTTTATGGCTGAATGATATTCCATTCATATATATGCCACATTTTCTTTAAACATTCATCTGTTGATAGGCATCCACTGTTGAAAACATCTACTTTTTAACAACTTTGTGACACTGGGAAAGTCACTGAACATTTCTTATTCTCATTTTCCTTTTGTAAACAGAAACTGAATAATTTCCAGTTGTGATATTCTATTGTGTTCTCAAGAGTACATTCTTTTCATTTCTACTTAATAAATATTTATTTAGCCAATTATTTTTACAAGATCCCATAAGATACACTACACAGTACTTAAAAAATAGTAGCTGTTTAGATATATTACAGTAATCTGAGAAATAAATCAAACTAAAGAAGTCAAGTGTCAGAGTATTAGTCAGTTAAGAAGAATGACTTTATGATATTTGACAGTAAATGGATGGATCCAGAGAGTATCATGCTAAATAAAATAAACCAAAACCCCAAAATCAAAGTTCAAATGTTTTCTCTGATATGTGGAAACTAACCCACAATAAGTGGGGAGGAATACGAATTCAGTATATTAGACAAAGAGAATGAAAGGAAAAGAGAGGGATTAGAAAAAGGAAATACAGTGGAATGAATCTGATATAACTTTGCTATGTACAGATGTAAATACACCACAGTGAATCTCATCATAGTATACATCCACAAGAATAAAATTCTTGAATGCAGGAAGGTATTTATTCCCTTTCTTTCCTAACATTGCATTGACCATAAACCTAGTATGTTCTAGAGTCTATAAGAGAATTTTTGTTTCAGACTAGAATTTATTTTTCCAAACAGTTTTACAGAAGAATGAGTATATATTAGAGTCCATACCTTATTATTAAATTCTTAAGCAAGTGTGATACTTTTGTTGCAAGTAACGAACCACTGTTGAACCATTATAATTAGCAAAAGTCCATTCTTTATTCAGGCTTCCTTAGTTATTCTAATAGTCTTTTTCTGTTGTAGGATTCTATTCAGAATACCAAGCATTATTTATTCTAAGGTCTCTTCTTGACTGTGACAGTCTCTCAGATTTTCCTTGTTTTTGATGACCTTGGTAGTTTTGAAGAATTCTGATCAGGTATTTTGTTGAATGCCCCTCAGCTGGGGTTTGTCTGGATTTTTCTCATGGATAGAAATGGGTTATGAGTTTTACAGAGATGATTACAGAGATAAAGTGCTGTTTTTATCACATCATATCAAGGGCACATACTATTAACTTGATTTATAACCTAATATTGATGTTGATGCTGACCTTGATCACCTGGCTGAGGCAGTGTTTGTCAAATTTTCTCATTACTCTTTTTACCCTTTTCCAAATGGTACTTTTAGGGAGAAAGTCATTATAAACATCCTGTGCTTAAAAACTACAGAAACACCATTTAAAAAGGTAAAACCACAGCACAGTAATAGAGTGAAAATTTTGTTTTCTCTTACCATAAGGGCAGTGTGTACAAATTATCTGTAATTCCTATATAAGGGAGATATGTCTCTTTTGCCCCATTTATTTAGTTATTCAATAATTTGTGTGTACCAGTATGAATTCAAGGTTTTTATTTTATCCTTTGGGTTATAATCCAACTCTTATTTTGTGGCCCAACTTTTTATAGCTCTAGTCATTTACCACTCTTTCAGTTGACTCAGGCATTCCTTCAGCATATTTTGTTTTGAGCACTTCCTTGCTTTCTAGCACTGTAAGATGCTCCAGAACCATGTTTTTTGTGCAAGTCCTAGAATCATCCACTTATTCAAAAAACCCTGGTTCCTCTTAAACCTGTTATTAAAGAATGAAATTTTGTCTCTTTCCATTGCTTCTCTCTAATTTCTAAAAGTAAGAAAATGACTTCTACCTCTTACATTTATGTATCCAATCTTTTAATTCAAGTATGTATGTATAACAGTGTCAGCATTGTTGATTCAATTCCCCACCATGAAAACTAACTTTATCAACTGAATACAGTTTGTGGGCAGTTCCATTCGCTTTTACCATTATGAAATTCATTCATTTCTAAAGTTATTTAGGTGAGCATCTTTTTTCTCCCTCCCCTTCTTCAATGAGATTTTTTGTAGACTTGTAATACAATGAAGTTCTCCTATAACAGTTAATCTTGGGGCTTTCTAAACTTCTAAACATTTAAAAAAATACCTGTATACTAAAAAGTTTTACTCTTGTTATGGAGTGCACAAGAATTACAAACCACCAGGCATACTGAGCCAAATTGAAAGGGGAAAAAGGGTTCTTTAATGAGCATGCCAGGCAAGCGGCTGGGAGCAGCCTAATGCCTCAAAAAAACTCCCAGCACCTGAATTTTGGAAGTACAGAGTTTATAAAGGCAAAACCCACAAAAACCACAAGAACAGTTGAGGTACACGTAGGTCAGAAAGACCCTGTTGAGACAGATACTTTGATTACCTGAGAGAATTGTTTGGATTATATATTTCAGAGTCGTTTTATTATACATCAGGGCCATAGTCAGGGAAGCAGGAAGGTTCTCCTGTACTGTCAACATAGATACAGCTTCAGGATGCTGAAAAGAAAACATTTTAAGCAAGAATACAATGGATTCAGTTCAGAATAAAATGGTGTTACTTTGGTTCTTTTTCATTTCACTCTCATGCTATCAAATTTCATAAGTTCTCTTGGGTTTTAGCAAATGCATGATGCTATTTATCCACCATTACAATACTCATCATTGTAATATTTCATCCCCTTAAAAAAACTTGCTTTTTCAACTATTTTACTCCTCTGCGTTAACCCTAGGTAAATGCTAAACTTTATTCTGTCTTTATAGTTTTGTCCTTTTCCAGAATGTCATATAATTGGAATCATAACGTACACAACCTTCTTAAACTGTCTTTTTACACTTCACAGCACGCATTTCAGGATATGCTACAAATCCTTTTCTGTCTTGATAACTTGTCTGTTTTACCTTTGAATAATATTCCATTGTGTGTATACATAGTGATTTTCCATGAATCCTACCTATTGAAGGATATCTGGGTTGTTTCAATTTTCTGAAAATTTTAAATGAATTTACTATAAACATTTATATGAAGAGTCTGAGTGGATTTTTTTTCAAAACATTTGGGTAAATATCTAAGAGAGTAATTGCTGTGTATAGGACATAGGACTGTGTACAGTTAAAACAAAATAAAACAGTCAAAATGTCTTCCAAAGTGGCTGTTAACAATGAATGAGAGTTACTGTTGCTACTCCTCCAAGTCTGAAATTCTAAGTTTTGGGGAATGTAGTAATTCAAATAGGTATAAAGTGATACTGCATTTCTATTTTAATTAAAAATTTCTTGATAAGAAAGAATAATAAGCATCTTTTATATGCTTATTTGTCATCTGTTCATTTTTCACAATGGGGTGTCCAGGTATCTTGCTCATTTTTTTAAATGGGTTGTTTTCTTCTGGTTGACTTTTTAGAGTTGTTTACACATTTTGGACACAGTCCTTCATATGATATTCAAATTATTGGAAACTGAGTGATGAAGTTCATGAGATAAGGTTCCCATGGAAAAGAAGATCAGGGGATGAGTCTGAGTAGGGGGTTAGTCTGACACCATTCTGAAAGCGGGAACAATGGACACAGAGTTTTTTTTTTTCCTCTTTACTACATATGACTTCTTTCTTCCATGTTTAAATTTAAAGAGAATGTAGCTAATGGGGAAAGATTAAATTTTAATTTTGGAAACTTTCCTAACAACTAATTCAACTATACTGCTATTTTTACCTAAATTCAAACATATTTTGGAGGTGTCATACAGGCACCAAAATTCATGTGGCATATGTAAACTCTGGAGCCAACATAATGTAAACATCATCTAAATCTATAAACTTTATTTCAAAATCAATTTGCATAATATGTAAGCAAACAGGCTTTCAATCAAATTTTAATCAACTTATTATTAAATATTAATATAAAACTGACATCCCCTCTAATTTATGTAACTACAGTCATGAAAACCTTTAATTTACATGTGGTTTTGAAACTCATTTGTTTTTTTCAAGTAATTGGAAAATATTCTATAGACAAAAATTATAAAAGTCAATTCATGGAATGTAATTTATTTCAACTTGAGAGTGCATTTTCAACCAATTAAGTCTAAAACTATATTGATTCTTTTTAAAATTCATATTAACTTTTCTTAAAGTTCAAATCTACTTAAAGCTACTTTGATTCTACTATCTGGCAAAAATGCTAGCTTTCAAAATATTTAAATAATTTCAATATTATTTTCTAATGTAAATATGCATAGTTTCATGTTTCATGTGTAACTACCTCTTGAAGTAAGATAACCATATAATTTACCATTCAAAGAAATACAATTTTGTGAATTAAAAAAGCAATAATAATGATTACATTTGTAATAATAAAATAATGGGCATAAATTGAGTCTGTCCTGGGACACCTGGCCATAGGCTTTATGCCTTAATCAAATATTTTTAAATTCTGAGTCCAACATTACCAAATATATAAAACTTTACAAACTACATAGCATTAAGTGGAACCAATATAATATTATTTTTATTCTTTTTAATAGATACTTAATAACTTAGAAATCAACTGGTATTTTACTCAGTAAGATAAAAGAAGGACTACTTCATCTTATCTTGTTATTAAAGTGAAAAAAACTAAAACAGCAAATTATTGAACAATTTTTTTAAATATTGAAAATGTTTGAAAAGTTTTCCTACTCTAAACTTATCCACCTAACAAATTTCCTGAAATGTTATAATTAAAACTCAACTATTGTTGTTAAAGAAAACATTTCTCAAAGTCTGTCTAAGAAATATCAGGTTGTCAACTATGACTGATTATGGCAGAATCTTAGGAAAATGTCCTACTTGGGTGTACATAAGAGCTTATGATCCATGTAATGTTTTTGTTTTTCCTTTCATAGAAATTAAATGAAATTGATACACTGTAAGTAGTGTTTGTTGTTTATAAGGAGGGGCATGCCAGAGATAATCTATCTTCAAGGAGGAAGGTAAAAGAGTCAGTCTAAAAGTTTTCTGGCTAAACCACTTCTGTTTAGAAATTATTTCTGCATATTTTTTAACATTTTCATAAAAATTGGGAGATATTTTACTTTTTATAGAAAAAAAGGAAAAGGAATAGTGATTTTTACAATAAATCTTCCATAACCTGGGGCTATCAGAGTGGGAAACATATTACCAATTAAAAGGCAGCTGTGGAGGAAGTTCGACAGACAGATATAGTCCTTGATAGGGTGGTACAACTTTTACTTAACAAGAAGAATGCTGGGGAAAGGTTTCAATTAAGAGTGGATGAATAACATACAGTCTAAAACTTAGTGGTTTAAAATAACTATTTACCATTGTCCATATTTCTGTGACATGACTGGGTTCAGCTGGGTGGTTCTTCTGATCCATGTGATATCAGCAAGGACAAACAGCCATGTAGTGGTTTAACATGAAAAGTCCAAGATGACCCATTGACATGGTTTCCAGTTGGTGCTAACCATTGACAAGGGACTCATCTGTGTTTATCAATCAGGGTGTTTTCTGTGGCCTTGTCACATAGACTTGGGTTTTCATGGCATGGTCACAGGATTCTAAATGGCAGGAAGTAGAAGCTACCTGTTTTAGTTTGTATTCACAAGGAGAAAATTTTGAGACGTTTGGAATATAAGATGTTTATTAGGAATCCACATCTGAGGAAAAAAGGTAGAAGAAGCAAGATTTAAAAGAGAAAGAAGTTGAAATGCTCAGATCTTTAGACTCTCCACTTGTTTCATTCTCAGAAAGAGTGTGACTTCAGGTGAGCCAGGCCTCTTCAGTTGAGACAAATGTTGAAAGACCTGACAAGTTCAAGTGACCTGCTGTCTTCATTCCTCATTGCCGCAGGGACATCTTCTCAGATGGTGAATCTGAGCAGTTCATCCTGTATCTGCCATGGCGCCAATTCTAAAATCTCAAAGGTCTCCAAACATCAAACTCATCAATTTAAAAGCCATTCAATTGATCAAAATTGCAGGAGCATCCCATTTTTACAGAAAGGGGAAATAAACTTCACCACATCATATAGGATTAACATGCATGTACAGAGAGAAATTTGGAAAGGTACTTCAGATTCCACCCTCTGGCTATAACAATGAACATGTAATACATTCACCAGCAGAGGAGACCCCAAAAATCCCCATTCCATTACAACATCAACTAAAATGCAAAGCTCAGGTAAACTATTATTAGAGGTAGATGCAGGTCACAGTGTCACCTCACAGCTCCTCAGAAGTACCTATGAACTAAAAAGTAGAATGATTCCAAAGCAGTCATTATCTGCCCTGTACACACCTGACATACAATGGTGAGAAATGAACAAGCCAGAGGAGGGAAACGTCCATTAAAAAAGAGTGAAACAAGTCACATAGCAGTTACTGGTTCGTTGCAATTCTGAAACCTAGCAGGGAATATCACCATTTTCTCCATCTCAAGGGACAGAGAATATTCCTTTATTGGGACTCATTTCTGCTCCCTGAAGGGAGTTCTCTATATTTTTGCCTTCTGAATTATCCTTTTTCCAGAAGTGAAATCTGTTTGTAGTTTTCTCAGTCAGTGTCCTGCTTAATGTAAGAGGTCTCTTTTTCATGTTGAACTACCTCTATTTCTTTTAGTCCAAGTTGTTAAAAGTTCATTAGAGTGATCTGAGAGAAAGAGAGCAACCAAGATAAAAACCACAGTGCACTTTTTTTATTAGAACTTTACAGTTATACATAGTAGTTGGGTTCATCTGGACAAACTCATACATGCATAGAAATCGAATCAGTACACAATCCCCCTGCCTTTTCTCTCCCAGCATCCCTCTCCTGTCTCATTCCCCTTCCTCTACTCTACTTGATTTCCTTTCAATAAAATCTTAGAAGTGACATGTTACCCCTTCTGAGCTATTTAATTGGTCGTACAAACCAACACTGATACAAATCTCATTGACTTAAAAATAAAACAACAAACCCTAGGTTGAAAATATCTTACATCAAAAATGCATTTAATACACTGACCTACCCAACATCATAGCTTAGCCCCAAAGCACTCTGAAGAATAGTGGTGGTTTATACACTTTTTTTTTTTTTTTTTTTTTTTTTTTTGATACTGGGAATTCAACTCAGGGCCACTTGAACATTGAGCCACATCCCTAGTCCTATTTTGTATTTTATTTAGAGACAGGTTCTCACTAAGTTATTTAGCACCTCACTTTTGTTGAGACTGGCTTTGAACTCTTGATCCTCCTGCCTCAGCCTCCTGAGCCATTGGGATTACAGGTGTGCACCACCGAGTCTGGAAGTTTATATACTCTTGATCACATCACTGGTAGCTATGACTCACTGCCACTGTCCAGCATTGAGAGAGGACGTCATACCACATATAAATATTAAAAAAAAAAAAGAAAATTCCAAGTTCAAAGTACCATTTCTATTGAATGTGAGTAGTGCATTTGCACCACCATATAGTTGAAAATGATAAATTGAACCACCATAAATTGGTGAACATCTGTAGAACGTAGGGGGACTTCCCAAAAATATGAAAACCAGGAAGCATACTTGATCAGATTCTACACAGTAGAGCAGCCACCACAATGACAAAGTCACATGGCTGTCAATTAGCACTTGTTCCAGCTAGAGCACCTTGGTTCTCATCTTGGATATTCCTCCATGTATCTTATGCTCCTCAGCATGCAGACAGTGAGTAGAGTAAAACTTTTTGAATGTCTATAAAAGTAATTTAGTGAACAGCCTGGTTTTTACAACCAGTGCCTTTCTTTCTGACCTGGCTAGTTACGGCTACAGGTATCTGTTGACATGTAAATTTAACTCTATGTGTTGTAAAATTTGGAAATCACACAGGCCCAGTACACTATTCAAATTTCCACTCTTAGTTGAGAAGGGTTTAGAACATAAATATAATGTTCGTGGTGTGAAGCCCCTAAACATTTATGTTAACAGAGCTAAAACTAACAGCCACATTGTAGATTTTTTAAAATTTATGATTGTTCGCTGCGTTAGGTTCAGATTTACATTCCAATTTCTTACTCAGTCTTTTAGCCTGCCTAATCCTGATCTACAACTTCTCCTTGTAGAGACATAAACCCATACCTAAATGTGTAGCTTTGGCTGAAGTTCAATGTGATCACACTTGGATTTGCTTTATTCTAAACGTGAACATTCTAGATACTACTATGAATGCCTCCATCAGATAACACCCCATAGATATCATTATTAACTCGCATCCTACTTGACATTGTCAAATTGCCTCAGATGCTGTAACCTGTAGTCACCCATGTTGGAGTCAGTTCTCTGACCCCACTTTCATAAAGGCATGAGTTAATCTGCTCTCTCTAATGACCTGCCTCTGAAGAAAGCACTGCACTATATCTTGTTCACTTTAAAAAATGGAAAACTGATAATTTAGGTGCACCGTTGGCAGTGACAATACTTTTCTATGACCCTTTGAAAAACTAATGTTGTGTGGAGGGTTGCCTGTCATCTTCAAAAGTCAACACTGAAAGCTAGCACCATGGCACTTTGACACTCAGTGCTAATGTCCTAGGGAAGAAGCCTACATTTTTGGACACTGTTCAAAACACTCTTCCTATGGATCTGTATGCCCTGGGCAGATTTTTTTTTTTCATCATATAAAAGAGAAATATGAAAGTGCTTTCATACTTTGTTATGTGTTTGAGCTTTCAGTTTTCAAAAATCTATCTAACTACTATCATTTTATCTCCTCCATTAAGCTAAATATTTCATTTCATCAAGCCAGTGATGATCTAGATTGCCCATACTCCCATTACTCATAAAAGAACCAAAATAGTCAGAAACTAAGGTATCTTTGCAATATGTGATTTTCAAAAAATATATTTTAATAGAGAATATGGCACTATTTCAGGTATAAGATGTGGTATAATCACTGACAATTCTAAAATAGGACCAATGCTAACTAATTGTTGCCCAACTTCTCACAGAGATCATCTAAAGCAAAATGAGCATATCACCAACTTCATCTTCATCTTTGTTTCTTGCACAACAAAATAGACCTTGCTTAACAAGATATATAAACCACTTACCAAACTGTGATTCAAACAGTTTTACAGGGTGTTGTGTGTCAGGATTGTTAATGATGGCTCTAAAAACTGTTTTGTCTGTGAATTACAGAATACATAGAAAAAGGTATATCAAATGTGTAAGGATTAATTACAGGATAATAATAACAAGATACCACATATAACCATCACCCAGATTAAGAAATAGAGCATTACCTATTACAAACCCTCTCTTGTACCTACTTGAGTACATTTCCTTTTTTTCTCCACTGTCCAAAAAAAAAATTATAAAAAGTTCTGTATTAATCATTTCTTGTCTTCCTAATATTTTTTACAACCTATGATGAATTCTTATATGGTACATAATTTCCATCAAGTCTTCATGCTGTGCATTTGATACAAGTTTTTTTTTTTATCTATTCCTACTTACTTCTTACACTTAGCAATATACTTTGTGATTCATCTTTGTTGATGCATTTGGATATGTTTCATTAATTTCTCTGCTCTGCAAAATTATGCTGTATGAATATACTATAGTTTATTCTCTTATAGTTTGAGTATTCTATTTTTTCTTCTGTTATTACCCCAATGTTCTTATAAACATCCTTCTACATGCTACCTTGTTCCCCTAGACCATAGAGCAAGTGTCAACTAAGAGACTTGAGAGGTAATAAATATAAGCATGTCCAACTTTACACTGTAATGTTATAGCAATGAGAATGGGTAGAACAACCCCCCAAACCTTAGTAGCTGAAATATCAAAAGTTTATTTGTTGTTCATTGCTATGGTTTGGATATGGTTTGAGGGTGTACCACAAGGATTCATGTGTTAAAATGTAATCCCCAATAAGAGGGTGGAAACTTAATCCGAATATAGTGCTTACAGATGAAGCCTTGGAGAACTAATTAAGAGTAGATAAATTCATCAGGATGAAGTTCTCATGATTGAAAACTGATGGCTTTATAAGAAGGCAAGAACCAGAATACACATAAGCAAGCTCCCTGTCTCTTGCCATCAGTGATGCTGGAGAGTTTGTGAGCAAGGACACCACCAGATTAAGCCCTTGATCTTGGACCAGAAATGTGAGCCAAAATAGACTTCTTTTCTTTATTACTTGCCCACTCTGTGGTATTATATTATTAGTCACAGAAAAGAGTCACACACTAATGTTATGATTTCATCTAAGATAGAATATTAGTAGGGGAGTCCTTCATGCTCCTTAGGGATGCTACCAGTAACCACTGAAAAGGTGGAGTAGGGGGACATGGCCAGTCATTCAGTGGCCCTCAAAGTCCCCCACTTGGAAAGGACACAGATCACATAGTTACACTTAACTTCAAGAGAGGTATATGCCCACAAGAGAAGAACAAGAAATATCTGGGAACAGCCTGAATATCTATTAATGATATTTAAAAACTATTTCCAAAGTCATAGCTTCAATTTACATACCAGGAAGGTAGGACAAGAGTTTCATTGCTTCATAACCTAATAATATTTTATTGTCAGATATTCCAATTTTCTCAGTATGTTAGATATGAGCTAAATATTGTTTGAATTTAATTTTCCTGAGTAATAATCTGATCCTATTTCTATTAATTATGTAGTAAGTACACTATTTAAAAAATATTTTTAATTTTTTTTATTTGTTCTAAAAACTTCATTTTGTTTTAACTACCAGAGTAGTATCATCTGTTCTGAATATCATTGCTCATTATATTCAGAGTACAGAGAATGTGGTAAATAGTACTATATCTGTCAGTTCAGCAAATGTGAAGGTTTGTGTGGATTTAGTTTTAAGATATTGAGGAACATGGATTTAAAAGTAGTGTAATAAAATCTGCACATCCTAATGTAGCTGACTTGTATGTCAGATAAAGCTTGCATATTTTGTTCTTCCTGCTTAGTTTCTATCTATCTTCCTCAGAGTGAATGAATGTATACGCAAAAACTTCTGAATTCTCATACACTAGGGACAAAATCAATAGGTCATTAAATGGTAGTTGTGATTCATATAAAAAAAATCAAGATACTTACACTGACCACGCACAATGCTAAGAAATAAAAACAAAATGAAGATCTAGCCAGACACAAGTGCAAGTACTTTGGATTTCATAATCAAATAGTAGGGAAGTATTTAAATATCTTTCTTGTTTAATATTGAAGCATTCTGAAATTACCTGAGCTGTACTCACTGGTCAGAACCATGTCAATTTTCAATGACATTTTTATCAGAACTAATCTGCAAGAAAGAAGCATAAGATAATACAGTTAAATATTTGCACAGCATCTCCACCAAATTCACAAAACAAAATAAAACAGAATAATGAAACCCAGAAAAATTAAAATGTGCCAAGTTGCCTGTTCCAGAAGCTGGGTGAAGTATACTACAATATTAAATAAAATATATTTTGTAACTCCAAAAATCTTAGAAAATCAAACTTAAGTTTTTGTCTTTATTTCCTTCTCCTACAGAAGCTTCCATGGGCAAAACACATTATTTCGTACTCTACCATTCACCTGAGACTTTCGAGGGGAAAGGACACAAATACGACTGAGGCATCTAGATAATTTTCTGCTTCAACTGGCTCCACATATCTCTTTCAGAATTAAATATATTTTAAGAAGGAAGGGAAAAAAGAGACTCAAAAGTAATCCCTGGTTTTAAAGTGAAATGTTTTCTAATCCTCTGTATTTTTGCCTTGTTTTCATTGGCTATTGACAATATTTTGCAAACTACTTTGTAGCTTCCTATGACTTTGCAGAAGAACCTCTGGGATTCTGCATACATTTGATTTGAATTTTTTAGCTTTAAATATAGTTTTATCATTTCAAAGTCAAGTTAGAAAATATGTCCTACACCAAATTTGAACATATTGGAGACAAGCAGTACTTGCATTTTGGTGTTGAATTAATTTTTTGGGGTGTTGGCTTTATTAAAATTTTTTTCCTGAGATTTCTGATTGATAAATGTCTAAAATTATCAATAAATAAATTTTATGTTACAAATGAAGTTATAACATTGATAAAATGTTTTTAAAAAATCTATTATCAGTTGCAATTTCTTTGTAAATAAGGATTTTTCCATACTGTGTTATCAAAAGAAAATAAATTTAAAATCTCACACACTAACACTGCCATTTACAACCTGAGTTCAAGTCTTTACATATAAAATTGTTAAACTTTTCATAATAATTAACTTAAAAACAAATTTATAGATTCAAATACAAATAGCAAATTTGTATTAATAAAATGCTCTTTCATTTTATTTTATAAAAATATTTTATTAGAAAAGGTTTTCTTTTAAAACTATAATCTTAAAATATATATTATATGTACATAATATATATAATATATGTAATATATATTTTATATATGTACATATATATATAGAGAGAGAGAGAGAAAGTGCACTTAGATTTTATTTTCAGTGTTTAGAAGTCAAAACAACTTTCTCTGTGTCAGGGTGAGTACTTGGGGAAGTATAACTATTAAGTAATGGTTCTTCTGATATTAAAATTAATATAATATGTCCATTTAACTGGTATTTAAATTCAAGTAGAAAATATTTTCTGTATTTTCTCTGTGAAGAATATATAATGCAAAGCCAGTATTTATTTGAATGTTATAATAATCCAGAGTTGACAATTACTTTAATTTCAGAAGACTTAAAGATGTAAAAACTATCAAAACATACAGATTTCTATAAGCTTTCTTTTGAAACATGATACTAAATTTGGGTGACAAAGAGTTCAAAATCCTTGCTATGAATCCAAAGGAGACAGTTTTTATCATTTGATATTAAAAGTCCTCTCAAAAGGGCAATATAACGAGTGAAGCAGCCCAGTACTGTGGGAAGCACTGTGGGAAGCCAGGCAAGGTCCTGAGCCTGTGTCCTACCTAGAGGGTCAGCTTCTATGGAGCTTTAGCCCCACAGTGCTTAATGTGATTTTGTGATTTGTTTATAAGGACAAGGGAAAAAAGTTTAAACATGTTTAAATATTAGTCCGCCCAAATGGAAAAAGTGCTGGTAGTGGCAAATAAACAAAATAATGAATCTGTAACCTCCCAACTATATAAATCAAGCTCCTTCCAAATCACTCCTACTCAAATTGAAACAGACAAAACAATGCTGGTGATTGAATTATGCATTTTGGTTTCAATATTAATTCTGTTTTGTGATTATTTTAAATAATTTCATTTTGTATGAATCGTAGGGATGTGTATGTGTTTGTATTATAAAACAATATATTGATTATTTATATCTATGTAAAGAACAATAAGGGGGAAGGGAAAGAATAGAAGTTCATATAGATTAGAGAGAATGGGGAATGAAGGGAAGTGACGAGGGGATAGGAAAAGGAAAAACAATGGAATGTATTTGATATAAAATTCCTATGTACATATATGAAAACATCAGTGAATCCCACCATCATGTACCTCCACAAGAATGGGGTCCAACTAGAATAAAATATATTCCATGCTTGTATAATTATATCAAAATGGATTCTACTGTCATGTATAACTAAAAAGAACCAATAAATTAAAAATTAAAAATTAAAAAACAAAAAAATCAGGTTCACACGTAATATGTAAAGTCACTTAAGCATTTATATATTTTTGAAATATCTATTCTAGTTCACTTTATTCTGCTGCCCTTAAATACTTGGAATATTAAATAAAGTCTATACATGAATATTCTTTCATAAAATAATGGTTTTAAACTTAATGTAACCATTCGACCCCTTGGAAAAGGATTGAAGATGGAATTTCCTTGACTCCTTACCCATATTTCATAATGTTTTCAAATTACTTTATAGGAATTCGGAACTAGAAGTATTTTCAAAAATAGTTTAATAAAATTGTGTATACCATTGATAAATATGATTCAAATGGGAGAAGTGCTTGTCCAATGTCAGATATAGTCAGCAAGAGGACTGAGAATCCAAAGAGAATAGAGTTAAGAAATAGTTTGGCATGTGAGAAAATGTAGTGTATATGATAAATTAAAATACAACATATATAATTGGTAGATACAGACACAGATACTCCTGAATTAATTTTATTAGCATGTTTACCTAAATAAGTTTACTCTCATTTTTGGTGGACACTAGCTGATACTTTGGAAAGTGTTGGCAAAGTGGATCAAAGTGTTTAAACTAAATAATTCCAAAGGGTACCATTTGTGAACATTTGGGAAATTTCCAAGAGGCTTGTTGTGGTGAACAGAGCTGGTGTCCTGAGCCTCAATAGTCATTAAACTTGGAACTGTCCTTCATCTCTGCTTTGCAAATAAGCTGAGAGTTCAGAGATTTCTCATTGATAGAAAAATAGGCTTCGTGGGCAGTTCAATATAAAAAGGGTTTTAGAAACTGTGAAAATGAGAACTCTGCTTCTAGCTGTCAGAAGAGCTGACAAGATTCAGACAAATTCCAGCAGGGAATGATGTCATTTTCTCTCAGAACCACAAAACTATTTGAGAGACCAGGGCTGGGTGTTAATGTAGCCACCGTGGATTTGTTCTACATACTAAGTTGCATGCTTTGTGTTCTAAAACAAATCAAATCATATTTCAAATATCCTCTCTGAAGAGATGTAAAAAATTATGCTCATTTAAGGAAGTGGGCTCTTTTCCTCCTTAGAGATAACTAAAAAGCTGGAGGTGGTATATTTTGCACCAGTCTAGAAATTGAGAGTGACAGTGGAGATATGGATCATTCTGTACTTCATGACCGTTTTACCTTTACTATATCTTCTAATATTCCAAGATATTGTTCTTGAGTGACACTGCTCACTGAGGGCATGCTCAGCTACAAACACCTAAAGCATTACACTGTAGCAGTTGGTCTTTATCAGCATCCCTCAGCCATTCCCATTTGGAGAGATTCATACACACTGACATATTATAAGTCTCTCTGTCTCTCAGGTAGAATCACATCCCCTCTTCCTAACTCCTGGTACCAACACATACATCTCTTTCCTTCCTCTGATGAGCCCCTCTTTCCTCAAAACTCTTGTATGGCAATTTCCCATAGCTACCTAGCAAGTTTCATATTGGGAACTTAAAAAATAAAAACTTTTAGTGTTACTCTAATGCAAAAGTTTCAGGTTCATAATAACAAATGTTGGAATACTCTATTGTTTGGATCTTAAATGTCACCCTAAAGTCCATGTGTTGAAGGCTTAGTCACCAGTCTATGGTGCTACTGGTAGATAGTGGAACCATTAAGAGGTAAGGCACCCTGGGAGAAAGATAGGCTATTGGGGGTGTTTCCTTGTAGGGGGGATATTGGGACCCTAATCTCTGTCTTTCTATCTCTTGCTTCCCATATAGCATGAGATTAGCAGTTTCCTCTGCCACACATTCCCCACTGTGATGATGCCTTGCTGCAGACCTGAAGGCAATAGAGGCAAGTGATCATGGACAAAAACCTTTGAAACCTTGAGCCAAGATAACCTTTCCTCCTTGAAGTTTATTTTATCAGGTATTTTTTATAGTGACAGAAAGACCAATACAGCTACATTCTAATAGGAAAAATTCACTCTCATCCTCAGAGTACAGTATGTATTGAAATGATACAAAGCAGATAATAATTCAGTAAACTCCTAACACATTTAAGTAAAGGAACTCAGTTTAACTTGAGGTAAAACTAACTTCACAACTAGTTAGTAAAAGTGATTTGGACAAAGGACAAGTTGAATAGGAAAAAGAGAAAAGCATGTGATCATTGTGTCACAGGGTGGATGGAGAATTGTGTTAACCAACTATATGATCTTTATGATTAGTTAAGGGAATATGGGGTCATGTCTGACCAAAAGTCTGACTTGAATCACCAAAACAGAGAGTCATGGCTGCTTACTCAAATTTTGAAATAACTTCCAAGAAGGGAACATTAAGAAAGGTAGATAAAGAAGGAAGTGGTCATCAGTGCCACTAGGGCTTTGTGGAAGTCAGAGACTCAAAGCACAATTGGGCCTAAAATTGCTCTCATTCCTCTCTTTCCTTCCAAATTTTGAACTTACTTACCCGGTGCCCACAACTGTGTGCACCAATTCCCTTTTATTGTTATCAGTGTATAACTTTAAACTTTAAAGTGTATAACTTTAAAAATATTAAGAACATACGACCTATTGGTTCATATTTTGTGGTTGAAACCTGACAGATACAGACTAAAAGGAATTTAAGAGTCCTAACGACCAGTTGCAATGTATTTATTTCATTTGGGTAGAAGTTTGAATAAAATGTGAAATAATTTTATGATACTATAAAGGAAATTTACACACATACCAGACATTTGGTGATCTTAAGGGACTTTATTAATAATTTTTTATGTAATAATGGTATTTTGGATGTACTTAAAAGTTTATAATATTTTTCAGAAGAGAATAGTATGACAGAAATTTGCTTCAAAATTATCTTGAGGGAAAATATATAAATGAAATGAGATTGATAAATAGATAGTTTTGAGGGAGGATGTTTGATACCCGGGCTTTATTGTGCTATTTTATCTTCTTCTAAGTTTGTTTCATATTTTCCATAATGAAAAAGTAAAACAAAATTATTTTTAAAAGTCCACAAATACTTGGGACTTGAAAAGAAGGACTGAGTAATAGCAAACTACACGCATTTATTATTTTTCTACCCTCATCTAGACATTAGGCAAAACACCCATACCAAGATCCTTTTTTTTTCTCCTTTCTATTGTACACAGAAACATATATATTTTATTATATTATTATATACATCTTATATTACCCTTATATACCTAATCATCTTTGTATAAAATGTACATTTTATATGCTATCAATTGTATGAAATAACATATGGATTAAAATAATTTAGAATTACATGATATAAATTGAGCGTTTCTGACCTATCACAAAAATGCTTATATGGTGAAACCGAAAGATTTGCTATTAAGGCAGAATCTAAGGATGGGTAAGACAGTGTAATTTTTTTTGATATACAAGGATACCAGTTGGTTCTTGTATTTACAAATACAATTAACATGAAAGACATTTTTAATTTGGTTTATACTAAATCTTGTCTAGAAGTCAAGGAGGACTATGACTTTATAGTAGGGAGAAAACAGGTAATTGAAATAATCCATGAAATAAACTATTCCCTGATGCTATGTGTGAGTTTACTATTTATCATTTGAAGCAGTATTTCATTATATTTATATGTCTCATTTAGTAATTCTCCAATTAAAGCACTGTCCCATATTGTATTCCATCAAAATTGTTGTTTCCATGTTAAAATGTGAAAAGATACATTTAAAATTCTATTCTACCACTTTCCATCTCAATTCTTGGTCTCTGGTTTTAGTTCTAGCTAAGAAAAGTATAAGCAGGGAATAAAATATCATGGAGGATAGAGAATGTGAAGATGTATTAATTTATTACAACACAGTGATGTTAGCATGAACTACGCTAAACCATTTCTACTCTTCACACATGAAGAATTTGCTATATAAAGTAATATGAAGCAAAAAGATCTAGATTGTAATTGGCAGATATATAACAAAGTCATAACTTGAGTACTATTAGTGTAACCATATAGCTTGCTATCAAAATTAGTATAATTTTGAGGCCATTAACAGTTGCTCTGAAACAGTTGGCACAAACATCTGAATGTGAGATGTCCCCCAAAAGCTCATGTGTGAGACAATGCAGAGGCGAACTGATTGATTGGGTTGTAAGAGTCTTAACCCAATCAGTGAATTAATCCCAGGATAGGGACTAACTGAGTAGTAAATGAAGTGGAAGGTTGTGGCTGGAGGAGGTGGAAATTGGGATGTGGCTTTTGGGTATATGTTTGTATCAGGCAAGTGGAGACCTCTCTCTCTGCTTTCTGATCATCATGGGAGCCACATCCCTCCTCCACACTCTTCCACCATGATGTTCAGCCTCACCTTGAGCTCCAAGGAATGGACTCTGCTGTCTTATGGATTGAGACCTCTGAAACTGTGATTCCTTTAAGTAAACTTTTCCTCCTCTAAAATTGTTCTGATGTGGTCATTTAGTCACAGCAGTGAAAAAGCTCACTAAAACAGAAATTGGTACTGAGAAGCGGGGTCATGGCTATTACTAACCTGACCATGTGGTTCAGATGTTTTTGGACCATTTTGTAATTGGTTGGACGAATTTTGAGATGTGTAACAATGCAAGCTGGAAATGCTTTAGGTTGTTGTAAATGGAGTTTAATGGCCAATTCTTGTGGGAGCTCAGAAGATCTGAATGCCAATAGAACTGTGGACAGTGAAGACTGTGCTCAAGAGGGCTTAGAGGAAAAGGAGGACACTATTGGTTATTTGACTAGAGGCCATTCGTGTCATATTTTGGCAGAGAAGTTCTCTGCATTTTGTCCATGTCCTGAGACTTTCTGTGAGGCTGATTTTAAAAGTGTTGAACTTCTTCTGGTAGAAGAAATTTTTAGACAGCATAGCACTGAGGTGGTGGCATGGATATTCTGCAGCTTTTAGCCAAATTTATTGTGATAATCAGGAGCAGAAAGCAGATAAGAAAGATTTGGAAAACATGGACTTGAAAGGCAGAAATAAAACTGAGGCTAAAGAGGTTGTAGTTGGTAAACACATTACTGCCACTAAAGAAATGCTAAAGACTTTGCCCAGAGACAATAGGAATGATGGCTTGGGGCATCTCAGAGATTGGCAAGACCACACCCATCTCAAGCTCAAGGGAGTAAAAGTACAAATTATTTTGTGAAGAGACCATTGGGCAACCCTTCTTGCACAAGGGGACCTAGAAGTTTTTTCAACATGCTCGACCACCCTGACATTCAGAGGCTGCTGCAGCCAGGGTCCCTGGAGGCTTGGCTACTGCTCAAGACGGTGGCAGACCTTGGCATCAACCACATGGTACCTGTTCTGTAGGAACACCAAATGCTGGAGTTAGAGGGTCATGGGGACTTCCACCAAGATTTCAAAGGAAGACCTGGGAGGCCAGGCAAAGTACAAAAGAGTCAGATTCCCTGTGGGCACCCCCTGAGAAGTCAAAGTGTAGAAATTTGAGGAGGAAGCTGAAACTGCTGTGAAGACCCCAAAGAAATGCCAGTAGCATAGGACATGGTACTGAAAAAGCTCCAGGATTTGAGCAGAGACAAGCCAACAGAAAGACACATTGGGCTGCAACCAACAAGACCACAGGACCAGATCTACACAAGCCCTTTAGAAAGAACATCATGCTATGCACTCAAGATGCCAGACACATAACTACAGGACTTGCTTGCCCAGGTGGAGTTCAGTCTTGTTTTGGTCCTGTCCCTTCTTTCTATGCCCCTAATTTTGTGAATGGAATGTTTACTAGGTACCATTATATATTGAATACTTGTAAATTGCTTTTTAATTTTACAGGAGCTCACAAATGCAAGATTGCCTTGAACCTCAGAGATGATTTTGAACTTGAACCTTGAGCAATCTCAGAACTGTTGAGATTATGGGGACTCTTGGGAATGGATGATATGCATTTTGCATTGTCAGATGAGTGTGAGCTTTTGAGGTCCAGGAGCAGAATGTTTGGTTTAAATGTGGTGTCACCCAAAAGCTCATGCATGAGAAAATGCAGTAAGATTTGGAGGAGAAATCTTAACCCAATTAGTGAATTAATCCCTGACGGGATTAACTGAGTGGTAACTGGAGGCAGGTGGGTTGTGGTTGAAGGAAATATTTTATTGGGGGCATAGTTATGGGGTAAATATTTTGTATCAGGAGAGTAGAGTCTCTCTCTGCTTTCTGATCATCATGTGAGCTGCTTCCCTATGCCACACTCTTCCACCAAGGTGTTCACTGCTTCACCTCAAGCCCTGAGTAATGGAGCCAGCCTTCTATGTACTAAGACCTCTGAAACAGTGAGCCCCCAAATAAATGTTTCCTCCTCTACAATTGTTTTGGATGGGTCTGTTAGTCACAGTAGTGAAAAAGCTGACTAAAACAAGGAAAAGGAGACTTGGATTCACTCAGAATAAAGTATATGCAGTTGAAATTATTTTATGGATGCAAAAGACATGATTTAAACCTAGTTAACAGAACATATGGATACAAGTCATATACTCCACTTTTGTGGTTCTGTTCTTCTTCTAAGATTTTTTTTCTTTTTGGTATATCTTAACATCTTTATTTTCTATTGCTTTTACATCAACACTTCTACAACAATATAACTTATAAGATGAAACTGTCATGTTTGAACTGTGTTTCCAATCAAATATTTTCAATGATAGATGTTAATGAAAGTTTTTGGACCATTTTGTAATTGGTTGGAGGAATTTTGAGATGTGTAGCAATGCAAGTTGGAAATGCTTTAGGTTGTTGTAAATGGAGTTATTATTATTATACTTATATAAGTATAATAATATACTTATTATTTTTTTAAATGCAAAAGTATAGAGAATAAGAATGTTAAACATATTCTTTAAACTATCAGTCTTATACCTGAGCATGTCTGTAATCTCAGTGACTTGGGGGGCTGAAACAGAAGGATCACAAGTTTGAGGTCTGTTAACAATTTAGCGAGACTCTAAGCAATTTTGCAAAACCTGTCTCAAAATAAAAAAGTGCTTAGGATGTAGCTCAGTGGTAAAGCATCCCGAGTTCAATCCCCAGTGCCAAAAAAAAGAAAAAAAATTCTTTTATTTTCCACTATACCTAATACTATATCTTCAAAATATATAACATTAATTTGTTGGGAGTGGTGACTAAATTATGGGTCTTGAACTGTCCTGTGACAGAGGCAATGCCTCTTTTGGGAAATCTCAGTTTGAAGGCAATGATTTGAGACTTCCCAGTTGCTATGGTGATGCCCTGTTCAATAGGAGGTTCTGTGCCAGTCATAGAACTGTTCAGTTCTTGACCTTGAGGTTGTAATGCCAGCTGCCATGGTGGTAGAGAATTATGGGTGCAAGATGATAGTTCTATTTGGGGTGTTTATACCCTCAGCTTCAGTTCTGTTTATCTTGAAGAAACTTTCTCACAATAAACACTTTGTATGTTTAAACCTATATAATAAATGTGCCAGACTTATGTGGGTCACTACCTTCCTACCAAGGAGTAGTCAACCTCTGAGACCCAGTTTTTCTCCATTCCCTCACCACCAGGTCCCGAAATCTGAATTAGTGGCCCTGCAAGTTGTGGCATTAACTCATTCAAAAAATACATGTTGAAGTTCTTTGTACTTTGATTTTTGACACTTTTGTTATAATCTATGAGTGGTAGTAAATAATACTAACATGGAAATTTTGTTTTTAGACATAAAGAAACTTACAGAGCATCTATCAACCCTATTTTACATGAGGAAACTGAATTTCAGAGTAATTAATGAATTATTCTGTGTTGCAATTATCAGGTAGAAGAATTTAAACCAGATCATAAATTCAAAGGTATTTTTTAAGATTTTATTTTTCAAAGAATTTTAACTTGGAGAAAGTTTACAAAGATAGACGTTAACCTAAGGTTCTCCTATATCCTTCATCTGCTTCTTCTAACTACATAATTGTGGTATAATTATCACAAGTGTGTGTGTGTGTGTGTGTGTGTGTGTGTGTGTGTGTATGTGTGTATGTCATATTGGTGATTGAACCCAGAGATGCTCTGTCACTGAGCTATATCCCCAGCTCTTCTTTTATATTTTATTTTGACATAAGATCTCACTAAATTGCCCAGGCTAGTCTTGAATTTTTGATCCTCTTGCCTCAGCCTCTTGAGTCCCTGGAATTATTTGCATGTGCCATTGCACCAGCTCACAAATTATTTTTTTAATTACACTGTGCAGTCTTAATTCAGATTTATTACCTTTAAAGTAAGTGCAGAAAGATGCATTTCATAATTGAGAAAAATATTGAAAAAAATTAATCATACATTAGAAACCAAAGGAAACGTACTTGGTGACAAAAACTTGGGGATTCTTGAAAACAAGTAAGGTGTCTATTGACAGATAAATGAATAAAGAAAATGATGTGCATGTGAGCATACACACACACACACACACACACACACACGTAATGCTATCCAACCATGAAAAAGAATGAAATCCTGTCATTTGTGGCAGATGGAACTGGAGGAAATTATGTTAAGTGAAATAAGCCAGGCATGGAAAGACATGCTGCATGTTCTCACTCCACCATGGAATCTAAAAAAGTTGACTTTATAGAAAAAAGAGTAGAATATCAGTCAAAAGAGGGCAGGAAGGGAAGTGGAAGGAACAGGTCAGATAACGTACCAAAATACAGTGAGAGAGGAGAAATATGTTCTAGAGTTCTATAACACAGTAAAATGACTATCGTTTACAATAATTTTTAATATATTTTATAAAGAATTAGAAGAGAGGAGTCCAAAGGCTTCTAGAACCAAGAAATTATAAATTTTAGGGATGAAAATGCTAATTACCCTGATTTGATATTATAAATTGTGTATATGTACTGAATTATTACACTGTACCACATAAATGTATACAATTAAAGATATATATTCAGAGGAATATTTGTGATTCTAATACTAACATTTTGGTATCAGGATGAAATATTTGCAACTGGAATATTGAGATTTAGAGAATTTGTAATGACACTAAGAACTCATTTCGGTCTCTCTATAAATTAGTGTGAGCTTTCATAGGTTGTTTCAAAAACTCATCTACCAAACAGTGAATTTATGTCATTAAATACATAAATGCTATTTGAGTCTTTTATAAGAAAAAGTTCAATAAATCATTTTCAAAGTAGTATAATCTTAAAGTACTTCTAAGCAACATGCCTATTTGTATGACTTGTTATAAAAGACCTAGAAGAGTTGTTATTCTCTTTTGTTATATATTTGCTCTATTTTCTTTGTGCCTCATTGAATGAAAACACAAAACAAAAAAGAATTCTCATGCCTTGTACCTTAAAAATAAAAAATGTTCACAAAAAACACACAGAAAATATTATTCAGACCTTTTACAAACAATGCTTTGTTTTAATACTTGGATTGTGGAAATAATAAAACCTTCCCTTTTTAGGATTTCAAATTTTCTAATTTCATTCATAACCATAACTTTTTCCCAGTAATAACTTGTAGTAAGAGATAGTCTTCTTATTTTCCTTCATCTAAAATTTATGTTGATATTTTTAACAAGCTAGTCATGCCCACCCAAATCGCCTTGCCCTGCCTACCATTTAGTGCACACGGGTCTGATTTTCCTTAACAATGGGGTTGGGGTGGCCAGGTTCCACCACTGGGTGTGTTAATTCCACAGCAATTCTGTCCTGTGTAAGGTTAAAGCAAACTCCTGCCACTAGAGAAAAGTACAAAGAAAAAATGCCAGCACTCATTGAATTAATTATCCTAGGAATGGATCTTGCTCAATGGCTAAAGTTAATATGTATATACCTTAGCTTGCTCACACTTTGTGGGATTGTTCTAAACCTGGTGTGCTAATCTGGTTTCCAGCAAATCCCAGTGAGATTAAGCTTTGTTTACTCATATGATAACCTGCTCAGTAATTCACCCTTTATTTCCTTCCTGGCCTTCCCTGTCTCAGATTCCCATGTCCCTACTATACTTTCTGAAATCACTTACCAAATAGTCTACCTGCACTTGTGTCCTGAACTCTGGGTGTACTTCTGGTGGGACACAAATTCAGGAAATATTTTCCAAAACTTCATCTAAAGAAACATCCAGTTAGAGAATTTACATTCATCAACAATAGGATTGTAGGAAGCCAGGAGCATGAAATATAAGTGGATTTAGGAATATCTGTGGAATATTCCTAATCTGTGGGTTTAGAGATATCTATTCGTAAATGGGTTTAGAAATATCTCTTGAAAGCCAATCATTGCTACTGAAAATAGATTATTTTATGTCCCTATGTCAGCCAAAAACAAAAAGGAAAAGGATCCTCAATGGAAGTCAATAAAGACTAGGGATTTTGTTCTTCACATTAATATTTTCTATCATAGTTGCTTATGTTTATAACTTAATTAGCAATGAAAAGCACACAAGTCATAGATTGTCTCAAGGTGTTAGAAAATATTAAATTAGCAGGTTTCAATTGCTGGGCTAATTAAAAATAAAAGTTTATTTCCTTTTAGGGAATTAAAAGGTTAAATCCTTCTATTATATTTTTGAAAAGTTCCTTCAAACAGTTTATTTGTATTATAAAAAGTATATCACAATGAATATTAATAGACTGGTGACTTGTTTTCTTTATTATCTGACTAAATGCAGACAATAGGCAAAACATCTATCTTAAGTCTCATCAGAACTGTAGATGTATATGTACTAAGAATAATATAGAAACATAATTTTTAAAGAAAGCAATAAAACATAGTAAGGAACAGAAGATTAATTAACATGTACTTTATGAAAACCTTTATTGACTAAAGTGATTCAGAACAGACTACACAGTTAGATGTCTGACCATGTCTTGGGAGAGTCTCTGTAATTCCTGGCATATCCTAGATAGGGTACTATTAAATGTTCCATTCATATTAAGAATGCTGTCCTCTGGCTACTGGGTTCCATGGAGTGATAGGTACTATTTAAATATTAAGTCCAAAGAAAGAAATAGGGCCAAATAAATACCATAAACATAATGTGACTCTACCTCAGTAAGCATTTATCAATGAGGCAATTTAACCCAAGAGGCTCATTACTTCTACATGGCAATGATACAAATTTTCTAAACTATTTTATTTATAAAGATTTGTTAAATTCAGGTTTTACAATTCTAAACTCCATTTTTTCCCCAATTCAAAACTAAATTCTACTGAATACTATACCTGAGCTTAATGCAATGTATTTTTGAGTTATCTATGTCTTTCAATTATCTTTGTTCCTTGTCTATTATTCTTTCAAGACAATCTAGTGCCAGATACCAGCCCTTTTCTATTTTTTCATTTAAAAAAGTAACACATAGGAAACTTTGTACAATTTCTGGCATTAGCCTTTTATTATCTTGAGAACCATACATTTCAAACCCTGTTTTCATTCTTATCCCAGCTTCTTTCTTTATCCAATTTTGTGTGTAAATAAATCTTTTTTTTTGGTCATGAAGACTATATCATGGTTTACTATATATATTGTCAGAGCAAAATTCCTGGCTTTGGAATATGCACCAATATACACTAACTCACCTGCTTTCCCTTTATTCCAGGTCTTCTCAGCACATCTTCTTAACTGAGGCAAATGTTTTTCTCATAGTCCAGATTAATTTTTAACCCCAAACTAAACGTTATTCTCTTCCTCATTCAGCAGACTGCTATCTTTCATTACTTAAAAGGCACCAACAATTCCAATACTTCCTAGCTGCTTTTTCCAATAAAGGATACTGAGTTCGGTTAGTATTTTTTTTCCCATTCCCTTTGCAATCTATCAGGAATTGATTATTCCCCCCCTATTCTCTTTGGTTATTGCCTCAGACATGCATGCAGTCTGTGTTAGTATACCATGTAATTATAATGAAGTCTCTCCTTTTGCTAGTTTAGTCATCTTTCTGGTTTGAAGTACTAGAGTAGAAAGTAGAGGAAAAAAGCATTCTCATTCCAAAACCTAGTATGTTTATATCTTTTTATACCTTAGATCACTGTGCCACATATATTTCTCTTTCGATTACTATGAATTATGGGTGTTGGAGTAGAGTTCCTGCTTTATGTGGAGAGGAACCTGAAGCCCTAGTGCCTTGCAGTATTCAAGGTGACAGGGCATGCAGTCTGGAACTCCTGAGTTTGAATTATTACGACGATGTTTATAACCGTGTGCCTTTGAGTAAATTACTAATATCTTTAAACCGAAACTGCCTCATAAAATGGGGGTACTAATAATAAATGGAATACTGCATTGTAATGGATAAAGTATGTAAAGTGGATTGCTTGCCACATGGTAAGCATTTAATAAATGGGAATGTGTTAAAGAATTTGCCCAAGACACAGTATTATAATAGCTTGCAAAGACCTGAAACCGCGAATTCAGCCTCTGAAGTCCAGGCTTTCCCACTACTTTTCCCTGCTTCCTATCACACTGAGTTAATTAAACTACTAACTTGATGAATGACCTTGCACAAAATACTTCAGAAGTCAGTTTCCTCATCTGTGAAATGAAGGGCTTGATTTAGATAATCTCCAAGGACCTTTAGAGTTTATTCCAGCTACTTTAGATTCTCCCCTCCCCCGGTGCTTTAGAGTTGAGGTTCGGGTTCGTGATATATCCAAGATCTGTAAAATCCAAGACTCTGCACATCGCCATGAATTTTATTCCGACATTCGTATTTCGTTTAGTATTTAGTTTTGTGTGCACACTCAGCTGTTGCCTGTATTAAACCTCCCTACCAGAGCTTTGTGGAGACCCACATCTAGCTTTATTTATTTATATCCTGGCTTGTTACCGAAAGGATTTAAGGCGGCGAGTGACACTATAAGTCCCCTGACGGTGTCACATAGTGCGACTTAAGAAATTCTCTTGATAAAAATCTCCCGGTAGAAAATGGTCTATCAGAGATGCTAACTAATGTATTTTACCTAACTCTTAAAAATAAAAACTAACACACCTAGCTAGAAGTCCTGGAAGCATACAGTTCTGGCTCTTCCCCCAGCCCGGACGCTGTCCCACCGGTAGTAAACGGTCACTCGAATGCCCTTCTCAGACTAGCCAAAATTGTCGCCACTCCAGTCCCAGCTGGACCAAGGTCCCATCCCACGCCTTGGCTCTTCTCACCACCCAAGTGTCCTGATTGGGAAGGGGCCTGAAGAACCTTTCCCACATTTCCGTTTTATTGGCTGGCACGGCTGTCAGTAACTTCCCCTTCCCGCCTTCCAGCCTAGCGTGTTTCGTGGACCCCTTGGTTTCTGCGACAAGCCGCTTACGTTTGCCTGAGCCGTGTTGCCTGGGACCGGCGACCTTTCACCCCACGATTCCCACCGGAGCGCCCCGGTCCCGGTCCTCGCTCCCGCTGCGCGCCACCGCGCGCGCACACGCACGCGCACACACTCCCGCCCCCCCGCGGCGTCCCCCTCCACCCCGCGCCGCCCCGCGGGCTGAGGCTCCGGCGCTGGGAGGCGGCGGCGGCGGCGCTGCTGAGAGGCAGGGACCGGAGCGCGAAGTGTGTGGGAGTCTACGAACTCAAGCCCTCTCTACCCTCCCCTCGCAGCCAGCCCCCTCCCTCCCGCCAGCCCCCCCTCCCCGACAAGCGGGAGAAATAATGAGCGAGACCGGGCGGCAGCGGCAGCAGCGCCGAGCAGCCCAGGCAACGGCAGAACCGCTCCGGCAGCGGCGGCGGCGGCAGCACCAGCAGCGGGAGCGAGCGCAGCGCTAGCGCGGCGCGGGGACCGCCGCGCTCCTTCCCGGCTCCTGCCCTCCTCCGCCGCTCGCTCCTCTCCGCATCCACCTCCTTCCCCTCCTCCTGCTCATTCACTCTTTCCCTCACTCTCCCCTCCTCCTCGGCTTCTCCCCGCGCCCCGCCAGCCCTCGCGCTCTCCCACTCCCTCTGCCCGTCCTCCCCGCTCCCCTCCTCCCGCTCATTCACTCGCCCCTCTCCCTTCTCCACTCTCTCCCCCTCTCTCCTTTCTTCTCCTTCTTTCACCCTCCGTCTCTCACACCCCCTCCATTCCCCTGTCTCCTTTCTGACACTGCACTGCAGCTGCTCTTCAGCCCTGCCCCCTCCCCAGTGAGAACAAACCAGCAACATTGCTTTTTTTCCTAAAGAGATTTCTATTGATCCGATTAAAAAAAAAAAAAAAAAACCTTAAGAAACCCCAAACGCAAAAAAGAAAAGAAAAAGCCAAAACAAAAGGGAGAAGCTTCTCCCGTAGCAGCGGCAGGAACTGCAAACATGATGGCGGCAGCTCCCATCCAGCAGAACGGGACCCACACTGGGGTTCCCATAGACCTGGACCCGCCGGACTCGCGGAAAAGGCCGCTGGAAGCCCCCCCTGAAGCCGGCAGCACCAAGAGGACCAATACGGGCGGTGGGTATCGCTTCCACCTCCCCGCTGGCCCCATCCCCCGCCGCCCGCCCTGCCTCCCTCCCTCCCGCCACCCTCCCTCCCTCCCGCGGCCCGGACACCTCCAGCCCGAGCCCGGCGGCTCCCGCGCCCCCTCCCCTGCACCTGCCCCGAGCCTCGCCGTCCCCGACACATTTCCATTTCTGTGTTTATCATTCATCAAAATGGCGACCAGTTTTTCGGAATAGACCTATCTTTCCATTAATCGGTCTAGAAACTGACCATTTAAATATCCTAGACCTGGGCTAGAGGGTCCGTTAAGGAGGAGGAGGATGACCCCCGAGTGAGGTGATGGCCGCTCGAAGATGCGCGCTGCATTTAACAGTCTGATAAAATAAATAAATAAATGGCACTTGGGTAGCGGATTGCGAATGATTGGGGCACCGGAGAGTTTTTCCTCTGTCCATCCCCTTGCTTTGGGCTACAAGTAGTATGCAAAATCCTGAAGAGTGCATGCCCTTACCGCACTTATATTGTCGGTACAAATATCTCATTGATTTGTCTTCAAGGGTGTGCATACGAGGGGGGTGTCTGGTACGGTGACTTGTTAGTTAACATCCTGCGCTTCCTTGGAAGATGAGTTATAACGGGACCGGTATCGCTTCTTCATTTGCACTGGAGTCATCTTAACAATGCACCCAATGCATCGAAGCAGAGGTGAATTTATCTCCAGCATATACATTAGAAACGGATGGGGGTCTTGTGAGTGGCACACCGCAAAATTTGGAATATTCATTCACATTAAAAAGCTGGATTTACAGGGATATTTTATATTTAAGATATGATCAGGTTGGCGGAAATTAAAGTTTATGGAGTTGGCTTTATTTTCCAAAACATTTCATTTTTCTTTTTTTTTTTTTCGCTCATCAATCCCCTCTCCGTTTTATGGTTTTTCGGAGAAGGAACATTATCTATTTGGTCACTTTCAAATGTATTTAATAGAAATGACTCCTAAGCTTTTTAGTATTGGCAAAATTCTTCTTAAGGTCCTTTAATTAATGAGCTTACGAGATCATAGTAGACTAAGAAGTGCTAAAGAAATACATCAGGATTAGTTAGATTTGTCAGTCCACCACCTCGAGTTGTTTCCTGGCACTTACTGAAGGCTTGGAATACACCCTACAGTTTGGGTGGATTATTTGGAAGGGGAATGGTTGTTTTCTGTACTTTAAGTAGTATATAGGCAATGGCTAATTGTAGTTTTTATGTGTTTGCTAATGACAAACAAATTTAGCTCATCACTGTTTACAATTCTTTTTTTTTTTTTTTCCTTCAATATGTTAAGTGAAGGTTTGTCATCTTATGGATGTTTGAAGTTCTGTTAAAGGGTCAGTTCCTTTCCTTTTACTATAGTAATCACAGATAGAATTGGAAGACTTCCATGTTTGGAATAACAACTGGAATTTAGTCATCAGTTCCTACAGTGCTGCAAAATATTAAAACATATTTATATTTTAATTCCAAGTTTGAAAGTATAAGTCCTACAAAATGGGAAATACTTTGTACATATTTTCAGTGTGATTTATTTTTTATTCTTAAAACATTTTAATACCCTATTTCCTACAGCTTTATGCCCAATGATTTAGTTGTTTTTCTCTCTAGAGGGTGGAGTGGGAATACAAAGTTTTTAAATATCATGTTAACCGAGTATATTTCTTTGCATTTTTCAGAAGACGGCCAGTATTTTCTAAAGGTTCTCATACCTAGTTATGCTGCTGGATCTATAATTGGGAAGGGAGGACAGACAATTGTTCAGTTGCAAAAAGAAACTGGAGCCACCATCAAGCTGTCTAAGTCCAAAGATTTTTACCCAGGTAGGTGCACTGGTGAAGAAATTGTTTGATGAATCCCCAAGGAAAGAAATAGAAGATCTTCTTGTGTTGTGTTGTCTTGAAAGAAATTTTTAAACAATAGTGGAGACATATTGCTGTATATGTGGAAGAGTTTTCAGCATATTTACATTGTTGATTATGTCTTTTTACTATAATTGATATACTGTTTATGTGATTTAGACTAATTGCAAGATGATTCTTTTGGATATTTCTGAATGCTTCTTATTAGGGAGAAAAACTAAAAAATGGAAAGATAGAAACCTGGACAGCTGGTATCAGGAAATAGGGTTCTTCTGAAGTTTTCAGACATCATTGTAATGACAATTAGTCTAGAGCAAATTCAGAAGAGGGGGGTAGGGAGGCTTCTTAAAGAATGGACCATTTACTTCTGAATCCATTATGTACCTCTTTCTGCTTCATTGCTTTGTTTGTTGGCCTTGGATGAAGTAAAGAGGACAAGTGCTGGCTCTTCAGATTTTTAAAATATTTTGAGTTTAATGTAGATGGTATAAGGAACTTTACTATATTATTATGCAGGAAGTAAAATAATGCTTTAAAATTTGTGTTCCTTAAGAGTCATATGTGATTAAACTATATTAACAGCGAGATACACTAATCAGCTAGAGTATGTCAAGTTTCTTAGGTGGTTTTTTTTTTGTGTGTTTCTCTTTTATATTTTAGGTTTTGTTTTTCTTCTTAGTGTTATGCAGTTCTGTATATTCATCTTTTTCTTTTCTATTTTTTAAACCATTTTATTATTCAATATATGTTTTTTTAAGTTTAATGGAGAAATCTCTATAGTGCAATAGTGTGTCTCCTAGATAGAACATTACTAGCCGATTTGCTTTTACTTAGATCTAGCTTTCTACCTTTTGGGAAGTTATTTTATCTTCATGGTTATAAAAACATTAAGTCAATGCTAAGGGGGACTGATGCTGCTTATTTTTTTTTTCCTGTTAGAAAAGAAAAGCTGATTTGCTTTTAGTGATCTAATTCCGTAAGAGTTCTTTAATACAGCAAAGACATCTGGCATGAATATAACCAGAACATTTGGAGCACTTCTTTTTCATAGCCAATCGTCTGGTGGTAGAAATGGACCATTATACTGGAAAAGAAGATTTATAATGGTTGAAACTTTCCTTTAGTTATATAAATTAAATGTGGTATTTTTGGTAAACATTAAATTCATTAAACTAAAGAGTAATCTGTTAAATATGCTGCCCCTCTAAAGTTTGTTTCCTATGAGTATAGTTTTGCATATGGCTTTCCTGTCTCTGAAACTTTCCTCATGCATTAGGAAAGTTTGCTAACATATTCACATTCATATATTTAAAAGGTATATTATGGTAAAAAAAAAAAAAAAAAAAACAGCAATGTGGATTTGTGAAAACCCTTACTACAAATAAAAGCACTCAAAAGAGCTTGATTGCAGAATTAATAACATGATAGTTCCAGGAAAAGAGCTGCAATGGTAAATTAAATTCACTGTCAATAGATGAAAATGAAAAAGCTTTTTTGCATTATACATGAGGTGGTATCAGATGTGCAGGGATTTTACAGAAAATTGGTGTTTATCAAGAATATTCCAAATAGTAAATTAAATGCCTTTTCATTTGAATATAGTTTATTTTCAGTGGGTTGGAAAGGGTGCAATGAGAATTAGATCTTTTGTTTTTAGTCCACTTAGTTTTGCATTTTTTTCTTATTACATAGAAATTGCTTATTTTATTTATAGTTCTGAGGCATGTTATTTGTGTAAAGCAAGAATGACCCTTGGAAAACAAAATGGAAAGCTGGAATGCGATGAAGAAAATTTTGTGAGTGTAGTGACGTAACCTGATCAAATGTGAGTTGAAATGTCAGATAAAAGAAGGCTTATATTTTGCTTGTAACAGGTGGAAACCAATTACACACCCTATGGAATCAATTTTAAGGATAAAATAAAGTCTTTTTAATAATTCTGAGGATGTAGTATTAAAATGATTTCATTTTATTACCTGTTTGGATAGATATATTTCTCTTTTTCAGATAGACTTTAATTTTAATATTGTTTCTGTTCACATTTGACCACAGCCTGTGTAATTATTTAAGGTCTTAGTATTCTTCAATATAATAGCATCTGAGCTTCTTTTAACTTATGTTACTTAGATATACATGGGGTATCCTTACTTTGCACATTTTAGATAAGCTAAATTATAAAGCTGTGATTATTATAGCCCAGTTATACGGAATTTCCTGTAGGATCATGCAAAAATTTTGAATCCCATTTTTGTTTCTTTCGGATGTATATGCGTATGTGTATATATACTCATTCTTTTAGGATGAATATGCTGATGTTTATTTTGTGAAGTACTTCTCTGTTTCTCCTTTGGTAACATAGTATCTTTGGGAAAAAACGTATTTAAATTGTATGATATGATAGACTTGCTCAAATTACCTAAATTTGAAACCAACATAATTGTCTTAGTTAAAATACTAATATGGTTTTGAAAACTTTCTCCAGGATATATAACAGAATAAAATCACACTTTGGGGACATTTTAATAAATTCCAACTCAAACAATAGGTATAGTTAAGAAATTATAGCCAATGTAACATCAAATTTGTTTTCCTTTTTCCTTTTTTTTACCTTCTCAGGCTATGTCTTTAAAATATTGAAAGCAACACTGTCTTTCTGAGCAATATGTTTTAAAGTTTGGATGAAATGAAGGAAACATTTTGCCCATTATTTGGTATGACTTTAGAATTTGTATAACTGAATAGTGTATTGTGTATTTCAGTATGTTACACATTAAATAAAAATAATTGAGAAACTTGTATGATGATTTATAAAGTTCATTTTTCAGTTATAATCAGAAAAAATGATCTATAAGTAGATTTATTTAGCTTTTTGTTGTGCTGTATAATTCATTCATCTACTTTTAAAAATCTAATCTTAGAGAATACCAGTTTATTACTGGTAGTTTAGGAATGTATCTTCTTTTTTTTTCTTTTTACTTGATTAGAGAAACCTAACTTGATTTATTTGTGTATTCTTTCATAATTATGTTATATAAAGTTGCTTTGTAGTAAAAAGTAGCTTTCAGCTTTCTCATTTTTGGGAACATATTACTGTATGCATTTTCAGATAGTTTTTTCTTTTTATTCTTTTGCTTGGCGTCAAAGATGTGTTCAGTTTTCATTAATAAATAGATTTTATTTGTTGAAATTGATGAATGGTCAAGTAGGTAATTGGAAAAATTTAATGAACATGTTATTAGTTGGGAATAACAAAGGATGTGTAAAATAAACATTTTTATGTCTGCCTTAGATGTTAAAACACATCATAGTGTACTTATTTATATTCTGTAAGATGACATTGGAGATATTCATCGTATCAGTCAAATAGGAATCCTTCACTATAGTAGTAGAATCTGTATGTATGTAAGACTTTTTTTCACATTTGCATTCATAAAACTGAATGATATTTAACTTAACTTATTTCCTTTTATAGTCCTTAGGTTAAAATCTGAAATTGTTACTTCCAGATTCATTATATTTTGATTTTATCACAGTCCAACTGGGGTGATTCTCCGATTTTTTAAAATCACAATTTGTTTATCCATTACATTTTTTTTTAAATCAAGAAAAAACAGTGTAAATGAAATTTTCTTTCAAATTAAGGAAATGTCCCACACTATTTTTATTTTGACATGGGGAAATTCAACAGTCAGTTTAACCTTTAGGATTGGCATTACATAAAAATGCTCATTTCCTGAAAAAATCAAAGAGAATGAAATTTAAAATTGATCACTTTTGTTTACATTGTTGTAGGAAAAGTATTATAATATTGGTAATACAATGTGAATACTTTTCCTACAGCTTCTAAAAGTTGGAGTCCATACTTTTTTCTTTTATCTTAGATGCAGACCATGTTAAACATTTATTGGTACATATTTTAAGACAAATTTAATATTTAGATGGAATTGTAATAAGTAGAGAAAATTAAATATTTTCATTTCCAACCTTGGGTGGGTTTAATAGGATAGTTATTACACTGAACTATACCTTTGATTCTACCATGACCAGAGTTGCTGTCACAAAGTGTTTTTCCTTAAATCTTAAAGTTGTAATATTTTTATTTGACAGTGTCTGTTTTTATGTTATATTTTGCGTATATCCTTATTTGAAGGAGAAACGATCTTTTACTCAAGATATTAATTTTGTTGTATTTTAATTTTTAATACTCTATTTTAAACAATAAGATTCATAACATATATAGGAGAGTTACTGGCATAGCACAATCTATGTTAACATTGCAGTTTCTGAAGGATATAACTTACATTTATCTCATGAATGCAAATGTTTTGTAGAATGTAATTTTTAGGAAGATGATTAGCATAAAAATCTTAGCTATTCATTTTATTTGATTCTTATTCTGACATTATATCTTCTATCATTGATTTAGCAAGTTATTGAAGATAATTTGTAGTGTTGATGTCTTCTTGAAATATATAGAACAAATGTCCTTCTGGGGTTTTTGTAAAATAGTCCATTTAAAATTTGTGACATTACAAGGAAGTAATGCAACAACGTTGCCTTGCAAATATTGCCCCAGAAGATTTCAGAAATTGTGAACAGAGTTGTTGAAATAGTTCAACATTTACATATTGAAGATGTTTCATATACTACACCAGGAGGAAGAATGATCTGTCTTAGAAGTGGTAATAGTGTGTGTGTGGTATCACTAGAAACCTGACCAACAGAAAAATTAATCAAAAAACTTGTGTGTTTTATAGTTGTTTTATTTTGTTTTGCTCTAGCCTAAGATTATTCGTTTTTAATAATGTTTTATTGAGACAAATGACATTTATTGAACACATTTTATGCCACCTGTTAACTAAAATTTGGCACCTAATAAACATTTTTTTTTAAATCACAGAATTTAGTTTTAATTGTTTCTAGTTTACTAGAGCTATGTTTTAAAGTATAACACTTATGAGCAAGTGCAGCTTTTTAAAATAAAACTGGGGGGACGGGTGGTGGGAGATTTGTGCTTGATTGCCATCTCATTTCCATCTTTGGATACTGCTCTAGCATAAAGTTAAACAACATCTGCAGAGATCTGACTGACAAACATCTCTCTGGGACTCATCATTGCAGCCTGCAGCAGGTGCATTCAGCTTTGCAGTCTTTTCCAAAAAGAGGTTAGTTTGTTCTAACATTTATCTGTAGACCGGTGGGAGCAAGTGACTAGAGAGAAGAGGTTGGTTGTCACTTGTCCAGTGCTGGAATACTGCAGGTAATTGGAATGGACTGGTGAGAACTGCAGCAGCTTGTGTCTCACATTGCACTGCAGCTGCTATGGAGCTTAATTAACCTGACCCTCAGAGACTGAAGTGTCATGGTATAAAATGCAACATGCAAGAGATGAAGTAATACTTTTCAATACTCTGATGCTTGGACTGGTTAAGTTTTCTTTTTCTTTATCTTATTCTTTAAAGATACAGCATCAGTTTTCTCCTGTTTTTACTATGGGAATATTTGCAACTAAAATGATTTTCCATGAGTCTGATAGAGTGTACATAAGAAGAAAATGGGAGCATTAGAAATACAAGCAAAAGAACAATAACCATAAGTGAGAAACATTCAAATTTCCCTATTCTGCAAGTATATTTTTAAAACATAAATGAGTGAAAATACTTCGCAGTTATTTTAAAAATTATTGTCTTAGGTTAACATTTATTTATTTTTATCGGTGATATAACCCATATGAAATTAAGTGGTATCTTTTTAGCATTTTGGGGGCTTTGGCAAGTAAACTTTAAAGTGTTCTGAGATGTTCCAATAAACAAGACAGGTACAGCATGTTGAAGAAATTTTCATGATGTTTGAATTTAATGTAAGAGTGCGGCTGAGGTGGTTATTTACCAAATTTTATTGCAAGTAAATCAAATAGTCAAATAAAAACTCCTAGAAAATTAGTCTGTTATTTATTTCTGTTGTTTTTAATTCTTTGTTGTGTTTGAAACATTGACTTAAAGTATGCATCCATGATACCTGTAGAAGTTTCTTGTATGTTCTAATAGTATTCCCAGTGAATATAGATGTCTCATCACAGTACTGTTTATGAACTGGCCCTTGAATGGAAAACAAATCCTAATTTAAAATCTCTTTAAATTAAATCTGGAAAGGACTATACTATTTTAAAATCATTTAGAAGGCAAAAACATTTGGAGTCTCTATGAAGCAGTTTATTGTTTTGACTTTTTTTGTTAGCTTTACTAATTTGTGTTTTTTGATATCTATTGAATATTCCTTTTCAGTTACCCAAGGGTAAGCAAGGTTTGGATCTTGCACAGATGTTTTTTCTAATTTTTTTTTTTTTGCAACCTATATATTTTTCTTGAAGGCATTTTTATTACCATTATTGATAAACTATTTGATTCTGAAGATGCTACTTATAAGAAAATAATACCTGTTTTAATTTGAATATCAATAGTTGGTACTTTATTGGTACTTGGTAGTTAAGACAAATAAGATTAAAATATTTGGGGGGAGGTCAGGAGAATCATTTTACACTTTTGAACATATATCATTTCATTTTTCAATGAAGATTTTCATTTTTTGACATCATGTAAGTGTTGTTTTCTTGTCAGTTTTTAATATGAAAGTAATACCTTGAAATTTCATGTATACACTTCACCATGATTTTTAAAGTTTTGATAAAGAAGACATGGGAAAAGAACATTTTAGGAATATAAAGTTAAAAAAATACTATTACGCATGCTGATAAACCTTTTGAGAGATTTTTAATATTGGTGAAGTTTCATACCATTTTCACATACTTTATGGATAACCTCATGACAAATCTTGATCATGGAAAAAACATACTATTTTCATTCCATCATTGATTTTTTGCTGCTTCCTGTAGAACCTGTCATAGCCTTGTTGACAGGACCAGATGAAAAATGAAATCAGTGTCCTGAATTGTTTGACAGCAAAATGATTCAGGTATGATTATTTGGTGTAGAAAATTAAAAAAAAAGTCCACTCTTAAACTAATTTTATTTAATATGTACCTAAAGTTAATGTTATTTTTATTCCTAGACTTGTGTTACATTTTACTGATGTTCAGTATACTTGTCCATTTTAATGAATTTTATTCTGAACTCAGTAATTAAAAAAATTTATATAGTAGTATTTTTTGTGTGTGTGTGTGAAACTAAGCCTACTTTTTGAAGTTCTGAGGAACAACTTTTCTTTCCACTTTAAATATTTTGAGAGTATATATTGAAGTCCCCATAATTCTATTCACAGGACAAATTTTTACAGAATGAGTTCAGCAACTGAGATTTCAAATCCTGCATTCTTCTAGGGTGTAATAAATGCCAATTCCACTTCATTTAGTTTTCAAAAATCATTGCGATCTTAAGATTGTCTTCATTTAAATTGTTATTAATTTGTTGCTCCAGGATTAGACTGGGAATCACTATTTTAAGATTTAGTGATTTGGGGAGAAGGGTGGAAAAGAAGGGATGGTGTACTTATTTCAGTAACAAAATAGGAGGGAGTAGAATACATGTTTTTGTTATCTAGTTATTGTTTTTTTGTAGCTAAATATTTTAGGAGAACTGTTTTAAAATTTTGATCATTTTCATTCTTGAAATACCTGTTATTTAAGGGGTTGGTTAGTATTGGAAGGAAGTGTGCTCTTACTTGGAGAACTCATTCACATACTTAACCTAAAATTCTTCTTTGTATAACTTTTTTTTATTTCTTATATGACACATTTATGATATCTTTACAAATTCCTGAAAGTACTTTTTAAAACCCAGTTTTGTTGATTAGTGTGAAGTCAGTCTGTGAAGCTTTTCTCTTGTTAAATGTTGTATTTATCACATGCTTCATATAAGCCCAGGGATATGCATCTATTGGTCATTGTTAGGATTATTGCAAAGCATCTTTTCTTCATTTAAAAAACATAGGCCTGCTTTACTCTAAGAAATTCTGTTTTTTTAATTTTTTTATATTAGATGGCATAAGATTTATATTGAAAGGATTTGGGGATATGATAGAATTGTTTAACTAGGTGAAATGATGAAGCTGAGATATGTCCTCCTCTAGAACCTTCATTTAGCAGTTGAGAAGACCAAGGCAACAGGAGTTTAAAGGATTTATGAAAGGCTTTTCTAAGACCAATAATTATCCTGCAACTTATAAATATGTTTTCTGAATTTGGGGTGCAATTGTAGTTGGAACTTAATTCTCCATTTTGCTCTACTCTTTCCCCCCCACCTCCTTTTTGGATAAGACTGAAGAAGCAAGTTCTTAACTTCTCCCCTTCCCCCTCCCCTGTGTCAAAATGAAATTATCCTTGTTTTTAAACTAAGCTGAAATTCCAGTAGGTATTTTACAATTAGTATTCTGAAATACCAAAGGCAGATTCTTTCAGTTTTTATGAAACCAGAAAGAAAGAAAGAAAGAAATTAAGAAGGATAAAATTGCTTATAGTCCTTGGAATGTATAACCTGGTCATTTTCTATTTTCTTATGATTACTCTGATTAAACATGGTGATGTTTTGGGGATGATTTGATTTCCGTAGTTTTGTTACTTTTCTGTATTTGCATATTTCCCCCTTTATTCCATTTATCGTAGCTCTATTTTTTAGTTTTCTTTTTAAATTTTGTTTTTGTTTGAGCAGAGTATTGACTTTGATTAAAAAAATTATGTAGACTTTCTAAGTGAAGTTTTGCTTTCAAGGATTATTTCAAGAATATATGTTTTTTGTGTTTTGATGACTTTTATAAAAGCTTTCCTATGTGTAGCATATTTGGCTACTTATAGGAGTTGATTTATAAAGGACAAAATATTGTGGTGAAAAAGGATGCAACTAATTTTAAGGCAACAGAAGTAAAAATATGACTGTATTATTTAATAATTAGTAGTTTAAAAGCAATACTATTGTATTTTTTGTTCATCCTACTAAATTGGTCCATTTCTTGGTTAATTAGAATTCTGATGTTGTTTTCATTGTGTTATACCTTCAGAACTACTTTTTAAACATCATTATAAAAGTACTTAATGTTATTTGGAAGAATTTTCTTTCTACAGCTTTAAATTAAAACAATAATTCTTTTGTGGTAAGTCTTTACTCATATCAATTGATTAATTGGGTTAAGGTCTATTAGTATAGGGAGTTATTGCCATCCTTCCTTGCCTGCTGCTGTATTTTAATAGTACAGACTGGTGTTTTAGTCATAGGTGGCACTGGAATTTTAAATGAATATATCAGTGAATGAAGGAATGAATTATTTTGAGGTTTCTTCTGTGAAGTGATTGTGTAATATCAATTCAGGTATGTAGAAAGCAATTCATCTTTAGTTTTAATTTTATTTCTAGTTTACTTTGATGATATGTGTATATTTTTGAATGGGTGAAATAATGAGTTCAGAAATTCAGACAAACAAGAAATATATCAGACTGGCAGGAAAGGGATTGACCAGGTATTAAAGAAAAAGAATGGAGTGTGATCAAGTAATTTTCCTTTTTATTTAACATGTTTTCTGGAGTGAAGAAAACTGAAAGCCAGCGTAATGAATAGTACTTAAAAGACACCTATAAAATGAAGACTGCCTTTCACATATTCTACTTAAGCAACATGAACTTAATTAAAACTGTTACTGATAAAGTAGTTAAAAGTAATTTTATTGCAAGATTTTAAAGCTGTGTCACATCATACTTTAAAATATTGCCACATTGTCACATGTGTAGTAAGGAACAGATATCACTAATGATTTTTCTTGAGATACCTTGAAAATCAAACATTATTAACCACTAAATTAAACTGACCTTACTAAAAGCATTATTATTAAATGTTTTATTTGTAATTTAATATGTTCTTCCCCACTGTAGGTTTGTCAAATTGACATGTGACATGGGAGGAATTTATGTTGTCACTTTTGGAAGCTGGACAAATTAATTTTTGTGTCAACTAAAAAAAATACTAGCTGTATATTAGAGCAGAACTTACTTGCTTAGAGTTTGACTTATTGAAATGTGAAAATGTTAGTATAAGTTACTTTATTTGAAATTAAAATTTTAAGGAAGTTGTTGACTTTGGGATATGTCAAAGTCTATTGGTGATTTGTAAACATTCAAAATTTAGAGAGATGCATGATATACTAGTGCTTTTCTTATGTTAATACATCAGTTATTTCTTCCACAATGAACCAATGAAACACCTAATATTTAATCGATATACTCTCCTTCATGCCTCATGCTCAGGTTCCCACATTTTGATACTTTTCATTCATTTAAACAATTTATTATTAATATAGTAGATTAAAACAGCTATATCAAAGTGTTTCTTTACTTATTTCCCCTACCCTTCTGTCCTACCAACATACTCATATTTTAAAAGTTTGATGGAGATTTGTGTGATTTTGGGGGTTAGAATTAAATATAGAAAGACCAGAAGATCTTATTATCAACCAATGGAATACAGAGAAAAAATGAATAACAGGTTATAATAAAGTTTGATAACTATGTAATGAGAGAATTATATCTAGAAGTTGAAATTACTTCTCTTCAGTGGTAGGGTCTTGGAAGGAGAAGTTAGACTTCAAAGAAGACTTCAAAGAGGAGCTATTAGGGTTTTGAAGGTTGAATTTTAATTTGCTTGGTGGACAAGGAGAAGGCAATTTGAAGCACAAAGACAGAAAATATAGAGACATGGAGATATAAAATGTCCTGGTATATTCAGGATTCCAAAATTATTTTCGTATTTCTTGTATAAAATGTGGATATTTCTGTGTTGGGATGAAGGATAGTGGGGAAGCCCTATAGATATTTGGATGGAGAAGAGAATGTATTACATGGATGAAAAAGAAAAAAAATCCCGCTTGAAAATATGCATCTTGGAAGGATTCATTAGCAAGAATTATTTTAAAAATGCATCTTCTTGTGTCTATCAAATGACTGAGTAGTACTGCAATTAAAATATATGTATCTGTGTAAACAGAAATGGTGATACTTGTACTCTCGTGGATTGCCCCAGTTGTCTGAAGCAGAATTGAGTATTGAAGAGCTTGACTTTATGCTTAGGAAATACAAGTAGAATCAAGACTAATTTATTTAGAAGGGAAAAGATAAATAGAAAGGTGAGGCAACTGGGAATACAGAAAAGAGATGTTAAGAACATGAGTTGTGTTTAATTAAGCAATTAATGTGCTCATTATGGAAGTCAAAAAAATTGGGGGACCCAGTGAAGGGCAGGTGTCAATGAAGAATATTTTGTTGTATGCAAGAAGGTTTTAAAGAAACTTGTATTTGATATTTGTTCATGTTTACATATAGGGTTGTTTTCTGTGCATGTAAATTTATTGACTTGAATGGTTTCTATAACTAGTTTGCTTTTGATTCTTAGCAGTTTAAGATAATATACCAAATAAATGTTTCCTTGTTTCTTGAATTCTTTGATTATATAGGTTTTTCAACCTTTCTTGGCATATGAAAAGATACATTTTAAATTTGATTAAAATTAGTTTTTTATTCTCTCCGTGTGCGTGTGTGTGTGTGTGTGTGTGTGAGAGAGAGAGAGAGAGAGAGAGAGAGAGACAAACAGAGAGTTTATATATAAATTTGGTGCCATATACTAAAGCAGTGGTATATTTAGAAACATTGATACGTTATATCAGTGAAAATGAAAATTAAAAGTTACTCATTTGTAGTGAATTCTCTGTTATGCAATTAATTTTGTTTAGAATTTTGGTTGATTATTGAGATTCAGAAGGATTTTCTATTATTGATAAATATTTTACAAAAGCATCAATCTTAATTAATATTCATCACATTCAGATGAATTAAAAAATGAAAAAATATGGTACTGCTTTTCCACTTAGAAAATGAGATTAAAAATCTAATGTTTTATACTGATTTGTGAAAATTATTGGCTACTTGTGTAGAGAAACATTAAAAAATTGAACAGCTGAAGTGACATTAAGTACCAGATGGGGATTTAAAATAAAAATACTCACTGTGTAGTCTTTATTTAAGTGCTATTCATAATTCAGTAATACCAATGGTATAACTCAAGGTTGAATTAAATATAAAAAGAAAACATTAAGAAAGTCACATTACCTTTGATATTCATATTATGGTATGATTTCATGACTGGTTTTAAAGTGATAAATAACATAGGTATGAATTCTACATTTTTTTGCAGAGCAAATGCGTATTCTTTTGAGAGAAATTTTGATGAAATTTTAGATTTATGCTATTTCAAAAAAATTCACATTTAACGTTTTTAAACAAGTTATCTTTAAAATAACATTTTATTTTATATTTAAATGTCTTTGCAACTGAAAATTTCCAGTGATGTTTTCTTTATGATAATGTTTTAAACTCTTTTTTCTGACATGTATACCTCTGTTTAAGGAAAAGCATGGTCCTCTCAAAGCTTTATCATGTTTTTAGTTGCACTGGTGCATTTGACATCTTGTTTAACAACTAAAATGGCTCTGTATATGAAAAACACAAACTGTGACAATGATATGAATTTGCCATATGTGGCAGTTGAGGTTGGCATATATATCAAAGACCATGCTTAACTTACTGTGTTACTAGGATTAGTAATTTTACACTGGAAGGTTGCTACTTTTATTACATAGACTCCTGATGGTGGGCCTATAATTCTGATAGACAGACCCTTTACTTTGTTCCTTCTTGTTTTCAACTTTAGTAAAAATCTTTTTAGTGTTTAAATTACCTGTGTGGGATCTCTCTTAGTAATTAAGTTATTATTTGAAGTTGGTTAAAATGAATGAGAATTTAAAAATTGACAGATTTATGAATGTGAATAATTATATAAAATTTGTGTTTGTATACTGCATATTATATATTTGGCATGGTCAAAATGGTTCTGTTAAGTAAATAATTAAGAGTTGAAAACAATATTTTTATTTTCAGAGAATGTAGATATGTTGGTAAAAAATGCTTTGATGTTCTATGGGGTCTTTGCAAAAAGATAATTAGTAAACTATAATAAATATTGCCCTCTTATGACAAAATGCTTAACTTTGATTTCATAGTCTAGCTTTCTTGCATATAATGTACTTATTTAGATATTTTAAACTATTCTTTTTATCAAAGGGTTTTACTGAAGGCCCTCCAAATCATTCAGCAGATTGCATTAAAATTAAGTAGAAACTGTGATGTTATGGTAATAAATGATTTTAAAAAGTTAAAAGAACAATTTTGACTAATTGAAATATTCAGAATAAATATAATTCTGTTTGAGGAAAATTTTGAAGACATTTTTGGTTTGGGAAGTGTTTCACACAATAATTACCTGAATTTAATGTCTTTTGTAAATTCTTCCTTTTAAAGAACCTACTCAGTTTTTTTATATTTGCATTTAAACTGCCTGTATCACAGTTAATTGGGAAAGTGATGATCTTGTTTTAAAAACTTTTAAGACTACAACTGAAAGTTACTAACTGCTTATCAATGATAGCTTAGTGAGATTTTACATTTCTATCATTTATTTCATATAATATCACTGTAGGCAGGATTTTTTTTCTCCATTTTATAGATGAGTAGAGTAAGAAAGTAAAAATCATTTGGAATATGTCAAGTTAATAATGAACTTACTTGTTTACTGTTATTTGTAACTTTTGTCAGATTACTTTTAAATTTGAGTTTGGAAATATAGTATTCATACTTAGGCAAGAGCCACCAAACTGTCATATTTTTTCATTATTGAGGGATAATCAGGTATCTTTGATTGGTTGAAAAATTTTCTTATTCTTGTGGAAATCCTGGAAATTAAAAATTTGCCTTTGGGAAAAAATTGCCATTGAAAGCAAAACTAGTAATTAGTAAAAACAGATGTAAAAGCAAGTTTTCCTCTGACCAGTTTTGTGTACACATAGACCCTCCTCTTGTATTCTGCTGTCTTCATATTGATAGTAGAACCTCTACAATAGTTTGAAATTTGAGTTTATTTACATGAAATAATTCTCTTGTTCTTGACTTAGCCCTGAAAGGTGTTTTTTTTTTTTTTTTTTTCATTTCAAAATTACATATAACCACTAATCTAGAGATTAATTGAATTAATAGACAGGGTTAGACAGGTCTAGTTAAATCTTTGTGATATAATCAAATCACTATGCTAGTAGTCACTAATATAAATGTTTATTTTATGGATATAATAGAGTTGAGTTTGTTAAGGAATTTCTGCATCTTTCCAACATATCTTGATGGCTTCTGTGGTGGGAGTAAGATTGAATATAAGAGAACCCAGTGTCAAACCAGGATTTGAATTTGAGCTCTGCTACTTTTTATCTGTGTGACTTCAGTCAATCTTTCAGTCTTTCTAGACTGTGTGTTCTTACTTGTCTGAGGGTACATGGATACTTTCCTCATAGGTGTAAGTTTTTGGTCTAGATACCAAAAATAGTAACAAGTAAAAGCATATTATATAATATCTGGCATTAGGTAAGCATTTTATGGCATCTCTTTCACCGAGGGGCAGGAATTTTTAATTGTAAAGCATAGTACAATAGTCTCAAGTGAAGTATATGAGTTCATTTGTATTATATTTCTTGGAAATTAACTTAATTCATGACCTCTTTTCGTCTTCATCTTTGTACATGTAAATACAAAATGTTGAAATTACTGATGAGAGCTTTGATAGGAATAAATCAGGTGGTGTGTAGTGTGTTGAATACTGACATTCATGATCTTTTTCAATGAACTAAAACTTCTGAAAAATTTTACCTATTAGTAAAAAAGAAAATCATAATATACTAAATGACAAAGCTAGGCATTTAACCATTATAGACAATAATTCATAAGACTTGTACAGCATTTTTTTTGAGCTGTTGAAAAAATTTTAAAAAATGAATTTAATTCCTTATGGGAAAGTTTTTAACGTTGTAATTCATGTTCTTGCAACTTCCACAAGAGAGCCTGGTAATTTTAATGGTGTAATTCTACCTAAGGAATTATTTTTAGGGGCCATGTATTATTCCTATCTATTCCTTATTCACATTTTCTGTAAGTCATCACACACATTCTTGATTGCCATTGTAATATTGTTTTATATGATACAGCTGTACTTTGTCATAATCCTTGTATCAACTTAATGCTATATTCAAGTATCTTTGTGTTAAATTAGATATTTTTACATATTAAATATTTATTATTCATTTAATATAGAAATAATAATTATATTTGCTTTTCTTTTGTGTTACAGTGCTCTGGTGGACAATAAATTTGATAAGATCCTACTGATTCTTGAATTGCTAACTGTAAAAAATAATATCTTAGTGAATATGTCATAGTATAAATTTGACTTACTCTTAGAATTTTATACCTTTGAATATACATGAATACTAAATAATATAGGAAAAATGAGAATATTTGTTAAACTGTTCAATTCCAGAATGATTAAATATCGTAGGCCTAAGTTTTACAGCAATAATGTATTTATTCTTAGATACTTGGAATATGTAGGTTTGGTGAGAGTGAAGTCTGATTGAAATCAAAATAACATTGAATTGTTGGCAGCTTATAGAATGGCAATTTGTACTACTCTGGGTTAGAGTTACTAATTGTCATATCTATATTAGAACATGGTGTTAGGAAATAGAGAAATTTGAGATACGCAGTGAATAGTGACAATACCCCAAAATTACTTGCTGTGATTTTACATTTTTTTTTGGAAATAAAGTTCACAAACAATATTAATTCACAAAAAACCTCAGCTATCCTCATTGATGATCTTACTTCCTCTATCACTTAGAAAATAAAAGTAAATTTTATAAGCTAGTGACACCAGATATAACCTCCTAAGGATATCAGTATCTACATGTTCTTATTCTGATAAACTATTTCTTGCATACTGAAGGCTAATTTCTACTTTTATTATAGATTCCATTGTGTCTTACCTACTCCCACATCTTTTAGTAATCCTATCTTCTTTCCTGCATTATCAGATTTCTTACTCCAATTGATATTTTTTGCAATCCACAAATATGCTATCAACCTGTTTTTTTTAAAAGATATTTTTCTTCATCTCACTTTCTGTTCCATTTACTATGCCATTATCAGTAAATGCTTCAGAATAATTGTACACACTAGTGCTATTTCTAGTTTCTCTCTACTTTCTAGTTTCATTTCTCTTTGGAAGGCATTTCAGTTAGAATTTTGGCCCCATCCTTCCAATAAAACCGCTCTGGTTAAAGTGACTGGTAGCTGCCATAATTCTAATTCAGTCCTTATCTTTATATCATAATCAGCAGCTTTTGACATAGTGATTGCTGCCTCTTCCTTAGAACACTTTGTTTTGCTTCTATCACATCTATGCCTTGCTAGTTATAGCCGCAAGTTTCCTTTGCTGGATTCTTATTATTTGAGCTCAGTTAGTATGGGACCATTGACCTTTTTCTGTCCAGACATACTGTCTTAGTGATCATACCCAGTACCTTGGCTTTAAATAACCTTCTGTTTTTTAACAGCTGCCAAATGTTTGTATCCATCTTGGACTCTTTAGCTGCATACATTATTTTACTTGTGTGTCTAATATAATATGTATGTTAGAATTAAATACGATTTAAAATATTCTGTTCTTTCAGTCTCTCAGGTGAACTTGTTCCACAGTATCTTGCATCTCATTTGCAGCTTCATCCTTTCCATTTGTAAGACCTTAAATCTTGGAGTCACCATTACTTTTTTTTCTTTTTGTTAAACTCCACATATAATCTATTGTAATTCTGGTTATATTCAAAACATTGGCCTAATAGTCAAGCCCAAAGCAGATATTGAGCACAAAAGTAAATGTTGCAAAAACGCATTCTTCTGTGCTTGACTAAAGATGTGATTGACTATGAATTCACTGTTAAAACTCATCCTGGTAAGTGGCAGAAAGTAGTCTGTCTTGATTATTGGATTGACCAGTCTAAGCCCTCAGATTATTTATAACTTCAAAAGATACAGCACTGGGAAAACTGGATTCATTTTTAATTTTATATTATAGAGGACTTTGTGAGAAAGAAGCTATATTGTCAAAAGTATCGTTATAAATATATGAATCATAGTGGCATTAATATTTTTATACCAGGGATAATTGAATTCTAAAGAATAAATATTCATATGCACAATGGAGTGTCATTCACACTTAAATAAAGGATATACTTGTATTTGTGACATCGTGGAGGAATGTTGAAGACATTATGCTAAATGAAGTAATTCAGACATAGACAAATATTGTATGATCTTACTTACATGTGGAATCCAAATAAGAGATGAATTTGTAGAAACAGAAAGTAGAATACTGATTATCATGGGCAAGGAGGGGGAGGAAATGTAGAGAAGTATGTAATACAAACCTGCAGTTATGTAGGATGAATAAATCCATATATGTAATATACAACTTCAGGACTATAGTTAATATTTTGTTGTATTGAAAATTTGCTACAAGTAGATTTTTAGGTGTTCTTGCCACAAAAACATTACTATGTAAAGTGATAGATATGGTGTAATTACTACTACAGTCATAAATATTATAAATATATCAAAACATTGTATACTTTAAATATATAATAAAATAAAAGGAACTATTAAGTGGCAGACTTGAGGGACTTCTAAATAGTACCAGTTCATTAGAAATCTGGCCTGGGTGTGTAATTCAGTAGTAGACATTGTGCTTCGCATGTACAAGGTTCAATCACCAGCACCAAAAGAAAAATAAAATATATTCTTGTTAGAACACACAGTTAGCTTAAAAATATATCTGTGTATCTCCACACCTTGTGGATGATAGATACATATATAGTTACCCTTTTAAAAGACTGTGCTAAATCAGTAATTCTTCTGTGAGGATTACACCTTCAAGAAAATTTTGTACTTGAAAAATAAATTATCCAAATGATAATCATTTTTGTATAAAATATTTTGAGAAACTTTCATGTCTATCAACTATTGACTTACTCATTTTAGTGTTCATGAAAAATGACTCTAATTGATAGCCTTCACTTCATTCTTTAATTATATCAACTAGTTTTAATTTTACTATTTTAAATTTAATAATCTGTACTCAGTTAGTAAAATGAATTGTGCTATTTTCCACATACCTCCAAAACTAAGTTTTCCTTATTCCAGTGTAATATGTTTAATGAAATAATTGTAAGAATTTAGACTTCTTTCCTAATCATACTTTTTAATGATATGTCTTACTGAAAGAAGATAATTTATCTCTGAAAATAAACTTCCAGAATAAGACAAAATAAATATGTAGGATTTTCAATATGTAAATGATACTATAGAGGAAGTTTGTTTAATCCATGTTGTTAAAAATGAAAACTGGTGGTCTTAGCTCCCAGATTACAGGGAGTAGCATATATTTGTATATATTTTCTTTTCTTTTTTTTTTTGTTTAATATCAAAATTTAATTTTGTGACTTAGAATCATAGCTTAAATTCTGTGACTTAAAAGTTTGCTTGTTAATTACATGTTTATTTCTTAAATTAACCCTTGATATTAGTGTTTGTTTATATTTGTTTACTAAAATCTTAAATATTATTTTGGAAATATCTATATTATACTGTTTCCATACTACTGATAACAGATAGATTATATGTAGGTTTATAACATGATTCCAAAGGCCCTGGTCTTTTTACCAAATCATACTACAAAGTTAAGAAATCTCTGAAAATGGAGGTAATTTTCCAAGGATGACTTGTTTTAAAAGCTTTTGATTGAACTTTTATTTTTGAAGTGTCAGTCCATAGTGTATTTCAGGATGCTCAAATTGTTCTTTTAATTTATCTATATAAAGTAGCTTTAAGATTTCTTTATTTGCAAAGAAAGCATACTTCAATGGTAGTCATATTTAATAAAAGTTATTCATGAGTATGAAGTATAAATGAGGAATTTTAAAATACTTCCTGATTAGTAATTTTTCATGTTGTTTCTTTAAATTTGGTGTTAGCAAAGTTTTTATAACATTTATTTATCTATATATATAGAGCCAGCAAATATGTATTGAATATGAATTTTTAACATATTTATTAAAACTGACCATTTTGCTGTGTGGAGCGTATACAAAGATATTTAGGAGCAAATCTTCTTCACAACAAGGGATGAATCTAAGAGTCAGGCAAGGGCTAAATTATGAAAGGCCATAGTATCTCATAATTGGGACTCTTATTTATCATGTTTATATTAGATTAAAAATTTGCATGCATTTAAAGAACTTTATGAATCTTTAGTTACTACATGTTCAAAACTATATTGATGGCCAAACATTTTAAATGGTAGTGTTTGCAGTTTTCAGGGAAGAATTATTACTTAGCATTTACCTAGATCATATCCCATAATATAGTTAAGACAAGTCAAGTGGAGTAAATGATTATCTTAAAAATTAGAGTCATTAAATTAACAATTTTATGATAATACTTTTTGATTTTAACTTAAATGACCACTATTTTATGTTCCTCAGTTTAAAGCTGAAACCCCAAAATTTTTGCTGTTAGGTATTGTTTTATTTTAAGAATCCATTAAAGAGAAGAATGGGTGAGGAATCAACAAAACAAAATGATTTTAAATAAAATATGAGTGATGTTTTCAAGGTAGCAAGGAATGCTCTACACTAATCTTTTCATTTATGTTATGTATTTCTAGCTTTATGATGTTAATTTCTGTTCTTGAGAATCTTTAAAGATGTCTAAACTTCGTTTTCTGAAACTGTCAATATTTAAAATATAAATGTAAGATCTGGTATGTCTTAGCTTTTGCTTTTATCATCTTCTACACCATGTACTTCTGTTCTGTCATTGCCAAGTGTCCCTAGATAAAAAGACTAAAATTGGGCCAGTTTATTCTAATTTTACTACTAACACTACTTTCAATTTGTTTCAGTCTGTTGTTATCCTTTTGTTTTGCTTTGTTTAGCTTTCTATCCTGTACCCACTTTTCAAGATTTTTCCATCTTTGTCAACCTAGAAACTAACCCCAGCACCTTCATGTTTGGTAAGTGAACTTGCTTCACAGCTTATTTAGATCATCTTTAAGGACCTCCATTAACTTCCTTTTTACTCTTCAAATTATTGTGTAATTTCTCCTTTAATCTTTACCTACTGTCTAGAAAGGAAATTCTTTTAATAATCTTTTGAGGTTATCATTTGTCTTGCCTCTTTCTACCTTTTTCAGTCTTGTTTGTCATCTTTTCAATTTTGTCATTAGATATTTTACCTTGACTTAGTACAATACTGTGTCTATTTATATTAAATTTCAAAACAAAACAAAACCTAAAACACCTCACTGGTTCACATATTCCCTATAGTTACTGCCTGTCTTCCCTTTTTATAACTGTCAAAATTTTTCAAATGGCAATGTGTCTACTAAGTTTCTATTTTTTCAGCATTCTTCATCTTGGCTATCCACCTCTTTGAGAGTGTATTGATATCTCATTAGTTCTTTGATTCACTGAACTTTTTTGATTATGTAGAGATTGTCCTCTTCTACTTTTCTGGAGCATTTGATACTCATACAGTTTCTTCTCTTGATACTCTTCCTCCAATGACCTTCTTGATATAGTAGGACTCTTGTTTATTGTTTGTTTATACCATCTTGAATGTTTTGATAGTTTCTCTTCTTTAAATCATGTTATAAATGGAAAAATATCATTAGATTCTATCTCTGTAGATTCATCTGGTTTTAATCATTACCATTTAATAGATCATTTGATCCCCTGTTTTCAGCTCAAACTTTTAGAACTTTTTGTTGTTTATACATCTTGCTGTTGTATATTTCACCTATTTCAAAAAACATTTGATTACTTAAACCTTATTTAATGTCTTCCTATAAATTACCTTACCCTAAATGTGCAGGTACCTTAATATAGTTTACATGATTTCACCAGTTATATTTGTCTTTACAGAGATACCTGGCTATTTATCAGTACTTTTTCTTGAACACATATCACCCACAAATGTATAATAATTCCCATACCGTATTGTAAGAGGTTTTAACTTACATATTTCATCATCTCGGAAATCTTTTCTGATCATCCAAACCTGGTTTATGTAACTTTTTTTTTTCCTTTTTTTGCTGGTGAATCATCCATCCTGTATTATGCTTTCTATAATTGTAAATTTTTTCTATCATAGTATACTATTAACTCTATGACACTGAAGTCCACATCACCCTTATTTACACTGTATCTTTAAATTAAGATATATAATGCTTAAGGTATATCTATTAAAGTATATTGTGTCTTCCCCATAATATTATGGTCCCCCCATACATATTATTCATACAGATATACATACATACATATATATAGTATGAATAACTAAATGGATGAAGAACTGTATTTTCTTAATGTAAAACCTGCCATTCTTTTTGTTTCCTGTTTCAATTATCGGTACCAGGGATTTTTAAGTTACTCAAACTAGAAAAATTTTTTCATCTTGAAATTTTCTCTATAATTTTTTTTTTCCTTGCACTGTTGCCAGTGCTTATCTCTTTTACTCATGAAATATACCTTGAGTTAGTCTTTTTTTCCCCAAAGTAGGACATTTAATCTCTTGCATATGCTCTATGTAGACTATTTTGGGGTAGTGAGAAAATCTTTTGGTGTATTTCATAACTTCCCATTCATCTTTGGTTATTTTAAAAACAAACCTTCAGTGTGGTGTAATGTGAGATTTGATTCTCATTTGACTTAAACCTTTTCTTATATCCCTGCAGGAGTTGGACTTTGGAGATTGGTCATTTGTAAGTTGTTATGGTTTGTTCATTTACAGTCTCTTTTTAGATTTAAATATTGGGGCATGGTTTTTTTCTGATCTCTCTGTTTAACCCTGCCTCCCCATCTGATTTTAGCTCTTTTAGGTTGAGGGACTGAATGGAAGGAAATGATGAAAAAAATTTTTTTATTTAAGTAGACATGCATTATAATGTTCAATAGAGTTTTATTGCCTCTGTGAGTTTTGTCTGGCCATTAACTCCTTCTTTTGTGTGACAGGTATCCACATGGCATTTCTTTCATGGAGTAATGTTTTACATCTGAGGACTTGGTTGGAGTCTCTTACTATGCAGTTAAACCTGGTGTGAGACACCTTTAGTGAACTTCTCTCAGGCCTTCTGTGTTGTAGTCACTTGCGCATGACAGTCTCCAGTTGTTGCTGGAGCACTCTCATCCTTTTGTGGGCATCTTTGTTGAGGTATTGACAAGATGCATCAGGTTTAGTTATTTCTGCAAAACCCAAGTGACCCAAGTGACCCACTTGCTAGTGATAACTGCTTCATTGCCATATCATGTCCTCTTCCTGTAACCTTTCTTTAATGTTTTTTTTTTTTTTTTTTTTTTTTTTTTTTTGTCTATACTCAGAAACAGAACATGATTAAATCTGATATCCAGTACTTCTGTAAGCTGGGAGTGAAAACATGGTCTCTTGTAAGTACCCTCAGTATACAGGCATCTTTCTCTTGGCTTCCGGCACCTTAGAAAAGGAATGCTGCCCGAAGAGAGGCCCCTCCCCCCCCCCCTTCCAGCAGTTTTCACTTCTTTAAATGTGAAAGTACTTATTTCCTCCTTGTTTTCTCTTTTGGGTCCTAGTTTTCAAGCCTTAGGCGACAGGGAAAGTTTCATTAAACATCCTCATATAGGTACAATCAAAGTGTTTTAAGTCATATTTTAAATCATAATTTCTAAACAAAAGTAATGTCAATCATTGCTTCCTCACTCCAGCACTCTGTAAGCGCAGTCTGAGTTGATGGAAAGGAAGAGGGTGAACAAATTTCATCTTCAGTCCTGCTGTATATGTAGACAATAGATTGTCCTATCAGTGCTTTTCTTAGACTTACTTATAATCTATGAAAATAAACATTTTTACAGAATTTGGAAAAATTAAACAAGGGAGAATATAAAAATGTTATATGTTAAAATTAATAGACTAAAGGCTATTTTGAAATACTAGGTAAAATAATAATAAATAGTAATACTTTAATAGGGCACAATGTCTGCATAATATAAAATATATGGAGGATTTTGCTTTTATTTACAGTATCATAGTGGTACTTCATGAACAATTAAAGGAGGTCATTGACCTATTAAGAGTAACTTATTTTTATATGTTATTTTAGGAACAAAATGCTTTCTGGAACTTTCATCTATTGGTTTAATGCATATGGTATGTGTGTGTGTGTGTGTGTGTGTGTGTGTGTGTGTGTGTGTATGTATGTACAAACACATATCTACTATATAGACAATAGAGAGCCCCATTTGTTTTCTTTTTAATTTTTCACCAAAGATATATTGACTTGTGCAATTTTGTTAGTATTTTTAGTACTGTAGCCATCAGCAGTTGAGGAAGGATTATTTTATTTAATTGGGATTTTAAAATTACTTAATGTCTTTATTGGAATAAAACTTAGTTTCCTTCTGTTTTCTAGCATTTGCTTTTATTGATACTTTAAGTTAAAGAACCCCAAATGAAAGCTATGGAGACCTCAGCAAAGAGCAAAAGCATTCAACCTTTAAGTATATATTTGGGTTTGGCTTTATTTATGATAGTGAAAGTGAAACTCATAATATACAGTAAGAAATAGTGTACTGTTGAAGAAGTAAAGAGTTGAAACATGATCTGGGACTCATTCTATCAACTAGATAATTGCTTTAGGCTATGCTCTCCAGTGTATAATCATTGAAATTGGATGTGATAATTTGTCATTAATAATGGGCAAGTTTTACATCTTTGATTATGGCACTTTGAAGTTTTTGATAGTATGTATATATAGATCTGAGGCTTGTCTAATTATTTTCTGTGGTAAACAATTTTTGTAGATGAAGGAAGCAAATAAGACTGCTAGGAACATGTAATTTAAAAAAAATGACATTGGAAACTTCCTTTAACATTCTAATGTATCACCTGTATCCACTTCTGATTGCCAACTCTTTAATGGTCTGATTTGTTGTCTAGGAATATGATTTAATAAACCACACAGAAAACATAATATAATTTAGAATTTAAAATAATTCAGATTTTCTGCTCCCCATTTAATCAATATGTTTGTATTTGGAGGAGGAAAATGGAGAAGAAATAAATTAAAATTATTTCAGTATTCTGTATGCAAGGTAGTTTGCTCATTAATTTGTCATTTTTCTATCTCAAAAATATTGTTTTATTCTTTTTCAGATTTCTTTGCTGTTACATATTCAGACCTCATTTTTAAAAATATATTAAGCATACTTATTTTAAATTCTATTCTCTGTTGTCTCTGTCTGTTCTCACTCATGCTTCCATTCTTCCTATGTATTTTGTGATTTTCTTTTGTTGTCAGTTTTTCCATAGCAATTTATCTTAAGGAATTTTTGAAGCCTGAGATAAAGATGGTTGCCTTCACAGAAGCCTTGGATTTGGTGGTCATTCCTCATTTGGAACTGAATTCTTGGTTGAGGTTATCTGAACCACTTGAATTATGTATTCAAGCTGAAAATCTTTTTGAAGGCTAACTTAATGGTTATGACTCCTCTGAGTATTTTTTTTCCTTCACCAAGTTTGTGTGTGTGTGTGTGTGTTTGTACCTGTTTGTTAGAGGACGAAGGAATGTTTCAATTTTACTCTTGCAATGAAAATAAAACTCTTTTGAGTTGGGGGATTATTGGGGACTCTGACTAGGCTGTTCACCTGATTTTGCTCTGTATTTTTTATCCTGATCCTTATAGTCAGGAAAGTCAAAAGACAAGAGATTAAATTAGTTGGGTCATCAGATTTCCTTCCCTGTAAATACCCCATTACATGCTCTGCTTACTTCTTGAGTTCCTGTATTCATTTAGGTTTGGTTCTTGCCAGCTAACAGATGCCATTCAAGAATGTATTTTCAAAATTTTTTTCCAGCATATTTACTAGTTTAAGGCAAGAGGGCTGGTCTAGTTATCTGGCTTCAATCATCAGACATAGAAGTATGTTAGATTGTTTTTTATGAAATTATTTATTTTCACTAGCTACCCAGAAATACATACATGTATAATAACCATTTCAGAAATGAGGAGACCTGACCAAAGTTATTCAGCTGGTAAGTAAAAATATGGATATGTACTGTACTCTGTCTGACTCCAGAGTTCATGTTCTGCATTGTACAGTACCCTCCCTTTATGTGAGTGTAGAGTCCTCATCCACAGGTTCTTGAATTTCAAGGGAGTGTTTATTTTGTAGATTAGCGGAAGTGGATATAAAGAAATGGAATGCTGAATTACTACTTGCGAGGAATTTTGAGAAAAAAGATCTAACAATAGTTACTGCATTATAAGTAATCATTAGCAATATTTGTGAAAACCAGACTATAAATACACTAGATTTCGATACAAAACTATTTTCTAATTTGCCAAAATCTCTCCAGTTTTTTCAGTGTTGTCTGCTTACCTTTTCTAAGATTCATTGCTACCTTCTTGTTGATTTTTCACTTTTAGAAGTTCTATTGATATTTCTGTTCAGTTGAGAAGTATTATGCAGTAAACCTGAAGAAATTCTTCAGATATTTCAAATACAGATAGGATTCACCACTCTATTCATTAGACTTTCTATAGTAAACCTATACCAGTGTAGAAAGCTGTCTTTTTTTGATTACCAAGTAGAAAAACTGTTAAATAAAAAAAAGTCCATCTAATATAACAAGAAAAAAAACCATTAAAATATTAGGAGATCAGATCTTTTCTATTTTGAGATAACTTTCAGATTTAATAGATTGAGAAAATGTAAAGTTAATGAAGCAGAAGATGAAATGTAATAGGTATAGAATAATAATCATATAAAAAATGCAAGTAATCTTATAACCAGTCTCCAGATTTGGTCACTCTAACCACTATCCAAGTATTTAAGTTAAATAAGACATTGATATGTCATAGGATAATGCAAATAAGAGGAACTATAAATAAATTTTACTGAAGACATTTTTTCTAAATTTCTTTCAAATTATTATTTTTAAGAGGATTTAAAATTTAAATTGAAAGTGCAATCACTTGTCTCTTCATGGTGGGCTACATTCTGAGAAATGTATCATTAGGAAATTTGACATCATTGAGTATCTTAGATGGTGTAGTATACTGGATACCCACAGTCTGATTTATATATGGTCATATATTTGATCTGTTGTTGACCAAAATGTTATTATGTGGCACTCACTGTTTTTACATTAATATATTGGTTTTAGAATTGTAACTTGGCATGTTCTAAAGATTTTGGGGAAACCTGAGTTGAATTAAAGACAGGAGTTTTTTATAGGAGGTAAATTGATTTTTCCCATTTTTCACTTCTTGACTGAACTTATCCTATTTCACCGGTTTTGAAGTGTAGCCCCTGATTCTATCTTGGGGGAAAGGAAAGAAAGATATTTGGCTAAGGATTGTTCTCTTAGGGAAAATTTTAAAAAGTAGAATTTTGTTTATTAAAAGATGGATAAATGCATTTATTTTTGCTCTGATTTAACATGTTATATTTCTCTTGTAATAATGACTTTTCTCAAAATTTTAATTTATGACAGATATTGTCTGTCAAAAGAAATGCCAAGAAGAATGAAAAAATATGGTGAATTCTGTTTTTTAATATGCGTTCTTCAACTGTTTTTAGAATTTTTGCTTACATATCATGGCCATGTTATAGGATCAGTTTCATTATCTAAGCAGTGAGATAAAATGATAAGAAAGCCATTTATAATATAATAATAATAGCTAACACTTATTTCAGTATTTACTATTTGCAAGGCCATATTCAAATCACTGTACATATTAGTCTGCTCAACAACTTAATGAAGGGTGTTTATTGATGGAAAACTGAAGCACAAAAAGTTAAGCCACTTTCCCAAACTACGTATAACCAGTGTTGGGACCAGAATAGAAAGTCCTTGTAGAAATATCTCTACATGTTGTTGATGTTTAATGGGAACTCTTAGTTAATGACAATAAATTAGACTTGGAATTTGAAGCTATTGATGATACAGTTCTATTACTAGTTTTTAAAAGCAGTATGACATTTACTTAGAAATTGTGGATCTGGTATTATGTACCATGTTTTTAACCTCAAACACTGCTTAAACTTTTAAAAATCTTATTTCCAAGACTTTGCTAAGCTGTTTAGTTATGTACAACCTATGGCATTTTTTAGTCTTATTGGAAATTAATCTGAAAGAATATTTTTATCATTCATGTAATTTAGGTTATTTTAATGTCCAAATAATATTTTCATATCTCCTTTTTCTACCATGCAAGATTTTTCTACCTATTTTTCAATTGCATTTTTCCTTCTGATCATTTAAAAAGTCCTGGGAACTACCACAGATCACTTTCAACTAAGACATTATGTTTTTTCTATATGAAAGTCCATCTTATAATGTTTTTAAGAAATCTACCTTATTTTGTAATGTCTTTAAGAAATATAACTTCAGTTTGCATTCTTTTTTGTTGTTATTGTTCTTTACCAACTTTAAAAAAATTATTCTTTTTAGATATACATGACAGAGTATATATTGATATAGAATATGATTTACTCTAATTATTTTCATGATGCTTTTTTTTTCCTGTCACATCTTTATAACCAGCCAAGAATTAAAAAGATTTAAAAGAAAACTTAATAAATGGAAAATTAGGGTGATGCTTGTTTTAAGTTAATCCCATTTGTTGCTGGTTTTCTTGAAATTGTTTCATTATTTCAATTCTGTACAATATCATTTAGTCCATAATATGGCATAATGCTTAATGCTAGATTACAAAAATGAATGCGCTATGGTCTACCTTTTCCTTTTCTTGTCTGTCTTGGCCTCTTGTCCCAATGAATTTTTGGTCTTTTTGCATGAAAGGTAATCCTGGATAGATAAAGAAAAGTGGAGGAACAAAAAATCAAGAATATCATACAGAAGTAATAATACACTAGTATAGCAGCAGATACAATAGAAAAACATCAGTGAAGAGACAGAAGATAGAATGACTTTGGAAGGCAGGAGGAGTGGTTAACAAACCTTAAGGACAGCACTGTAAAATAGTATAAAAAATAAAAACCACCATGATTTGTAAGATATTTTCAAAGTGTCTGTTTCTGTGTTAGGAAATGCAGCTACCTAGATATCAAAAGGGGTAACATTTTGTTCTTACAGAAGCACAAGATTAGTTACAGTGACTGTAGATGGAAAGTGAAGTCAGCCAGCCATTGTTTCTCTCTCTCTCTCTCTCTCTCTCTCTCACACACACACACACACACACACAGAAAGACTGATGACAGAAGTGAATTCCCTCAGCATGATCTTATTCAAAGTTCCAGAACTCCTACTGATTTCAATAGCCCTTAAGTTTTGTCTCTTACTATTTACACCTGTAGCTACTTTGCCAGAGAGTGTAATTACTGAGAAAGTGATGACCCTAATTCAAGATAATGTGTTTCTTATAATTTAAGAAGTGAGGCATATGTGTGATACATTTTAGAGAGATTTCTATTAATGTTTCTAAAATTAAAAATAAAACTTGCATAGAAAAGGGTTTAAGGTTAGTATCTCACATAAACACTACAAGTTGTTATACTTGTTGAACACATTTTTGTAACTAATTCTTCAGCCTATTTTTTATATGTTATATAGTGAAATATGGTTGGTTATTAACTGTTTTGTTCTAAGTTTCACCCATTTTACTGATATTTATTATGTGGAGAAAAAAGTTTTAGAAGTGAACAGAATTTTTGTTGCATCCTTTAACAGCTGATTTTTGTCAGGTTGCTTGACCAGCCTGTTTTATAGTTCCCAATTTAAAAATAGATATTTTAGTACTTATCACAAGGAGCTGTACTTAATGATAGTGTATGTCAGAATTTTATCAATATACAGACTAAGCGTTCAATGAATAGTATTGCTTCAATATAAAGCAACTTGTGGTTATGAAATTATCTAAGCATTGGGTTCTTGGTTTTTATTTTGTGTAGCAGTTTTAAGGCTTTCCTTATTCACCAAAGATGTATAATTTGGATTCACATATAAATTCTTGGTACAGGTAATTATGACCAAAATCCTTTATTAAAAATGTTACCATTGTGCAAACTTTCTTCATGCATGAATTTGAAGTTGTCTATGGAATTAAAACCTTTGAAATTTTTATTTTTAAAGGAGAATTAATCCACATCCCAGTATTCCAATTCAATATTCACTTACCTTGTACTGGAACCAAAAGTATATTGAGGTTTTATAACCCATGGGATTATAATAGAGGAGTGAGAAGCAGTTGAGCAGGGAATTGAAGAATGCATGCTAACTCTAATTGTCCCATTTGTGTTTCTTATTCAAAGTCATCCAAAAACTCTTTTAATTTTACATTTTATTCTTATAAGACCAAAGAAACAGTTTATGAGAGGTTCTGTGTGCAGAAAGTTCTTCAGCTAGAAGCAGTTGATGTTTTAGAGAAGAACAAACCACAAGGAGTTACAAGACTCAAGGAAGGAGACAAGTCACATATAGTGATATGGCAGTACAGTAAGGTATCGGAAACCCTACTGTCAGGTTCCAGACTGGTTGAAATTTGAGTCCTAGTTCTGCTACTTAGTTGCCAAGTGAACTCTAACAATTTACTTAATCTGCACTTTGATTTTCTTCTGTGTAAAGTAGGGATAATAGTAGTACTTACCTTGTAGAGGAGCTGTGAAGATTAAATTAGTAAATTGTGGAAAGTGAGTGAAATAGTGCTTCACTCACTGTGAGAGCTATGTAACTTAGATAATCTTCAGATTCCTGTGGTGTACGTAGAAAACTTGGTCTGTTTTCTGTTGCAATAACTGAATACCATCGACTGGTAATTGAAGAAGAGACATTTATTTCTTATGGTTCTGGAGGCTAAGAAGTCAAACATCAAGAACTCCATTCTTCTTGTGGGGACTTTTGCACAGTTCCAAGGCAGACAGGGCAGCAGGGCATTATAGGATGAGACTGACATATATCAAAGATAGAATCAAAATGGCTTTTTTGGGGGGGTACTAGGGATTGAATTTGGGAATCTCAATCACTGAGCCACATCTTCAGCCCTATTTTTTTGTATTTTATTTAGAGACAGGGTCTCATTGAGTTGCTTAGTTCTTTGCTTTTGAACTCACGATTCTCCTGCCTCAGCCCCCCAAGTCACTGGGCTTACAGGTGTGTGCCATTGTGCCTGTCTCAAACTGACTTTTCATAACAGATTCACTCTGGAAATAACCCATTAAAACATTAATCTATAAATGGATTAATTCATTCATGAAAGCTGGGCCCTCATGGTCTAATCTCTGCTTAAAGGTTTTACTTGATTCCATCTCTTAACCTGCAATGGAGATTAAATTTAAACATGTGATTTGGTAGGGACAAACAATAGCACATACTTGGTAACATTATTTTACAGATATTATAAAAAAATTGTGAATCAATATGTATCTTAGAATTAATGCAATATAATAGTATGATATTGGATAGGTCAATAATATAGCTTTTCAGTACTAATGTTTATCTTGTTCCTATTACATTACTTACATTTAATTGATTTTATGAATTTTCATATAAAGTAGTGGTACAGTAGTTTCACCTTAGGAACAAGAGATAGATTCTAAGACCCTAGTGGATATCTGCCTAAAACTTTATATAACAAACCCTATATTTAGTAAGTTTTTTTTTTCCTATACATACATCCCTGTGAGAAAATTTATTAATTAGGCATAGTAAGAAATAAACAACAGTTATGAAATAGAACAATTATGATATAACAAAAATTACATGGATGGAAATCTTAACATGTTGTTATTCTGTATTTACCCTTGTGATTATGTAAAATGATGTGATGTCTCTCTGATGAGGTGAAGTGAGATAAATGATACAGACATTGTGATGTAGTGTTAGACTTTTGTTAACCTCACTTGAACACAGCACTGCAGTCGTGGATTGTTGATCTGGTAACAGATGGCTACTAAATGACTAAGAGTTGGGTAGTTTTTATAGCATGGATATACTGCACAAAGGGATGATTCATGTCCTAGGCAGGGTGGAACAGGATGGTGCAAGACTTCATTGTTCTACCCAGAATGACATGCAGTTTAAGACTTACATGAATTGAAATATTAGAATTTTCCATCTAATATTTTTGAACTGTGATTGGCTTGTGAATAACTGAAATTTTGGAAGGCAAAAACTGGACAAAGGGACAACTATGTTCTTTTCTTAGGGGAAAATAAAGACTTGATAAATCAAACTCTGCATGGAAATATTAGTTTATGTATATCCTACATTTTTGGTAAATGTATGGTTTTTTTATGGGAGAAATTTTTATTTTAAATTTATAATGTGAATGCCTCTTGGTATCTAGCATTCTATTATTTAAAAGCATAATTTCACAAATCTCAATACAGTAATATTATTTTGTAGTTATATGCTTTAGACCTACTAAGATTCTGAAGCATTTTCTAAATAAAATATGTTGTGTTCAGTAGTTTAGAATGCTAACAGCATTTGGGGTCATAAGCTCTGAAACTTAGGTTGCAGAGTTTGAACCTAGCTTCAACACTTATTGAGGAATCAAGTCACTTTGCCTCCCTGTGCCTTTGTTTTCTTATCTCTAAAAGGAGAGTTCACAGAATTGAAATTTTAAAGTGCTTAGGACAGTGGCTATAGTATATGCTTGCTATTTTCAGTGTTAATTTGATCATCGCATTTAAAAATTTTTGAAAGTTCTTGTCAGTTTTATTAGAATCCATAGTAAACCAGATCATTCTATATTTTGCTCTTCTTTTGTAATTATAAGTTTCATATATTTTTACTTTATTTTCCTTGAAGCACTGTCTTTGGTTGAAAATACCTAAATTAGTAAAAGCAAATCAAAATTGCCCTGAGATTCTGTCTGAACCCATTCAGAATGGAATTTATCAAAACCAAAACAGAATAAAGCAAATAACAAAAATAAAGAATGCTGGCCAGAATGTTCAGAAAAAGGAACCCTTATACACTGTTGGTGGGCATGTAAACTAGTACAGCCACTATGGAAAACAATATGGAAAGCCCTCAAAGACCTAAAGATAGAACTACCATTTGGTCCAGCTATACCATTCCTGGATGTGTACCCAAAGGAAATGAAATCAGTTTACAAAAAAGATACCTGGGTATCAGTTTTATTGTGACCCTGTTCATAATAGCTTAGTTATGGAATAAGTCTAGGTGCCTTCCAGCAGATGAATGGATGAAGATTATGCTGTATATGTACACAATGAAATATTATTCAGTGATAAAGAAGAATGAAATCATGACATTTATGGAAAAATGGATGGAGATCTTCATGTTTAGTGTAATAAGCCAGATACAGAAAGACACATATCTCATGTTTGCCTTCACATGCAGAAACAAACAAAAGACAGAAAGAAAGAAAGAAGGAAAGAAAATAACCTGTAAGTAGAAGAGGAACTATTGGGAAAGGGGAAGGGAATTGAAGGCCATTGGAGTTAGAGGAGACAAGATAGGTAGTAGGAAGGGTGGTTATGATTAAAAATACCATATTTGCATTATATATGTATGGAAATGTCACAGTGAAAATCATTAATTAGCATAATATGCATTAATTCATTGCCTCTGAGGTGTAGCTTCTTAGATTGCAAATATCCCTAAATTATTTCCTCATTTGCCATTTCTTGGCCAATATAGAAAAGATTGTACATATTTAAAGATATTTGTGGATAATTTGAAGTTTCTGAAGTAAGATATAGGATATAGACATATATAACAATATTTATCACTTATTAGACATTCAGATATCTAATCATTTTAGTCATAAAATAGTTTTGAATTCGTATCTTGTGATAGCCATATTGGGTGATAGTAGTAGTTTTAAAACTGTATTTTCTAGTCTCCAAAAGACTCTAGGAAGTAGTCAAAGTGGTCTGTGTGCTGAGATTCTACCCAATTATTTCAACAGTACTACTCTGATTAACCTGTTTATTGGTATGTGCCCTGTAAAACTAGAAGAAAGTAGTTGTGGAACAAATTTGAAAAACCACTGATTTAAGTGTTTTTATTTATTTTGCTCTAAAGTTATTCAGATTTCTGAAGATAAACAGAAAAGTTTTGAGAAAACTCTTATAAAGTCCATTATGCATTAATAATTTTTGTTAACTAGGTTCCCCAAATCCATTGACTAAAATCAATAGCTTTTTCTTTTATTCATAATAATGACAATTGATATAGTTCTCTAGAATTCATTTATTCCTACCAGTGTAGAAACCTTATCCTCCTTTTCTGCCACTTCCTTTGCTGAGCCAAATGAGTTATTGGTCTTTTGCCTGAGTTTTTCATTTTTCAGAACCATGTTGAATTTCGTGTTCGCTATTGCCTCTTCTACACTTCCTGCTCTTTTGGTTTTATTCTCCCTTGCCATTTTCCAGAAGGAGTGGAGTTTACCATGTGTGATCATCTGACTTAACATTTACAACCACTGACACATGGTGCTTTACTATGTGTGTGACTTGTTCTAAGTGCTTTCATCTAGATTCTCATTTAGTCCTCAGACCAATTTCATTAGAATGTTACTGCTGTCTTCCTCATTTTGCAAATGAGAAAACAGAATGATGAGTGATTTACTCAGTTCTGCATGGTTAGTGATTGGCAGATTGATTTGAATTCAGCAACTTGCTTTTAGAACCTGAGATCTTGATACTTTTTTCTTTATTCAAATGGACCAGAAGTCTATAATACTTCTCTTACACTAATATATTTTAAAATTCCTATTAAAATCAGGCAGGTCATTGAATTTTTATCTTATTTAAGTAAATTAGTTAAAAACCTAGCAGCCTGTATGTATGCTTACACACACACACTTGTATATGGAAACTATAACAGTGAGGAATAATTTTTTCAATAACACAAAACTTTCAGCTATTAATTATCACTTAACACCATTCTTCTAAGTAATTAAAACAAGAGAATTGGCATTTACTGACTAAACTAGGACCCAGTGTTATAACACACTGGAAATAATTTAATAAAATCAGAGAACTAATAAGTTTTAAGTTGATCTTATGATTTTTTTCCTTTAAGAATTTTGGAGTTGTAGAAATATATGTTTTTGAAATTTAAAAGTTATAAACAAACGTTTATTTCTTTAACAACTATTCTGTCCAAACACTTGAAATTTAAAATGAACTTAGTTATACTTAGTGTAACCAGTTAAATTCTGCTCAACACTGATCTTTTTTTCTTTTATAATAATGTCATTTCCATTTTGTGTGATTTTTCTGTCCCTCTCTTTCTTCAGTATAGACAGAAATATATTGCCTTCCTGCTGAGGATATAATTTCTGAATCCAGGCAATACACTGTCAGCACAGTGAAGCAGGAAATTATTCTCCTGTGTCAGCTGCTGTTGTTAAAGAATAAAGGTTTGGGCTAGGATGCAATTCTATTATCTCTACTCAAAAACCTCATATGACATGCAGATTATAAAATCAAGAGAGTTTAAAGTATTCAGTGACATGTATTCAATGACAAAAGATACTTTCCTGCTCACAGGTCATGCTTTTTTTCCTGTTTCAGTGTCAGTAGCCCTCCAACTTATTCAGCTTATTTACATTTGGAAATCATGTTCTTCAAAGCACTGGGAATATTGGCATATACTGAAGTTAACATAAGTGCTAGCATCCACAGTAATGGTAATAGTAATAGCAGTATCTAGTGTTATAAAGAACTTTTGTAACACCATGTTTTTGATATTTTAACTGAATATTTATTCATATGATAAATGTAGGAGAAAAGGATGATACACAGTAGCACAACGTGTGTGTGTTTGTGTGTACATTCATGTATACCATTCTAGATATAAATATGTGTGTATTTTTTTATGACTGGTATGTATGTATGTGTTTTAGTTAGTTTTTTCATTGTTGTGACCAAAATATCCTATTAGAATAACTTAGAAGTGGAACAGTTTATTTTGGCCAATTGTGTCAGAGGTCTCAGTTCAGAGGCAGCAGATTCCTTTGCTCTAGTCCCTAGGTGAGGCAGAATATCATGAGGGAAGAGCAAGGCAGAAAGGAAGCTGCTCAGCTCCTGATGGGTCTGGAAGCAGAGAGAGAGGAGTAAGAAGAGATCACAGGAAAGATGAACCCTTCCAGGACATGCAGTGATGAATCTCTTCCAGTCACACCCTACCTCCCCACTGTTACCACCAACTTCGTTCAAACTAGAATGGACTGATTAGGTTACAGTTCATAATGTAGTATTTTACCTCTGAAAATACCTGCATTAACAGGAGCTTTGGGTGGATAACTCTTATGCAAACCATAACAATATGTGCATTGTTACAGATAGAGATGGGATTTATTTATAGTCTGTGTTCAGAGTTTGTCCTTATACCTTCTATGCTATCCTAATAGAATTTTATATAAAATTCTGATATTTTCTGGTCTAGTTAACTGGTAAGAGTTATCAGATATTAAAATTAGATAAAGTATAAAATTTAGGCAATTTCATCCCTTCATCTAATTTTTACAGGGATTGACAAAAAACTTTGTTGCTGAAATTTTATTTCCAAAAGACTCAGGAAGTTATAGGATACTATTTTGTTTGATAATCTCTGCTCTGTCTTTACATGGCATAGGCAGAATGCAAATCCATATTTCTGTATACAGTACAGGCTTTATTTTACTAAACTAGCACAATTTTTCAGTATTTTATTTCCATAACTTTGTGGTAGATCAAACTGTAATACTCAATTCTTTTTCATTTAAGAAAAGTGGTGTTTAAGGACATGTATTATTTAATATGACAAATTATGTTTTAAGGAATTTGAGAAATTTGTGTGCATTTCAAATATCCTTAAGTAGGGAGATGGCCTTAGAGTCATGGTAAAATGTATATTTATTTTTATTTTTATAAGTTTGGTGTGTAATGTGTCTTGAATATCATTAATGGATATTGGGATTTGGAAATGTCAATAGCAATTGATAATAAGAGTATTAAATAGAAACTTGTCTACCTCTTGTAGAAATGACATGAAAATTTATAAGTATTTTGTATTTTTAAAAATAATAGTTTAATAAAATTCACAGTTATAGTAACCAGTGGAGAATTCAATAAATGAGGAGGATAAGAGTAAATTCCTCATTTGTTGGATTCTAATTTGAACATTACCTGTCTCATTATGCTCTTTAGCTACCAGCACATTCCATTTTTTGATGGCTATTTCTCCATTCAGGAAAATGTATTATTATTATAATTATACAAGCAACTGAGGAATAGAGAAGACTATTAAATATAATGATTGCATAGTGAATAAATCTATACACTTTTTTATTTTAAAGGATAGAAAACTATTTCCTTCCCTTGATGAAAATTTGTGTTGTAATTAATTTAAAATTCCCTTTTCCCTGAAACTTATTGTTGTGTCAGTGTGAGATGCATAATCTTTAGGCAAGGAAAGAAAAATTATCCTTGAGTTCTTTTTGACAGATTTTTCTGTTTAATTTTGCTGAAATAATATTATCTGATCTTATCCTAACATCATGAGGCAGGCTAGAGAATTTTAGGATGATTAAAGTATGTACAGTGTGAATACTTAAAATATATAACCTCAGACTTTTGATAGTTTTACATCCATGTGGTTATCTGGATTTCTGAAAGTAGAATTTTGTTAAATTTAAACTTTATTATAATTTTCCTGTGTAGAGATTATGCTTTTATTGAGTATCATCACATAGATTACAATTGTAAACAAATCAACTTGATAGGCACTGTAATCCTAGAAACTGGAAATGTTATTTGGGTAAGACAGACAAAAGGAGGTTTGGGTAGTTGTATGTTTAGATTTATTTTTTATTTTGAATATATGGAATACTTATTGTGCTCCTTTATTCCTTTCCAAGGGTAAGTAATTAAAAATAGACTTCAAATTGAAAATTTTATTCAGTAAGACTATAAAACTACCTTTATAATACAATGTAACTGGAAAATAGGATGAAAAGTTCTTTGATAAACTTATTTGCATACCCAGCCATTCAACACTAATGTTATCTTTGTTTTTCTGCTTGCATTCCATTCCACTTACCATATTTAAAGATTAGATCTAGTGTATCTTTTCTTTAATTTCCTTTCATGGCTTTTTTTTGGTGCTCTTTGTATTCTTCTTTAATGGTACTAATATTCAGAATAGTATCTCATTTCATTGAGAATATTCATTCTTCAGCATTGTTCAATTATATAATTTGTTTGCACTCAGACTTTTACTTTATTCCTATTGCCTCTAATTACCATTTACTTATTGATATTCTTAGTAGACAACAACTTTCAAAATGAATAGACATTTTAATAATAGTTTTAGACTTACAGAAAACTATAGCAGAAATTTCAAGGAGTTACCATATACTACTTTTTGCCTCTGTTTTCTCTATTATAAAGAACTTGCATTGGTGTGGTACAGTTGTTATAAGTGATGAGCCAATATTGAGATGTAATTAAGTGAAATCCATAATTTACATTAAGAGTCATACTTTATGTTATGTATGGTATGAGCTTTTACAAATACATAATGACATGTATTCCCAATTACAGTATTCCTACAGAAAAAAGTTCCACTACCCTAAAAATCCCATTTCCTTTCTGTGCATCCCTGGTAAATACTGATTATTTACTAATTTCTATAGTTTTTTTTCTTTTTAGAACATTGTATACTTGCAATCATTCAGATTAATTTTTTAAATTTAAACACACTTAGGATTCCTCTCTCTCTTTCAGAGATATATTTGCTCATTTCTTTTATCACTAAATAATATTCCATTGTATGGATGTACCATACTTTATTTAACCATCCACCTGTTGAGAGACTTCTTTGTTTCCAATTTTGGGCAATTATGAATAAAGCTACTATAAACATTTATGTGCAGGTTTTAATGTAGACATAAAATTTCAACTCATTTTTGTAAATACCAAGCAGTGTGATTGCTGTATCCTGTGATAAGAATATGTTTGTAAGAAACTGCCAGACTGTTTTCCAAAATTGCTTTTCTATTTTGCATTTCCTCCAGCAATGAATAAGAGTTTCTCCTGTTGCTCTATATCCTTGCAGGGTTTGGTACTGTTGGATTTTTGGATTATAACAGATGCTGATGAGTATCTCATTATTGTTTTAATTGTAGTTGACTAACAAGCTATTGTTACGGGTTGAATTATTTTCATCCAAAATTCAGAAATCTACATTGTAAGTCCCAGTACTTCAGAATGTGATCTTATTTGGAGATAGGATCTTTACAGAAGCAATAAAGTAAAAATGAGGTCATTATAGTGAGTTCTAATCCACTGTGACTAGTATACTTATAAAAGCTGAAATTTGTCCATAAAGGTACACATGCAGAGAGAATGCCATGAGAACATGAAGATGGCCATCTGCAAGACAAGGAAAGACCTGGCATAGATCCTTTCCTCACTTGTCAAAAGGAATTAATTCATGCAACATTTTGATATCCAATTTCTAGTCCCCAGAACTGATACAAAACATATTTGTTTGTAATACAGTGTTATGCAGCTCTATTGAATTAATATACATATGATATTGAGCATCTTTTCATATGCTTATTTGCCATCATTTCATCTTTTTGGTTATATGTTTGTTCAGATTTTTTACCCATATTTTAATGTAGTTATTTTCTAATTGTTGAATTTTCTGAACTTTTTCATTATTTTATATACTGTTTTTTTTTTTTTATCAGATGGCTGTTTTGCAAATATTTTCTCTCCATTTGTGACTTTTCATTTCCTTGGTTGTGTTGTCCACAAAGTGAAAGTTTCTAATTTTAATACAGTCCAACTGATCCATTATTTCCTTACATGCAAATACCATTTCCTGCATTTGGTATTATAACTAAAACCATCATTGTTGTCCCAAGATTACCTTAATTTTCTTTTTTATCTTTCTTGGAGTTGTGTAGTTTAGTTTTTGAGTTAATTTTTCATGAAAGGTTTTATGGTCTCCAGTTAGGATTTAATTTTTGCATGTGTTTGTCCCAGTTGTTCCAGCCCAATTGTTTGAAAAAAGCAATGATTTTTTTTTTTTTCCATTGAATTGCCTTTGCTTCTTTGCAAAAGATCAGTTAACTGTATTTACCTGGGCTTATTTCTGGACTCTTTTTCTTTCCATTCTACTGATGAGTTTATCAATTTTTTTTTTTTTTTTTTTTTTACTGGTGCCATATACTAATTTGATAACTTATAACTTTATAGAAGTCTTAAAAGTTGTTCTCTTTTCTTCAGTATTATTTTGGCTCTTCAGGTTTTTTTGCCAACTTTAGAATCAGTTTGTTAATATCTGCAAAATAACTTGTTGAGATTTTGATTTGGATTGTATTTAATCTGTAGATAAAGCTGGGAAGAACCAACATTTTAACAACTGTGTTCCTTTCTAAGCATATTGGATAGTTCTTCATTTATGTAGATCTTCTTAGATTTCTTTCACAGTTTAGAGTTATCCTCATGTAGATCACGAACATATTTTGTTAGTTTCATTTCAAATTACATCAATTATTTGTTATTGGAACAACTACTTTTTATACATTTATAAGCAATGGTAAGATAAGTCTTGGAAATTGTTCCAATGATTATGCAATTGCAAGTTACCAAGGTAGATTATTGATTGTTCTTTTGATTATTCTTTTTTAATAAATATTCTTGAGGCTAGGAGAACTTAGAAATATTTCATCACAAAATTGATTCTTATCAAATCATATTGATTGATACGGGCTGATAGTGAATTAACATGTAATTTGGGATAAATTAAGTTTGCATGATTTTCCTTACATTTTTCAATATACTTGTAACTGAAAATATTTATTTCTACAGTCTATGCCTAAAAAAGGCATAATATAGTACTTTATTTTGTATTTTTGACTTACATTATTTTCTCTTCATTATGTTGTACTTCTGAGAAGGAATGACTGATAATATATGTATTGAATATACGTGTCATAATTTAGGATGATGAGTGATTGTAAAATGAATGGGAAGATTACATGAACAGACATGAACATCAAAGGAATATGAGTTTTCTCTGAAAATATAACATTTAAATGTATAAGGTCATACATAATTTAGACAGGCAAAAAACTAATTTTCTTTTAAGTAAAGGGAAATACCTCGGCTTTTAGAGAATTCACCTTTAAATATTAATTTAAGTGTTATGTGCTTGAAAATGCTTGAAAAGGGGGAAGACACTGCTATTAAGCTATGAAACTCAAATATTCTCTGAAATTGTGTTTTCAATGACTCCAATATGAATACCAAAAATGTTTCTTTCAAACAAAAAATCCTCTTTTTTTACTCTTTCCTATTCTAGAGCCTTTCTGATCTATAAGCTTCTAGATTTGGCATCTTACTTAGGGGATTTTACTTTTAGTTTATATAAAGTCTAGTATCCTCTACAAATCACAAAATATTTATATTTATGTTTATTTTATTGTTTAGCATTTACAGTAAGATAATATTTACTAATTTTCAGAATATTTTTATAACACATACAAAAGGAAAAATTCTAAAATATCCCTTATAAATTTCAGTCAAATAGGGCCTGCTGATTGTTACTAAGAATAAAAAATAATATGATAATAAAGGTATTCAGCCTGATATTCATAGAATATTTTAAAAGATGAATAATCAAAATCACTTACTAGTTCATTGGTGCTAACCATTTGAAAATACAGTATAAATTGGGGTAGGGAATTAGAAATAATATATTTGTTTTATTTTTCTCTAATATGACCTCTGTTTATGACTGGTTAAATCACCCTTTTTGTGTTTCTTTATCTATCTCAAGAAGATGTGATAGCTTCGGGGGAGTTTTAGAAGGTCAGTTTAAATCTATTTTGAATTTTTAACCTCATAGTCAATTTAAAACTCAATTTCTCCCCATTTACTTAATGCCATTTGAACTTTTCTAGGAGATTGGAGTGTGGAACTAGATTAAAGTGTAGTTATTCCCTTTGCTCACTCTAGTAAGTAGAGTGATCTGCTTTTTTTAGTCTATGTCTGTTTCTTTGTATTTGATGCCTAGAGGTAGAAAGGGAAAAGGATCTCTTACTTAAGTGACACCTTTGTTGTTCCCTTTTTTCTGTCTCTCTTGCCCTGCCTCACACTGACTAGTCCCCTTGTTTTCTGTGTGGATGAGAAAAAAAAAATATTAGCTTTCTAATGGGACACATATGTAAAACATTTTAGGAAGGGGACAGTGTTTTTGGAATGCCATCTAATTCTGGATTGTCCTTTTCTACTTTTTCTCAGTTTCTCCTTCTCCAGTATACTCACAGCCTGTGGCTACCAAGGTCCCTATTTATTGGAGATTCAAGTCCAGTTACTTGCATAGTAAAAATACTTTTTTGTTGTTGTTGTTATTGCAATAGTGACTCCAATTCTCTCTAACCTGTTTTCTAACTCCAGAGCTTTCTCCACTCTTTTCACAGAGGAAAAGGAAAAGGGATATAGGCATGGAATTAAAGACAAGCCTAACACATACACAGAAATCCAATTGATAGCAGTCTTCTCTTCTTTTTAGGCTTTTAAACCAACTCTCACTTGGTTTGGGCAATTATCATTGTCATTGATTTACTTCATGTAGGTCAGTGAAGCAAACTCTGATGATTGTAGATTGACTCCCTTAAGATGGAGCCAGAGAATGGTAGTTCTCAAAAGAAAAACTGAAGAAGGGAAAGGTGTTTTAAGTCACAGAATGATAGTTGGCTCTTACTTGTTTAAGGCTGTCTTCTCATTGTGAAAGCTTAACTTATGTCTCTTCATTCTTAGACGTGGGTTCTAATTGCTAGTTCATGAGCAGTGGGAAAATTCCCATCTGATATTCTGTTAAGGTAAATTTTATTAATCTTTCTAGTAGTTCCAGACTTACCTCTGATAATTCTGTTTTACCACAGAAACTGATGTCATCCTTTTAAACAAATTAAACAGGTTATGTTATTCCCTCAGTCAAAACACAGGAGTGGCTTTCTGTAAAAATCTTTAAAACATCAAAGTCCTTATTATGACTTAGAAGTTCTTGCATGATCTGGCCACAGGTTTTGATCGTATGTTCCTATCTCAGGACTTTGCTTTTATCTTCAGTCTGTCTGCAGTATTCTTAACCCACTCACTTCATTTCATTTTTCATTCAAATAATGCTGCTTCCTCGATGTTCTCCGAGTATCCAGTTAGGATAGTATATTTATCATTCCGTTTCCAAAACTTGCTTTGTTTTTGGTTTATACACTAATTTTCATCCTGTATATTATATATTTTGTAGTTTAGTATTAATTTCTTCTATTACGTATAATTTTCCAGAAGGCATGTCATTAACTCCTTTGTTCAGGGTTTTACTTAGTCCCTAAAATGGTACCTGACCCATAGGAGACCATCAGTTTCTTTGTTGTGAGTGAATGAATGAATGAATGAATGAATGCTAGTTTCCAGAATCAAACCTTAGAAAATCACTTTGACTTACATAATTTTTACTATTATAGGGTTTTACATGGTATTATAATTTTTTATTTCTATAGTTCTTGTATTGTTCCCTCCCATAATCATCATCTCAGGAATGTCTACAGCTCTAATTCATCTTCCATGTTGCTGTTAGAATTTTTAATAAAATGATTATCTAAATGACACTCTGGAGGAGAGTATCCCCAAATTCCTTGGCATACTTGGGCCTGTGATTATTCTCCTTTTCCTCACAGGTCCCTGGTGTGTCCTACTCACATCCTTTTCATTGTAGTACTCTGAATGCTAAATTGTGTTTCTCTCTTCCTTCAGTGCCTTTATTTAAAACCTATTCCCTTTTTTTCCTACCGCTATTTTTGGTGTGTGAATACATGAGATGTAACTCCTATCATAAAAAGACTCTAGAAAAGATTGTTTATATTTGAATAATGAAACAACTGTATATTTGCATTGAATGCTTGTTATTTCAGAGTATCCTTATTTCTCACTGAGTATCCTTAAGATATGGAAAGGTTCACTTATCATTTTTATGAGTATTTAATAATAACCAGAGTCTTCATGATCACCATATATACACTAATTTGTAATACTGTTTGTAGTATCTTGAATGTGTTTTTAAAAGTTGAGGCAGGACTCCTTGTTGTTAACCCAAGGATTCTTTTTTAAAGAATGTACATGTATGAATTATTCTTATTATCTTTTATCTACAGAAAACTAAACTAAAAGGATTAGGGAAAACTATTTATAAAAGTGAAAGTATTAATTATATTATCATTGAAAAAGATGTGATCCCCTTCAAAGGTCCCCTTGAGATTCTTCAAATTTAGAATTTTTGTTTGACTGTCATTGTATGAATGAAAGACTAACAAAGGAAATAGTTGTTTTACATAGCAATTATAGTCAATTGTTTTCAACATATGACTCTTTCTGTAGTCAGTGCAATAAGAAAAGAGACCAATGGAGCTTTTTGGAAATGCATACTCCTGAAATATGTAGCAGAATCCCACAACTTGTATTTAGCATTTTTGTATCTAAAATAATGTGGAACTATTTGACTTGTGATATTATTTTCTTTCAAAAGACACAGTTAAACAAAAATAAAATCATGAAATTATGTAGCAGTAAACAATTTGCTTGAGATATCTCCTTTGAACAACTACTAGTATCACTGATAAATAGACCTGGTATTATACTTTGTGCCTTACAGGAAGGAGTTTTTTCATTTAGTCATTGGAATACCCCTGACTGTTCTTCATTTCACATGAGATGTAACAGCTGCAGAGTTGCATATTCAGTGATAAAAGATTACATCTACTTTATTCAATTGATTTTATTGAATATCATTTATGAGTAGTTCCTTTATGGGGAGTGGTCACAGAGCTTTTTGAGAATCCTATAAAATTTTTATTTCAGTTTGACTTTGGAGAAGAAAAATTGTCCTTTTATATGAGATCACTTTTAAAACTATTACATGAAAAATAATTTAGTTGATGAGGAGTAATTATTTCATAAAATTATTTTTTTAATATAAAATAATTCAGAATTTTAGAATGGTTTTTCTTTCTTTATAGGTATTTTCATGTTGCTTATGCTTCAGTTTCAGTATCCCTCCTATTTTGGATTGTTTTGCCCTCCAGAATTGTCATTTCAAACAAAAGCATTAAAAGTAGTTAGAGTGAAAAACCTTAACTGTCTGTATTTGTCCAGTTTTAGGTAAATTATGATAGAAAAAATGTTATAAATCACTATAAAATGTTGGGGTATTATTTTTAACACATATTTTAATGCTTGGTTTATAATTAATTATGTTGTGAATTGAGCAACTGTATTTCTACCTTTCTTGCAATCATTAGCATTCAATTTTTAAATGAATGATAACCATCTGTGTAGGTCTTTTGTGATTGAATGATGTATTCTCTTACTGTGGCATAGTTTCAGACAGCCACTTTTGTTCTGAAATATTTTCATTTTCTATAGTACTTTTCATCCCTGTATATATGTACAGGAATCACTTCACCCACCACCGAATTGCAGCCACTTCTGAGGTGGAACGCAGCAACTGTTTAACAGCGCACTTTCCCCTAGGTGCTGACATCTGCAGAAGAAATTGTACATGGTCCTGTACAGAAGGTATTTCTCCACTGTGCCATCTGCAGAGTGAAACTGACTAGGAGTACTACATAGACTGTAAGTTTCTTGTGTACCTGCCCTAGACTGGAAAACTCAATAAGAGAGAATAACAAATAACTGGGAAACATCATTTCAAAATGTGTGGAGGTCAGTTAAACTTGGTGCTGCTTTCCCTGGCTTTAATTTTATTTTGAGGTCAACTGGTTTTTGATTGGTAACAAATTGAATAATAGATGCACCCCTCCTTGGAAATTATTTTATTCTAAAGGCAAATGAAGCTAAAGTACTTTTATAAAGTCATCACTTTTGATGAAACTTAAATGAATCAAATTGTTTTTTATATATTTTCAAATAATCAAATCAGTCAAACATTTTCTCAAAATAGCAAATCAACTTATAATTCAACAGGAACATCTTAATTAGCTTTGTTTGCAGTGTTTCATGTCTTAGTTTTAATGCTTTCTTTTGGTGAAAATTTTGTAAAAAAGCCAGTTTTTTTATGATGAACATAGTTTTGATGCTTTGATTTAAAAACTGAAATTTTTTTAACATACTGAAACAAAGCATAAGAGAGGAGAAACAGTAAATATTTGAACTTCCACTTAATGTATTTTAGTCTGTCTCCCATTTATTTAATGAATTTTTTTTTCCTTTTGTAAAAACAATTTGATAAAAGTACTTTCTTTAGTAGTAGTCTGTAATGTTTATGCCTTTTAGGATGAGAAAATAACATTAGAAACTTCTGTGTCTACTGGTACAGAATGAAATTGATTGTTTTATCACTTTAGGGTTTTTTAGTTAATAGTATTATTTATTTATTTATTTACTTTGGTGAGTTTATAGACATTTCTATGTGAAAAAAAGTCAGGGTCTTTTGATTTTCCCTGAGTCTTAATTGTATGAAATTAATGTCTTTTGATTTAGTTAACTTTACATTATGTGTTGAAAGTGAAGATGTTTGTGCACATATCTATGTCTATATATTCTCAGTGAAAGTAGGTGAAATTTTACTTCAAGCGACAGTTTGTTTACTTGTAAAATGAAGTGGGTGGAAGAAATGATTTTCTAGAGACCCTTTCTATATGTGTTTTCTGTTTAACTTTGGTAGCATTCTTTGTATTCAGAATTGTACCTAACATTATGTAACCAAGATTTTTAATACAGTTGTCTTTGTTCCAGTCAGAATATTATTTTTGTTAATTAACGGTGTTTTAGAGTCAAAAGCAAGGTCAGATTTCCTACTAAGACTTTAACTATCTCTGCTTTTATAATGAAGATGTTCACACTGTTTTGAAATGTAATTTTTTTGAGAACAAAAGCAGTACAATTCATAGTATGGCTTGCAATACAAAGCATCAAGTGAATTAGGAAAAAATAAGGCGTAAATTATATTCACAGTAGAAATTTACATAGATATTAACAAAAACTCATATTTTTTAATTAGGCTCCCCCATGCATGGACTTAGTATTTCATTTAATTGTTAAAGCAAAAATGAAATGAACACTAATATTTTAATAATATAGTATAGATTAATATAGTTTTATATCTCTAACAAGAGGCTATTTTTATCAACATAGGATATATTTGGGGTGCTATTATTGGTTCCTTTGCATTTTCTACAATGGTATAATAGTATTTCTTAATCACATTCATTTTATTGATGGAAATAATCATAATCATTTGAAGAGAAATAGACCATACGTTTTACATATCATTTTAAATTTTAATGAAAGGGTAGGGCATACAAACTACCAATTGCGTATGTCTCAGCATATTTTTTTTATAAATTATACAGGATATTAAATATTGTATTTTAGACTTGTGGGTAGTATATATTTGACATCTTATTATATTTAATATTAAAACCATATAAATCTTATGTTTTAATATAATTCTGGTATATGATTTGGAAAATTAGGTGGAAACCTGAATACACATCTGTGTTGTTTGAATTTAATGAAAATGCACTGCTTATGTAATCAAACATAAACTTGCAGTTTTAGATAATTAAATATTATATATTTGAACCATTTGCATATTTAGAGATTATTCTCATTCTATATAATAAATACCCAATATCTCTACTTGATTGTTCTACAAGGGAGGGCCCTTCCTCTTAATCTGTAGGTCTAGAATTCTGATTGTGATTATTACCTACTTAATATCACTTAATAATTTTGTAACTCAGAAATAAATGCTAGGTTAAAAGTAATTAAATCTTGATGAGATATTTATTCTTTATATTTTCCATTATAATTTTCTATTTGTAATAGGAAAAGGAAGCAAATGCATAAATAATATGAATTTTAAAATATTTAATGATATGTGCTTCTGTCAGTAATGTTCTGACAACATATGACTTTCAAGTGGAAGCCTTAAAAAGAAAACGAATTTTACAAAAAAATAAGTATAAAACAGTGAATTTTTTGGTGTGTATTTTATATCAGGTATTATTTTAAATTTTTAACTAATTTAAATTACATAAAATCCACACCAAAAATAACATTATTAAATAGAGTTTCAGTCCATAACTTTTTTAATATTTTTAGATGCTTTGTTAGGTTAACAAAATGCTCTAAAATCTTTCAAATTAGGGACATAGTTTTGTATCCATTCCAAAAAGATTTAAACAATATTTTCATCAGTTTTTTGAACAAATTATTGTAATATAACATTGAGATGAAACATCTCTTTAAATCTACAGATTTTTTTATCAATAATAAATGATTTTGCAATAATATATCACATAGACAATTATTTTTATACTAAATGGTTACTATTTGAATTACTTTATTTAATAAACCTTTAGTATTTCATATGTTTTTTACCACAGAAAATATAATTTATGTTCATGGAATAATACACAGAATTTTAATTTAAGTATTTTTTTAAATAAATGTGAAGATTTTTTGTTTTTTGTTTTTGTTCTGTATGATCTCAGGCAGATAAAAGGAGCAAAATTACACTCCTATATTTACATCGGAATTTAGTATATTCTTAATTTACATACCAAATTATTTCTGCTTATTTTTATGAATTTTGAGGTTTTCAATATAAATGGAATTAGTTGAAAAGTATAAATATATTTGCATAAAGAACTAAAGATACCGTAAACCTCATAACCTTTAAAACAGATTTAAGCATTATTATGATGTTAAATATTTCCTTAAACACTGAAATTGCTGTGTGTCTTGTGGATAAATGTGTGTGTGTGTATATATATATGTGTGTATCATCTTTCTAATGTATTTTCTGTAGTGTAGTCTGAAATCCTGACTGCCATTTGTAGCTATTTATTCAAGTGTAAATTGCTTAACAACGTCAAGGTTTAAAAAGAAAAAAAAAAAAAAAAACTGTTAATTGAGAATCATTACACCTACCTCACAGGGTTGTTGTGAGGAAAAAACAATAAAACATATCTGAAAGATTGCTTAGCATACACTAGATGTGCAATATATGACAAATGAATTACCAAGAGCTTTTAGTGGCCCTTGTCTGCAGGATAAAATCCAAATGCCCTGACCTGGCATGTGGTCTGGTTCCTCCTATATCTTCAGGCTTATTCTCTCCTTCAAGCCGCTGATATTGGCTGATTTTTACTGAAGGTTTGCTAGTTCTCGAAATATACTTTTTTTGGACATTTGTCTGGCTTTTTCTTTTAAACTACTTAGAATTTCCTTTTTCTGTAGGCTACTATCCTCTAACTCAACCTCATCCCTCTGGCCTTATTATAGATTTCTCCTTCACTGATAATATGTTTTCAGCCCCTTCTTCCTTCCTTATGTATTTTGTTAGATGAGCCTTTCATATGATCCTATATTTATTCCTATTCTAGAAATTATCACATGTAATGTACCTGCCTTGTATTTTTTTCCTTTACTAAATATAATCTTACAGAGGATGGAGTTTGTTTTCTCTAACTTTCCCCCCAATATTTCTGCAAGTCAGGAAGTTAATACTTTATAAGTAAATGTAAGTTCCCTATAAATAAATTCACAACATAAATAATTATATGATAATTATGTATTTGTGAAAAGCAAATTTCATTCTTATGTATTGAAAAAAATAGATTTCAGGTCCCACAATAATTATATCAAAATTGACTGTCTACAGTCTACTTGCCTATCATTTACTGCAATAGTTTTTTTTTTTTTTAAGAAATAGACTGCCTAAGGATGTAAGAAAAAGTTGGTTTATTCTTTCCTATCACTGTACCAACAATTCCATTCTGAATATTATTTTTTTGTCTCAATAAAATGGTCTTCAATTGACTTTATCTCTTCTCTCTTCTTCCTCTTGTTCTTCTGTTGCATGTTTTTGTTCTTCTCTGTGTTATCTACCTTCTCTTGTTCTTTCTTTTTTTATTCCTTCTTTCCTTGCTCTCTGACATTTAAAAACAGACTTAATTTTTGGATAAAAAGGCTAATAAGTTAAAATTTGAAATTCTGACGCAAAATTTCTCCCCTTCATCATCATGCTCAAAGGAAGCTTAAAAGGCTGAATGACAAAAGGTATAGAACATGGCCAATTAGTAGACTTCTCTATTAATTTTTTTACCTCATTTTTTCTGTCTCTTGACCGTGCTACTTCTGGGTTCTCCAAATACTACTTCTGATTGTTCCAAAGTTTGAGGAATAAAAGTAAAAAAGAGCTAACTGGTAGTAAATATATATTGGAAATCTAAATAGGTTATTCTCCTGCTATTCAGTATTCATCAGACTCCCAATGTCTGGAAATAACCTAGGTATAGTTAGTTGTTGGGATTGATAATTATGGTTGATACTTTTTGTGTGTGTGATTGATTTTTTTTTTTAACCGCCCTTTTTTCTTTATGACTTTCTGGTCCACATCTGACTTTTTTCTTCTGCGGTTACCTTGTTCCTTTTGTAGTCTTCTAGGTAAATTCCTTTTAAAATAGTACACACACACAAGTATGCACACACACACACACACACACACACAAATTTATTTTTAAGCAAAGGTCTCACTGTGTTACCCAGACCAGTCTGGAACTCCAGGGCTCAAGTGATCTTTATGCCTCTGCATCCCAAGTAGCTAGGATTACACATGTGCACCACTATACCTAGATTGAGGATATCTTGTCTTCTTGCTTTTGGAATTCATCTTTTTGTCTCTCTCTCTCTCTCTCTCTCAACACCCCTCCCTCTCCCTCTCTTCCTTTCCTTTTCTCTTTATCCTAATTAGGTACCTGATCTTGAGTATCCCATATTCTAGGGCCACACTGAGTAAATCATTGTTGCATTTCTTTCTCAAAGGATCTGTAAGCTCTTTCTAATATATGCTTATATTTTTTTATGTGTTGGTAAGCCAAATATTCCTGAGCAATTTTGGAATACAGTCTTACCAAGCTTAGCATATATGATCTGTCACTTCAGCTTTAATACTTGAAACCTATTCTCAGCTTTGAGTCCATAGCTGAAACAACAGGAAATTTTCCATTTTAATGTGCTTTAAATAACCATTTGCCTGCATTCAAGCCATAACAGGCAGGTTGATGTTCTATGAATGTCCATCTATTTCTGTAATTCCATGCCTTGTCCTATGCTGTGTTGTCATTTAAAATGTTCTTTTTGACATTTTTCCTGAAGAATCCTACTCAGTCTTCAATGCCCATGTTAGTCATAGCAGTTAGAATAAATTCTTCCCTACACTGTGTTCTCATTAATACTCTGAAGTGTTATTATATTAACCTGTTGTATGCATTGCTCCCTGACTAGACTGTGATTATTTTTGAAATAGCCACTGATTTATTCTTTGATGAACCTTTTACTACCTACTCCTAGTCCCTGTTAGGGGTTTAGTTCATTTTTTTGCTGAATTAAACTCTTCAGAAGGCTGAGATTGAATTTTATAAAATTACTGAGTAATTAGTACATCTGATCTCCTTATTTATTTTATTCTTTGTTCCAAAAAAAATATTTGAAGGGCAAGAATTTGTTTTTGTGATTCTGTTACATGTTTAACCCAATAGTATTGTTCTTCATTCCTTCTTAGGTAAGTTTACTTTAGGTTTTAGTTCTTGTTTTGACTTAGTTGATTTTCTCCCATTTTCCTCTGCATTTCTTTGTTTTTCTCTTTTATTATTCTGATTATGGAGTTAACTATGACTGTGATGGATAATTAAGTATTCTAAGTAGCTTAGATGGAAGTAAAAACAAATATCACAATTATTTATTTACTACAGGAGTTTTTCTTTTCTTCATTTTTAGGTTCTTCAAGGTTTTAGACTTTATCCCTAGATGTGACCTGAAATGGTAAAAAGGCAAACTGTTGGTCACCAAGAGGGTTAATTATGAGACAACAGTATTCTTCTAATAGAAAACTAAATTGAAATTATATTTGTAAGTAAATGTTGTTTCAGTCAGACTTTATTTGTTGCTATTTTGGATGATTATTAAAATAAAATTATCCTGAGTTGAGGGTGTAACTCATTGGTAGAGCATCTGCCTAGCATATTCAAGGCTGGGTTTGATTTTAGCACCACAAAAAAATAAGTAAATAAATAAAATAGAATAAATTGCTTCAATTTGTAATGCATGTCTGTCTGCTATTCGTTAACGGAATACAAAAATCAGGATTTATTCATTTATATATATGTGTGTATACATATATTTCACATATATATTATATGTCATATATGTATATTCAGACAAATACACAAAAATTAGAGAATGAAGAAAATGCAATGGCATTAAAGTAGTGATAATTGAAAAATTTCCTGTGTTTAATTTTTTTTTTTTTCTGGAATGTTTCCAAATGAGTACAAATAATCTACCAAGCACGGAAAAAATCCTTTCTCCTCAAATTGCATTGTTAAAGGTTTGAAAGAAAATAAATCAATATTCAAGAAAATATCCTAGTGATCTTTTTTGGTTTTGGTTCCTTTTTTTCCATGTTGTTGGAAACAAAAAAAAAAAAAGAGAGAGAGAAATTTTTACCTTATTTTTTAACGTTCACCAATGGCTGATAATATTTAATATATGATAATTTTATCCATTGGCACTTACTAATTTGAGACTGTTATGATCCAATGATATATAGGTCTCAGGATCATCTGAATTTCAAGCAGTAGATACCAGGAGTCATAAGATAGTTACGTTTGCATAGTTATATTTCATAAACCATTAAACGTTTATGTTAGTTTTTTCACAACAGGAAACAAACTATAAAATATGGCCAAGTGATTTTCGTTTTTAATTACCAAGAAACACTTTGGCTTTTTCCTTAGCACAGACATTGCAATAATTCAGATGAATCTTTTTTACATAAAAATACATTATTTTTTAATTTTTCACTTAAGAATGAAAATTAGATATTAGGAAGGTTTAAAATTCCATTTTTCTGAATATATTGGGGAAATCAGAATATAGGAAAATACATCTAATATGTATAGCCACCAATTATCAAGTAAGAACATTAATGATGAAAAATATAATCTCCCAAAGTATACCACCTGATATATATTTCAATTTTAACTACTCTCTTTTTTTCTATGCAAAATGACCTTAGTTATATCACAGAGAAAAGTGCAAAATAATAGGGAATTTGTCATCAATTTTATTTCTTTTTTAAGATTCTCTTGTAAACTACAACTTCACATTGTCCCACTGCTCTGGGATTCAGCTTCTCTGAAACCAAAACCAAAATCAGTAGTTTCCCACTCATATTCTGCCTCCAGACACCAGTCAGGAGCTTATGGCTTTTACTAGGTACTTTGTGACTTATATTCACACACAGACACAAACAAACACACAAAAAACACCTTCCTCTTTCTTTGACTTAAATATTATCCATTTATTTCTGGATCCCAATTAGTTTGCCTAGGATCATTATGCATTATTCCGTTTCCATTGATGAGACTCTAGTTCATTATGTAATCACTAGAAGTGATATGTTCTTAAAACCAGATTAATTTACACTTTTTTCTTTGTTTAAATTTCATGTTCCTTGGTAGAAAACACATATTACTCATCTTTGTGCTTTCCATGGATGATATTCTTATAAATCCTTTTCCAAGTTTATTTAACTACCAGATTGCTGGTATTTAGATCTTGAAAATATTAGATTGCTAAAACTCAGATCAGTGCCACAATTTAAAATTAATCACAAATTATTCTAATTTATTAATGTTATCATCACAAAGAAAGTACCTTAAGTGAATTTTGAATAATAATCTACTAAGAATATTTGGCTTGATACTAATTATGTGAAAACAAATTTTACCAACAACATGCTGGTATATGCTGATTTGTAGGTTCTTGCTGTAAACTGAGTTTAATCTTTGATTTTGTTACAATTTTAAAAAGAATTTTGGCAAAAGGCTTCTAATGGGTTAGACCTCTTTTTGCATTAGTCCCTTTCTATCTATTTGTAGATATACTACAAATAGAAAACAAGCTTCTTTTAAAATATTACAGAAGGCTTATACCCAACTCTTGTCCCACTGTGGATCTAATTCATTTAGGATGCAACGGCTTCCTAAGAAGAATAACTCTGCTGGAGGCTCTTTTCATACTTTCTGTGCTAGAACTTTATAATTTTTTCCCCTTTACTGCCTCTTATTTTAGTCTTTGAAGATAATCACTGGTTTTTGAAAAATTTTATTATGAAAGTTCTGTCATTCAGATGAGATTGAATCTGAATATGTGCTTATTGTTATTAGAGTATTTGGTAAAATTCTTTGCATGTTTATTAGTGTTGCATAGAAATAAGATGACATTTTAAATACATTCACTTAAAATATTTTTTTGCTGTAAAATTTCCTATATTTTTATTAATTTATAACCTGAATTTTTACTCCTGCTTGCTCTTCATTATTTTATATCTTTTTCATCTATTATCATCTGTCTATACACATGTGTATACATAAGAGGTTTTAATTTCATAAATTCATTTTTTATATTCTAATGCCTCAGTTATTTTTTGAAAAAGATGACTTTTCAAATCAGTTTAATTTTGCTTTATTTAAAAATAAAATTTGAAAACTATATTTTTTATCTTCTTTCCATATTTGTTTTCTATTTATATTAATATTCATGTATGTTTCTTTCATATTGCATATTCAGTTTATATAGAATTTAATAAAGCCACTATAATTTACATTGTTATTTGTATAATGCTTCATTCTCATTCATCACTCATTTATTGATTTATTAACTGTTTATTTAGTCATCTATGTGCCATGAATTGCTCTGCATGCTTGGAGTACTGAAAGTCTCTGCTCTCATGGAGCTTATATTTTTGTAAGGGAAGAGGGACACAAACATAAGTATTAATAATAAGCAATTTTAGATAAGCATAAATACTATGTAAGAAATAAGGAATGAACTGAGCATGGTAGTATATGCTTGTAATCCCAGCAACTCAGGAGACTGAGGTAGGAGGATCACAACTTGAAGGCCAGCCTCAACCACTTAGTAAGACCTTCAGCAAGTTATCCAGACTGTCTAAAAATGAAAAAAATAAAATATGGAAAGGACTAGGAATGTGCCCCTGGGTTCAGTACCCAGTATTGGGGCATTTAAGTTGTTTTAAGAGAACGTAGGGACATTTGAATTGAGCTCTAAAAGAGAAGAAAATTACATTTCAGGTATCAGGAATAGTAAGACAAATGTCCAGATCAGAAAGAGTTCAACATGTTCAAAGAACAGAAAAAAATGCTGTGTGGATTGAATTTCTTTGGGGAAAGACTGTGGCATGAGATGAGATCATTGGCATAATGCAATTGTGAGAACAAGTGTTCTGTAATAAAGAGTTAAAGTTTTATTTTTAAAATGTGAAGACAGTGCCAATTATTATTATTATTAATGAACCTGTTTGCACTGAAGAAATAACTCTACCTGATGTCTGGAAAATGAACAAGGGAAAGGTGTGGGGGCCAAATGCTGTAATTTTTAGGATCATAATTACAGTAGTTCAGTGAGAAATTATGGTGTTGGTGTAGAAGTTTTAGTAGTAGAAGTGATGAGATAATATTTGGGAGTACTGTTAGAATTTGTGAATGCATTAGAAATGAAATAATAAACAATATTAGAGGTAGTTAAACATTTTTGAAAATGTAATTAGATGAACATATACTTTTTCATGGTAAAAATATAACATAAGTTAAAAATTGCATCTCTATTTTTTATTTAGTTTTTTCCTTATTTTTGGCACCACAGATCACTTTAGTGTTTTGTCATTTTCTCATCTCATCACCACTGATTGTAAATAATGATTTATATTTGAAAGGTATCTTGTTACTTTCATTTGGTTATCTTTAATTACTAACTAGGTGAAAATTTAATGTATTTATTGACTATATATTTTTTTCATTGTGGGTTGTTGCTAGTCTTAATTGTTTTGGAATTGTGGGTGTTTTCCTTATTGATTTGAAAGGCCATATTAACTTCCTAAAATGACCTGAAAACCCCAACATGATTTGACCTTGACACTTTCTAACTCCATTTTATGTTATTCTCTTCCTCATCTTTATACTATAGACACTGGCTACTTCTCAAATAAGTGATCTTTGTCTTACCCCTTGTGGGGTCTTTGTACATCAGTACAACTCTTCACTGATGACTGAGAGTGAAGTCCCATCTTTTTGTGTTTCCATTCAGTGTTGCCTCCTTAGAGGAGCTATTACCAAATTCCTAACATAACACTCTTCTCCCCCTCTCAGAATTTTACATTTTCAATTGTCAAATCAGTAAAGTTTTTTCTCATGACTTTTTTCATTACTTTTAAAAGAAAAAAAATTTTTCATTTTGAAATCTTTCATTTACCTGTGTTCTATTCAAAATGTTTCTGAATATAAAATTACCACTTATTTCCATGAATTAGAATAACTATTCAGATAAAAATAGCTTTCATAAATGTATTTTTGTTTTCTTTCAATTTTATTACACATTTATTTAAAGAATAGAGATCATACTACAGATAGCACGTTATCTTTTTTCCACTTAATATTGGCCCATGTGTATGTTTAGATAATACAGATAATACAGATTCTTCCTTTTGCATAAATATGATTTTTATAATTTCTACAGAATATCACATCTTATGCATTTATTATAGTGAATCAATTTCTTATTGTGTACTTGCTTTAGTCATTTTATGGTGATATAAATAAAGTGTATATTATTGTTTAAGGTTTTATGTTCATTTATGATAGTTTCATTTTGATAAATTCTGTATAAAATAGTGGGTTTATTGGGTAATAGGAATATGGGAAGTATTTTAAGACATTTGAATATTCATTGACCAATTTACACTTCAGAAAATTTAAATCAGACATTCTTAGTGCACAAGTGCATGTACTTCTCATCAAATATTACAATTTCTAATATTATGGACTTTTAACAAGTTGGCCCGCTCCTCTCCATGTGTTTCCTCATCCTAAAAATTTTATCAAAAAGTATTAGGTTTTTTTTTTTTTTTTTTTTTTTTTTTGCATAGAAAATTTAAATTTTTATGTAGTCAAATTTATCATCTTTTTCCTTTTTTCCTATTTGATGTCTGTGGTTAAAATCACTTTCCTGGTATGGTACCATCTAATTCTTGATGCCAAAATTCCAAAATCAGTCTCAGTGTGCTGCCATCAAGGTGTTGACAGAGCTAGCTAGGTCTTTGGAGACTCCGGGGAGCCTCCCTTTCTCTTCCTTTTCTAGCTGCTGGGAACTACTTGCTTTCCTTGGCTCCTTGATCCCTTTTATGAATTAGGCTGAACCTCTCTTGCTTTTGTTCTCTTATCTTAAACTTCCTCATTTGACCTTTTTGCCTCCCTCTTAAAGAGACCCTTTTAATTAAATTCATGCTGAATTCAGATAATCCAGGTTAATCTCCCCATTTTAAAGTACTTAAATTTGATCACATCTACCTTTAAGTATCTTTTGCCACAAAAGATATTATTCACAGGTTCTAGGGATTAGTACATAGATATTATTTGTGGGACCTTTATTCAGCATACCATGTATGGAAAATTACTGATTTTTTTGCACTGTTTTACTTCTTTTATTGAACAAATATTTATGTTAACTCTGATAGATTTTAGTTCATTTTCTACCCAGTTAAAATTTTACAAGTATAATTTTTCTCCATTTTACAAGTGACTTTATATACTTGTTTCTGTTTAATGTATTATCGCTTCTTTCATTTTTTAATACAAATACACAAAATGTTTTCTTTACATTATATTTGCTGTTGTTTTAGGATAGACTTTTTTTTCTAATAGTGAAGTAAGTTGCTTATTGTTTATCAGCAGATCTCCTCTTTGACATATTTTTGTTATATTTGTGCATTATTGCATCATCAAGTTTTAACTTACACTTGCATTTTTGAAAAAAAAATCTGTAGGTGTCTATATTATATTAGTTTTACAATATGCTGCTGGATCTAATTGATCAGTATTTATTATTTTTAATTTTTATATTAAACTTATTTATGCATAATTGGGTTTGAGTGTGATTTTGTTTTCCATTTTAATATTTTAGTCATGAAATTATGTTAAAGGCATTCAGTTTTCCTTTTATAAACTGGAATAGTTTGTATAACATAATTATCTCTGTGTTGAAATAGCACATAAAACAGACTGAACTCACAGGTATTTGACAGGATTTTATATTTTATATTTTATTATTTGACAGGATTTTTAGTATCTTAGTTACTTAATTTTTCCTTAGAGTAAATTTTAATAGTTTACATTGTTGCCAGAGTTATTCGTTTTTTTCTAGATTTTAAGGGAACATTTGTTGCATCCCTGCTCTATGTTAAATATCATGCTAGGTACTATACATACCAAGGTAAAGAATGTAGACTATTTAATCTCAGGAAACATGTACTAGTGAGAGGAAAGTTAATTTTCCTAGGGGAGAAAACAGATGAAATAGCAAAGAAGGAAATATTACCTAAACAGAACTGATAAGCATTTCATCATGAGTACAGGCATCAGTGACCAAGGCATAAAAATGGTTGAATACCTGAAGAATTAAGACAACCTGAAGCAAGATTGTTAGAGCAAGAGTTTAGGTATTTGTCAAGAAGGAGTAATGAATTGGAATTAAAATGTATAGATTAGATTCTTCTTGAATTTATACTTTTTTTTGTAGATACTGAAGACTATTAATTATGTTCCTGCTGGTTTTATCATCACAGATTCACATGTTTAAAATATGACTCCAGTGGCAGTAGAGAGGACTCTGTTGAAAGCAGTGGTGGTAGTTAATACTGGAAACAGGTTAGCCATTTCATTACCATAAAAGAAGCATAAGAGCCTCCTGAATAAGGGCTATATGCAGATGTAGAGTTGAAGGAAAGTATCCATATGGAAAAAAAAAATGAAACATGGAGTCACCAAAGATTTGTTCACTGGTTGCATGTGGGAGGTGAGGGAGAAGTCAAGATAACATCCACCTTCCTTGGGATTGAAAGAAATGTTTTCTATATTTTTGTTTCATGTGCTATAGTGTTAATTTCATTTAAAAGGCTTATATTCCAGATAGAATGTCATAATATGAAAAGTTGGAATAGGATAATCACTGTTAGGATCACAGATATTTTGTGAGAAACCAAAAGCAATATACAGGTGATATACTCAGTGGTTATGAAAGAAGAAATAGACATCTAATAAAGATTTTTTTAACCATATAGCAGGAAGGATGACCTAAAATTTTTATAGGTTGTTTAGTAATTTGTAAAATAAGTCTTTATCTGAAAAAATGAAATTTTGTGAAATTGATATTTTAATAAATGTTTGCAATTTATTCAAAGTCTTTCTCAGCAAATATATGCCAGGAACATAAGATATGAATATCAAAATGAAATATCCTCTGCTCTGAATAGTTATGGAAGTCTTCTAAGACATGTCTTATAAAAGTGATTTCACAGTATTTGCCCACCTACCTTACATGAGTAACATAAGCCCCTGTCATTAGCACTATAGTCAGGATGTGGTATATGTCCATCATGGCAAAATATTCCATTGTGCCCCTTGCCCTACTGTTCACCAGTCCCACTTCCATTCCTTCCTCCTTCACTCCCTCCTGGTATAGGTAATTACTGATCTGCTTTTTGTCACTGTAAATTCATTTTTTTCTAGAAGTGCATTTGAATATAATCATATATTATGTAACCCTGTGTCTTATTTATTTTGTTCTGCGTAATATTTTTGAGACTCATCCTGATTTTGCATGTGCAATTTATTTCTTTTTGTTGTTGATAAGGAGTTTTATCTAGGTATACAGTTTATTTACCCATTTACCTGTCAATGAACATTTGTTTCTGGTTGTTGACTATGGGGACTAAAATTGCAATGAACATTTGAGTAAAAGTCCTTCTACAGAGTTATGCTTTTATTTTCTTGGGTTAATACTTGGAGTAGAACATCTGGGTCATATGGAATATCCTACTTTTGTGAAAACCATCAAAATTATTTTCCAAAGGGATTATTTCATTTTGTATTCCTACTAACAGTTCATGAGTAGTCACTTAATTTAAGTCCTCATTAGTACTTGGTGATATGTTGGCCTTGTTCAAATTTTGTCCATTGTTATTTGCGTGTAGTTACATCTCCTTGTAATTTTAATTTTAATTTTCTTAATGGGTTTTCATGTGTTTGTTGACCATTGTTATATTTTCTTTTGTCTGCTGCTTAAATCTTTTGCCCATGTTTATTGGGTTGTTCATTTTCTTATTTTTACATTACAAGAGTTCCTTGATACTAACGCCCATATTTTAACTTGTCTTTTCACTTACTTTGTTGTGTCCTTCCAGAAGCAGAAATTTTCATTTTTATAAAATCCAGTTAATAGTTTTTTTTCTTTTTTTTCTTGCTGTTTGTGTCTCAAACTTTTGCAAATGTGAAGTTTTCTTGAAGCTTTATAATTTCATTTTTTAGGATTTTATCTGTAATTCAGTTTGAGTTAATTATTGTAAATAGTGTGAAGACAAATTTGATCCATAAATATTTAATTAAGAAAATTCTGAAATTGTTTTTGTTACACTTTTGAAGAGTTTCAATTATATAGGAAAGAGTAAACTGGTTTATTTAGATTTTGTTGGTTTGTGTAAGAAATGCTATTCTAGCCCCATACAACAAATAAAAAGATGGTTTTCCAAAATAATGAATTTCCTACTTAGTATTAGTGGGTTTAGGTATAAGTTGCTAATATTCATTCTGGAATGAATTTGAACATATTAATACCTTATCATACTACTGGTAGCATACAAAACATTCAATAAACGTCAGTGTTGGTTATTAGTGTTATTGCTGATGTTGTTAATATAACTTTCAGGATTCTTGCCTTGATAAAATTTTGAAAGAATGGTACTTGTATAAAATAGTGATGTTAATTTTTATGTTGTTTATATCTAACTTCTTCCTCACCTGCTATTCATACCTAGGGAACTTAATCAGTGATGGGTACCAATAAATAAGTAGTAGAAAACATTGTTTTGAAAATCATCTTAGCCATCTCTTTGAAGTGCATGGGTAATTTACAAGATTTTTGGAAAAGTTTAATAGATATAGTTGTAGAATAAACAGTGAAAGTATCCTTTTTATGTATCCCTTCATTTTTCTCCCAGAGATAACTACTATAAATTTGATGTATTTGCTTTTAGATAATTTTTATTTATTTATACTTATTTGTACACATACACACATGCATATACACATACACATCTGTATGTATTTGTAGGTTTATTTACCCTAAATGAATATATTCTACTTATTTTTTAATCAAAACAGTATCTGATAAATTTTTTCATGTTGATACATGAATTCATTTTTACAGCTGCATATTATCTTAGAAGTATGAATATACCATAACCTGTTTTTAATTTTCAAGCATGCAAGTAGAGAGACCTTGGAGAAGCCAGCCTGATGCAGTGATCTAGTAGAGATAAAATGAGCCAGGTTTAGGTTCAGTTTATTACTTAGAATGATAGCAAAAGGAAGAAAAGCTGATGATATCCCATACACTGAAAAAGCGACATGAAAACAAAGAGGCTAGAGGACATCAGTGTGAGTGAGGAGATAACCCATTTCTGAGGAGCTGATTCTAGAACACATCTAAATGCTGTATAATCACAGTTGGACTCTGAGGGTTTGATGATGAGGATGAGGCAGAGTGAAACTGGAAGCTTCATACCTCATTAGAGCCTGGGAGATCATGAGAAACTGTCTCATGATAGTCTCCCATTCTCTCATGTTCAGGAAAGATCAGAAAGATTTCTGCTGTGATGCAGATTAGCTGCATTTAAAGACATTGCCTGTGTTGCCTCTATGTTCATAGTTGCCATCAAAACCTTTGGCCTTTTACATGTTAGCTAACAATTCTTAAGAGCATATTCACCTCAGTAGACAACTACTTAATTGTATTTTTGGGCCTTGGAATAAACAAGGCCTCATAGTAGCAGTATCAGGTGCACATGGTGGATGTATTTTAGCAAACTCCTCTTCCAGAATGAAGCAAGTTATACCATTAATCCAAGTGCAGCAAGAAGTACTTGGAATCACATACCCACTTGAACTCACCAGGAGGAAGTACAGGGTAATTTTTCATCACTATTTGGGCTAGAGAGTTTAAGTATACTTTTAATTCATGCAAAACATAAGAGTGCCTTCCTTTAAGCATTAGAGGAAAAAAAAATCAGGATATCAAACATAATAGAATTGGGCTAAAGAAAATCATCATCTTTGTGTCCAGGAAACAAATGTTCACTTCCGGAGTCAGCAGCTTTAGGGAAAGTTTGAAGGGTTATTAGGTTAAGATTCTTCATTGGTCAGTAGTCAGGTTTATATTGGTTTATAATCTGGGTTATATAGACTCTCTGAATAAGAGCTGAGAGAGGTTAATGTTTCCTGGCTTCACTTTTAGTTTATTGGTGTGAAAGTGCTCTGTTTTCCATAGCCAGGGTTGTTGTTCTCCTTCACAGTCATGTGTTTCTGTCCAGTAGCATAATCCGCCCCTGCAACAATTATTACACCCTTTTTCTAATCTTCCCTATGTTTTACTCACATCACGTGGTCTGAACCAGACTCTAGGTGGCTCAGCAGTTTCTTATTTACAGTTTACCATCTTAGAACATTTTCCACTCCATGGCCTATAAGCTACATCAGGAACACTTTGGAGTTGTGACCTCATGAATATAATCATTGTCATCATTATTCATAACTGTCTAAATTTAACAAACATAACTGATAGTAAAAGAACCTACAGATTATGAGTTTTACAGCCCCTCTCCCCCACTGCCCAGCTCTTTAAGCTCTTAATTACCCCAAAGTTCCACTTTGGTTTTCTAGGGGTAGGTGTTAGAAGAAGTCGTATAAGGAAGATTAATTTGGTATTTTGAGGATTTTTATAGCAAGTCTGACTTCTTCCCTCCATTTCAAATCTCATAATTGAACATTTGATTTAGATAGAAAATGCCATTTTGGAGAATTAGCACATTTACAGCCCAAAATGCATTCTTAAGTGTGCATTTTCAAAGGGTTCTTTCCCATGGGCATCCACATGGATATTGAATAGGAAATGTGGGTCTTATATAGTTTGCAACCATAATGTTCATTTCTGTAGAGACTGGGACTGAGTCATCTAATCATCCCACTGCTCGGTCTCAGCATACAGCTAGACTATTGACTATTGATATGTCATTGAATGTGTAACAAACTTTAAGGGTGTTTTTCAGGGAAAGGACCACAACTCATAACTTCATACAGGAAACAGAGTTCCTATTTCTGTGCACAGCTTTAAATAGTTTTCGTTGGGACTGCACAGCTACAGTGGTTTGAGTATACCCCACTGAATTTTATCTTATCTGATTATGCTTTAGTTGGAATTGGCATGTTCAGTAACCCCCAGAATACCATAGTACACAAGATTTCCAGGGTTTGGTAACAGACCCTGAACTTGGAACAGCTTATTTTGGGGGTTATTAGTCACTTTTTCATGTAGCTTGTTATAGCTCCCATTTTATTTAATAACACAATAATCAATGGTTTGTCATGTATTTACAAGTATATATTTTTGTAAAAGTAGATTTTCTTATAAGTTATTTTAGGTCACTTAAACGTGGCAAGTTTTTTGAAAAAATAATTAAATTTTATTTGAATTCTAATCCCTTGATTCTAAGTTCAGGGTAAAATTTAAGCATGCAGTCTCACCAAGTGTTAATGTTGATTTCAGTTACAGTGTTGCTGATTATGAAAGAATACAACAGTAACTCCTCTATATGGTTCTTATGCTAACCGTGGGAGTAATATTTTCTAATATTAAAATATAACACATTTAAGTACTAAAATTATTACATTATTTCTTAAATTAAAAAAATCATTATTGTAGATGGACAGCATGCTTTTTTGTTTATTTTTATATGGTGCTGAGGAACGAACCCAGTGCCTCATATGTGCTGGGCAAGTACTTTGCTGCTGAGCTACAACCCCCTCATTTTTTAAAGAATTTTAAATAGTGCTAGAGCTTTTAAATAATTGTATAGTTAGTCTAGTTTTATAATTCTCTAAGCTTAAAAAATATGCCAGTGAGTTTTTTATTACTTTTTTTGAAAAACCATGAATTGTTTATACAGGTTCCTAAGCAACACCAGCTTTGAAATTGTGAGAATGACTACATCCTCAGGAAAGCAACTGATCCAAATTTGTTATACTTTTGGAATTTAGTACATGATGAAAACCAGAACTGTTAGTCATCATTAAACCCCACCCAGTTTGCAGTTAAAAATATATTCTCATAATTTAACATGTCCCAAATACAAATTATATTTACTTATCATATTTAGGTTGACTTAATATTGCCAAAAGATTTGAATGGTTCTTTTTTGAACATTTTGGCAGAATTAGCATCAAGTACATAATAAATTTGGCAAATTTGTTCACTTAATGAACAATAAAAATGGGAAGGATTTTATAGTACTTCAGTATATAATATAACATAAACTAAAACTACCAGGTGAAAAGAATTTCATCTTATAATTTAAAGCTCATAATAAACTTTGGATTTTAGAATCTCACATTAAATAATGTGTATTCTTGTCCATAATACTGTCATATTATATAGGAACCCTAAGTTCCCTCAAAAAAGATATATTAAACTCTTTTTCTTACTGAGCTAAAGAGCAGAGGAAGCATTGAGGCAAAAATAGTGGAGAAATAATATGGGAGACATTTAAGAGGCAAGAAGGCCAAAAGACTTGAAAAAAGGAATATAATGACCTCTCAAAGAGAGCTTTTAGACCAGTTGAATATTATAGGTTTACTAATGTGTGTGAATCTAGTAATATACATGTGAAGTTACTACAGTGACAGCTTACAGACCTGTTTTTAAGAAAGGAGAGAATGTGGCCTTCCTTAAGTGAGAAGATACTATAATGGGGTAATGTGATTTATTTTTCTAGTAAGGTCACAATTTCCAGACATGTAACTGTTACATAAATTATGTTAGTCATTTCAAGTGTAAGATAGTCTTTGTTTACAAATATTATCATAGGTCTGTTTTACAATCTTATTTGCCTTCATTGTAAATATAGTAGTTTTGGGAGCATTTGGGGAGCATTTGAGTTTCAAGGCAGTAAATGACCTAAAGAACCTTTGTTTTAATGTGGAAAGTGGAAAAAATGTTGGCAATGTTGTTGCCTATAGAACTAAGCCCTTGTAGGAATTGGCCATGTCTGTTTTACTGTTTGCAGCTGACACATTCAAAACAAAATGAGTTGTCTGGTAATAAGAGTGCAATAATTGCTAATGTAAAACAGACAGATGTTTTTGTAATTACATAGCTCTGGACACATATAGTTTGGTAAGAATTGAGGTTTTTTTTTTTGTTGTTGTTTTTGTTTTTGTTTTTAAATTAAACTGGCCTTTGTCCTCAACATTTGAATGTGTTGCTCTGAAATCTTATTTATATTAACCTGTGGAAATATTTTTTCTTTCTCAAAATGCAGATGAGAAATAATTTTCTTTTGTGATTTCAAATACACATGGGTCTAATTACAATTAATTATATTTTTGTGGAAATATTTTTTGATAAAATAATCATTAGTATATTATCCTGATAAATATATCCCTACATAGAAAATATTGATAAATTTCTTAATTTTATGTTTTAAAATGATTTCACCATATTCATCCTTTAACTTTAATGCAGTAATTACTTGATTTATTATTCCCTTCTCTGTCATCAGCTCTATCTACTATATATTTAAACCATGTTAAAGAGAACATCTTCACATATTACGTGGAAGAGTAATTTACTTCAAAGAACTATTCTGTAATATTATTGTTATTTCAGAAGATAAACTATAGAGCACTGGGTCATGTTGGCTGCTTTGGTAAATTGAAGAATGTTCTCTGCATCTTCCTGTGATTTGACAATATGAAATATATCATTTTAATATTGGTGGAATTGACATTAGTATTATTGCTATTGAACTAATTGTTAATATTAAAATATTAATAGCACATGTCATTTGAGTTATTTTTCTGATGGATTTATGTTGATCCATCTGAGCATATAAGCAAACTGTTCTGACAACACCAAAAATAAAAGTGAAGGTCTTTTTGTAGTATTTCTTAGAGTCAACATTCAAGAAGTAGTTGGTCTTAATTTCCAATTAACCTCCATAAACAGGTTGCTTTCCTTTATGTTCTAACTAATCAACTGTAGTAACTAGGTTCTAGAAAGCCTCCTTGGTTTTTTTTGGAGAATTCTACTGGATCCTTACTCAAACACAGGCATTGGTAAACATAGGTCTTATAAAGCTAGATCTGGCTTGCTGTCTTATTTTGCACAACCCGTTAGCTAAGAATTGTTTTACAATCTTCAGTTGGCTGAAAAAATAAAAAAGAAGGGCATTTCAAGGAATGTGAAAATTGTGAAATTTAAATCTCAATGCCAATAAATGAAAATATATTATTAGAACAGTATGCTGTGTTGTCTGTTTTTGCAGTATGATGGCAATTTAGTTACAGCAGGTATCACATATGGTGCTCTCATCACGTCATGTTGTCTTTCAATGCACTGCAAATTGCACCAACACTTTATAATAATTCGGCAGTGTTTACTGTACCATGGCACTGTACTTATTTCTTATTACTAGTACATATTCATCATGTCTGAACAAGAAGAGAAATGTGAACTTCTAATGTTATGGTTTTAAGGCACCATGCAGTGTGAATTATTTTGTTACAGATAAGGTGACACAGTGTTGCATTGTTACCCAGTCACAGGATGACTGCACTAAAAGAATAAATGTGAACATTACCAGATTATGCACTCATTGCAAAGTTCTCAACACATAAGAAAGCAGTGGTCAGGAAAAAAAAAAAAAAAAAAAAAAAAAAAAAAACTAAATGGAATGTCTTATTTACAAATAAAAAATGAACTGAACTGAGGCTGCAACCAGAGTAAGTTTTTGAATAGCTAATGTGTTAACCAAACAAGAAAACCTATTTCCAAAAACAAGAAAAGCCATTTCCCAGTGGTGAGTAAATTAAATAAAACCTGTTTAGAGAAATAAACTTTATCCAAAGAGTTAATAACAAATTATTTATAAAAGGAATTAATGTGACTAAGAAATTAAATGACTCTGGATGGTCTCTGTGGAACATCTAGGTAAGAATGTTTTCAAAGAAGTTAAGAAAATATCAATTCAAAAACAACTTGAAGTAGAATCTAATAAGATGAATTGTAATGATAGTGATAAAAGTATGTGCACAGTGTACTGATTTTGGTAATTGCAGAAATTTACAAAGCTTGTGAAGATTAGAGGTCTTTACAGTTTATGGACATTCATTATAATATACTCACTTAGTACTTTGTGGATATACTTGAATCCAACATGGTTTTGAATAAGTGGTATCAACAGTAAATTTCATCCAATGTTGTAAACTTAGTAATTTTGTGAATATTTGTGAGAAATAGAAGATAAATATCCTGATTTGTCCTTGCAAATAGCAGTTCAATAATTTAGCAGTGATGGTTAATTATCATATTTTGAGTTGAAATCAAGATAGAAGTTTTTCTGAATGAGAACAAGGAATCTGACTTTTAATGACTGTTCATTGATGCTAAATGGTTGTGACATTTTCTTGTAGATTTGATAATGTTTGCAGTGAATTCAACCCAGAAGTACCAGGCTACAAACTACACTTACTACACTTACTTGGGCAACTTCAGTAAAATAATTTCAACAACTAAATTTTTGAATCATAAATATACACTTACAGTGTTGTCAACATTAAAACAAGATCACCATTCCCACACTAATTTGCAGCAAATGCATTTTATAAGTTCAGACTGTAGTTCCAGCAATATGTTTCAGATGTCAGTACAATTCAGAAGAGGTTTTCATGTTTCAGAATTTGTCTATCGGTACAATAGAGAAGCTTTCACCTAATTTTCAATTGACAGTACTTTGATGTAATGTTGAGAACATGCTAAAAGCAAATATTAAGAGAAAATTCTATTATAATTCTATAAATGCTTCCAATTGATAGATATACTGTTAAAATATACTTATGTGTAGTTATCAATATTTTGGAGTTCTTATCTGAAAAAAAAATAGTTCACTTTCAGAAAAGAAATACATGAAATCACATTAACAGACAAATGTGCAATTGATTTGATAATAAAGAACACTAATTTTAGTCCCTATTTAGAGGAAAATGTTAAACCCTCTCCCCTTCAATTGGAGTTTTCTCATTAGTGTGTCTGCATGTTGTTCTCTGTTATTGTTTGTAGTAGTAGTATTGTTATAGTTTGAATTTTTAGATAAAATTGTTGAAATTTGTTCTCTCTCATGTAAATAACTATAAAGTAGCCTTGATTATACCTCTTATTCTGAAAAACCTAAATTTTGCTCTTTGATCTTTTATAGGGAAAATTTGGTGATCCCAAATTTTGGTAGTCATTAATATGACTGCTTTTACTTAATTGTTAAGGTTGTTTTGAGAAGTATTTCCATGTAAATATCATTCTGTTAAGTACAGTTGGTCCTCAATACTCATGGAGCCTATTTTGAGAATTTGTCCATTTGTTAAAATTTATAATCTTCAAGTCAATACTCAGAGTTCTTTTGTAATCATATGTAGGCATGAGCAGATATGAAAATCTCTTCTGAATTGTACTGAGTCACCTGACGTACTTGCCTGGCTTAGATTGAATAAGTCAACACTTTGCCTTCATGTTTCAGCTCTCAAACTGTAAAGAGAAACTTTTACATTTTATTTAGTGTTATATTTTTCACATTTTCATGCTTTTTGTTTGTGATTGCTATTCAAAGTGTCCCCCAAGCAGAGTCCTGAGGTGCTGTCTAAGCTACCTAGTATTCCTAAGTGCCAGAAGGCACTGATGTGCCTTACGGAGAAAATGTAGATGTTAGGTAAACTCATGTAGGCATGACTTATAGGGCAGTTGGTCATGAGTTAAATATTACTAAATAATATTTTATATCATTAATAAGTCAGTAATATAAAATAAGTTATCTTTAAATAGAAGTACACATAAATAAAACAAGGTTGTATGTTAACAGTAGAAGAAAATGTGACCAGAGGCTTTCATACAACCTAAACCTGTGTTTCACTTAGGAGTTAATAATTTAGTACTTGTTCATTCACTGTTACACAGCAACTTTATTGATCACAACCACCTTAAATAATGAGAATTACCTACTTGTGTCTATTAATAGAATTGTCCCCATAAATTCAACAATTCATGCAAAATATTACAGAATTTTTTTTTGTTTGACATGATACTGATGGGGATATAAACTAGGAAAAGCCTTTTCCTTTCTGTTTCTCATATTAAGAAATTTGTTTTTCTACATTTACTTTCCTTGCTAATCATCTGTTCTCAAGGTTATAGGGTTTTTTCCCCTAGTCATTGGCTCAATCTCATGATATTACCAGCATATGATCTTATTCATAAAACATCCAGAGGAAGAGAATTTGAGTAATGTAAATCCATTACCATTTTTCCTCTATACTATTTTTTTTCTCTGTAAGGAAAAAAATTTATCATTTCAGGAGTTAATTTATGATTTCTCATTTTTTTCAGGTATTTTACCTTGCTCATTCTAATGCTTTCACATAGGTACAATTTTATTTAGACAAACTTACATAACATTAATAAAGAACACTAATTTTAGTCCCTATTTAAAGGAAAATGTTAAACATTACTCACCCTAGGAACTGAACCACCAAATCCAAAATCCTTGTGAAGGATTATAATCTGGCTCTAGTCTACACACTTCTAATTCTTATTCTGTAGTGCACATCATTGGCTGCTAATGATGAGTTTCCTCACTTCGTCTAGATACTCCCTTCTGACATTGCTCATGGTATCTCCCAATAATATTAAGAATTGATTCAGAATTTAGTTAAAAAGTTAGTATGATTATTTTATTTGAGTACAACTCAAAAATTCTTATGATTGCTTTTTAAGAGCATTGACAATATCTTATTTTTTTTCTATATTACTTAGTTATGTTGGATGAAATACAGGATCTAAATGTATATTTAAATATTAATTTTACATGACAAGACTGGAGTGAATCATTTGGGGTAAAGAAAAATAATAAAATCTCAGTTGGAAAAACGCTTTCTTGTATGCCAGTTTACCCATTAAAAAGTTAAAAATATTAAAAATTAACATACATATTTATTTGCAAAGAAACTCCATAGAACCATAGAATGTTTGATCTGGTGTAAACATGAAAAAATATATAATTTAATAGTCTTATTTTATGGTTGAAAATTTTTAGCAAAAATTTTTTGTCTTCATATACAATTGAAAAATTAAATTTAAACTTTTTACCATAATATATTTTCTAAAGCAATTAGTGTGAAATTTCAGATGATTTGTCATAGCATGAAAATGATAAAAAAGTGATTGTTAGTAAAAGAAAATGGTGTAAAATAAACTGACATCTATTGTCTAATTGATAAAAATGACAGTTCCCTTATTTTAAAATGCTTGTTGCATAATTACTATGATTTTTAGTACATTACATTCTAGACAATTCAAATATAGAAAACTGTGGAAAAGAAAATTTATCTATTATTCCAGTACAAACAATGGTAGAGTTTTATTTGTGTTTCTTTCCCGAATCAGAAAAATAAAAAATAAGAAAATTAAAAAACATATGATTTAATGGAAAATTACCATTTTTATTTAGTGTATATCATAAGCTGCATAATATAACATTGCACATAATTTTTCAGTATTACCTGTTATTGAAAATTGTTTACAGTGTTAAAAATAATGTTAACTTTTTGCCCATCAATTTTTGTTTTTCTAAATATTTCTTTAAAAGAAAAATTAATGAGCCAGCTAATATGAAAACTGTAACACCTTTAACTTGTCCTTTAATCAACCTAAAAGGAATGTTAGAAAGGTTGTAGGCTTAATATAATTTGGAATAAACTTTGTCTTTAGACTTTACATCAGGAAGAACAGTGGAAATTTATAGTTTCTTTGTTAAGATATCATTATTATGTATTGTTTTGTTGTTTTTACCAATTTACTCTTTTTCTGTGGTTTTTCATATTTTCTGGAAAATTATTGCTTATAAAAAGTAACTTTGGAAAGGTACTTTTCTACCTAACTAGCTTATTTATTTTTTCATTTAATCCTTGTGAATTTTTACATTAGTCAAATATCAGAACTTCCAGACTGTTGCAGTTAGAATTTAGAATTATAAAGAAAAAAGTCTTATTTAATTTTGCTTGTTAAAATATGCTAATAAATATTTCTTAAACATTTTAAAGAAATATTTAAATATTTTAAAGAAATAGTTCTAAAACATTCATAATTTTAGCATCTATTGTCATTATGATACTATTTAAGAAAACTATTTTTAATTATGACAATACTAAGAGCTTGAATATGTCCACATTTATTTAAATAAGTAGTACATGTGGGTGTTTCTGCTATTCTTTTTCTATCCACTCTAAGTAAAGTGGTTCAATGAATGAAATTTTTTTCAGAAATAGATGAAACAATTTATGTATAAAACTTGTATTCATTTTGGTATATGCATAAAGATATTTTATTATGAAATAGCACCATGCTTTGTTACCTATTTGAAATAAACCATTTGACAAATCACAGTATTGGAACTCTACTATTTTTATGATAGAATTGAAAACTAAGGAGTGAAGTTTATTGTAGTCTTGGTTAATAACAGTCATTTCATCATAACAGTTATCCTTCCAGTTCTGTTTGAAATTTGTGTATATATATATATATTTTAATAAATTCTTCCTGATAATTTTAATGCTTATTATTTATAGTCTTTATTTGAAGAAAGAAACTAATTTATAAGCCTTTTAGGGTTCAAAAGATGTCCATATTTTAAATGGATCAATGATTTATGTATGACAGTGCTGTGATATGCTGTATGTAACCACATTCTCTAGACAACTATTGTTGCTATTGAAATTAATCTTTCCACTTCATTTGGAAAGTGACAAATGATAACATTGGTAGTTATATAAAAAGTAACAATTATTAAATTAGCTTAGCATCTTTACATATTCCATGTAGTCTTCTTAATTTACCATTTTTTTATTCTATCTCTACTCTCTCTTATGCTTATCAATATTTAATGAGCAGTCCAAAACTTGAAATAAGAAGAGTACAACAGACGTGCACAAATAAATCTCTGTGCATGTTAAACTTCCCTTCTAGTGGCCAAGAAAAATTATATACAACTAAATTTAATAATATTACTTCAGGAGGAGAAGCTTTATATATATATTAATCAATAAAGGCTTGTCTGAGTTTGAGGAAAGAAGATCCTAGCCAGAAGTACTAGAGTGTTTTAAGGAGATCACACGTGGTATCAGATGTATATAAACAAGAGCAGGATGTTAAGTGATAAAGTCAGAGAAATAGGCAGTGACCAAGACATGAAGTGCATGGTAGATTATAGTAAGGAGTTTGGATTTTATTCTAAGTATGAGATGACACTGATTAGGAAAATAACATGGTCTTCACTCCCCACCCCACCCCCCCGCCAAAAAAAAAAAAAAAAAAAACTACAGATGAACACAGTAGGATGATTTTCATTATCAGATATGAAGACAATTGAGACCCATTGTTGTATTGGTGTAAGAGAGATTAATAGTCCAGTGGAGCAGTAACAAAATAAAACTGTTTAGTAAAGAGTCCAGCTATGAATAGAAACTTGCATAGTTCATTTATGACAAAGGTGACCTTCTAGTACATTTATTAAAAGATCATCTGGTTAATTGAATAGTTAAATTGGAAAGATGTATACAAATTTATATCTTGGCTCCTACATTACACATTATCAGAACTCACAGATGGATTGCAGATGTAAATGTCAATGATAAGAAAACAAAGCTGTTGGAAAAGAAACCTAGAATGTCACTATAATCTTAGAGTAGACAAATGAAGCTCTATTAAAAAAAGAAAAAAAAATTGAGCAATGTTAAAATGAAATTTTCTGTTCATCAAAAGATGCTATTAACAGAATGAATAGACAAACCACAAAATAAGAGTCTATATTTGCATTATGTGTATATCACAAAGGACTTATATCAAGAATATATATAGAATGCCTTCACATCTATGGGGAAAGATAATAATCCAGTAAAAATGCACCAAACAATATTATGCAGGAGACTGTTCTAATGACCAGTAAACACCAAAAAAAGGACAAATTCATTAGTCATCAGGGAAAGGCAAACCAGAATATGGTCATGCTGCACATCCATTTAAATGACTAAAGTGAAAAAGATTGGCAATACTGTTTTGAGAATAATGTGGATTAACTCAAACTCTGCTGCAAGAAGTGTAAATTGGTACAGCTTAAGAAAATTGTCTTAGAGGATCTCAGAAAGTTGAACCAACACCTGTCCTATAACCCAGCAACTTGTTGTTAAAATATACCCAGCAGAAGCATGTATTTATATCCCCCCCAAAAATATGCAGGAATTTTCTTAGCAATATTCTTATCCCTAGTTCCAAATTGAAAAGTAACCAGATGCTCAAAAGTAAATGTAAAAATATGTTATACACTGAATAATGAAATATTGCATAGAAATAAGAATGAGAACTAAAAGACAACGTGAATATATTTTAGAAATATACTTTTGAGACAAGCTATCCACACATAAAAGTGTGAATACTGTTATTATTTCAGAATGAAGTAGAACTGCTTCCTGGTATTAGTAGTCAGGGTAGTGGTTCTTAAGGGGAGTAGGTACTACCTGGAATGAGGCAGATAGAAGATTTGAAATTTTTTTTTTTTTTTTTTTTTTTTTTTGGTACTAGAGATTGAACCCAGGGATGCTTTTGCCATGGAATTACATCAACAGTCCTTTTTATTTTTTATTTAGAGACAGGGTCTTTCTCAGTTACTGAGGCTGTCTTCAAACTTGGGATCTTCCTGCCCCAGCTTCCTGAGTTGCTGGGATTAGAGTCATGTACCACTGTGCCAACCCCGATGGGGGACTTCTAACAAGTTTCTGATATTCTATTTCTTGGCCTGAGAGCTGGTTACATGGGTATGTTCTTTAAAATACACTTTTGTGATTTTGCATTTTCTCCATATACTTGTGTCATACATTGATAAATGTTAAAATAGCAAATCATCTAATTTATAGAAATTTGGAATATGGAAAGAGAAATGTATAGATGGTAAAGTTTTCAAAATACAACCATGATCCACTTTGCCTATTGAAATAATAATTTAATCAATACATATTTTCCTTTAATGAATTTTTCTTTATCAAACTTTTTAGTAGGAAAATGATCTATGTTAAGGATTTCACATTTTTGTAAATATATAAAGTAACCATGATAGAAATATTATATGCATATTAAAAAGTTTTGTAATTTGAAAGTTTGCATGCCAGTCTTTGACCTCAGTCCTTTAGGAACTGAACATTTATTTGGAGCCTGTTCTTTCATATTGTAGGAATAAGTTCATACAAATCAAGTATGTAATTATGTGCTTGACAGATCGACTCTACTGAACATAAGAAAATAAAACAAATTGTATAGTACAGATTCTATAACTTGGCTATTTTTAATTATGCTGCTGTAAACATTGATGTGTCTACAGTATTCTGATTTTAGTTCTTTTGGATAAATACAAAGAAGTGGAATAGCTGGGTAATGTATTGGTTCCATTTCTAGTCCTTTGAAGTTGTACTAACTTGCAGTCCCATCTACAATGTGTGGGCTTACCTTTCCCCTCACATCCTTGCCAACACTTATTATTATTTGTATTCTTGATGGTTGTCATTCTAACTGAGGTGAGGTGAAAATTTCAATGTAGTTTTGATTGACTTCTGCCTGATTGCTAAGAATATTGAACATTTTTTTCATATATGTGTTAACCATTTGTGTTTCTTCTTTAGAGAACTTTTCTTAGTTTTTTTTTTTTTTTTTGCCCATTTTTTGATTGGGTTATTTGTTTTCCAAGTTTTCTTTGCGGGGAGGGTGTTAAATTTTTGGAGTTTTTTATGTATTCTGGATATTAATCCTCTGTTGAAAGAATGACTAGCAGATTCTCTCCCATTCTGTGGGCTCTCTCTTCATCCTTTTTTAGTTGTTTATTTTGCTGTTGAAAAGCTTAAATTTGATGCCTTCCCACTTGCCGGTTCTTGGTTTTATTTCTTGATCTTAGGAGTCTTGTTAAAGAAGTTGATGCTGCACCAGTATGTTGGAGTGTTGAACCTACATTTTCTTCTAACAGTTGCAAAGTTTTCTGGTTTAATTCCTAGGTCTTTGAACTGCTTTGAATTGACTTTTCTGCAGGGTGAAAGATAGGGGTCTCCTTTCACTCATCTTCATATGGATATTCAGTTTTCCCATCATCATTTGTTAAAAAAAGGTATTTTCAATATATGTTTTTGGCAATTTTATCAAGTATCATATAACTCTATCCATATGTATTTGTCTTTGTGTCTTTTGTTCCTTTGGTTTTCATGGAATAGAAATACTGTTTGTGGTACACACAATTTGAGGTCAGGTATTGTGATATCTCCAACATCACTCTTGGTCAATATTGCTTTAATTACTCTGAATCTTTTATATTTCCAATTGAAGTTTAGGACTGTTTTTTCTACTTCTGTGAAGAATTTAGTTGGTATTTTGATGGGGATTGCATTGAATCTGTATAACATTTTTTATAGTGTGGCCATTTTGACAATATTAATTCTGACTATCCAAGAACATGGAAGTCTTCTAAGGTGTTCTTCAGTTTCTCTTTTCAGTATTCTGAAGTTTTTATTGTGGAGATTTTTTACATTCTTGGTTAGATTTATTCCTGGGTTTTTTTTTTTTTTTTTTTTTTTTAAAGATTATTTTGAATGGGATAGTTTCCTGATTTCTTTCTCAGTGGATTAATTATTTAAGTATAGGAAAGCTATTGATTTATGTATGTTGATCTTGTAGTCTACTACTTTGCTGAATTTGTTCATCAGCTCTAGAAGTCTTCTTATACAGTTTTTTGGGTCTTCTAGATCAATTTGACTACTTTTCCTATTCATATCACTTCAATTTCCTTTTCTTGCAATCATTTTGGCTAGTTTCAAGAACTACGTTGCATAAGCATAAGCATGATGAGAGTGGACATCCTAAAATCTTGTTCCTGATTTTAGAGGAATTGCTTTCAGTTTTTCTTTGTTCAATACGATGTTGGCTTTGAGTCTGTGGTATATAGCCTTCATAATATTGAGGTAAATTCTTTCTATCTCTGGTTTCTCCAGCTAAAATTAAAATTAATGAATGCCGCATTTTTAAAAAGACTGTTTTCATCTAATGAGAGAATCATGTGATTCTTGCATGCAATTCTGTTTTATTTACCTATTTATTCTGTTTATACTTACCTATGCATTTGTTATTATTATGTGAAATCCTAATGTTTTGTGAGAATACAAGTTTATTGTAATGATGGACGTGTAGGCCAGTTTTGCTTAAGGATTTTAAGTGTGTATGAAAAAGTGCATTTAGTTGAGTTTTATGTGTAGGGAGGATTTTTTAATATCAACAAAATAAAAGGTAACATGAGGGTCAGATCTATACATTGTTGCTGAATTAATAAAGTTTTAGTTAGACAATTTTAGTGTAATTAAATGTTTTTTTAAAATTATGAACTTCATTCTAGTTCCACGAATTTTCAAATTTAAAGCAGTTTTTCTTTGGCATAAAAGTAAATTTTTGACATTGATATCAATTTAGTGCTACTTTTAAGCATTCAAATCTCTTAAGTATCACGTTAATCAGCTATTAGAAGAATTCGAGTAAAAGCAATGCAACAATATCATGTTACATCATTTTGTTAGTGGATATTAGTTCTTCCAAAAGAGTTACTTACATGTGCTATCTACTGTGTAGTTATTAAGTATAATTCATATAACATTAGTGTATTATGTATAAATTTGAATTTGAAGTTATTAGCCACTATAACTGGCAAAAGTGTAGTTCCTTTTAATAATAGCATCATTTCTAGTTTCCCTAATTAATGTTTCATTGAGAACACTTGCTTTTTTTTTTAGGTTTAGTAATTATCAGCATTCTTACTTGACTTATTAATGAATAAAATTTGTAGAGGGAACGCAAATTAAAAAAACTGACGTTGTTCATTGCATGTTTTTTTTTTTTACAAGCAGTATTTTGTATTCATTCATTGTGCAGAAGCACTGACATTTTTTTTACTGGATTTATTGTTGTTTGCACTGTTTCCATGACAACAGGTTTTTTTATGCATGCTTCTAAGTGATTTTTTTAAAAAAATCAGATTCCTTATTTTAGTTATATATTAATATTTTTAAAAGTATGGCCTATTTTATCAGCTGCTCCTACTAATTGTAGTACTTAAAACATGTCTTTTTACACTTTTATTTCTAGAAGTCATTTTGTGTAATGTTTCTAAGAAGTTCTGTAAATAAAATTTTTAAATTGAATATTCTTCATTGGACTTTACAGAAACTATTTGAATCTATTGCATTTTAAAACAAAGTAACAAAATATCCTTCTACCTAATGTTAAAGCATCATGGTAATAGCCTTATAGAGTCATTTTGTGTTAATTGCTAAAACATAGAAGGCAAAGTACAATAAAGTATTATGTAAGATTCCCAGTGTCCCTTAATGGTTTTATGGAAAGAAAACTTAATTGTTGGCACAGTATATGTTTATTTCTAGATTTTGAAGCCTGTAGACATTTAGTGTTATACATTTTAACAGTATCTTTTATATACTTGAAAATTAGTCACAGGTAAAAATAGCCCAAAAAAGAAAGAATCAGTTTGCATTATTTTTTCATTGAACATGAGATAATTATATTTAAAAGTTAATTGTCTTGTAATAATATTAAATTGGAAGTTAGTGTATTTGGTGTCTCTTCAGGTAAAATCTTAAGAGAGCTATATGCACATATTTTTCTGCTTCTCGAATTATAACAAATGTAGTGCCAGTAAAATCACAATTTAAAGAGCATTGCTATTATATAAATTCATTTATTATATGTTTTGCATGTATGCTACAGTTTTTACTAATTAATGTCTTTAGTATGGATAGTAACTTTAAATAACATGGTTTGAGCATAGTTATCTTTTATGTAATTATACTGAATAAACTAAAACATTGATAATTTTAAAATTTAATTAGTTTTTTAATCCATGCTATTTATTTCCATTTCAAAACTTATTATCTATTTAATTTATCCTCATGTAAATATACATAATACTTACACAACAAGATATAGTAATTACCTGTATTTCTTCTGCTTATCTAATATAGTTATGGTAAATGAGATATGGTGGGAAGGAATGTTTGCATTGCCTTATAAAACTTTTTCATAACTTATGAGCAAAAATTAGCCATTAGTTATTTGCAACTGAATAGTCAATTAATTGTTAAATACAAAGTTGCATTTATTTAGAAATCAGTACAAAGTGATATTAGTAGCCATTGGTGAATTTAAAGAAATTTTGCAGGGATGAATCTTAGAATATGCTAATATCATACATTATCTCAGGAATTGTACATAACATTTGATTTCAAATCTCTTGTTTTTAACATTTTATTTTAGTTTTCCACTTACAAAAATTTGGCAATGATTTATTACATACATTTTACATTTTCCTTGCCCTTTCCAATGTCCTAATTAAAAGTATACTCTTTGCAGTCCTCCCAAGCAGAGGTCCCTAATCCATAGTCTGTGAAAAGTTGTCTTTATTTTCCTTTATCTGAAATTGAAGATTTGTCAACTATGAATATAGGCAAAAGCTACAATAGGATAAATGACATCATGACCAATATAAACCACAGATGTTTTAATATCATTTTACAGTTGTTGAAGATAACTGTATTATAGGATAGCTCTATTGCAGCCTTATTCACAAAAACAGTGAGCTGGATTAGGTTTGCAGCCCTTAATCTGCTGACCCCTGTTTTATAGTCTTCCCTTAGAATCACTGTCTCCTTTATCCCAATGTTCACTTCTTACTCCTTTGTAGTTAGAAAAACTTGTGAAAATTATGGAAAATATTCCTGAATGATTCAAATAATAGGATGGACCTTTTTTATAGCTCATACTCTACTTTAAAAAGCAGTTCCAAAAAGAAGTCTTAATTAAATATTTTTAATAATTCTAGTTTTAGTATATAACTTCTCTATGAGATACTTTGGAAAAAAGATATAATTAGTTTTAAACTTTGTTGTGTATTCTAAATATGTCTTTATGTTGTATAGCAGTAGTTCCTAGTATATAATATAGTCTACTTATTTGAAAAATATTAGGCATTATATTTCCCTCAAGGACTCATGATTACTGTACTAAATGTCCAAAGGACCAACAGTTTCATTTAATTATGTTTAGGCCCATGTTTCCCATATTTACTTGTCTATCTAGATAAACTATTAAACCTTTTTAAAAAAAATCATTGGGTTATTTTATTTTTAGTAGAACTCACACATCTGTAATCAGTTTAATATTCCATCTATGGTGTTCATTTCAGTAATTAAATATTATGTGTAAAAGTCGTTCCTTGTATCTCATCTCATGATTTGTTTTAATAACTTTTATTTTTTTATATGTGGTGCTGAGGATCAAACCCAGTCCTCATATGTGCTAGGCAAGTGCTCTACCACTGAGCTACAATCCCAGTCCCTCACCCCATGATTTAAATTTTTTTGATTTGTTCTTTTTAGATATACATGACAGTAGAGTGTATTTTGATATATTATACATCCATGGGTGTAACTTATTCTAATTAGGATCCTATTCTTGTGGTTGTACATGATATGGAGTTACACTGGTCATGTATTCATATGTAAGGATAGGAAAGTTATGTCTGAATCATTCTACTGTCTTTTTTATTCGCAGCCCCCTTTCCTTCATTCCCCATTGTCTAATCCATTTTCTTCCCTTCCCCACCCTCCCCTGCTGTGAGTTAGCATTCACATATCAGAGAGAACATTGGATCTTTGATTTTTTTGGCACTGGCTTATTTCACTTAGCAAGATATGCTCCAGTTCCATCCATTTACTAGCAAATGCCATAATTTCATTCTTCTTTATGGCTAATATTCCATTTCGTATATATGCCACATTTTCTTTTTCCAGTCATCCGTTGAAGGCCATCTACATTGATTCCATAGCTTGGCTATTGTGAATTGAGCTGCTATAAACATTGATGTGACTATATCACTGTGACATGGTGATTTTAAGTCCTTTGGGTATAAACTGAACAGTGGGAAAACTGAGTCAACTGGTGATTTCATTCTTAGTTTTCTGAGGAATCTCCATACTGCTTTCCATAGTTGAAATTTGCATTCCCACCATCAATGAATGTATTCCCACATGTGCACCAACATTTATTGTTATTTGTATCTTTGACTATTGCCGTTTTGATTGGAGTGAGATGTAATCTCAGTGAAGTTTTAATTTCTCTAATTGCTAGAGATGTTGAACATTTTTCAATATTTTTTTGACCACTTGTATTTCTTTTTCTGTGAAATGCCTGTTCTGTTCCTTAGCCTATTTATGAATTGGGTTTGTTTTTTAGGGTTAAGTTTTTTGAGTTCTTCGTATATCCTGGATATTAATGCACTGAGGTGCAGGTGGTAAAGATTTTGTCCAATTCTGTATGCTCTGTGTTCACATTCCTGATTGTTTCCTTTGTTGTGAAGAAGCTTTTTAGTTTGATAGCCTCCCATTTATTGATTCATGATTATACTTCTTATGCAAGCCTTTTTCAATCAACACCTCAGTCTTTCTCCCTCTCCCCTTTCCCCTTCCTTCCTCTCCATGTGCACTTCTCTTCTCTCTATTACCCTCCTACAGCCACTTTGACCACCTCTCATTAAAATTTAATAATTTAAAATTTAATAAATTTTAATGTCCTACCTATAAATCTCCAGATGGTTAAGCTAAAAATCTAAGGAACTCTGAAACATTTAATAAGAATAAATGCATTATGTTTTGGTTATTGATAGAATTTTCTTGAACTAGAAAAATGTACAAATAGATTACTGTTTTTCCCTATGTAATTATAATTTTGTCTATACTGGACTATATTTGACTTTTCCATCAAATAATCTGAAATAATTTGTGATCGCCCACCACCCGCGGGGACAATCACAACGCATACGCTCTTCTTGAGCACAGGAACCAAAAAGCCGTTTATTCCACAAGTCTCAGACTTATATTGAGAACATCAGCCTATCAGAGGTAAAAGTAGACTACCAGGAAAGTCAGCCTATCAAGGAACAGTCTCCAGGCAGATACCAGGATCGCCTCACGTACAACAGCCAACCAGAGTTACTTCCTTGTAACTTGTTTACGAGTGCAGCTATGTTTGGCAAGCTGCCAGGCGCCATCTTAGAGATCAGGCCACGGTGCGGCTCTGGGGCCCTCAGAGCCCGCCCCTGACAATAACTCATTTTTGCATATTAAAATATTAGTTGGACATAATTTTATGTACATAAGGGAAACTTAGTCATGCATGTTGCAGTCTTACATGCATTTAAACTGTTTTGCTAGAAGATAATAGTAAATTCTAAAGAGAAATTATCTTTACTCATTGATTTACTCAACAAAATTTAGAGAAGCTCAAATATGGAAGGTACTATGTTAATGATAGTTTTATGGGGCTACAGTCTTAAGAAGGATATTGTCTAGTTACTTGAATATGCATTTATAGCATAGTATGTTTTCTCTTAGACTTTTTATTTTGAATGATGTTTCCTTATATAGTCTGTTTATTGAGTCATTGAACCAACATTAATCAGTTTAGTTTGTTCATATATCATTATACATCAGTATAAAATGTTGTTGGAAGATTGTGTTCATAAAATAATTTTGTCTTCATTTGTATAGTCATTAATGAAAATGTAAAGTAGATCATGATAACTATAATAACCTTATTTTTTGCTTTATGCTTGAGTAAATAACAAATTCACAATTTTATTTTGCCCTTTTCAAGTTATTCTGATAAAGCAGGAACATTTCTCTCCCATTATGACTCTTAGTTTTTTTTTTTTTTTAACTTATTTATAATCCTTATTTACCTTTTAAACTCTACCCATAACTTTCGCCACCTAATACTTTCAATTTTCTTTCTGCCATATATTTCGGAGCCTCTAAAACTTTTAAGGTCTTTTAATTCAGTTATTACATCATTATCTTCACCTTTTCATGTATGTCATTTTTTACAATTAACTGAGATCCTTCAGAAGTTTCCCTATATAAGGATGTAATATTTATAAATAATGGGTTGTCTTAGTTTTTGTGTCACTGTTTATCTTACATTCTAAAAACAGTAGTCTGGATCACTGAGGAAAACTAACTGGATTATAAATGGATTATGAGCTCCTTGAAGGCAGGGGCCATTATGGATTCAGTTTTGTGTGTGTGTGTGTGTGTGTGTGTGTATGTGTGCGTGCGTGCATGTGTGTGCAATTCATAGTAGGAAGTGAGGAAAATAAATTGTCATTAAATGAGTCGATCATAAAGCCAAAATGTTAAGTTTTCCTGTTTCAGTAAAAAGTGAATGAGTTCATCATATTGCCATTGAATGAGTTTATTACAAAGCCTGTGTTCTCCCTCTTTTAGTGGATATTCTTGAAGTCCCTTGTTTTACTCTTTTTCCATTTTCTTACCGTTATTTAAGTGTTCTTGATTCCTAAAGGCAGAGCTTGCTCCTATTTTCTAATGTTCATATTAGAGAGACATGAATTACAGGCCTTCAGAATTTGCAGTCCTGAAACTATACCTACTTCATCTTTATGTCTAGAGGTTTCATATTCACAATATTTCCAACTAAATTTATTTTTTCCATGTACAACCTTCTTCCTTTCTTGTGCTTTATGCTTTCAGCAGCATTACCATTATCCTAACATGAAACTTGAGAACCTGAGGCTTAAGCTTTGAAATCTTATTTTTCATTGCTTGTATCTAGTCAATTGCCAAGTTGTGACAGTTTTACCTGTAAAATATATTTTGCATCTGTTCACTTCCAGCATAGCTCTTCTAATTTCATTGAGTCTTACCTGGAATACTGTTTTCATTATCTGCCTATCACTAGTCTTGCTACTTTCTGTATATCTTATGTAAATATAACTGTGGTTATTCCATTCTCTTGTTCAGAATATTTGTTTTTCATTACCTACCACAAAATTTAGACTTTAATGCAATATATGAGACTCTCTGCCTATTATTTCTTAAAAAAAAAAATCTAAGTATTCAAAACTTACTAATCTTTTAAACCTCTGATTAACTAATACCATATTATATATAGGTAATTTCTTGAACTGTCTTAATTCTTTATCCGGTTCTTTTAAGCTAATAAAACACCAGTGTGCTTACTTCATCATAATGCCTAGCACAGTACTTTATATATTTTCTTTGCCTTATATCCAACTTAATTCTAACTCACTCTACTTTTTCCCTTCCTTTATTTGATACTTAGTCTAGTTTGTGCTATTTTAGATGAGCTACATTACTAATTTGTACAACTTTCATGTCTTTAAATATATATACTTCTGTAAGTTGTTTTAAAAATTAAAATATATTTTAAAAATTTAAGGGTGATTTTAAAATAAATCATGTCATCCTTTATTTGTTAATCAAACTCCATCCTTTGAGGTCTTTTGTTTTCTATGAAATCTAGATGATTTTTAGGTACTGGATACCCTAAATAATTCTTTACTGCCTTATGTTAAATTTTTATTAGTATATAGTTTGTTTAATGATATGAAATATACTTAAATGTGTAGGAATGAATAACATTGGTAAGTGTTTGTGTATTATGTGCGTATGTTAAAATCTTTTGTATGTTGGTGCTTATCAAACCTATGTAAGACATATTATTATCTATTCTTAGATCAAATAGTTATTTAAAGTATTCCTAATCACAAACCTTTCTACATCATCATGATTATTTGTGACATCATATTTCTTATTTTTTCATAAAGCTATCTAAAACCAAGAGCATACTCTGATATTTCAGGGAAGAACTAACAATTTAAAATGCTGGAAGTGAACAGATGCAAATGTCTTACAGTCAGTTAGTGCCATTTTACAGATGTTCTCTTGCTTATTGTGGGGTTAAATCACAATAAATCCATTGTAAGTTGAAAATATCATTAGTCTAAAATGACTTTATTATACCTAAACTACAGAAATTGTTAGCAATGTAATATACATTTTACCCTTGTGATTGTGTGTCTGATTGGAAGTTGTAGATTGTTGCTGCTCCCCAGAATGAGAAGATGTCATACTGCACATCATTAGCCCGGAAAATAGTCAAAATTGCAAAATTCAAAGTACATTTTATATTACAGTTATGTTTTTGTACCATTGTAAAGTTGAAAATCTTAAGCCATTGTAAGTTGGTAACCACATTTATGTGTAATTCCTTCTAAAGTAATAGAAGAGATCACAGACGTTATTGAAAGCTTTTCTTTCTTTTCTCTATTTGATGTAGCCATTGTTTTGCTGAGTACCAGGTCTCCTTTAAGGCAAAATTTCATTCCTTTCAATAGCCAGTTGTTTTTTGTTTGTTGGTTTGTTTTTTGCTGAAAGATTGGATCTTCATCAAGGATGTTTTGTGTGGCATTTTTAAGGTATGAATTTTTAATCATTCTAAAGAGGGACATACTTACATTTGTTTTTTGTTTTGGATCTTGGTGTAGAGGTTAACATGATGAACAGGTGGCTATAGTATAATGTAAAAACAGCAGGACAATTTTATACTCTTACTCAATCTGCTGCAGGATTCTTTATTTAGAATACTAGTTTGATCTGACAAGGCAAAGAATTACAGGGATTTTGGTATGAAGAGAATCAAGACTAAAAATGTTTTCAAAGGATTCAGGAAATTCAGCAAAAATAATGAAGTTTATTAATTAATCAACATTTGTTATTACTTTCAAAACTTATTTTCACAGCTTCATGGAAAGCACTATAAAATTTTGAATGAAGCTGGGAAGGATTTCTTTTACGACCATAATATAAAAAGTAGCAGCCTATCATGAACGAAAGACTGTGTAGCAGAAAACGTGTTTTGATTATCAATTCACATCTATTAACTACTGTGATAAAATTTATAGAAATCATCATCCATACCATTTAGAAATTAGTTTTGACATTCATTCATTTAGAGTTAAATGTATTCCATTGAGGTATGCTTTTATCTGAGTGTTAGATTTCTTAAAGTTTGGGAATTGTGCTTAAAGCTTGTTTTATAGCATAAAACAAATTCTAATTATGACAAACGAGAACTTAAGGCATTTTACATTTCTGATACTATTTACTTTGGCACACAGCATCCAGGATACTGTTCAGTTTAGACACTGTGGATAATGTAACTTGTTTGAACTAAGTACAAAAATTAAATTCAGTAAAGTTCAGGTAACTATAGAATGACTAAATAAAATTATTCCAGATTTTTATTTTATTTCTTATCAAATATCTGATACCAAAATGATGTGTTTACTGGTCCTCAAAAGGCAGGTGTTTATATTTCCGTCTGATTAAGGTCAGTTACTAATTGAGATTTTCTTCATTAGTAAGGAATAGAGGCATCAAGAAAGATGAACCAGACTGTGATTTTAATCCAGCAGTGTGACCTCACTTTCCTTAAAGATGAGAAGTTTTAGAAATTTCAAGAGTAAATTTATTCCCAAGTCTGTCTTTCTGAGGTTGAACTTACTTCCCTTTTTAAACTCCAGATCCAAAATATTCTCTAGGGTCTGCTGGAGTACTTTTATCCTGGACTGATACCTAACCTAATTCATAAATTTATAATTGGACAAAAAAATAAAGAAAGAGTAGAGTTTATTCAGGTGTTAGTATAGCATAGGATTTAGAATAAACTTTTCAAAAAATGAAATTCGGTTTTTAAAAAATGATATATAGCATAGCATTTATTGGAAAGTTGTAATTATGTATTCATGATTATAATCTATTTTGGCAAATATTTATCTGTCAATGCTATTATAGTATTTTAAAATATTCTTTGGTTACTCAAATTAGTTTGTTTTAGATAAGTATTAATTTTCATATACAAGTAATTTTTAAATTACTTTAAAATTCACTGAATATTTTTTAAGCTTTTTAACTATTTTATTACAAATGAAACAAGGACAATGAGATTTTTTTCTAAAAGACTTTTTGAACTTTAATCCTTTTTTGTAAATAAGTTGTAAATTGTCAAATGAAAAAATTCAGAACAGCCTGTTTTTATTATTTAGATAGTTGTTATTCTATTAATATGTTGTGAGTCTCAAGTAAACATTATTATAGGAAAAATTATAAGTTCAGTTTAGGAATATAAGGAAAAAGTAGGCCAAATCATATTGTTTAGAGATAATTACTTTTAATATTTTCATACATGTACACTATATTTTTTATCATTTCATATATATGTATATATGAGTATTTTCATATAACCTGTGCACAATTTTCTGTATGTTTTAAATCATTTCAATATTACCTAAAATACCTAATCTAATTTAAATGCTACATAAATGATTGTTATACTTTGTTGTTTAGGAAATAATGACAGTAAACAGTCTGTAAATTTTCATTATAGATGCAATTTTTCCCAAGTATTCTCTATTTGTAGTTAGCAGAATCCATAGATGTGGAAGACAGAAGTATCAGGAGCCAATGTATGGTTGAAAGCTAGTCAGCATTCTTGACACTGTTTTTCTCAAAAAAAAAAAAAAAATGATGTTTTTGTTCTTTGCTTATTTTTGCCTTTTAACCTATAACCTCTCTGAATAAGGTTTACCACAGTTCTGTCTTAGGTATGCCAGTACTCATCTACATTTTACCTAACTAGGACTCCTTGACTCTCAAGCCAGTTTCTGTAGTCACTACTACCACCTGAGTTTCAAGACCCATGGTTTCTGCTACACAGCCCAGGTGGAGGAAAAGAGAATGCAAAATATTAATTCCCTTTTTTGCTTCCTTCACATTTTCAAAGGTCTACCCCATCTTTTGTTCTAACAACCTTCTTATTTATATTTGTAGCCTAAGAATCTTAGAGCTTGAACTAGCCTCTGCCTTCTGTGAATTTGGGACTGTGCATTTGTTTATTTGTTTTCATTTTATTCATTTTCATTTGTTCATTCAACAATTATTTATTGGACACACTGTGTTCAGTACACACTTCAAAGCACCTAGGATATATTAGTATAAAATCATACAAGGTAACTGCCCTTAAAGGAAGAGAAAGAAGTGAATAATGAATGAATAGCATAGGAAAGAATTTACAGAAGCATATTTAATATGGGAGTAAAGTACAGGATCATATGGAAGAAGTACCTCCTTCATGAGAATGGTCCTCTTCCTTAATTAGGTGTTTTTCATGGGTTATGATTCGGAAAACTTTCTTAGATTTTGATGCAAGAATGAACATGACATTGAAATACCTCCCTATTTTGAGCTACATCTATCTCTCTTTAATATATAGAAAATCAATGAAAAAAATAAAATGTTTCTTAACTGAGGTTTCCATATGTATGCACATAAAAATATAGTGCTCCTTCTATCCATAATAGACACCTTGAGTAGATAGTTAATGAAAAAGTCTGAATATTTTTCAAATTTAAATTTAATTTAATTTTAACTGATACCTAAATTCATAAAATGGTACAAATTCACCTGTTTGATACATGTAAACATATCCTCAAACATCTCTTAAATTTTTAATGTGAAAACTTTGAAAATTCTTTTTTATTTCTTTGAAACATAGTTATTAATGAGTAGTCACTCTATCGTGCAATAGTAAACAGTAACTTCTTGCTTCTGTCACTTAGTATCCATTGACCAATTTTTTTCCCAACCCTCTGACCTCTGATAGCCACCATCCTTTTATCAGATCAACTTTTTAATATTTCACATTTGAGTGAAATCATGCAGTACTCATCTTTCTGTGCCTGATTATTTCATTTACCATAATGATTTCCATTTCTGTCCATGCTATTGTAAATGAAAAGATTTCATCTTCTTGATGGATGAATATTATTTCATGGTGTATATGTACTACATTTTCTTTATCCATTTATTAGTTGATGGGTAATTAGATAGTTTCTATTTCTTGGCTATTGTAAATAGCACTACATTAAACATGAGAATGCAGATGTTTCTTTGACAAACCAATTTCATTTTCTTTAGATCTTTCCCCAAGTACTGAGACAGCAGGATCCTATGATAGTTCTATGTGTTAATCAACTTTTTATAACTGTGACCAAAATATCTGACAAGAACAATTTAGAGGAGGAAAAGTTAATTTTGTCTCATGGTATCAGAAGTCATAGTCCATGATCAACCCGCTTCCTTATTCTGGTCTTAAGGTGAGGCAGGACATCCTGACCTGTGTGTAGATCACACAGGGTGTGGTAGAGGAAAGCTGCTCAACTCATGACATTCAGGAAGTAGAGAGAAAGGGACAAAATGTAAACCCAATGGCATGTTCCCAGTGACTTGCTTCCACCAGCGATACCTCACCTGCCTATGGTAACAACCCAGTTAGCACAAATTATTAATTCATCAAATGAACTAATCTACTGATTAGGTTACGACTCTCATAACATTTATCTCTGAACATTCCTGTATTAACATAGAAAGTCTTGGAGAATATGTCATAATCAAACCATAGCATTTTAGTTTTAAATTTTTGAGGAATTCCCATACTATTTTTTTCTAATTTTCATTCCCGCCAACAGTGTGTAAGAATTCTCTTTTCTCCATATCTTCACCAGCAGCTTTTATCTTTTTGATAATAACTATTCTTACTGGAGTAAGGTGATATCGCACTGTGGTTTTAATTTGCTTTTTCATGGTGATTACTGATCTTAAAACATTTTTTTATGTACATGTTTTTTGATTTGCTGTAGAATTTTTGGAGTTCCTTATAATGCATATTATTAACCCCTATCAGATACATGGTTCCCACTTTTTTCCTCTACCATTCTGTAGATTGTTCTTCACTTGGACTGTTGTTTTCTTTGCCAAGGAGCTTTTAGTTTAATGTGATCCTATTTGCCAATTTTTTGCTTTTGTTTCCTGTACCTAAAAGATCTTGTCTCCCAAAAATCATTGCCTTTCTCAATCTCTTGAGGTCTTTTGTTTCCTTCTAGTACTTTCATAGTTTCAAATCTTCCACTTAAGTCTGTAATCTGTCTTGAGTTCACTTTTACAGTGATCTGGTTTCATTTTTGCATATGTGTATCTAGTTTTCTTACCATAATACATAGTACAATTGCTGAGAATTGAAGACTGTCCTTGTTGAATATTTTGTGATGTTCTTATGTGCTGTATAAATAGACTCTGTTTGTGAACCATGGCTAGATGACATATGGTTGGCAGCAGAGTCAAAGTGAACTGAAATTCTAAAAGTGGTACATGGTATTGTGTTAATCATAAGTAGTAAGTGATGTAAGTTTTTATCTAGACCTTAAATATTTAGTTAACTTGCCTTTAGGAAGCTATGGTTCAGAAAAATCTCACATATAATTTTTTATATGGAACATAGAGATTTACAATTTCTATTCTTAAAAAATCATCTTTGTATTCATTAAACATTGAAAAACTATTTAACATATTTTTAGTACATATGCGAATTTATCCCTTTTGTCCTTTTACCTGGTTTTAAAAATTTAATTTTTCACGAATCTCTTTCATTACCAATAAAGAGCTACATTAATCTTTTTATCATGAGTTACATTTTATTTAGCCTCCTGGTGTTGAACCTTAAGTTTAACTTAACTTTTTGCAGTTAGAAAAAAAATTGAGAGTAGTAAGTATCTGTATTTGCATATGTATATTTTATTTCCTTTTGAATTTTAAATTGGATTATTGAGTCAAAATATTTATACATGTTGCTAAATTTTCCTCCGGAAAGAGTTGGCCAACCTACAATTTCAGCAAGATTATGAGAGAAAGTCCATTTTTACATGTCTGTTCAAAACTTTTACAGTTATTTGCTAATAAGGGATACATGGTGTATTTGATTGACTTTTTTAACGTTAAGTGTTTGCTTTGGATTATTGTCAATCTTTCCTCAATCTTTACATCTTTGCCCTTCCTTTTCCTTCTTTGCTTGATTATACCAGAGTATGTGTTCATTTGTTTGTGTATAAAAGAGTGAGTGAAGTGACTGTTGATACACCTATCTCATTTTATCCTGGTTGATGTTTATCTTTTTCACAAGGATTTTAAAAATGCTTCATATATCAAGGAATAATAATAGAACTCAATTTAGCATTTATCACATTTATCTGACCTTCTTTTGGACCTATAAAGGTAGTTAAATTCTAGCTGGCAAGCCTGCCTGGGGAAAGGGACTCTCATGCATTTTTGGTGGAGAATAAATAAGACTAAGCACACATTGGAGAGAAAAATGATTTATAATCCTTGATTGGTCAGAGTTAGTTGGAGGAAAACAGCTATGCATAACATTAACTTAGTACTTCTATAGAACTAAACTGTTTATCTTGATTCTGAAATCATATATTGATTACCATGGCACAAAACTTGAGGGAAGTATTATCATTATATATAATAAGTTATAGTTGTCAAAATATTTAATTGACAAAATGCAGTTGTTTATATTTGAAATTTGCAGCCCATTGAATTTTTAAATGAGGTAGGAAATTCTTAACTCTTCACTCTCTGTACTGTAACTAACTTTATGTAGTCCATGTTAATTTTTCCAGAAACACGGTATCTTTAAATTCACTTGTATGTGTAATTTTTAATAAAATTAACATTTTTCAAGAAAGTCATATTCTAAATATCTTCTCTTCAAAATATGTTCTTAGAAGTTTTTTAAAATCCAATACTGTGTAAGACTGTTTTGTCCTTAAATATGATTGAAAACTCTGTAGGAAGTGGATTTAAATTTTTCACTTTACTTTGGTTGTAATAGCTGAAATGATTACTTGCAAAGGAACAGCTGTATCTTTAGCACCACAGGATTAAATTAAGGTCCCAAAGTCCCATAGGTTTTACATTCCATGACATGTTAGCAAGAAACAAATATAGAAAGGCTCATGTTCTTGAGTTTGGAACACAATTCATATAATATCCATGATTAGTAAAGCAAATAAAAGTCGGTCCAAGGCTGGCTCTGTAAAAGGAACAAAATGAGGAAATAGGAAGGAAAAAGAAGAAATTAATTAGTCCCAGTTAAAGCTGATAGTAGTAAAAAGAAATTGATTCCATCATATTAGCAATATTGAAGAAATGTGTGTAGTTGATTGCAGTTCTCTGAGCTTCTAACATTAGTTTATAAATTCCTCATTTTGTTTTAATCTGAAGTATTTCCACATAGCCCTTGCTGAAACTATTTCTTTTGCAGAATTTAATGATATAAAATTATAAATCACATTAGTTGTTTTCTTCCTTTTACTTTCAAAAAATAATGAGAAAAAATAGTCGAATACTTTAAAGCATTGTGAAAAAGATTTTCTTCTCAAAATAGTTACTGAACTCTAAAGTAGAGCTCTACAACTATTAGTTGTACCAATAGTTTTGCTTAAATTTTGCTGAAGTTGAGAATTAGTAACTCCAAAAGAAAGAACAGTACCTTAATTGCTTACCAATAATGTCTCTACTTTTTTAATAAGATAAAAATTTAAAAATTGACATCATACCTATATCATTAAGCTAAAGTAATATAGCATTGTTTCCCTTTTCTTAAAATATACTGTCATTATTAAAACAAATATTTTAAATACTTTAATTCAGCATAGCTCAATTTTTTTTTTTTTAATTATTAAAAAGAAAATCAGCTGAGTGTGCTGGCCCGTTCTTGTAATTCCAGGGGCTCAAGAGGCTGAGGCAGGAGGATCGAAAGTTCAAAACCAACCTCAGTGACTGTGAGGAGCTAAGCAACTCAGTGAAACCCTTTCTCTAAATAAAATGCAAAATAGGACTGGGAATGTGACTCAGTGGTCAAGTGCCCCTGAGTTCAATTCTTGGTATCCCCCCCAGAAAAGGTAAATCATAGTAATTCGTGAACATTAGCCACCAATATTGTTTATTGCACACATATGTGTATTTGGTGGTGGGATTTATCTGTTCATATGCAGTTGAAACCACATGTAGCCTCTGTTCCCTAGTACCTGCAAAACTTTTTTTCCATTATGAGGCCCCTTTATTGCCCCAAATATAATAGCAAACTGAGAATGATATTATCTTAGCATCCTCAAGAAAATAGCAAGGAGGATCTTGCCTAAACATAAGATGTATTTTATCTTCCTTTCTTAACATCTTGGCTTTGAGTTCTACAAATAGAAATGAATTGCTGCTTTTTAAAAATTATGAGGTGAGCATGTCAAGAAAATTTATAGTGATTTAGTTTTGGAGAGGATGTTTTATAAAATACTGCATGATCTGGATATTAATAGATTTTACATGCAAAAGGAGCTATGGATAAATAAATTTGTTGATAAAAATTAAATAGGTTTCTTTATTGTGGAAATCATATTTTAATATGCTGATGTGCATCATGGATCATTCAAATGGAAGGATATTATACGTAATTTTTCCCCCTCAAAAATATTTGACCAGAGATTTCTTTTCTTTCTGGGGGAGATGGGAGTCACTACAAGTGTTGTATAGAACATACTTAGAAGTGGTAGATGAGCATTTGGGAGTTTTAATACTTTTAAAAATTCTGTCTTCAACCTAGTTTAAATTTAGATCATTAAATAACACAATAGGTTTAATTTTCTTTTAAACAATACCTCTCATGATTCTTAAATTTTCTTGAAAGTTTTACCAGTGTGGTCATATTTCTCAACTTATAACAATGTCTGTTTTCCTTTCATTTAGTATATATGGTCTGGGTCACTTTTATCTGTCCATCTTCATCTTTTGTATTATTTCCTTTAAGCTTTTCCCCTTACTATTTTAACATATGACATGAAGCTTCATGGTTCTGATAATCCTTTCTTTTAAAAATTTCCATGACCTTCACACCTGTAATTGTCTTTTCCTAGAACACCTTTTTTTTTTTTTTTTTTTTTTTTTAACCTTATGTTCAGCTAGTGAATTCTTGCTGCTTGTGATTTAGAACTCAAATCGGGACTTATTCAGTGAACTCTTCCTGCCATCAGTTTATGCAAGTAACATTCAGTTATTAAATCACATGCATGCATGTTTATATGTACACATGTGTTTGAGAATGCTGTACATGTAAGGATAAGCAGTATAAACATGTGAACTGCCCACATTGTTGAGAGCTGGACAGCCTGGTGAACAGGCAACTATAATAATCCATGGTAATTGCTCTCTAGGGAAGTTCAGCATGCTGTAGGTACACCAAAGAGCACTTAACCCATACTGTGCAAACCAAGTTATACTTTTCTGGGTAACTAGAAACTGACTGGAGATTTAAAAGATAGCAGTGAGAGAGTTAAAAAAAAAAGAATGTGTAAGCAGAATGTCCAAGAAAAAAGTTAAAAACAGATATAGATCTATGTGAACAGATTTAGATGTACTAAGGAAATATTCAAGAGGATAATTGATAATTATGTTGATAGGAGAAATTATGTAATATTAATACCATCTGACTTTGAGGACTAAATATATGGACTTTGAGATCACATTGGAAATGACTGTGAACAAAGTACTTTCATAAACCACACACATTGAGTTTATTTCTCCATGTCATAACGATATAGCAATACAATGGAAAGGAAACCCTACCTCGATTTCCATGAGAGCAAATTTCCAACAAGACTACAGTAGATTAGTTTTGTACATATGTTTTGCTAACACTGTATCTGAGGAATGCAGAAATGCTTAAAGTCCATGTGTTTTCTCCATACTGAGTGGTCAGAGTGCTTCTACATTTTTTTAGAGGCCCACACACTACTATTACCCATGGAATTTGTATTATTGTATTATATTATTTTCCTTCATTGAATAATACATAAAGAACAGTAGATTATAGCTTAAAATTTTCCTATCATAAAGGACTTTCTCCGTGACTTTGTTAGGACTTAAACACAGATGGAAATCCAGTTTGCTATAACTTACAAAGTTTCATTGTTTTATGTGTAGTTTTAGATTGTTTGTCTCTAATTTTAAGTATGTTTAAAGTATTTATAAAGAGATCGGATTATAAATTCCAAAATGTTTATTCCTTTAAAATCAGTCATAGAAATTTTGCAGTAATATTTCTAGAACCAACCTTTCAGGACTCTTTCACAGATCTTATCCAGAAATAAGATTCTTAATAAAGTACTTAGACAAATTCTCTCTTAGAATCAAATTTGTTTTATGTCAATGGTACTTGTTTAATACTGTGTTTGATAATATACTGCATGTGCTTACAACATATCTATAATTTAGAATTAATAGTAGGAAAAAAAGTAGGAATAATTTTACTATAAATAAAATTATTTTCCTCTTATAGTAATGAGGGACATTTATTGTCAGAATGTTTTGGTAACTTGTTTATAGTCATTCATAAAATAATAGTTCTTGTGGGCCTGTTAGAGACTCACTGACTAATGTTTTCAGGATCCCTTAGAAAAATAGTATATTAATACTTCGATTTTCATCTATTAAATAGGGCCTTTAGTTGAAATCATTTACCTCAGGATTTTTACATAGAAATGGTTAAAATCAATATATAAGCATCTGGTCTTAGTTCTATTATCTAGCAAAAATTTTCAACTCATTTAATTTATATGTACACATAACTAGAGAAAGAGAGAGAGTGTTATTCAAAGTATGTGCCAAATCTAAAATTTTCCAGTTCAATTTGTAGCAATCTTATGAGGAAACCTTAATTTGTGGTCAGGATTTAATATTTTATCATTAACAGTGATTTAGTTTAATTAGTAAATTTGATCTGACCTCCTTACTTGACCAATCAAGGGAATTGGTTCACTTGTATCTTGTTCCTGGACGAAACATTTGCAAAATTGCTCTCTGGGTTTGGTTGTACCCTAGAATCAATAGTCAGAAAATAATAGTAGAAATCTCTTGGAATAGAAATATATGGTGGATATATTCATTAGCATATTTCAGGAGGGATCATTGTATAATGATTCTTAGTAAATAGAAAAGAATCTAACTATATTCTACTTTTCATATGCCATTGGTAATTCATATATTTTCTCTCTTTTGACATTTACTTTGTATTTTATTGTAATTAATTTAAACTAATACTACAATATGAGTCATCCAAGACCATAGGTTTTAATTTATTAAAGGAATAAATAGTTCCTTATTAACACTCTGCTAATCACTTGACTGGCGATACACTTGTGAAAACAGTTTAAGTCCCTGCCCTCTTGAACTTTGTGTTTCTCAGAGAGAAACACACACAATTAAGTAAACAAATTACAACAAACAAATTCAGAAAATCCTATGGGCCATGGAGAAGGTGAAGAAGCATAAAGCATAAAGTGATAGTGATTGGGAGTAAACTGTTCAAGAGAGACATCTCTGATGAAGTACTATTGAACTAGACTTTTAAGGATAAATAGGGGCTGCCAGTGGAGAACACAGAGGAACAAGGCTCCTAGGATAGATATCAGGAGAGAAAAAAGTCCTAACCAAGAACAAGCTTGACGTGTTCCAGTAACTAAAAAAGACCTAACTCCCTGGAGTGCAGAAAAAGAGAGGGAGGGTAATATGAGATGAGGACTGAGAGCAAAGCAGAGGCCATATCTTTAGGGATTTGAAAGCTGTAGTAAAGGACTTAATGTTAACTCCAGAATTAGATGAGAAGCCATCTAATTCATATGGGTAAATTATCATATGGGTAAATTGCATATGATATACATGTTCAAAAAATATTCTGAGCAAGGAGTGGAAGGTAGAAGAGCGAAAATTGAAGTAATAGTTAACAGGCTCTTGGAAAGAACCTGCTTAGCGACAGTGATAGCTTGATCTAGGGGGTGGCAGTGAGAAAGCTCACATTAATTCACAGTATGTTTTACGATATTTTCAAGTATGGAACTAGGTAAGTGCTGTCTTTGGAAGAAAGTAGCAACAATGAAGCCAAGAGAAGAAAGTGTTTCCGTAGGAAGACATACTTAACTGAGACCATTGCATGGAAAGCAAATGTGAAAGGACAAAATACTATAACCCTGCTATTTTTCCTTGTTGCTGTGAATTACCAGTACACTTGCATTGTTTGAAAACTATTTACCTAATTCACTCTCTGCCTGTACACCTGTTCAAACTTTGTTTCCAAAAAAATTTGAAAGAAAAAGGAGAAATGGTGACAGAGTATGAAAGAGGCAAAGTGGACCCAAAAAATACCTAAACTTTCTGATTCTGTACAACCTAGGATTTGAGAGGGGAAAACGTGGCACACTTGATAGGGCTCTATGGAACACAAAGAACTAAGGGAACTGCCAAGTTTTATTTAAGGGATGAAGCTAACTGGAACATTAAAAAAAAAAAAAAAGCAGATTTTTTTGATACTAGACATGTGCTAAAACTGAAATAACAGAGGGCAATATGAAGAGGTTTAGAAGCACAGGAAGTATGGTGAATTGGATGAAATTCAGAATATAGAGAAGACCATGAGATAAGAGTATAATGCAGATGACTGAAGAGTTTTATACTTGTGGTAAATTAGCTTCATAGGAATACAACCGAACAATGTCTCTCATAGGAAAATACACAGTAGAGTTCTAGTCTAGGTTATTAATGTATGGTCTTTCTTTTCTGAGCCTTGAAATTGTTTGGTGGTCTTTTATGGGGGAGGGTCAGAGGTAATTAATAATTGAAGGATACTCAAGGACTTATTCACCCGGAGCGGGTTAATGAGTAGGGGCAGGAGTCCAGAAATTGCATGAAGAACAGACAGGAAACCAAAGATCTTTTCTACAGGAAAGGCCAGATGGTGACAGAGAGCCAGTTATCTGTCCTCACATGGTTCAGAGGCCAGTGGGTTACCAGGAGTCCAAGGATCTTTCTTCAAGTGGATCAGAAGTTAGGAGGACAATCCAGAGAGTCTCAGGAGGTTTGAGCCTGTGGAGAATAGTGTATTCCTATGGCAGTGCATAAACTTTTCTGACAGGGAATCACTCTATTACATACAAGTAATATCTAGCCTGATTCGTTCAGGTATGACAAGCCTTACACATAACATCATGATAATTGAGAATAAAAGAGAGGGCAGAGGCTTATATGAAAAATAATTGGAATTATAGAAGTATCAGGACAGAGTTCTATAATTTTCTGAGGCACATATTTTCAAAAATAAAAATATAATGGGCAAGTACATTAAAATTACTTCATGGTATCACAGAAACAGATCTACCTAGTTTATGCTGCAAATAGGTATCTGATAGATGTAATATCTATTTTAATATCTCATTATTAGCCCCCCTTACTGTTACAATATCCTGGCATTCTTTAATTTTTAATTATATAACACTCAATATTAAATTTAAAATGTAAAATTTTTTGTTATTCTTTCACAGTAGTGAGTCCAAAAATAATTTTTAACAAATGAATTGGAGAATTTTGTAGAACTTATGAGCCTCACCTTCAGCCCCAAAGTCACATTTTGATCTCAATGTATTATGGTATGCTGATGCTATTTAAATAAGATGTTTCATTGTTCTTGATATCATGGTTATAGTATAACTTTAATGTACATGGAAAGTGTTGGTTACCAAGATATATTAACAAGTTTGAAATTTCTTTTGATAAAATGTTGCCAATATTTTTGTTAACATGATAAAGAGAACTTATGAAAAAAATAGATGACATCAAAATAGTAAAGTCTGAACACTTTTCTTGTTACTCAAAGAACAAAACGTGATTCTTGCTTTTATCACTACTACTCAGCATTATACTGGTATTTCTGGCTGGAATAATTGCACAGAAAAACAAAGAGTTATTCTAATTTAAATGGAAGAAGTAAAACTATCTCTATTTATAGACATTATGATTTTATATATAGAAAACTCCAAATAATCCACAAGAGAGCTTGTAGAGCTAATAAAAAAAGTTCTGTAAAGTTGTAGGGTAGAAAATAACAAAATAACAGCAATTAACAATCTGAAAAATATATTTAAGAAAGCAATTGGCATTTATAGTAGCTTCTGAAATAATAAAATACCTGGGATAAATTTAATAAAGTAGGTAAGAGACAAGTCCTAACAAAATGGAAAGAAATCCCATTTTCTAGGTAGAAAGACAATGTTGTTGAGATGCAGTAATACCCAAAGCAATCTACAGATCAGTTTAATTCCTATCAGATCTCAATAGCCTTTTTATTTTTTTTAAAGAAGTGGAACACTTGATCCTTGCATTCATATGGAATTGAAAAAAAAATCCCCAAATAGACAAAATAATCATGAACAAGAACAGAATTGGGACTAGCACTTTCTGATTTCAAGACTTACCACAAAGCTATACTAATCAAAGCAGAGTGCTGCTTATGTGTACATATATACATACACACACAGAGATACATAAATACAATGAAACATTTCTAAAATTCAGAAATAACTCAGTGTATCTACAGCCAATGAATTTTTGACAAAGGTACAGTCTATTCAGTGGAGAGAGAAGTCTCTTCCACAAATGTTGCTGAGACATCTGGATTTCCATATGCACAAGAATGAGTCAGAATCTTACCTCACACCATATACAAAGTTAACTAAAAGGGTTTCAGCCATGGTTTCTTGTACCTATAGTCCCATCTGCTCTGGAGACTGAGGCAGGAGAGTTCCCTGAGCCCAGAAGTTTGAGGCCAGCTAGACAACATAGGGAGACCCTGTTGCAAATAAAACAAAACAACTCAGTGGATCAGCAACCAAAATATAGAGCTAAACCATAAACTGTAGAAGAAAGCATAGTTTTTCATGACATTGGATTTGGGAATGGGTTCTTTGATATAAAGCTAAAAGCAGGAAATAAAAAGATAAATTAGTCTTAATCAGGAATTTAAAACTTCTTGTTCAAAACTGAAATTATCAGGAAGGTGAAAAGTCAACCTCTAGAATGGGGGTGACAATTAACAACTGTATATAATATGTTTGTTTCCAGAATACATTAAAAAAAAAAAAAACTAAGATTCTACCGCAAAAAGACAATCCATTGTAGAATATGTGAAGGATGTGAATAGACATGGCTCCAAAGAAAACATACAAAATGTACAATAAGAGCAAGAAAAGATGCTTAACACCATTAGTTATTAGGAGAATGCAAATCAAAACTACAGTGAAATGGTACATTATACCCATTTAAGTTCACTATTATACAGAAAGAAAGAAAAGAACAAATTTTGGGTAGGAAGAGAAGAAATTGGAACCATCTCACATTATTGGTGGGACTGTAAAATAATGAAGCTATTATGGAAAGTGGTCTGGCTAATCTTCAACAGGCTAAATACATAATTACATATTAGCAATTCTGATTTCAGGTATATTCACAAAATAATTGAAAACAGGCATCTAAGTAGATACTTGTACAGCAGTGTTCATTGCACAATTGTGCACCATAGCCAAAAAGTGGAAACAAGACAAGTATCCACCAGTGGACAAATAGATAAATAAAATAGAATATGGTTTTTTTAGCAATAAAAATTAATGAAGTTTTGATGTATGTGACAGCATTAATGAACTTAAAACATTTTGCTAAGTAAAATAAGCCAAATACAAGAGGATAAATATTATATGATTCCACTTATAACAAATATGCAGAATAGATAAATGCATTGACAGAAAGTAGATTAGAGATTACCAAAGAAAGTTAGAAGGTAGAGATAAAGATTTCTTCCCCTGGGAAAGAGTTTTACTGTGTTGTCCAGTCTGTCTATGAACTCCCAGCCTCCCAAACTGCTTGGATTATGTGTGCATGCCACTGTGTCCAGCATGTCATTTATTTATTAAGAGCTACTGAGTTCCTAGTTGTAATGATGAAAAAAAAATAGAAATAGGAATGATTGTACATTTGAATGCAATTACTACTATTGATCTGTACACTAAAAATGGTTAAAATGGCCAGTTTTTTGTTATATGTACAGTAATTTTAAATTGTCATATGATCTTAGTACACAAAATCTCACAAATTAATACCCTTTAATGTCTTAATATTTTTGATAAAATATGATATGCTTTTAATATTTCCCTCATTTAATATTTTAATATTTCTCATATTTCTCTGTAAACTTTACAAATTTACGCTCCCATATTCCTTCCCCCCAGCAAGTAAAAGGGTCATGATTCTTCATTCTTCATTACATTTATTTGATATAGTGCATGTGATCAGTGGCATGATCATTCAGTGTCTTGAATAATTCACTTCCCTTGGAAACCCATACAAATGTGGACTTTGCCTTTACATTGTATTTATGGGCTCATGATAAAGATGGAATCATTATCTGTTGTTTTAGAAATTAGGGAGTAAAGTTACTGCTTAATCTATATTGGATTACAATGGTGGTAACTTTGTTATAAGTGAAAAATATAACCAGAGATAGTCATCATTTTGCTTTTGTTTATAACAGTTTTATTCTGATTTACTATTTTGCACATCCATTGACATGCTTCTCCCCTTAACTTCGCATGACTTTTGTTGTTTTTGTTATTTTGAGAGTGTCTCTGCCCAGCTGGGACATGTCATATATTCTGGAGGCGGAAATAGCCCATGTAAGTAATCCATCAACATTAGACATGATTTTAATGACCAAGTTTAGGGAAAGATGGTCTGTGCCTCATATTGGTTATTATTTGCCTTTCCTTTATCCCATTAATTAAAGATGATTATGTGGGTATACAGTTCTATTTACGATAGCTTTGTGGAAAAAATGTGTCATAAATAGTTCATGTGGTATACATATATGGAAGAATTTTTATTTTTAAATTTTTATTGTTATATTATAGTTATACACAATTGTGGGATTCATTATGCCATACCTGTACATGCACATTACATAATTTTATCAATCTCTTTCCCTAGTACTTTTCCTTTCCCCTCCCACACTGACTCCCATTCTTTTGCTCTGCTTTCTTCCTTCTATTACTTTAATTAATACATTATAATATATATTAAAACAGTATTCTTTGGGATCATATAATTTGACAGATTTCATTCCCCAGTACTTCTCCATGCCTTCCCTTCTCAATTCCCTTCCTCTCTACTCTGTTGGTCTCACTTCTATTTTCATGAGGTTCCCCCATTTTATTCCTTTTCTTTTCTCTCTCTCTTTCTTTCTCTTTTCTCCCTTTCTCTCTTCCTCCCTCCCATATGTCGAAGAAAACATTTGATCCTTGACTTTCTAAGTCTGGCTTATTTCACTTAGCATGATGTACTCCAGTTTCTATCCCTTGATCAGCAAATGATATGTATGGCTCCATTGTGCAGATATTCCACATTTCCTTTATCCATTCATATGTTGTCGGATACCTAGGCTATTGTGAATTATGTTGCTGGGAACACTGGTTTGCATGTTTCACAATACTATGCTGATTTTAGTACTTTTAGACATATACTAAGGAGTGGGATACCTGGGTCATATGGTAGTTCCATTCCTAATCTTTCAAAAAATCTCTATACTGCTTTCCAAAGTGGTTGAATAATTTGCACTCCCACCAACAATGTATGAGTATCTTTTCCCCATATTCTCATCAGCATTTATTGTTATTTGTATTCTTGATGATAACTCTTCTAACTGAAGTGCAATGAAATCTCAGTGTATTTTTGATTTGCATTTCCCTGATTTTTTAGGATGTTGAATTTTTTTTTCATATATTTGTTGTCCATTTGTATTTCTTCTTTTGAGAAATGTCTGTTTAGATCATTTGCTCATTTATTGATTGGGATATTTGTTTGTTTATGACTGTTTTTTGAGTTCTTTTTAGTTCTGTGTATTAATCACCTTTGGAAAAGTCGCTGGCAAAGATTTTCTCCCATTCTGTAGGCTCTCTCTTTATGCTTTTAATTGTTTCCTTTGCTGTACAGAAGCTTTTTATTTAGATGCCATTCTACTTATTGAGTCTTGGTCTTATTTCTTGAGCTTTAGGAGACTCAAAGGAAGTTAGTGCCTGTGCCATTGTGTTAGAATATTGATCTTATGTTTTCTTCCATCAGTTGCAGTGTTTCTTTTCAAATTCATGGGTCTTTGATCCACTTGGAGTTGATTTTTTGTGCAGGATGACAGACATGACTGATTTGCTATGCATGCCACCACTGACCACACATCTAAGTTTCTGAACTTGATTCTGTATCCCATAAATTTTGCAAACTATTTTCCCAGCTTCCAAGTGTATTCTGCAAAATTCTGTAAGTGAATTTCCACTACTACATAAAGGATAGTGCTATTTTCTTACAGCAGAAATTAAAAGTACAAATCATAGTTAAATGTGGTAACAGTGATTGGGAATGGGGACAAGTCAACAAGTCTCTTTGTATATGTATATATAAGGATATATACATTTTAATGAATTTTTATCTCAGAAGTTTTATATTCCTATAATTCATGTTAGAAATTAAGAGGTAATAATATTGATTGAACTAGGATTGCTGTAATGATCCTGAATTTAAAGAATGAAATGATTTCATCATAATTGTTGGTAGGAACTTCTACATTACTTCAGAATTTAGAAACTGGAGATGTATTGCAATGTATATATGTGTGTGTGTGTGTGTGTGTGTGTGTGTGTGTGTGTGTATGTTTATAAACAATTAACATTGGTATTTAAAATTTTCAGATATGTCTTATTTTCAGGGTTCTTCAGAAGTCAGACTATCCAGTACTGATGATCCTACTTTATGGGAATGACTGGTTGAAATAAATTAGTATATCACTTTATATGCATAGAAAAGAGAATGATTGAGTGACAAGCTAGACAATATCTTAATTTGATTGTCATTCATTTTGTCTGTGTCAGAACCCTGAAGAATATTAGTATCTTTTAGATTTTTCTTTTAAATGCACACTCTGACCCTTTGCTTTGATTGAATTTATTTTAATGTTAAACCATGTTCTGTCAACAGAGAATCAAGTCTTCACTATGTTGACTTGAGAATCAAGTATATTATGACCTTATGTAAATTTTTACAAATCAGAAGTAGAGACATGTTTTTATAGAATGTTTGGTCACCTAGAAAAGAAAGGCAGTTATTATTTTGCATCATAAGATTTCAATTTCTCTGATTTATTTTTCTAAATGTTATTTTATTAAAACAATACATTTTTCCCTCAGTAACTGTGGGATAGGAAGAAGTATCATCAAATATGTAAAACTGTTTAACAGTATAAAAGCTGCAATTACAAATTGAACTTACTTTTTATGGCAATTTCCATAAGTTCTTTTGTTGATATGCAAACTTATTCTATAATATATTGCTAATAGTCCATGCAATTATTAAGCAGTACCAATTTTAAAATTTTTAAATTTAATACTTTTTGGCAGCCTATTCTCTGTAAAAAGGGTCCATTGTTTCTTTATTTTATGCCAGATAAGGAATAAATCTGTGAAGAGATATTAATTAAAAAATTATCAAACTTGGGTGATAATCAAGAAGAAACATGATTTTTCTTTAATAAAGTATTTGATTTGGTAGCTGGTCTAAGTGTATACTTTTAGGAGTTATGTGGTATAATTGAGAAAATAATTATTTAACAGACCATAATTTATCTCAGCATTTGCTGTACATCTTTTTCTAATTGCTTTTACTTTCGTACCTGTAAGTTGGAAATATTATTATCTGTCCTAGTTATTGAGAACATTAAATGAAATTTTAAAAGTTTGTAGATGTTTTGTGTATTTTCTAAATAACTTATCAAATGTATTATGAAATATATAATACAAAAAAATATAGATTTTATATAACATAATGAAGATAAATATATGTGTTATAATTTAGGTAATATATTTTATATAAATCATAAAATGATTTGTAAACATAAGGACATACAATCACTGTTTAAAACACTTAGAATAATATTCTGAGATACAAATTATAAAATTGCTTAAAATTTTAATTTATCTGTTCTTTATATGTTTAGGGACATGGAAAATAGACTAAATCATAAAGAAAAGGTCTGTAGTTATGAATGTTAGAGGAGACTGTAAAATGGCTTCATTTCATGAAATGAATAAATTATATATTTTCTCCTGAAAGAGTATAACATTGTGTGGATACACCTAGCAAACCCATACATATCCTTAAATGTGTCTTTTACTTACAATATATATGGTAACCCAAGAAATGAATGCAAATAATATATTTATAATGGTATTAATAGCAATAAATGTTTCTCATATATAAATTATTATGGATGATACATTAAAGAGATGGTAATATGGTTCGTTGAGAATTCTTCAGTAGTTTCAATCTGCTAATTTTACTGTTACTGTTATTCTCATGTTTTTAAATAATTTACCTTTTATATTGTCTAACCTGACAAAGCCTGACATTAGTTTGTCACTAGCGGTTTACTTTTAGTAAACTAAAGAAGGCTAACAAATTAAATTTGCGCTTTTGTGTATCATAAGAATATAGTACAAGTAATCATATTAACATGATAGTAGTTCGAGGCTAGTGACACAACTCATTGCAGGTTCTTTTATTTATAACAAACATGGATACTTTGATGCTTTACATTTAAAAATTAAGATGACTTCATACAACTTTAAACCTTTATTTAAAAAACCTAAATTGTAGTTGTCAAAGAAAATTCATGTAATGTAGATTTTTTTTTCTTTTGTTAATTTTGGGCACCCTATTTCTGTTTTGTTTTTAATTACAAAACATTTAGGAAATTACAGAAAACAAGTTAATACATACGTGTCTCTTTGCAGATTCCATAAATAGTTAACTATTTCTCATGTTACTTCTTTTTTTTAAATTGGTTCTTTTTAGTCATACATAACATTAGGATTCATTTTGACATTATAAAGCATGGAATATAATTTACTATAATTCAGTTCCCTTTATTTTCCCTTTCCCTCCTCTCCTCCCTTCCCCGCCCCCTTCCCTCTACTGATCTTTCTACTATTTACTTACAGTTTTTTTGTTGTTGTTAATTAGTATCTCTTACATACATAAAGATGAGATTCACTATTGTATATTCATATATGTACATAGGAAAGTAGGGTCAGATTCATTCCACTTCTTCCTTTATCCTGCCCCACTACCCTTCCCTTCAGTTTCCTTCCTCTACTTCACTGATCTTTGTTATATTTTAATGGATCTTTTCTTTTCCCTCTCTCTCTCTCTTTCTCCCTTATTTTGGACTAACTTCCAGGTGTCAGAAAAAAATTCATCCTTTAGCTTTTTGGGTCTACCTTATTTCACTTATCATAATGATGTACAGACATACATGCCTAAAGAAATCTTGAGATTGCCCCTTTATTATTGCCTGGCACTTTATAAGTGACCCCCAATACAGGAAATGTTAATATACTTGAAAATATATAATGTATTAGAAGATATTTCTTGAAACAGTAGCAACTAAATGTTTTATTGAAGTAAACCCTGACCATTCCGAATATTAGCTACTTGGAATTAGTAATTTCTTTTTTCTATATGTAGCTGTTCTTTTATTGTAAAAATTATATATTGTGTTTTTTAAATGTCAGTTTTGGCTTCTGCAAAGGTGATTGGTATTTCTGTTTATTGGAAATTTATTCTTAAACTCTTGTTGAGGTACAAAACATTATCTTTTTGTTGCAACTGAAGTATTAGTAAATATCTTACCAGATTTTTCATATTAATGTTTTGAGATAGTTCATTGCCACTCATAAAACCAGATTTCATACTTCTGATTAACACTAATATTTCCTAAAGATTCTCTATCTGTAGTCTTGTAAGATACTGAGTTATATTCTTAGTAGGAATTCAGGATGAATATGCCTTATTAGTTTGGAACAAGAAGAATTTCAAATTTCAAAGTTTTTCCTTTTCAGATTTTGAAATATTTGCATAGACTATATCAGTTAAGCATTCCTAATCTCAAAATTTGACATCTGAAATGCTCCAAACTGGAAGTTTTGAATATCATGTCTGTGTTCCAAGTGTCAAGTTTCAGAAAATTTTGAATTTTGGTTTTGGGGATTTGGATGCTTTATTTTAATGCATTTTTCTGAAATCCAAACAAAATGCTTCCTCATTTTCATTATAGATGACAATTGGGAGTATATGGATCAAATTATTAGTATATACCCATTATTCTAGAATAGACTGATTCTGTTTGAAGTAGGTTCAAGTATCTCAAAACTTTTAGACTATACTTTAAGACAGCAGAAAAAAATTTTTTTTCTTCCCTAACCTTATTCCTTTAGGTGGATTACATGTTTAAAGTTAATCTTCAATTTTTTTAACCCCTTAAAGAAAAGAAACACTGTTGAAGTATTTCTTATATCTCCAAATATATCTCCTTTGCCTAAACTCTATTTACTGAGTACATTTTTGTGGATGTGAGATAATTTATAACTTAATATAGTTCAAATGATTAATCAAAGTTTACTTTTTATATAATTAACTGATCTAATAAACCCAAAGAGACTCGTTGGGTTTATAGATACATGGTAGATTGAAACACCTTAAAATTGATTATATATATGTGCTTTTCAGACTACTAATAAGAAAATTTAGACTCAGGGAGTTATTCATTTTTACAAAAGACATTTCCTGAACATTTAGGGTGACAGACACTAATCTAGGTACTGGATATGCAATGGCAAATACGGCAAAGTTTCTTTCATCATTTTCTTTTTGTCTTTGCTCAGCCTATTATCGTCCCCAACTTTTCTCCACAGCACCTATTTCCTTTTAGGCATTCTCTGTATATTTTATTTAATGCATGTACATTAGCTGGAATATAAGCTCCATGAAGGTAGGGGATTTGTCTGGTCATTGTTGTATCTTTAACCTGTTTATAGTAGGAACTCAATAAATGTTATCATAAATAAATAAATGAATGGAGTGAAAACCAGAACCCAGGGATGTGTGGTATTCTGAAAATCAAGTGAACTCTTCTTAGAAAATAGTCAGCTATGTTAAATGTTAATGGTGGAGCAAAAATATGAAGATATGAAGGAGAAATTTGCCTAGGTATATCTATGATGAATGGTTTTAGTGCAGTTATAGAACAAATGTTGTAATGGAGTAGAATTGAAGGGGAAAAGCCATATTGAGAAGGTTCAAGACTGGGTGGTGATGAAGTAGAAAGTATATATAATTCATTCAAGGAATTTGAATGGACAAAGAGAATGAGAAGAAGGATATGAGATCAGTGAGGGCTTTTAAATTTTATTACTATGAAAATTCAAACATATATATATAAAAGTGGAATAGTTTAATGAATCTCCTTATGCCCTTCATCTATATCAATAATCTCAAAATTTCGCCATGTCTATTTTTTTGCTTTTTTATTATTGCAGAAATATTTTGAAGCAGATTCCAGTTAACCCGTATGTATTTCAGTATGTCTCTCAAAAAGGAAGAAAAAAATGACACTTTTTTATATATACTAATATTGTAATCACATCATTAAAATTAACAGCAGGTCTTTTAATTATGAAGCAGTTCTTGCTTCCGTTATGTTTCAAATACAGTTTGAATTTGGATCCAAATTCAAATTTACATTTTATCTTAATATTTCTTAGTTAATTCTACTTTTGTCTGAAAAATAATTCCTCCTTTATTATGATACTGGATCAATTTGTGAACAGTTTTACATTCTTGAATGGTATCTTTGCTTCCTTAGAGTATTATCTATTTCTCTGTTTTCCTTATCTTTTATAATTGTAATGCAGCACAAAATGTTTGATTAGTTCAACTGCTTTTGTGTATCATAATTGGCCCTGTACTTTGCATCGTGTCACATCAAGTGGCACATAATATGTGATTTTCACATTGTTCATCATGCTAATATTGACCCCTGAAGTCAGTTAGTGACACCCTGATGTTTTCATTGAAAATTTCTCATTAACCTTTCATCTATTGGTTTTATTTATGATGTTTGCCTCAGTTTTTATTTCATTGTGTTTGCAAAAGAGTAATTTTCTGATTCTGCCAATTTCTTTGAAAATTGAAGGAATTATAATGTTTCCTGCTGTTGGCACTGTGATCCAATAGAAAAAGACATTATGATATAAGTAAAAACAATAGTTAACAAAAGGAACAGAGGACTTGGTAGGCAAGAGAAGATGGGACCCAGAGTAAAGGTGATAGAATTCCCTTTTTAGAAAAGAGCATAAACTGTTTTAAGTGTCTTGTCAAAGTTACAATAGCATGAAGATAATATATTTTAACAAATTTCTATGAAAACTTAGTTATGAAATCTGTTTGATAATTATATCAAAGTTCTAAATACGTATATTTTTAGCATTTGATATTGCATGTGTGAATGAAACATAAAACAATTTCAGATATTACTGCCTTTTATAATATTTATCCTTCTTGTTAGAATTTTGTAATTTCTCCTTTCAAAGTGCATCCTTAAGTAATAGTGTCTTATATACCCGTATTTTTACATTGTACAAAATGTGGTCAAATTTTTGTTACTAGTTTTTTGCAAAGAGAGGGAAATACTACTGTTAAACAAATGAAATGATGAATAACTGGTAGGTTAGTTGAGATAGTAAAGGAGAGTAAACGCTTTTAAAATGATAAAAACCAGCAACTTTTATGATTTATGAGCTCATTATGTTACGTGGTTTGGTCATATATCTGATGATCTTCCTTTTTTGTGACTCTCTCCTCAAATTTTTTGTTTTTGTTTTACTTAAGTGAAAAGGTCTTTAGAGTTCAGTAAAAGAACATGAACAGCATGTCTTGTGAGGTTTGCAGCTTTTGTTTTCTTCACCTCTTCCCTCTTCCCCTCTCCTCCTCCTCTTTCTTCTTCTCCTCCTAGTATATCCTTAGAGAACATATACTGTAACTGTGAACCTGTAACTATCTTGAGATTGTCATACATGCTGCTATGTGAAATTTGGTTTCAGACAATCATTTCTTTATGGCTTAATGATTTATATCTACTCTTTGTAGATATAATCTGAAGATTATTTGGGTTAGTGTGTGGTCAAACATCATATGTATTTGATCAAATCAGAATTTGAAGAACAGCATGGATTATACAATGTCTTTCATTATTAGTGCTGTATTTTATTTTTTATTTTTAGAAATTCCTATTTAGACTGTTTTGGCATCTACAAAAGAATATTCTGTAGTTGTCTCCAAAAACAGTAATGTAATCTGATCTATGTTTTCTGTTGTCTGCTGACCTGCATAAGAACATTGGCATTACTTTTATTCTTAATTCTCATCCTTTCTAGAACAATTTGCAGTCATTTATTGGAAAATTAATAGTCTTGTAGTCTTTTGATTATAACCAGATGATTTATCTGAGAACCATAAAGATATATTAAAATTGACAAGAGTGAGAAAAGCTGATTAAGAAAAACAGAAAAAAATAAGTCCAGAAACTTGTATTATTTTTCAGGTTCTGTCTGTCCTTACAAATGAAAGTTATACTTGATCTCCATGGAAATTTTTCTGTAACCTAGGAAACTTAGTTTTTCCTAGATTTGAATTTTTGTTATTTAAAATATGGAAAGTTTATTTAAGTATACCTCCTAATTAGATTTTTATTTCTTCTAATTTCTTTGTTTTCTAGAATTGATAATATTATACTGTTATTTTAAACTAAAAACTACTCTAAAATGGTTTATGTATCTTAATTTTTAAAATAGTTTAAACTCCCTGTGGTGTTTTGAATGTTTGTAGTTTCACACTTTGCCCTTACAATGTATTTTTAAAACATTTTGTACAGTGGGTTGAAATTGGGAAAAAATGGCACTGAAAGGAAATGTGATAGGTACTTGAGAATGTTCATATTAATTTTTTAAAAGAATTTACAAACTTTAAGATGTCATTCTTTTGATTTTTTTACAACTCCTTAGAAAAAATGCTTATTTCTGAGAAGTGAGTTCAGTGTTTCATTTTGGGACATTAGGAAGATAATTACCATTGAATACTATGTTGCTTCTGCAAGCCTCAGAATAGTCTGAAAAACTAATCACTTATTTTCCTTGTCTTAAGAAATGATGTACCCCATTTGTGTATAATGAATCAAAATGTAGTCTGTAAAAAATTAAAAAATAAATTAAAAAAAGATATATCTATGAAATAAAAACAGGTTACAGAACCTGTGGATTAGATCCAGCTAATATTATTTTATTCTTGTTTCATATTGTATATCCACATTTTATTCACTAGATATGAAACAAATACTATTAATAATATGTTTACCAATTATTCATTCATTTCAGATTTCATAAACTACTTTTAAATTTCATTTTAACTCTGACATTGTCTTTTATTAAAATTATATTAAAATAAAGGCTGCATTGATTCATATATTCATGAACTATTTAAAGTGTATCATTACTTCCTTGGGACCCTAGTAGGCCATGGAGACACTGTAGCACAAAGAAAAACTAACTGTCCATATGGAGTTAACATTACAATGAAAAAATAAAAATAAACAGTAGAAAATATCAAGTAGTGATTGCTGCTATGATTAAAAGAATAAGACAAATGAATAGATATCAGAAATTTGGAAACTTAGCTACCATATGAACTTTACAGAACTCCCACACTATGGACTCAACACGGTAACATGTTGGTACTTTCATTATTTTTCATAATATACTGTCATGTTTATCTGGTTTAACATTTTTAGCCATAAAAAGTAGGCTCTTTGAAAGATGATTCCATGGCTCCTTATCTATGTGTCACCAGTTTCTAAACTCTAAATTGTTGAAATGAAACTATTTTATCAAATACTCAGTAGGTATATGTTATACCAAAGAACAACTAATACATTCAGAACTGCTCTAGATCTCTATTTTTGCTGGAATCCAAAGACCTATTTCAAGACGAAAATAATAAGAAAAGAATAACTTTAAAAAATGGTAAATAGGAGCATGTGTGTATTAATTATATTTGCTTTAACATTCAGAATTTAGAGCACTACATTTTATTTTATTGGCATTATAGTATCACCCTTTTTCATAGTTTTTCAAGGCAAAATGAGAAGGAACATTTGCTGAAAATTAATGTTCTTTCTACAGGTACTACTGAGCGAGTGTGTTTGATCCAGGGAACAGTTGAAGCACTGAATGCAGTTCATGGATTCATTGCAGAAAAAATTCGAGAAATGCCCCAAAATGTGGCCAAGACTGAACCAGTCAGCATTCTACAACCCCAGACCACCGTTAATCCAGATCGCATCAAACAAGTGAGTGTTTAGTTGGGAAATCAAAGAGAAATATCCACAGCATAGTAAGAATTCCTTACAAAAGAAGCCTTAAAATATCTTAGCATATAAATTTTTTCAAGTATATTTAAAACATACAATTGTCATTTAGTTACTTAAAGACTAATCAAGGTCTCTTCCTTAGATTGAGTGATTTATATATTGATTGATTTTATTATCATTGATTAGTGTTCTATTGAGGAACACATCTGTGTCTCCTTGCAATTGCACTTTTTAATTTATAGAAACAAATTTTACTAATTTATAATAATTATTTATAATTACTAATTTTATTCATAATTATATTACTTTTAAAATAAAGTATAAAAATTGAAACTATAATCCTCAAAATTTCCAATATACAGTTTTTAGTGATATTTTGTAGTCTTCAGTATAATTACTTTGCATATAGATTACTGTTTTGTTAATTAAATTGTCATGCATGTTCAATGTTTTTTATCAATATGTATAGTAAATATGTGTACCTAGCATTCAGTCCTTTGTTACAATTAGCTATTATATTTTGTATAACTTGTGTAGTTTTTACATATATGTCATCGAGGACCAATGTTGATTTTTAATGTATGGGATTTTCTGTAAAAAATATTTTACTTTATAAAAACTAATGTGAATTTTTAAGATTAAGTAATGGATGACATGATTTAGGGGAAAATGGTGCTATTTAATGTTAAATAAGATGGACTTTTCCACCATAAACAATTTTAAATCTACTAATTTGTTTGATACTTTATGTTCATAATTATTGTTTCTGCCTTTGTCCTTTTATAATAACCTCTTAATTTGTGTCTTAATTTTATTATCAACAAACTGTGCTTTGAAAAGAAATGTCTTATTCTTCATTAATTCACAGGATATTTAACTTACAAAAAATTTATCCGTATTGTGATGCAGCACAAAGTTTTATTAATTTCATGTTTCTGAATTGAAAAAAATTAAACAGTTATAATTCTACCAGTATATACGTAAATATAGTGCTAATCATATATAAATGTACAAACTAATAATTAGATAATATATTTTTAAATTGTAGGCTAATATTCAATTTTCTAATTACCTTTTTTAAAAAAAATCCTTCCATATTTAAATCATGAGTAGGCAACTCTTATTCTGCATAAAATCATTCATATGACACTCTGTCATTGTCAAATGGGTCAGGTTTTTACCCTTCTTAACTTTCTAAGGAAATATCATTTAATGTATACATGGCAGCATATAAATATTTTAAGCTATAAATATCATTTTTTTATTCTTCACAACCATTGATTAGTTTGTAGTATTTATTTTGTCTCTGCTAGGTAGATACAAAGAGTAGTTTGAAGACTGATAAGTTGATTTTAAAATGGGGTGTCCAGTTAAACACCTCTGGGTTGAAATCATCTGGGGTTAAGAACCTACAGAATGAATACTGAAATATAAGACCTTTTCACTTTCTGCCTTAATCCAGCCTGTTACTTCTCCCTTTTCTTTTGTAACTATATGAGAAAATTCAGACATTTAGGAATAGACTTGAACATCTTGAATTTTTAAAAAAATAAAACATGAATCGAAGTTTGAGTTGTATGACATCACTAGCAGTTATGTTCAGGAATATAATAGGAGTTCATTTTTATTGTTTTATAAGAACAAATAGCTAGTACCTCCAAATGATAGTCTATGTATCATTGTTAAAATTCCAGTTTTGTCTATGGCAATGAGACTTACAGACCACCATATTCAATATCAGTGTAGATTTAGGAAAACTGGAGTTTTAGAAAACTTTATTTTATTTGCTTCAGTTGTATAATGTTATTTATATTCAAGATATGTGTCAAAATTACTACTGGTTCATTTACTTTTGTGTATTTGCATCCATTTATGAGCCTTGTTGATATTCATGGAATTAAAATTGTTGATTATTTTATATTTTCATGTAATTAAATCATATATGTGAAATAATGTATCATTTAAAAGAATTCATCAAAAAAGAACACTGAATTTAGTAAGACAATATATTTAACACTTACACACTTTCTTCGTAATGTAAAAACTGATAAAATTTTTTTGAAATTTGGAGATGTAAAACATTTCCAAGATATTATATATCAACAGTTTGTTTATGATCTAAGTTTGGAATTCTCTTTTTAAATATCAAATTTACCAGTATAGTAGTTTTTATTAAATTAGTCTCTAAATAGTAAATCAAGTATATTAATTTAAATGATCATGTTTTTTTTTTCTGAAAAATGATGCCAGTATAAAATAATCATTTGTAAAATAAAGTAGTTTGCCATAGAATAGATAAAAAACATTTTTGTATAATGTTTACATGTTGTAAATTTTAATACACAGATTCATAATAACATTTCTTATTAAATGATAGTCTTTCTCTTAATGAATTGATACATTCATGTTGCTTTTGAAAAATTTAATTTTAAAAAATATTTACTGGTTAAGTATGTAGCTCAGTGGTAGAGTGCTTGCCTACCATGTGGGAAGCCCTGGATTCACATTCTGTAGCACTGTAAAAACAAATAAAAATAATAATACTTTATTAAAGACTTTTATTACCAGTTTTATTCTAGGTAATATTATTTAAGGAATAAAAGTAGAGTTTTAAGAAATGCTGGAACCTAAAAAAAAATCTAACTTCTGCATAGAAGTAGATTGATGTGGAATATATGTTTCAGTTATTACATTTGTCAGTTGTTTTTATGATTCAGAATTTTAAGGTTTTACTTGTTAAAATTATGATTTATGTAATTTGAACTTAAAATTAGAAGTCAAATTTAGTTCTGAACAAATAAACTTTTAAAAGTTATGATTTTGTACCACCTGTTATGGACTTTTATTAAATTACCCTCAAATATGTTATCCAGGACATTTGGTAACTGAGCACATTTTATGGACCATAGTATATGACTGAATGGGTCCTCAAACAAGTGGAGATCCTTAGGAAAGTAATGCATACTGATCTCACAAGTCTTTCATATAGTAGAAGGATGAAACCTAACAAATAGCCTGGATAATCCAGTTTTCTATATTAGATGTTGTGACCTATTCAACTCTTGACTCAGAATTTTCTTTTAACAAAATCTTCATTAGGAAAGAAAGGGCCCAGGGGGCTTAAAAAGTTCTCTCGTATTTAAAAATTAAAGATATCAAAAAAATTTTATTTAGTTTGAGGAATGTTGCTTTCATCATGAACAACTGGCAAAAGTAGTTCTTGTTAATTTGTTTCTTCATTATTCATTCATTCAATCATGAGTTTATTAAATTTCTGAAATTTCAAAATGCATTTAATTATTATTCTTGCTCTTGAATGAAATACCACTGGTCTTTATGAAATATCACTGCTTAAAATAACTTACAAAATATAAAACAGTATTATATAACAAAGCTACACAGACCAGAAGAGTGCGAAAAAAATGTAAGCTAGAGTGACAATTAATAGTCTTCTAAATAAGCAAAGACTTGAACTAACTTGGAAAATTATACAAGAATTGCCTAATAATAAAAGGAAAAAAATATTTTAGGTAAGTAATACAAAGTGGATTTTGGGAGGAAGATATAATATTTCTTGAATACTTAGGCAATTGTTTCAGCAGAAGTACAGTATTTGTTTTTGGAAGTTAGAGAAAAATAATTTTAAACAGGTAGAATGGGATCAGAAGATAGAAAGCATTGGATGTCTAACTGAGGGGCATCCTACAGACTACACATTATTCCTAATTTCCCAAGGAGACCTTTTAATTTCTCTGAAAGTTTATGAAAAAATGAAAACATCTCTGCATTATTGTCTCTTTCATGCTAAAATTCAAACAGACTGTAAGGGGACTTGTGGGTACAGCTATTGGTAGCAAAAGAGAAATTTGAATTAATTCAAATTCTGGAGGAAGGGCAAGAGAAGGATATTTGTCAAGAATGATAAAGTAAAGGTGACAATTGCATATTTAAATATTTTATCCATATTTTAGAGAGCATTATACAGGTTTATTTAATAGAACTCCAAACAGGGATTGGGGTGTTGATTACTTGAATAGCATTACTTAGCTAATAACAGATTCCTAATTCTAACTGAGATTTGTTGTTCATTGCTATTTGCACTGTAAATATTCAGAGATTCTTGACAGTGTATTACTATAGACTTGCTTGAAGACAAGATGTGTTTATTATGGAGTTTATCTATTGTAATATTCCCTGGTCTAGTAAAATCATCATATATTAAAATTCACCTTATAATTTGCAGTAACATTTTAGTTCCTATACCCCAAAAGTCCTGTTGTGTTATATTTAACTAAGCATAGTGAAAATCTTGATTAAAAAAAAATAAACAACTTTTATACTTCAAAGGATCCACTACTCTAGAATTGTTAAAATACTTCAGGTTTTTCAGCAATAAGTAATTTAGTCTTCAATGTTTAAGGAATTCATAAGCAGCCATTCATTATATAGATAAGAAATACATTATACTTTTCATTTGGAAGGCAGAATGGTGCTAAAAAAATGCCCTTGCCCTTCATACATACCATTTGGCAATGAAAAAAAGAATTTAGAGAAATTCTGCTTTGTAAATGTTATTTCTTATAAATCTATCAATATATTGATGTTACATGGATAGTCAGTTAATTATATCTTCATGATATATCATGATATATCCTCATGTATATCAAAAAATTTGCTAACTGGTATGAAACCACTAAACTCTGCACAATAAATGGATATAAACATTTTGCTTAAAATTTTAAGGAAACAACACATTGTATACTGGAATATTTCTTACAGGTATTTTGTTCCATTTATCTGTGTGGTTGAGAATAGTTATCACATTTTAATTTTAATCAAAAGTTTTAATGTTTTTACATTTATCTATTTATGAAAACTTTTCCCCTTAATATTTAAATAATCAGCTGAAATGAAAACTTTCTGTAATATCTTTATCTTTATAAATCAAATTCATAAAGGGAGACTACTTCTTTATGTTTAAAAGTATCTGTATGAATAATAGCTAGAAAGCTTTCCATGTCTTTATTTCACTACTCTTTCAGGAATTGAAGCCAAACTCAAATATATTTAAAGACAATTTCAGCTATTGTTTCCTTTGAAGCCTAAACTTTTATAATTTTACCTGTTTATTTAAATTATTGAAATAAAACTTACCAAATTATGATGTTTGATAATCAAATCTTTAATTATTTAGAATACATTTATATTTTCCAGAGATTTTAAATTATTGCTTTTATTCTTGGGGGGAAGAAAAGCATTAGAAATATTAAGGACAGTTTTGATGAATGTAAGTAGTGTTAATTATTAAAATATTTTCAATGTATCACACAGATGGCAATCCAAAAGAAAAAAATCAACATTTTAATCTAAGTTGCTACAAATTCTGAGCTACTTGATCTTACTATTTTTTACGTATAGTTGTTGGCAATATTTAAAGATCTTGTTGAAAATCTGTATTTGGCACAAGGCAGATGTCATAGTGAACCTATAGTACTTCAGATTGGTTTTACCCTGATGGAACTAGAAGAGCCCAGTACTTAAAATCCTGTATTCTGATCTTGGATTCTGATCTGTATCAGGAGAAATTGCCTCTAGATTTATTTAACATGTTAGTCAGCAATCTTAATATTAATCTGAGACTAGTATATGTTTTAGTCAGCTTTTTCAATACTGTGACCAAAAAAATCCTGACAGGAATAATTTTAGAGGAGGAAAAGTTTATTTGGGGGAGCTCATGGTTTCAGAGGTCTCAGTCCATGGATGGCCACTTCCATTGTTCTGGGCCCAAGATATGGCAGAACATCATGGCAGCAGAATGTGGTAGAGGAAAACTGCTCAGAACCTGACCATCAGGAAGCAGGGAGAGAGCAATCAGTTTACCAGGGACAAAATATGTATCTGTACCCTAAAGTTATGCCTCAGGGACATACCTCCTCTAGACATACCCTACCTCCCTGGATTTACCACCCAGTTAATTCCAATTAATGGGTTAATGTACTGTTAGGTTAAGATCGTGATAACCCAGTCATTTCACCTCTGAATGTTCTTGTATTGTCTCACATGTGCTTTTGGGGGACAACTAATATCTAAACAATAATATACAGAATGATTTTAAGTGTATTTTAATTTCTCCAAGAATACTGTAGTAACAGGTAAACCAGGAATGGGAAAATAAAACATGTATTATGCAATTCATCAACTGTATAGTAGCATTAGTATGTGCCCCAGCTTAGTATTGCATGGAAAAGAAAGTATTCAGGGAAATTTTTGATGACTGAAAATGAAGTCTCTCTGGAGAAATAGCAAGAAATTAATTACAAAGAGCAAAAATAGAAAATAAAAGTTTTGAAACTTTCTAATTTTATGAAGTTTTACCTTTGGATGTAGGTCATTTTCTTTTTTGTATGACTTGAAAAAAAAATCTTGGTTCCTCACCAGTAGATCTATTTTTCATCAAGTTATCATAGGTTTTATCTTAAGAAGAATTAGGAATACTTTGAGGAAGAGACAGCATAAGATGATATGATGTTAGAACCAATCCTGTATTTTTCTATAAGTCAGTAAGTTAATCAGAAGCCTGTGAATATATATATATATATACATATATTATTCTTTACTGCTTTATTCTGCTCAAGTTAGAACTTTTAAAATCTTAAAAAATTTGATTGTAAATAATTTCATTTACATTCTTTATACTGCTGAACCTTTAAAGTTATGCTTTTGCTCATCTCTGAGTAATATTGATGGGTATATGTCAAGGTAAACCATAGTTTCCATACAGAATCATATTTATACTGTAAAAACCTATCTCATTTTGCCTATTAAGAGATAGTATCTATTGAGGATACTACTTAAGCAATGTTATTTTGCTAAATGAACATATAACACATTTTTTAAAAGAAAATGTTGACATCGTATATACTTTAAATTTACTATTAGATATGAGGAGTCTTTTTAAAATACCCTAATGAATTTCTCAACAAGTCTATATAAAATCATAAAACATATTTTTATATAGCAATGTATATGTGTTTAGAAATGAGCAATAAATATGATTCCTAATATTTTCATGATTATTTTCCACACAGGCTAATGATGCTTCAATATATTATACCCTTCATCTATTGAATTTATTGTTTAGCATAAATTATTTAAAAATTTGGTAATTTTTAGAATGCTATTAGTTACCTGTTGATTAATATGAGGTTAATGTTTACATTTTCAGACGGGCTCTAAATTAATTAAAAATTAAAATTTTAGAAGATAATGTGATATTAAGAACTCAGAACTACAAATTTAATTGCTTTTATATATGGATCCCTAAATTCATGTGGAATCAACTTGTTGGTGATGTTCAGCATATTAAGTAGGTGGATACTTTTATGCCAAAGTAAACTTCATTTCACCACTTCTTCAAATCTCCGACTGTATTCATTGATAGGAAAATAACTCAGTTTTACTCATTGAACTTTTTAAACTTTTTTATGACATCTCTTTTCCCCTGAAGAAAACAAGAGGGAAATAAAAATGAAACTACTATTCATGAATATGGTCAGGATACCTTTAGTACTCATGTGAATTTTTATCAGTCACCATCATGATTTCAAGTCATGAATTTATTTTTACATGCTTATGCATGCATATTTACATGCATTAGTTACTCAATTGATCTTAAATTCCATTAAATTTGAATGAATAGGAGAAAATTTGTTTATAGGATTTTGTTCTCGTTATATTACATTTTATTTTATTTTGTTTTATTTAATGATCAGTTTAAGGCTTATAAAGGTTGATTTGCTCCTGAACTGCTTTGTTCCCAGACATTGCCATCTTCCCCAACTACCACCAAGTCCTCTCCATCTGATCCCATGACCACCTCCAGAGCTAATCAGGTACAGTATCATCCTGTCATCTACACCATACTTTTCACGGGTGATTGCCTGCAAACTGGAGAAAAAGATAATGGTGGGTTAAGGATTTATTCGTTCATTCACATATATGCACCATGACCAGATACCAAATAACCTATGAAAGAAATATCAATTATCTCAAAAAAATTATATGCATTTTTAATTTTAGTTAACAAAGAAATATATTTAGATAGTAGTACTAGAACTTTTTATTTTTCCCTTAAAACTGTGATTATTTTATGAAGCTCTAAGGACTATTTGTTGAGTTGGGGTTTTAATCTCCATTAATGTATCTTCCTAGGGTTCTTAATATGTAAATTAAAGATAATCATATATGTGAAAAATGCATAAATTGAGCAAAGGTATACCTTTAAAAGTGAATGCAATTTTATTTGCTTTTTTTTGAAACATGCCTTACTATGTAAACAATATTGACGAAAAGCATTTCTAGCAATCTAAAAGTAACTAAAAATTGATATTCATGATAATTTTAGTACTGTTTAGCAACTCAGGATTTGGCATTTTCTTAGTATTTAGAAGTTATAGACTTTAAAGAGTGTCAAGCTTTACAACAATAAATATATTTTATTAGGTTGATTTAATGGTTGTTTTGATACTTTTTGTAGGTTATTCTTCAAAAATGTAAATGTTGAATAATATATCTATTAAAATGATTAAACACATTTTCATTTTGTCTGAGTTGAGTTTCATTTAGGTGAGAAATGTTATTTTATTATTTCCACTTTTTAAATTAATACCTTATGGGATTATTTGAATATTAAATGAAAACTTTTTTTAATATATTTTCTATTAGATGACTCACAAATTATTAACTCAGAAGTATATTTGCTACATATATAAAATGTGGCTCTTGCATATTATCTAATATGTGGCTTTTGGAATTATTTTGCACACTTATTGATTCTAATACTTTTGCAACCTCAGGAAAAAATTTTATTATAATAACATGAAACAAAACTAACATATTTTACTCATGAAATAATAAATCATTTGTGATTTTATCCTGTCTACTGTATTCCATTATGTATTCTATTTAGACTATTTTCTTCTCTCATAAAAAAGAAGCATAATGTTTACTGGATAACTTGAAGCAAGGTTTAAGAGAAGAATAGAACAAACTTCTTAATTCATTGAAAGAATTGTAGTTATTATCAAACTTTATGTTATTGATAGTTTATAATTATTCTCTATAGTCCTAATTAATTTAGCTTCACTATATTGGCTTGATCTCTAAATATAGCTAAGATAGGATAGAATATAATAATCTTAAACTTTCCATAATTAAAATAGACTTTTTAACACATAGGAAAGTTAATTTCATAACTGGTTTAAGTTTTATTTTATCCAGCAATTTAGCAAATATGTCTCTAGTTTATAACTTGCAGAGATTTCTGTTTTAGAAGGAAAATTACTATTTATATGTTATAACTAATGTGATACCCACTAGTATTAAAAATAGGTAAAAAATTTTTCCAGATGAGTTACTATAAATGTGAAACAAAATCAAAATCTAACATTTGTGTTACTTTTTTTCAACTTAACTAAATGAGTTATGATTGAGTTCTATTTCTGGAGTAAATAGTGTATATTTCAAATTAATGTGTTAAAAAGAACTAATGGACTATAAATATTCAGAAAATCCAAAAATTAGAAGTACAAGAAGAATGTTTGATCTGCAGATCTAACACTTAAAAACCTTTTTTGTTCTTATAAAAACTATTACTTGTTCAGCTCATACAAAATTTAACTTTCTTACCCTGAAGCCTCTTAACATATTTCCTCACATCAGACTCTAAGCACTCCCTGAAAATTGAAGGACTGTGATAAGAGTAACCTTATAAAATGATAGTTATAAGTTGAGACTAGAGCCAAATTGCCCATGATCCAGTATTTGTTCTGCTACTTAATTGCTGATTAACCTTGAGCCTCAATTTCCCAATCAGTGAAATTCAAATAATAGCACTTCATAAAGTTGACTTAAGAATTAAAGAATTAATTAACTATTCTTAAAATAGTGTTGAGAAAGTGACAAATACCATGTAAGTGTTAGGTTATGTTTATTTAAAGTAATAATGAAAAAGATTATTATTTTAATATAAATGTTATAGAAAATAACTATAATACTTGAATTTTATCTAGAATGATTTTAGTATTAGTATTGGCTATATTTGCAACTCTGAAATATTTCTCTAATAAAAGTTTATCTTTAGCTTAATTTTTTATATAATTATTTTCTACTGAGAGTACTAAGTTGCTTGTTGTTTAGCAATATAATTTCTAAAACTTTCCTATTGAAAAGATGAGTAGGTAGGACTAATTATTTTACAATTTCTTTTCTTTTTTATATTATCTTTTTTTCATTAGTTGCAAATTTGAAAAATTTTATATATGTAATTTTATATATGAATTGTACAGCAAATAGGTTAAATAAAGCAACGTGTCTAAACTTTCAGAAAACTTAAAAATAATATCATTAGCATTAGTGAGTTCTAAACTATTGGTTTTAAATTATTCAGACATTTCATTAAGATTCCACAAAATGATTTTCTAAATCAATCAGTGGTGCCAAAGTGGAATGCTTGTGCTAACTTTAGGTTTCTGGTTATTGACACACCTAGAATATTTCTCAAATTTTCAGAAAAGGGAGAAAAAAAATAATATTAGAATATGTGCTGTGTAGACATTTATTTACTGACAAATTTGAAATTATACGAGCATTTATCCAAATATATAAGACACATGAAAATAGGAATTCATATTCAGTCCTTTTGCCATGGTTTCAGAAAAACAAAATTAAAACCAACTGATAACACTTTGAATTCATGAGGACAAATTCAACTGGACTCCTATTCTATCAGACAATTGTAAACCAATTTACTTTCTGATTATTCAGGTGACTCTTTATAGTTTCTGATCTCTTTTCAACCCTGTATCAGTTATCTGTTGTTGTATAACAAATTACCACAAATTTAAGGGTTTAAAAGAACCATTTATTCTCCCACAGTTTCTGTAGGTTAGGAGTCCAGGCACTACTTGAGCCAGGCAGTCTGAGTCCTCAGCTCTTGGTCTCACATGGCTGCATTCAGTGTCTCTCAGTTGCCTTTTCACTTAAAGGCTCCACTGGGGATTAATCCTCTTCCCTGTTCTTCTTACTGGCTGTTGGCAAGAGATGGCCCTCAGATTCTAAAGGCCACCCACCTTTTTGCTTCTTGCAAAGCCAGCAGAGAATCTCTCTTCATGGTATATTAGCAAAATGGAGTCTTTTATACTGAAACTTGTCACAGTAGCGTCTTTTTTAACTCCTTTGCTGTATAACATAACTTAAAAACACAACTTAAACACAGTAATGACATCTCTTTTTGCCACATTGTGTTTTGTAGGCCTAAGTTGTGTGTTCCACCACACTTAAGGGGAGAATATTATTTAAGGGGTACAGATATTGGTGCCATCTAATAGTATAGTCCCATAGTAGCTCTTGTTCCTTTCTCTCTCCCAACTAATGACCTACTTCACTGGGAAAAAAAAAAAAAAAAAAATTAAGGGATCAAAAGAGAAGTTCCACAAACTGACACCAACAAATACTTAATGAATCAGCATTTATACCCATGTTTTACACTTTTTTGTCTATTACCATAAGTAAATCTTCCCTGCTTCTATCCAGTCATTTCAGATGTACATTAAATCTTATCTTTTTTTCCCTTTACTCAAGGTTCCTTGGAAGTTTTACCTTCTCTTTCATCTGCCAAGTTTTTGCTCTCTGGGAGGATTCCAGTCAGCATGCAAATGTTTTTTCTCTCTTCTTAAACAACCAAACAAAATTTCTTTTAATCTCACTTCCCCCACGAACTAATATCTCATCTCTTATAGCAAAACTTAAAAGACTATCAACTCTAATGTTTCCTGATTTCAGTTTTCTCATTTTTAAAGTCTATTAATTAGGTATTTGCTTCTACGATTCCACCAAAACTTTTTGCCAAGGGCATTAGTGTTGACCACACTGCTGCTTCCAGTTGTGTGTTCTCAGTCAACATGCTACTTGATTTAGTGATATTGTCACAATAGATTACTTCTACCACTTTGGTGGACTTTTCTTGAGGTTTTCAGAATAGTGTACATTCTTGACTTTCCTCCTACACCATGCCCTGTTACTTGTTACTAGAATTCTTCACTAGTACTTCTTATCTCTGTGCTTTGTGTTGGAGTGCTACAGGTCTGGGTTCTTGAGACTTCCCCCAAGTCTTTTCTCTCTCTTCATCTAATCCCCTGGCTTTTATATGCCGACGTCTGCAAAATTCATGTCTCCAGTGAGAGACAGGTTTATTATTGTTTTAGTCTATTTTGTGCTGCTATAACAATACCTGAGATGCTGATTTATAAAGAACAGATAGTTATTTCTCATAGATATAGAAACTGAAAAGCCCAACATTTAAATGCCAACATCTAATTAGGGTTTTCTTGCTGTATCCTCATATGGCATAAGAGTAGAAGGTCAAGAAAAAAAGAGACCAACACTGTGTCCCACAGGGCAGAAGAGAGGAAGAGATCTCACTCTCACAAGCACATTTTATAGCAGTATTAATACGTTTATAAGAGCAGAGCCCTCATGACTGAAGCAACTCTCAAAAGGCCTACCTCCCAAATTCTTAGCATTGGAATTAAATTTTCAGTGCATGAATTTGGGAAGGGCCAAAAACATTAAAACCATAGCAACTATGAATTAATAAAACAATATTTGATTCCTCACTTTCACAAACTTATTTCCTAATTTTATATTCATGATTTTAAATTTTATCTCCCAAAGATGTCCTAAAATTTTGTAAGCTCTGGTCTCACGTAACTTAGGTACACCTTTATCTTTAGTCCAGATCTCACAGTGAAACTCTAGACTATATCCAGTTTCCCATTCAGCATTTCCACTTGCCTATGGAATTGATATCTTAAATCCAGCAAATTCAAAACTACTCCAAACCTGCTATTTTTTAAGTTATCAAGAGTTTTTTATTCCTTTGCCTACACCTGGTATTCAAAATGGCCTTTGTTAATTCACAGGATCAGGTCCTTGCCACATTGTCTTTTTTACTTTATTTTCTACCAATCTTTATTTTCTTCCTTACTATGACCCAGCCACATCGACCTATTTTCTGTTCCTGGTGGACTTCAGTTGCATTCTTACCTTAGTATTTTGCTCTCGCTTTTCTCTCTCCATGAGATTCTCTTACTTAGAGATCTATTTGGCTAACACCTTCATAACTCCTTCAAGTTTATTCAGAATTCACTTTCTCAATAAGACCTACCTGACCTTCTTATTTAACATTTTAACCTGACCTCTCTCTCTTTGCCCAGTACTCCTGATTCTCTTTATCTTGCTATATTTTAACTATTTTTTTCCTATTGCCTAATGAATACTGTATACTTTGCCTATTATGCCTGTGTCTCACTGTCCTTGAAAACTGATTTGCATAAGGATAAGAAATTTCTCTGTTTTATTCCCTGATGTGTCTATAACAGCCTGGAACATGGTTCTCAATAAGTGTTTGTTAGATGACTAGCACTAGAAAAATGGGGTTATATAATCTATATATTTTAAAACTTATTTTTTACAATCCTTCAAATAAAATTTTGCATGGAAATTTTCTTTAGAAATGTAAGTCAACTTTATAAGAATACTTTTGATTGAATAAAATGATTAAACTGAAGGAACATAACCTTTGTTAGATTTCTATTCTTTTCCTTATATTACTCAGAGCATAATTTGAAAACTACTCAGGCTCTTGTCTCAATACAAATATTATCACAGTCCTCTAACAAAAAAAAAAAAAAACAGTATTTTCCTTCAGTGTGTGTTAGTTGTGTGTGTGTGTGTGTGTGTGTGTGTGTGTGTGTGTGAGACAGAGAGACAGAGAGAGAGAGAGAGAGAGAGAGAGAGAGATGATATATTCTCAGTCAGTGTTCTTTTCATGTTTGGTTTTGGTACGAGAGATTTAACCCAGGGGCGCTTAACCACTGAGCTACATCCCCAACCCTTTTTTAATTTTTTACTTTGAGACAGGGCCTCACTAAGTTGCTTAGGGCCTCAATAAATTGCTGAGACTGGCTTTGAACTTGGGATCCTCCTGCCGCAGCCTTCTGAGCTGAATCAGTGTTCTTAAAAAGTATATTTAAGATTATAGAAAAATACTGAAATCAAAATTTTTTTAATGAACTTATTTACTTTGTTATGTATTCAATTTCATGTACTTTGCTTTCATTGGAATGAAATTGCTGGTATTTGAGCATAAATATTTTGTGGTTCAACTTAGTATATAGCATATACATATGAAAAAATCTCAAAAATTCTTAAGAATAAGTTGGACCAAAAAAACTCAGAATCTAGAATCCTTATTAAAAGAACATACAATTTTCATATAAGGACATGAAGCAGTCCCTTAATAAATAGATACACTTAATATAATTTTGGAATATTTAATTTAAAAATCAGTTCTTTAAATCAAAATGTATATTTACTTGAATTTTTATTAGTTTTTCTGGTTTATGGGAAAGACAGAAACAAAGTAAAATGACTTCAATATACATATGAAAAATAAATTTAAACTAATGATTATGAAATAACTAATAAAAGAATTACCAAGAAAGTAATGATATTTGCGTGGGAAGAGATGCTCCACCCACCATTGAAATTTAAATTACTTGCAATACAAGTAATGTGTATTAACAAACACAGAATTGGTCAGTGAAACACAATAGAGAGTTCTAAAATAGATTCAAGTATATATGGAAACTGAATATTATTAAAGCAGTGTAATTTAGGGATTTAGAGAACTGGAGTCTCAAACTATGGTTGCTAACTTCAGATAAAATCCTTGCCATATCTTTGTCTTAATTTGAGATAATGTCTTTAATTTTCCCATGAGTATTTTCTCATTGTAAAATGTGAATTATAACAGTGTCTACCTTGTAGAGTTGTTGCATTCTTACCTGAACGTAAGTGAGATATATTTAGAATACTGTGGTCTAGAGTAATAATAAGTATCATTTTAAATCATTTTAGAAAATGTTATCTTATTTTATAAATGGTACAGGTATAATTCATTTCCATCTGAAAGAAAGGAAGTTCAAACCTCCAGCTATTACATTATACAGAAATAAATTTAAATGCATTTGTGATTAAAAGAATGATAATTTAATGAAATTACCATGTGTGAAATTAAACTGAAGTGACTTTTTTAAGCAAAAACAAAATCCAAAGCATACAAAAATAGATTAACTTGTTTGACTATATAAATATTTAATGTTTTTGGTATAAGCAAAAGGCAGCTTTATCTCTGTAAAAGTATGTTGAACATGTTTATGACAGTTATTATCTCTATTATACAAAGAAGTTCCAGATTCCTATGAAAAACAACCCAATAGAAAAATGAAAAAGTTTATGAATTTACAGAGGAGGGAATGGAAATGTTCAATAAACATATAAAAACATGGTTAACCTCATCAGCATCAGGAAACTAGGAATCAACAAAACAATATTATAATTTTTTCTTATCTAGGAAAATTTCTATGTGTGTATATAATGCACATATATCAGGTATGCAAGAATCTTTGTGTTTAGAATATAATATATATTTGCATGGATAAAAGGAAATAGCATTCTCATGCACTGTTGATATAAGAAGTGCTGCAGTATCACAGCTTTTGAGACTTTGTCCTATAAATCAATGCACCAATACATAAGAATATAGATGTAAAAATACATATTGCAGCGTTATTTACATTCATGGAAATTGGAAACAACTTTACTTCTGACAGGAAAGTGGTTTAAAAATTTTTCATATTACAGAATATTATCTGGTTAATCTACTAAAAGTAATGAGTAAGACCATGTAACCTGGCCTAGAATAGTGTTTATACTGTTCACTAAAGAAAATTAAGTTGCTAAGAAATATATGACTCTATTTTTAATGGTCAGAAAATATATTGTGTTCATTTTCATGTTTGTGTTCATTAGGGTGAAGACAAGGAACATGAAAATAACTAATTTTTTTCTTTCGTGTCTGTGTTTTTAATACAAAATGTTAACTAAGAGAATGCAATATAGAATGAAAAAATACTGACTTCACTTGTGATATATTAAATGTTTTAAGGAAGGAAAAAAAGTGGAAATTTCCCAAGGGAAAGATTTGACTATCTTTGACATTGCACATATATTTTGCCTATATTACTTCTTGATATCCTACTCTTGGTATCCTTTTTTGAGAGTTGAAGAAGGGTCACTAGAGAGAGACTTCAGGCCTAAAAGAGACAATTATTAACTTGCACGGGAATGACAATTATTTCATATTTTAAAGTTATGCCATATAAAGTGATTCTATAATATGTACAAATTTCCTCATCTTTTATAGATAACATATCAAAACTTCTCAGTTCTAGATTAATATCAAAATTCTCTATGGAGATTATAATTTAATAGATCTAGGATGAGATAAGGTATCTGTATTTGAACAGTATTTCTTGAAGGTTCTTGAAATGTTTAGGAAACACTGTATGAAACTACCTGATATAATACTTGTGTGATGAAGCATATTACTACAAACTGATATTTGTGATCTGTGTCAAAACACTGCCTCAGACTTTTATCAAGACTTTTTCATGATACAAAATATTTCATTATTTGGAAAACACTAAATTATGAAAAAAAGTATTTGTTTTGTATAAAAGTTGAAGGGTAGTTTTATTTTTAACACTGAGAATAGTAAGTGTTTGCCCATTAATATCTAAATTTAGGAATAATATTTAAATTTATTACACAAGGATGTTTATCCTTTCAGGTAGCATTAGTAGACCTGTGATTATTACAAAATAGAGTTAGAGGTTCTCTTGTCTTGAAGTTTTCTTGAAGTAGGTTTTCTTGAAGTAGGTTTTGTTCTTGAAGATTTCTTAAGTAGGTTTTAGGATTCTTTAGCAATTCTTCAGAAAAAAATTTGGATATGGATTATGTGATTACTACCCATGTTTATTCCATTGCTAACTAGTAAATTTGTTAGTGTACTATGTTATAGACAATGTGTTCTTGGCATCCAGTGGTAGGAATTAGATCTCCCTGAGAGCAAGTTAAGAATAACTGCTGAAAGCAGCACACTAGTAATGTTTTCTGGTTACTGTCCTAACATACTATTTAGTAAATACCAAATTATGTCACCTTCCAAATGTCTCTGTAGGATTTTATATGAAGACAGTTGTATTTATGAAAAGCCTAGGTTTTTTTTTAATCAAAAAAAATAGTACACTCTAGGGGGGAAAGTCAATGTATTAGTAGCCCTGTGACAATCCTTATTTTTATTTTCTGTATGTGGCCCATACATTGCTAAAAATGCATTGTCTAGTATTAGTTTCCAAAAAGGCAGATAGGCAATATCTCTTTCTCTGGACCACCTAGTAGATAAAGATGGTTTCTGTTTCATTAGAGTTCTCTTGGTAGTCAACAGCAAGAACTCCCTGCAATTCTTATATATAGAATGTTCTCAAGACAGAACATATTTCATTCCTTTCTATAACCAAGTACTTAGGGTTTCTTTGTCCTGGGTATCATCTTGCTGTGTTTCATGTGTTTATAGTAAAATTAGAATATTTTATCTTCCAAATGAAGCCCTATAATATAGAAAATACTTCAAATACAAAAACGGGGAAATGACTAAATTCATTTTCAAAGTTTTTATTTTAAAAACGATTAGACTTGTATGATTTTATCAAAATGGACTACTGTCATGTATAAGTAAAAAGAACCAATAAAAAATCCACATAAAAATTCTTAGAAGTAGAAATGTTTTCACATTTTCTCTCAGAGTAGTTTTGTCAGATTAGTGAGTTTTGATATCTACTGAAAGGAAAATAATATTTCTCCTTGTTTTTTCTTTATAAATTTTCAAGTATAATTGAACTTATTGGTTATTGGTTATCCTGATTTTTTTTTTATCTTTTTTAATTAGGAACTTTCTAGTTGATCTTTTTGTATTTTCTTCTATACTAACTTATAATTAATTTTACTGGTATTTAGTTATTTTTTTTTCTTTCATAAGATTAGTACTTTTCACTTCTGAAAAAGATGTTTGAAAAGTTCTATTTCATTAGCTAAATTCAAATTGCTTTTAACCAAAATATATATTATACATTAATATATTTTTGTGATTCATTAAATATTGAAAGTGAGCTACTTTAATCTGTATATATGAAAGAAACTTAGTTCTATGATTAAGTAGTACAATTTAAGTACAAACATGCTTCTGTAACCTATTATATGTTAGTAAATTTTTACTTATTAATTAAATAATGATTCATGATATATTCATTTTCTTAATGACACTTTTTTTGATAGGAGATTATCAACCTCAACTAGTAAGACATTGAAGTACTATTCTATGTATATGAATTTGCCAAATTTTGATGAATTCCCAAAAGGATTACAAAAGTTAAATTTTGTACTCATTCTATAACTTGACAAATGCTACAGTATGATCTCTGAAAGGCAATATGCACTGCCACAAATATTTTTAAAAAGAAAAAGAGTAATATTTCAACTTTTCCCTTGTTTATATGTGGTTTCTTCTTTCCGTAATCATGAGTTTTGCTGCTCTACCATAAGTATATTTGATTGCTTTAGGAGTTAAATATTTTATTTTCCTATTAATTATTTTATTTTTATTATTTAATTGTTTGCTCACTCTTACCTTCCCCTAGGTAACACCATCCATTCCTCTAATTTAAAGTAATATTTCTAGGTTAGTTCTTAAATTTCTTCTGTTCTCCAGAACCCATATCCATTCATCTACATTTGACATCTTCACTTTAGTGTCTGATAGGCATTTCAAACTTAAAATGTCCAAAGTAGAATTCCTTCTTTCCTTGTCTTTCACCCCTTTTCCTCACAATCTGCTTCATTGAACACAGCCCCTGATAGCTGTTTTTCACTTTTTAAATTGAATATTAAATTCTATTTAAAATATTAAAATGAAAACATTCATTTTCATATCAAAATGCAAATATCTAAAATAATTTTTTTCATAATTAAGAACTCTGAGTATACAGTCTATTACATATGTCCTTAAAGAGATAGGCTAAGAGAGAATTTAAATAATAATAATAATATTTCAAAGAGTTTTTTGATAATTTGACATGTGGATGGTAATGACACATGAAGATTCCAATTTAGTATAATCTGATTTAGTAAGCATTAAGAAGCAATATCCAATTTTCATTTTTAAATAATAGACCTCTCTTGAACACTCTGGAATAGTTTATCATGTATGACCATCATAGTTTCTTCATAGTTAGTTGACTCTTTTAGCTTTCTTTTTAGATACAATTATATTTAGAGTGCTTATCATTTCAGTGTGATAAGAGTACTTTGAGGTGCTTCTCTTTCTTTCTACTAGAAAGCATAGATTTTTTTTCCCTGATTTTTCTCATTCCTAAATGTAACTTTCTGAGACATATTGTGATATATCTTTAAAATATGTAACACACACAGAAAGAAAAAGTAGTTTTTGAATAATGCTTTAGGGGAAAAATGAAATAATGTATTAAGTGAAAAATAAATAGGTTGTCTTTTTTGTCATTAGAAATTTTGTGGAGATTATTATTCATTTTCTGCCTTCTTCCAAAGATGCAGAAGAAAAATCATTTATACTACATGTCATGTTCTGTCACATCGTGAAGCCAGAGGGGAAAATAAAGTATGGCCCTTTGGAAGAGGAAATGAGGTACAATTCCACAAAACATATAAAGACACTCACTCTTACATATCAGGTATTTTGAGTTAAAAATACAATCGCTTGAATCAAGACCAAAAGTAGGTATACATTGTACCTATTACAAGTCAGCATTATGATTCACTAGAAACTGTCATTTGAGCCATCCTGCTACTGTGTACAGCTCACCATTTAATGAAGTAAACAGTGATATGTTTGTATTCTGGACTTTTAAAAAAATTTTTTATTTGTTTTAATTAGTTATACATGACAGTGTATTCTGGACTTTTAGAATGAATCTGACCACAAATTTTTATGGCTAGTGTAGCCTAGCCAAAAGCTAAATGACTGAAAAACTATGTGCGGGAATAACTTAGTACATTGATATAAATTTAGGAAGAAGGCAAATATTGCATATTCAATTATTTAATTGTTGTAATATAATTTTTAAGTTGCCATAATCCTGTGCTACTGATTTCAGTGATTTTTTTCTGATAAGATTAAAATCATCTGCACACTTAAGTTTTATATACTTCTGTTTGATTACAATATACTTTTTGGAGTTCTAGAGTTTAGGGATAATAAAGTATTTACTTTTGTTTTAAGAACCCAAAATCAGGTGATTTGTACTCACCCACCCACCTACCCATCTACCCACACCCACCCAGGTACATACATATACACGTACACACACACAGTTTTGTGGCCAGGATAAATCATCTTTCAAATGATTTGTTATTTAGTTCCTATATCTATATACATATTTTTTTAAGTTTTTGACTTGTTTTTAAGCATGTATCCAGTTGGTAACTTCAAGTGCAAATAGGAAATGCAAAGTTAAACAATATCCTGGCATTTAGGAAGGTAAAAAATATATCTGTTGCAGTATGGTCAACATAATTAACATAATAGGAAAAGTAGAAAGTACTACGACACTTCTGATGTTAGAGAATGAGTTTTGAGTTTAAAAAGTATATACCAGTTTAACTGCTTGCAAGACATAGAAGATTTCAGCAAGCAAAATTATACACATTTTGAATGGAAGAACATTATAGGAACATAGGTAATCACTCCATCAATTGAATAGAATGAACAAAGACAAAGACTTGAAAACAACTAATATGGAGTCTGTTCAGGAATAAGCAGGTAAAGTTTAATATAGATTCAACTATTTGTCATAAAAGATGAAACTGGGAAGACTTATTGAAGACAGGGTCTGTGGAACTTTGAATGTCTGCATACAAGTCTGAATATTCAGTCAAGAGGTTAAGTAGGGGGTTTATTGAAGGATTTTGAATAGAATTTCTCATATAAACAAAACCTTTTCATCCACAGTCTCATTAAGTTGCACAATTTTATAGATGATTAAACAAGTGATTTGACAAAGGTCACATAGCAGAGCCAAGGTGAAACCAGGTATCTATTAACTGCCAATTCTAGATTCTTTCTCTTGTTTCACACTACTTTAGCTAAGATCAGAAGTAAGATTGGACACGAAGCTTTTCAGAGAAGAAAATTCAGTGTATCATGTAGAGATCTTTGGAACAACAGAAGTTGACTCCCAGGTTTAAAATCACTGTCAGTGATAGGTGAAGGACAAGGATACAAGAAAAAAATATAATATGATATTTTATGATATGTAGTATACATTTCTTTGAAAACTATTCTGCCTTTGATTTGGTTATCAAAAATAAGTAGATTAAACAGTCTCATAGAGAGAAGAGTGGCATTTAAAATTCTGCCTGGATACTTTATTCTGTTGTACATATTTTGTCAAATAAGAACACTTCAGGAAAGCAGTCATTTATGTATTTATTTGAAGTCCATAATTTAAAAAATACTATATTTTAATTAGCATTGGTCAACAATTCATTATAGATCCCTCAAAACATTAGTGACCCTCCATTGGTCACTACTGAGTGGCACTCCAGTAACCAGTTTGTAATACATTAGGAAAATGTAAGGTATTTATCCTATTAGATTACAGTATATCTTGGTAAAGGTAAATTATTCTTGACTATTAAGCAGTAAGAGGTGCTAAAATGTCAAATTTTAATAGGCAAATAATACATGATATATCATATGATAGATCATGAACATAATATTTTCAGAGATACTGTTTGGCCAATTACAGATTATAGTTTAAAAATAGGGAGTTAATGGAGGTTGTTATTGACTATGTGCTGGCTTTAGACATTGTTATATCGAGATGCCCAAATGCTGTCAGAAATTTCACTTTCCATTTTTGTAGGATCCCTCTTCAATTTTGGAGTCTGCTTTTATCTAAGTCTTCCTTTTCTAATGTGGTGGCAGGACAGCCACTAGGAATGCCAGGCTGGTATTCTTCTAGTAGAAACACAAGTACCTCTACCCCCATAGCTTCAGCAATCTTCAGCTAGTTCTTATTGTGTCGTGTACTCAGTCTAAAATCAATAACTGCCAGAAGTATAGAAATAGTGCTGTGTCATACCTGGGTCATGTTTCCACTCTCGGAGATAAGGAAAACAAACAGTTGCCAGAAGAAAGACTGGATGACAGTGAAATGAATGAGTGAGGTGAATGTGAGTGAGTGTACAGGTATCTATTATTGATAGAAATTTCTTTGTAAATGTTAGAGCATACATAAGTCGTAAATATGGCAGCCCTAAATAAAATAATCATACTATTAATTGAGCTATCTCAAAATATAATGGAGCTTATTCTCATCTATTTTAAGGTACAGGTTTATATAATGGTTTAATAATGTTCCTATCATAATGATGAAGAAATAATGGTGCCTAGAGACAGTCTCATCCCTTCATAGCTATAAAATCACAATAAATTGAAAAATCTGTTTGAAAAGGAGTAAATTTGTCTTAATGTTTATTTTTAATCAGAAACATCAATATTAATATCTTCCTATTTATAATCATTTTAATACTTGTCATAGGATTCCCATATAAGTTTTTATCTTGTTAAAAATAGAGAAATTGTCACATCATTGCATTCTTTTCTGAAAAGCTATTTGTGCTGCAGCTGGGCCTCTTTAATCTGAAAATCAAAAGTACTGCAAAATCTGAAACTTACTAAGCACCAACATGACATCACAAATGAAAATGTCATTTGATAAGTGAAATGTGATAAGTCACAGTCAAAACTATCACATAAAATTACCTTTAGGCTAATAGTATAAAGTATGTATGCCAGATAAGTGAATTTTTTATTGAGACTTAGGCCCAAACCCCAAGATAGCTCATTATGCACATGCACATATTTTGAATCTCAAAAAAACAAAAACAAAAACACGCTAAATCTGAAACCCTCCTGACCAATCATTTTGGATTAGAGATACTCCTCCTGTAGTACCTTTGGTATAACTACATTATTAATCTTATTGACATTTACTTGATATAATAGATTAATCTAAAAGAAAATTTAAGTAAAGTTCCTTTTACTTAAAAAATATTACTTAAGCAAATCATCTCTATTAAAATGAGTTTAGATTTGGAAGAGGAACTCTCCACTACAGAAGTCACATTGACCAAATTATGGGGATATTTGATAGTAAAAAATAAAATACCCATAGTACAAAAATGTTTAAGTCATTAAGGTGAATATATAATCACCACCTCTCAAGGATCTTCTTCCTTATCCTTTTCTCCTTCTAGTTAGACTTTGCATCTCATTTATGTACTTTACTTCTGTGCTGGTACTTCTAAAATCTTCACTGTACTAATAAACTTCACTGTTTTCTATAACTAATCTATAAGCTCTTTAAAGGCAGGAACAATGTCATATATATTCTTTATCTACACCTTTCAACCCAGGACTTGGGCCACAGAGTAAGCCATGTATAAATGATTAGGTGGATGGTAACACATATAGATCATAGCTCTGAAGGGAAAACCAATTTGTAATTGTCAAGAAGGTGTCTGATTTAGTTGTGTACTTATACACCAAATACTATAAGCTTTTAAAGATCTAATTCTTTTCTCCATAGTTCTTTAGAAAAAAGAGAATATATGCATTTTTATCAGTTAAGTGCACTAGCAAACTTCACCAATGAAACTTAATACAGATATAAAACTAAAATTTGCTACTGATCATTTCAGTGAAAATAAAAACTCTATCAATGCACAGGCTTTTTCTGTGGGTAAATGTCTTTATGTTTATGTCTTTCTCAAATGAGTAAGAAAATAGGCTATCCTACGTAATTCTCCATGCTCCATTTCTCTTTTCTTCCCACCAGCATTCAGTTGCCCACCATCTCTAACCTTCCACATTGATGTCTCTTAACTCTGGCCTGACACATGAAATGTAATTATAACACTACTGTCTTTTCATTGTCACACAAATGAATTATTTTCTTATCATCCCAACTTTGAGTGTCTGTTTTTGCTTATGTCCATATTAGATTAATATTAATCATAAAAATAGATAAGGATTTATTTTTATTATTTCAAGGGAAAAAAGTCAGGAATATCTAAGAGGATATTCATCAAGAAAAACAGACAAGTTTATCTAAAAGAATTTTTATGTCCTTGTATCAGAAATAAAATTTGGGTGACATTCCTCAATTAAGCTATAAAATATGTATTTGTTAAGTTTTGAATTTAATAACTTCTTATATTTTGTTCCTTTAATTTTCTTAAACCAGTAAACTGAAGTAAAATAGCTTATTATCTAAGGTTGGGAAATGTTACACATTGCAAATACTAAGAGGGAATTTTAGCAACATCCAGTCTGATATAACACGCCTTTTATTATATGTGGATAATTCAGTCGTGCCAACAAAATATGGGGTCCGTATCAATGCTTAATAAACACAGCCATTATGGTTGATGGGTTTTTTAACTTAAGATTATTTCAGATGATTAAAAGTAAAACTTAGAGGACAATACTAACTATATAAAGAAATCTTTAATACAGAGATAGATGATGTGATGAAATCGTCCAATTTTTAAAGATACGGATTTTGGAAGATATTTGCTGTTATTAAATGTCAATACTGTTTCTAAATCTATTATTTCAGAATTTTTAACATTGATAAAAATGATTAAGGTGAAAACAGATTTTTTAAAGACCAGCTAATGTTCAATAATGTGCTATACTAAAATTTCCAGTTCTTCTGGATATTAGTGCTAGAGTTTAAAAAAGGAAAACTGTTTATGTGGTAAATATAGTGTAGGACTGATATGTAGTATAGTATAAATGACTGTCACCACATATTTCGTAACAACTTAGGATGACTTCATAGTAGATGTTATAAAATTTTATATTTCATTACCTTTTATTAACAGCCTAAAGTAGTTCCCATAATTGATCATTCATGTACTATCTATTCCTGAGTTGTTACCTTGTATTCCTGAGTTGTTACCTTGCATTAAATTGATTTGTACTTAACAATAATATTGGAAATTAATACAACTTAAGAGTTTTAGAAAGCTTTGGTTGTTTAATATACTTTTCTTCATAGAAAATATGCTAAAGCACAATTTCCAAATTCATAAATATTTTCAAGAATATTTATTACAAAAAGTTCTGAATTTAAAAAGAAATGCTTATTTATAAATGATCATATATGCCACTCAGATACTTAAAACCTTAAAATTTTCTTAGCGTGTTACGTGCCTGCTATAAAATCTAACAATGATTCTAATTCATCTTTGTAATTGGTATAAGATATAATCATGGTTTAACTTTCAATTATAACATGTTAGCTTTTCTGACACATAATTTTCTATAAAAACAAAGTCTGACCAAAACTAAAAAATGTTACCCCCCCAAAAAAGAAAAAACTTCTCAGTCTGCTTCATGAAAACGAATGTACTTAATGAGGGAATATGAGTAATGTATTTGATATTTCTAAGAAATGTTTCTAGAAAATTTAATTTATCACAAAATAGAATAATTATATGTAAGCAAACAGGAACAAAACAAAATTCTGCACAACTGTAAATTTTTTGTGTGGAAGGACAATAAGGAGTGTGTGCACCTATGTGTGTAAAATGAACTGAACCAGTCTAGGGTTTTCATTGTTTACTACCCTCAAGAGCAAAAAGACCCAAAATGAATGACTTTATTTCTTTAAAATATTCATATACAAATCTACGATTTCAAGATAGTATTAATGATGATTGCAAAAATATACTAATGGAATATCTTAACTGAACAACTATATTTCCTACTCAGATTTTAACCAGTTATCTCAACATGCCCATTTTGAACATTGTTTCAGTGCTTTGTCAGTGACACTGTCATTGACAGGTTTTGATTCACCCATTGAGCTATCAACCATTGTCATGTGTATCTTTGTGCTACTGAAACATAATTTTAAATATTAATATCTATATTTTAATTTTAGAGTTTTTAAGAAATACCATACTGGTTTTAACTTTTATGATAGTATTTGATTAATTAAATAAAGTATGCTTATTTTGTGGCTGGATATTTCAGTATAAATTAACAAACATGCCTATACTTCACATGATCACATTGGATTATTACAAATATTCATGTGACTGAAGTAATTTTTCAGTATCTTTTGGTAATATGGTAGGAAGTCCTATTTTAAAAATGCAGCTATGTCTG